>NC_142113.1:28227500-28905000 GCF_056152115.1 Neolamprologus brichardi | reverse complement strand
ACTTTGATAGGCTGACTTATAGTAATGGGCTGTGTAGCCTTCTTTATAAGGCTCCAATATCTTCTGTGACTCCATTCAGAGTTTTTAAGTTAAAAAAAAAAAGCCCTACATTTCGATAATAAATTACACAGATTTCACTGCTCTTGCAGTAGGCAGTAAAGAAGGAAAAGGTCAGGATGCTCCATGCATACAAACATGACCTTACAATTCTCTAACACAAATCTACAAAAAACAAAAGAGCACAAGGAGTACCCTGTTAGGACAAAAAAAGTAAAAGACTATTACATGTCATATATGAGCTTTCGAATAATGGCAAACAGCTAAAATTTAAAGGATTAACGAACACAGATCTATCAAAGTGCTCTAGAGTGTCACTGGGCAGTTTTCCTATCTTGTTTATTCTTTACTGTAGTGACTTTAATGCAACACAATGTTTTCAGTTCAAGGCTAATAAAGGATTTTGGAAAAGACACAAAGTACACGTTGACTTATTTTAATATTTACACATATTTGAAATACAAAAACAACAACATGCCTATTCAGTTACACAAACGAGCATTTTTAAATGTTAACGTTAAGCGCACCTCCAAAACATCCGACGTGTAAGTTTGATGACACGAAGGCAAGTGGATATGCTCACTAACGTTAGCATTAGCAATGCTCACTTTGTTCTACGCACACGTGAAATTATCACGTCGACTTAATAGGCTGCACACCAGTTATCACAAATACTTTAACATGCTGCTAAAAGTGCTGCACGTGTTTATGTACTGTACCTTAGAGAAGCCGAGTAAACGGTAATAGGACGCTTTAAACTGCTAGCACTCCTCATTGTTGTTAGCCAACAGCCCAGCGACGTTAAGTCAGCGTCGTTGCAATTTAAATATGCAAAGCACTTCCGGTTTGGCTCCGCAAAAATAAAAGTACTGAAATTTGTAGTAGATCCATTTAGAAATTTCCGACTATTTACGACTTGTATGTAACTCCGTTGTACTAATTGCATGAAACTGTCCTCTTACAAAAATAGGAAGAGGTGCCCTAATTTGTATCCAAAAAGGAAACTTCGCGCTTTATTTTAAAAGACAAGCAGCCATTTCCGGAAACTCTCTGCTTAACCCCGATTAACTTGACACAACTAGCAATCCTAAAGGGGCTAGTGTGTAGGCTAAGAAGCATGGGCTGCAGCCTTTTTTCCTTTCCAAAAACTTTATTTAAACAAATATAAACAGCAACGTATCAATAACAATGACAGTATATGACCAAATTTACAGTCAAAAAGGGGTAAATAAAGTTCCAGGGAACAGTTGAAACGTAATAATGAGAGGTAAAGAGTGAAAATGACATAATAATATTTGGAAATTGTGATAGAGATCGCACCAGAGTTTCTTCTGCATTCGATTTGCTTTGATTAGTCAATAATTTTATACATATCAAGTACTGTTAGGGTCGTTGCCCCTGTTTTAGTTTTCAAATCTCATCTATGCTAAAATTAAATGAAATATCAATTAAAAATATACCAACATTTTTTTAATTAATTTTATTTTTCGTACATGAAACGTCCCCAGAATTATCAGAAACTTCGCTAGAAAACAAATGTTCACAAAATAAAACAGCTGTATCACAAAGCATGGGTATTTTACCTGGTTTTTGTTTTGTTTTTTTTTAATTAAAAACTATTGCACATTAATCCCGCATATTTTGGAATACATATACTAACAAAATAAATGAGGAATAGTTTATTTATTTAGATCACAGAAATAATCAATGTTCAGTTTAAACCTTCCCAGGCTTTAAATTACTATTGCTATTTTAAAGTTTTTATTATTATTATTATTATTATTTTAGTCACAATGCAGTATTTGTCTGATATGTCTGGTCCATGTTCTATATTTGTAACATGGAATTCACTATAAGATAACAACCTATCTTCGAATGACATCATTGTAGATGATCCATTTCTGAATTAAAATAATTTTGTGTTTTAGTTGAATAACTTTATTGTTCCATATGTAAGATCTGTGTGTTGAGAAGTTGTGTTTAGAGGCCTAGGTCAATGTTCCCTGTTTATGGAAATGATGTGTAATTTCTGGAGTAGTTGCTGAGTTGATAGGCTGCAGACTGCAGTTATGGGGAAAAGATCCACTCAGCAACAGGCTTCTGGTAGCAGTCATTTTTCAAGCATCGCAACCAGCCGCTTTAAAAAAAAATACACATGTGCAAGTTCGTCTTTTGGTTTAACACCGTTTGTAACCTCCATCGCTTCTCAACGTGTGCCATCAACGAGTTTACCTTGTCGTAAATCCTTTACAGCCCGATCAACTGCTTTAGCAAAACAGTAGCGCTTTATGGGCAAACTTGACTTTGCTGTAAGATAAACGAAAGCATGTAAAAAGCGATTTATTTCAGTTCTGGCCAACTGCATTTGCCATATTTGCGAAAACTGAAATGCTTGTTTTGGCTAGAAACATGAGTTTCTAGTCCTTTAGCGACCTCTGCTGCGCCTAAGGCTGAACTGCAGGAGGCAGTATATTTTCTGTCCAGGCACGAATTTAAGACTAATCCATGCAGAAAATACTAAAACATATATTTGGTGTGTAAATGACACCTGTCCTGAGACAGGTGTAATTATACAAAATATTAATTAAAATACAAAATGTCTCTTAAAACTATTTTCTCTTGTTCCAGCTTCGTGATCACTAAATTGTATTTCAAATGTTATTATTCTAATAAGTTATAAATCCACGTTTTTATTCTGATTTGTGTCTGATTGTTGAACCACTGTTCAACATATTTTAAAAAGTCAACGGTAGACCGAACATATAAATCAAACATTATCCTTTTCAGCGTAGCGTGGGGCGAGGGCTTGGAGGCTTCCCAGCTTAAATCAAACATTCCAAAAATTAAAAAAAACAACAACAACAAAAATAAAACATTTCTGCTTTTCTGAGTATTTATTTGTTACATGTCACGACTCTACATCTAAAAAGAAATATATCAAATCAACCTGTTATCTTGTGCAACCCCGTTACTCTAATTTTAACCCTATTACCGTAACAGTTAAATGTTTTTATTAGCCCACAATAGTGTATTTGAGCAAAGATTTGAAAATAAGTGCTGAAAACTTTTCTTTTTTTTTTAAAGAACAAAGCTAAATGTGTGTCTATTAAAAAGTAGGGCAAGGTCGATTTTGATGGTAATATAAGTTAAACAATATTAATATTAACTTTTTCAGGTTTTAGAGTATTGGTTGTACCAATACTTGCATAGCAGACGCCAATAAAATATCTTACTAAAGGTGTACCTTTGATTCCTGAGTTGGAACAACAGTTCTTGATGGTTTATTATTTGGTTTTCGTAAATACATAACATAAATAACGGATCGGTTTTTTACGACTTTTCAACCCTTTGCAATGTGATATTTGGAAACATGACAAAATAAAGAAGAAAAAAGAAAACGTCAGACGTTCCGTTTCAAACCTTTCGTTTCCTATGGTACCTTAACGCTGCAAAAAAGCTCTAATGATTTGTGCTGAATCGCTTGTACTCTACGTAAATTACGTAAGCCTGTGCATCACCGACGTACTGACGTCTATTTTCAGGCGCAGATTCTATGAAAATAACGCGACGGCGGCGGTGCGGTGCGACGTTTTTACTACGCAGTGCGGGGGCGCGGACGATATGTCGGCAGAGGGAGGACCCGGAGACATTGACGTTGTTCCAGGCTGTACGAGAAAAAATACTTCTCATTAGTGCAGCGGTGAGCTATAGAGCAAAGAATGGGAAGCAGTACACACAGTGTTTGGTGTGCTGAAAGCCCGGCTGTCTCAAGCGAACACCGATTTTTGCTGTTCCGCGGGATATTCAGCAGGGACTAGCTTCAGGAAAGCGAGTAAGCTAGCAGCACAGGCTAGCTTCGCAGAGAGCTAGCTGCCTTGTTATTGTGACACCGAAACGAACCTTCCAGCTAGCATCCGTCAGAGGAACACACGGGAAAAATGGTAAGGACAGCTTGTGCGTGCTTCTCATCTAATTTAGCCAGCTTCGTCACTTTGTCGAGGTAGCTAGCGACCCGAGTCGTAGTATGTTACTGAGAGCTTGTCACCTGCCTGTCGTTTAAACACAGGGCTGAATTAACGCACGTCTGCAGTTTTAAACGATTTCCTGTCATAATATCGACGGTTTCTTCTGGTAGGGCGTTAATTGTAGAATTAGATGTTCACACTATCGTCCCAATTCTGTTGCATCAACATTTTGCATTAATTCTTTGAAATATTTCAGTATACAGTTGGATGTTTTGACAACTTTAGAGAAAGATAAAGTCACATGGCTCCAGCAAATACGCGGAAATGTCCTTGCTTACTGTACTGCACACTCGGTACAGGGCAATGAGTTCGATAAACATGCATAAAAAGCTCACACGGGATCCTTGAATGATGTAGAGGTGCTGTAATTATTTGAGCCAACCGTTTATCTTAGTTCCTCATCGTGGTAAACATCATGTCAAAGGCCGTGAGCATATTGCCTGCATAGTTCCATCTGACTGGGTTTGCAAGTGTATGAGATATATATATACCCCCTGTTCCAAAGCATCAGTGCAATTTTCAAAGTTTTATTTGATTGAGTGAGAAGATTTTTTTTTTTAAAGGTAGCTCTGCTGCTAAATGTCCTGTTTAAATAATTACACAGCCAAAGCAACTTGCTGAACCAGTTGAGTGCCATTTTCGAAGAACCTGTGGGCAATTTGTGTATACCAGTCTGATTTGACTCCGGTGTCATTTAACAACATTAATGCTGTCTTAGTTTATTATCTGAATATGAAGAACTGTATCAGTGGGTCTTAACCAGATACAATGCTGAATAATTTTTTAGTGTTATTTCATGCTGATGATACGCAGTATTTATATGATGCACAGTTGTACAACAAAATACACAATAAACCATAACCATAAGTTAAGTGTGATTGCAGAGTTGGCGTGTTTGAAATTGGTTGAAATATGTAGCACATTACTTTATTACAACTGGTAATTCAAGTATTCACTTTCCTATGCTTCCCTATGTGTGAGGTGTAAAGTACCAAAATAACACCTATATGTGAGACATTCTTAGATTCTAATGTTAGAGATCCTGCAACTGCTGTTGGGCTGTGCAGGGCTCTCTCTCTTCCGGAAGAGGATTGAATAAAGAATTATAAATGTTTTGACCACTATGAGTCGGGTTTTCTATGTTCTATCATGGGGATCAAAGAATCGGGTTTTATTACAAGACAGATCATTTAAATGTGGTTTGCCTAGAATGCGTCACTAGTGATGACTCTGGTGGCGAACTGTCTGCCAGAGATGGCCTCATTTGCTTAAATTTCAGACAATGTAATTGTATGGTGCAGAGTAACTCTGAAGCATAATTTTTAAAGGTTAAAGGCAGATTTAAGTGTGAGCCCAGCATATTTGTTGCTGTTTAGTCTGTGCACGATCTTAAACTGGACTCTAAAGCAAATGTCTTTTTTTTTCTTCATTTGAAACTGTGATCACTGCTAATGCTGTGTTTAAAGCATTTAATGCATCACTTTGTCATCGTGAGTGACACGTATGCTCATAGGCCTTGTATCAGTCATTTAAGTTAGGTTTGTCTCTTAGTGCAAACCTCGATGCAAAGCAAGTCACACTCTCTCGCATACTTAAATATTAGCTAATCTGTGTTTGTCTGTGTGCAGGTGTACTTGTTAAATCCTATAGACAACCTGAGAAGCTACATCAACAACCGTCCACCTCTGGTCATTTTTATGATCAGTGTAAGTGCAGTGGCCATCGCCTTCCTGACCATCGGTTATTTCTTCAAGATTAAAGAGATCAAGTCTCCAGAGTTGACCGAGGTAAGGCACATCCGTGCAGTTTTTTGAAGTAGATGAAATTATGTGGTCCTAAAAATGGTAAAGTGTGATCACTGCTAATTCTGAATGTCAGGTGGTGACCTTTGTTGCCTGCTTTATAACTAAAGGGTGTATTTTTTTCTTTTATTAAAACCATGCTTCAACTGCACTACAGGATGTAAGGCTGAAAACAGCTTTCTTGCTGCGGTATATATGTATCTGACCCCTTTTCACCTGGCTCTGATGTGAGTCAGATTTAAGGGGCATTTGGAGCACATGGTGCTCTGCCAAGCCCAGTTCAAAAGAAAATGATTTGGACCTGCACAAAAATTTCATGGATTCTTCTTTTGATCATGCACCATCTCTCATTCAGGATTTATGAAGTTTGATCAGGTTGCTTTTGGATGATAAAGCTGACAATCAAACAACCTGCACTAAGCAACTAGCTCTGCCCTAGCTCTCGGCACGCAGAGGGAACAAGTTATGATATAGCATACACATTCTCTGCACAGTGTGCAGCATGTAAATCTGAAAGGAGGCATATGCAAATGAAAAAGGTTGTTCTAGTTAAATAATTGGATGCATTGTAACCAAACTAAATATTGCACATAGGTTAAATATTGTCTACAAATACATACAGTAACAGCAACATTGTACATGGATTTCTGTGCATGTTGTCATGTCTGGCAGTTAAAAACATATTCACTGTTTTCACAGGACTGGAACACCTTTCTGTTGCGCTTCAATGAGCTGGACTTTTGTGTGTCAGAGAATGAAACGATAAAGCACGGCCTGAACGAGTCGACCACGCCGGAGAGCATGGTGGTGACTAGCGGCCAGGCTCGTTCCAGCACTCAGGTTCCCCTACTGCTGGAGGACTCGGGGCCCATTAACATCTCAGTCCCCATCACCCTCACGCTGGACCCTCAGCGTCCATTTGGAGGGTATTCTCGCAATATCACCCACCTGTATGCCACGGTGCTGGGGCAGCAAGTAGGCCTCTCAGGTAGGTTCTCATATTTCTTTGCTAGGTTTGATTGCTCTGTAGTCAGTTTGACTTGTAAAGTAGGATAAACTACTTCCCAGTTTATCTACATCTGTAAAAAAAAACTGTTTTCACAAGATTCCAGGTAATATACATGAAGGTTGCATAGCCAGAAATATTTCCAAAATGCCACGTGTTGTTGTCATACAATGTCTAATTGCCTTGTAGCTTCGATTAAGGAAGAAGAAAGATTGTTACTTGCCACTGCAGGTGGTAGATGTACTCCTAATACATGTCAGCTCATACAGATGTAGAGTAGCCTTAAAAACAATGTTTCACAACAATATGTTGGTTTTTAGGGGTCGTTTAAAGGTTTGAAATCAAAATCGGTCAAGTTCTTAATTGCCTCTATATTTCCCCTAAATTTGTAAGAGGTATCAAATGTGCACAAGGTATTTTAAGACTGGTTAAAAAGCAGACCCTTTTATCTAAAATCAATGGGATACAGCTAAGTCAGCTTTGGCTCAAACAGCTGTCAGTGTACTATACATCTTCAACTTCCTTGTTTAGTTTGGCCAGCATCCAAAAGTTCAGAGATTCGCTTTAATTTCATGTAAAGGCGAGCCTTAAATACTGTGCTGTTGGGATGATTTTACAGTTAGCTGTATACCAAGCAGTAGTGTATCTTGTCTATAAAAGGCAAAAATATAATACCTTATATCAGTGTTATTTTCTCTTATTTCTTAATTTTCAGGTATTAAAAAGCATTTGTTTCGAGTGTTTAAAATGGTGCAGGAGTCTTGATGTAACAGGTGGTGATCAGGCCTTTCAGGCATTGCTTAGCAGAGGATATCTTTGTATCTAACAAATTAGGAATTCCGCAATTGCTCCGAACCCTTTCATGGAAAGGCAAGTTTGGAAACTCGGATAAATTCTACACTCATTGCTCGTGCTATGCAACAGGTGCTTTCTTTAATTATCATGGGAGAAACGTGTGTTCTCTATAGTGTGGAGAGTTTTTGCGTTGTGGATCTTCTGTTGGGCTTTTTACTTTAGCTCTCTGTGCTGTGACTTTACTTCAACATGGTGAGCAAACAGCAGAGGTGTTGTGTAACGTTAAGCTGGTGAGCCCACCTGTCAAAGTGAAACGTGAATTCCTAAAATGCTGTGAAGCTTCTGAATGTGTCTATGGGCTTATCTGAGTGTCCGTTAGCAAACTTTTCCTGATGATGCCCTCAGGGGTTGGTGGTTCTTGGTGTCCGGGGCTGGGCGCTCAGGTATGTACCAGCTCACTCCCGGTGACTACTTGGCCTGGTGCCTGTTGCTCGGTCAGGCCTCTTCCGGGGCAAAGGGGGCCCTCGGGCCTCCGGCTTCTGGGCCTGCGGCTCGGTTCACTCTGGCACAGCTGGCTGCCGGCAGAGCCGGCGGGCACGCCACTGCAGCCCCCTCTGGCTTCTGCTACGTGGCTACTGGGTGACCCCTCATCTGGGGCTCTCCCCAGCTCTTCCCAGGAGGGTGGCACGGATGCCCCTCCGGTGGTCCTCCTTGGGCTCTTGCACTCTGGGGCCTCTGGATGTCTGGAGCCTGGATCTCCTCCATGCCTGCTTCATGCCCTGGGGGACAGGGCTATGGCTCTCTACATCCTCTAGCAGACCATTACATGGGGAAACCTTTTGAATACAAGCGCGCTGATCCACACAGGTGTGCACACGGGTGTTCACTGTTCATAGACATAAACTACACCTTTATTGGCTGCTATTTCCAAGCACATTGTGCGCTGTCGGTCCTACGTGCTGCACAACAACATTCAATATTTAGCATTTACTGCTGTTTACACTTAGCTAGATTAACGTGATGGTGTTGTGTTTAGTATGTTGCTCTGTTGTTGTTTTTTTGCTTGTTTTTGCTTCTCTTTCTCTCAACAGGTGATCCAGGAGATATTTTTTTCTCTTCTTTCTCTTTTTAAGTGCCCTTTCTCACTGTCCCTCTTCCCTTCTGTTTTTCTTTTCCTTCATCTTTCTTTCTCCCTTTCCTATCCCTCAGTCATGTCTGTCCCGTCTGTAACAACTGAAAATAAAATAAAATAAATAATAACAACAAAGGTTGATCAAATGGCAAGGTCGTGATGATCCATTTGGCAAAGTAAATCCAGTGGGTATCCTTGTTGGTCTTCAGACATCAATTCTGACGGCTAAAGAACCAAATGGGGCAGGCAAAAAAAAAAAAGCAAACTTGTCTAAAGTGCTCATACACACTGAAAGACCATGTGTGTTTTCTTGCTGCTTCGCTTCTGAGGTGCTGCATGTTGGAATTAGGAAGGCATGTTAAAAAAATGTGTGAAACATTACACTTAGCAGATTTCTGGCTAACAGACTCTGTTTAATGTAGCCAACTTTCAAAGTTCAGGATTTACTATGTCCACATGAAGTCCAATTTTTAAAATTTTTCTATTACTTAGAGGCAAAGTTTTTAGTCAAATGATTTTTTTTATATTACTTTAATGCAGCGCTTGTTTGGAGAGAGTGTAAGCCTGGTTATTTGGAAATGGCTACAGTTTACAGAATGTCACATGCAGTCAGAACGCGTTGCTTTTAAACAAGGACAGCTATCAGGAAACGGCTATTATTAGTGTGTAAGAGGGAGTGTGTTTGTGATTGTGCTTGTTGAAAAAGGGCAGATTGTGGCTTCCTTGCATTTTGATTATTCTAATTATATGAGTGAATTAAGTCATTTATCACAGGAAACCAAAGCAAATGATGATAAAAAACCAAAAATGTACTTTGTACATGTCCAACTGTAAGAGGCTGGGGGATGCATTAATGTTAATCAGTATTCTCATAAAGAGAGTCAAGCAAACATGCCTGTATGTGCATGTCTTCTGACAGTGTAGGTGAAACATTGGCAACAAATAACAGTTTTTACCCAAATTATAAGAGCTGCTCATCCAAACTGCATCACACTCAGCACTGAACTTTGTTACGAATTTGCATTTGGGTAAGCAGCAGTGTGCGTGCGAGTACCTGCCAGGTCTGGAGTGAAACAGACGAATGGCGGTGAAAATTGTCAAAGACGTCTGTTGAATTGTCAGTAAGATCAATTTTGCATTTAAAATAAATAACTGTGATTCAAGTTTAGTGGCACGACCATTGCTGTGTCTGTTCGAAAAGACCCATTCTCTCCTTTTAAGGTTTCTGGTTGCAGGTTCCTGTTGCATCAGTCACTTTGCGTCATTGACTGTAGTGTTGAACGTGTCATTTTAGATTCAAATTCACCCTTAAAAAAACAAGTAGTCATCTGCAATTCTCTATTCAAAGAAAGCGATTTAGTTCCTGTTTACACAAACCAAAAATTATTGTTATTGTCGATGTTAATGGATAATGATGAACTATTATTGTCACGCATACAGCTGGTTGGAGTAACTTTCTCAGACTTTATGCTGTTATTTCTTGTTGGAAAGTGGAGTGTTTGCTTGAGTCTTTCTTGAGGGCAGAGAGCCAAACGCTGGCATGACTTTCAGAATGAAACCAATTATGTAACATAACATCAAAATATACTCATCTGAACTGTACTGTTTCACCTCGATTCTCGTTTAAAATTATATACTGCAGCCTTATTTTGTAAATTAAATTTCATAAAGAGGCCCTAGTTTGTCTTATTTTATTGTGCTGGTGTTGTGATTGGCTGAGCTGTTAGCCAGGAACAGCATTATCTTGAATTTGAATGGCAACAAATGTATTACTCGGAGAGAAAAATCAAATGCAAATGCTGCATATTAGTTCTATGACAGGTTATTTTTTAGTATAAATGCTTATTTTTATTATTGTACATCAAAGTTTCTTATCTGTTTAAACTAGAGTTGTATAAAGCACGAGTTGCCTTGTAGAACAGTTTTTGGACTTAGTGAGAATTCCTTTTGTTTTCTCTATTGTCTCCTCCATCTGGATGAACACGTCAGTCCTAAATCACACCCAGGAGTCCACTCAGTTTGACTGATAATCCTCTAATCTCCTTTGCAGTTTGAAAAATATTGCATAAGCCTACAAAATCAGCCTGTCATTAGTTATCAGGAGGTAGCTTGGTATGAGCCTCCTGCTGCAGGAGTTGCATTCATACTGTTTGGACTGTTCATACCTCTGATATTGGCTTTAGAGCTCAGAGGTTTTTAGCTTGATCCTCGGGTCATGGAAATGCGACACGAGGTTGCCTTAAAAACATTACATTGTGATTAAAATGTAAAAGAAATGAGTTGGTGACATCTTGTCGTGAAAAGTTTAAAACAATCTCTGCTGCTCTCGTTGTCTTTGTTTTGCCTGTAGGCCGAGAAGCTCATGAAGAAATAAACATCACGTTTACTCTGCCCGTATCCTGGAACTCGGACGACTGTGTTCTGCACGGTCACTGCGAGCAGGTGGTGTTCAGCACTTGCATGACCATCACAGCGGCCAGCAATATCTTCCCAGTCACAGTGTGAGTTGGACTGCCTCCATAACTCAAGGGAACAAGCGCACTAAATTAGTCTTGAGCTTTCTGATGCAGACTAAATGAAATGCAGCTTTGAGGAGTTTATCATTCAGTAAAGGCAATAAGTCTGCGTTGCCTTGTTTTACAGAAACATGCATTTTTTTGTTGTTGTTTGTTATTTTGAACCATTTAAGAAACCACAAAATGTGCAGTAATGTGCAGCTTCCTTTTGTAGCTCTGCAGTTAAAGTGATTTGCAAGTACTTTGTTACTACAGCGTTACATTTTGCAAATGAATGGCTCACAAATATTTTTGCAGGGCTTGTGCATGCCCATGCAAAGAACAGACATATGCCGCTCAATTTGATTAATTGAATCTGTCAACATAAGCAAGAGGTAGTCAAGGTGCAAATTGCATCACCTTGCATGTTGCAAATATGATGAAACGCGGGCCTAGACCTAAGCAGTACTTAGAGATCAGTGATAGGATGACTTGTCACTTTGTAAAACTAAAGATAGCCAAAGCAGTTTTGCTAAAGTGTAGAGGCAGTGTGAGTGAGGCTCCATCAGACAAATTAAGCTTCATTTGTTTTGTTTTACTGAACTATGCCATTTATCAGTGTAGTAGCAGTACTTTTATTATTATTTGTAGACAGTCATATTGTTTCATTGTATCAGTTGCCTTGGATACTGCTTTAGAGCCCTCTGGTGGCCCAGTTGTAAACTGCATAATATGAAATTATACATTAAGAAGTTATAAATTGTTATCCACAATTTTTACTTTACTTATTTATTACTATAATTATTATTTAAAATTGATCAAAACCTCTCATGTCTATGTTTTTTTTCCCCCTGTCAGCAGCTGTGGCATCTGTGTGTCGCATTTGTTTTCCTTCCTGTCAGGATGGATAATCTGTTGTCACCCAAATAAGCAATTTTTCATAATAAGGCTGTTTGACACAAATAAACATAAGAAAATATACAGAGCAGATAAACAGCAACAACATCTGTACGTTTTTCTGCTATAATATGGTGTGAACTATTCCACTGCACCAGTTAACAAAAGCCCCTGTGTTTTTGTTTGCAGGCAGCCACCACACTGCGTGCCAGAGACGTACACCAATGCCACATCTTGGTACAAGGTGTTCACCACGGTCCGCGACTCAGATACCAAGTACAGTCAGGACTACAACCCCTTCTGGTGTTACAAAGGAGCCATTGGCAAAGTGTACCACGCACTCAACCCAAAACTTACCGTGATTGTTCCAGATGTGAGTCACCACAGCTCCTCACAGTTTTTGAATTTCAACAGTAGTTCTTTATGTCTCATTTCATTTAAATACGTAAAAGTAAGAAACAAAGTTTCTGTGATATACATCCTTTTAGTGTAATTTCCCCATGATTTAAACAAGTAGGATGACTGAGAATAAGAATGGTATACTTTGTTGATAGTATTTTTTTAACCCATTGTAACACAGAGAGATCATTTAGGGGTAAATGTTCCTAAACCTCTAGTTTATTCTGAAAGGCATTTAGATCTGTGCTGATGGGCGTAGGTTGTTCCAGGAACAGTGAGCTGCATTTGAGCTGCAAATGTACCAGCAAGGCTGGAATTAAATATCATTAGAGTGGACCTAATATGCTTTTCCCCAATATGTACTGGTACAATGTTATAGGCTCACGTTACATACCGCCAGAGTTTCAGATTAATCAGGTTATCGTACGTGTGAGTAATCCATGTGAACCAAAGGCTCAGGCCTCAGACTGCTATAAACACTCTCACATCAGTCTTTTGCACATTAGTCCCCCCCGGCGGTTCAAAACTTTTGTTTATAAGGGGCCAATCAAAGGCAGGAGGAAGGGATCTTAAATACGTCGTTTCAGACTGAGGATTGACTGAAGTGTTGCACCAAGGCCCAGCTTAAGATGAAGAAGGATGATCTCGAACTCTGAATCTGAAGCTGTTCTGACAGAGTGCAGGAATAAAAATACAGATTTGGACATGATTATAATGGCTCTGCTTTAATTATGTTTTAATATTTCACTCTAGAAGGTTACTGTGCAGTTAAATGTGCTTGTGTTTCAACTCTAATTTTGCATTAGATTATATCAGACAGCAGCCAGAAGGGCCTGTCATTCTAAAAAGAGCGGGCCATTAAGTTGTACCGTCAACTCGATATAAACTACCCACCTGTAGAGACGATGCATCAGGTAACCATGAATACCTTGTGTCAGTGTGGGTTTTTAAGTTTCACCTCAACCTTCATTAGGCACTTACAGTAACACAAAGGCAAGACTGAACAATGAGGGAACGCGTTTGTGATTTTGAGCAATTTTTGAGGAGGAGGCGCAAAGTGGAGTTCAGAGGAAAATCGCATACTGTTGTCTGAGGTATTGACGCAGGCACCACAGTAAGTATTAGCAGCAGCTGAAAACTGCAGACCTGTTAAGACCTATTCTAACGAGAAATGGCTGATCTGTTTAACATGGAGCTGCAGCTGTTATGAGAAAACCCACATGCATGCAGTAACTATTATACGTATTTCTTCACCAAAAACTACAGGTAACTTGTGCAGTGAGCAATAAAGAAATCAAGCTTGTAGCCTTCTGCTTGAAATAAAACCTGAAGTTACTCTGTGACATTAAACTGTGTCTTTTAACGCTTGTCTTACTAGGACGACCGTTCCCTCATCAACCTTCACCTGATGCACACTAGCTACTTCCTGTTTGTCATGGTCATCACTATGTTCTGCTATGCAGTCATAAAGGGGCGGCCTGGCAAAGTGCGACAAACCAACCCCGACTTCTGTCCTGAGAAGGTACAACAGACACCAGCAGTGCTATATGACTTCAACAGGTAGTTTCAGTCAAGTATCAACTGACCAGTGATCGGTCAAAGACTCGCTCCAATCAATGACTCTGCTGATTTCCTGCTATTTCTGCTTTTTGTTTGTTTGTTTTGGCACATGAACTCCTTACAAACTCCAAACCAAGTGAAAGAATATTTAAGCTTCCCTTGATAGCATAATAAAGTCTGGGTGAACATTATGGTAATGATCCTTGACTGTGCCTGGTATATGAAGCTTCCAGAGGTGAAGGGAGTTCGTCCTCCTTGATCTTATTGTTCGTTGCATGTAGCACAGTTTGTTTTCCGCATACACATAGCGAGTTCACACCAGTTGAGAGAGAGCGTATTTTAACATAGCTGTTTTTTTGTTTGCTTGGATAAGGAAGGTGGGGCAACAGCTGCAGATTTCTTTATCTAAGAGCTCATGTTGGAACTCTTAGTTTGAAATATTGAAGGGAGGAGCAAAACAAACAGAGTGCAGTTTGTCTGTCTTCTTGGTGTGTTTACCTTTGCATGACTCTGCCTTGGTTACACCCAAACTACCAGTCCAGTAACTGGCAGTTTCCCGCATATTCATTGGTCTGTGTGTTTTGTTCTAAAGTGGAGACCACCAGCAAGCAAACAGATGGACTCTTTGATGTCTCTAACGTAACAAACACAAGGAAAAATAATATGTGTGTTTATGTAGCATCGTCTCCAGGTTAGATTGTTGGAGCTTAAATTTGCGAGGCACATAAATGTCGAACACTCAGATCACAGAGACTATAAGCCACATTTAACCACACATTCATAACTATACAAGATTCTGTTCAACCTCTCATCTACTGACGATTCACCAGATAATTTGAGATCCATGTCTTTGCACTGTGGGAGGAAGCTGGAGGAACCCCACACAGGCACGGGGTGTAGCCCCAGCTTTGGTCTAAACCAGCGATGACCATTACACTGGTGCTTAACATCAACTATCCACTGCTACCTCTCCACACTGCTGTATTTGGTGTTCACACATAGGGACCTGATATTTTGATTGTCTCGTTTTGCACTAACAAAGCTTGATCTGTGACAGAGTGCTGACCTGCGGGCAAAGCTGTTCAGTTCAGTCTTGCTCTGTTTATATTCCCTTCATTGCTGGTGGGAAGACAACAGCAAACAAACAGCAGTTTGGAAGGATTTCACAAATGCAGCGCCATGTTTGCAGTTTTTTTCTTCTTCTTGGTGGTCCAGTGGTTTAACACAGCGCTTGTCCTGTTTGCTTCTCTTGCTCACTTTCCCCACTGCTTATGTTTGCTATAACAATTGCTGGGAAACTTTACTGCACTTATGGGATCTTAAGCTTTTTCTATCAATTTATTTACTGTTGTTGTTGTTATTAATCTTGTTAAAGTTCCCCCATATGTCATCACTTCTATTTCACATGTGGAAGTGAGACTAGAACAAAAAAGTAGAGTTGAGTAGCAGAAATAGTTCATGTTATTTGTCGTGATCCTTTTGTCATTATTTTACTAATGACTTCCTGTTAAGTGAAATTATCTTCTCAATTGTATTTGCTAGCGATAATTTAGCTTCTATTGTTTGGAAAGCAATGTGAAAGTGGAACCTAATGTTGCCTTATACATAAAGGAAAGGTTCATATTCACTCTGAGTAGCAGGAAGTCCAGCTTACTAATTTGATTTGTTAACTTAATTTCACTCTGGCATCATGTCTGTTTTCTGTATCAACAGATGACGAAGCCAGAGTATCTGTATCATAGCAGAACTGGGGGAAAAAATCATGGATAGTTGCATCCCGAGACAGATATGATGAGAATTGGATACTGTCTGTGTACCACTTTCTTAAGGATGCTGAGATGTAAATTTTCAAAATAAAATAGCACATGTCACTCAAAATATTGCAGCAGAAAACAACAGGGGATGCACTGGAACAGTTACCAATAGCTGATAAAGTCCAGTCGTGTTTCCCAAATAAACATCAGTAAAGTGCATCAGCTTCGATTGATCAGCTGGGGGTGGGGGGTTAAATGCTTGCAAAATGTGTCTGTGTATAAACAGACAAGTAAACAAGATCCTTGTCTTCCTCTGTCACATTTTCACCGCTCTTTGCTACATCACCAGATTTTGGTATCATAAATTTCTGTAATTACTGAAACTGAATTCCATTTCTTTTGTTGCAGGTGGCGTTGTCAGAGGGTTAAAAAGACATCAGAGAATGGCAGGACTTACCTGTAACATGGACAAAATTAAAGAAAGAGAAGAAATTAATTAAAAAAAACAAAAACACGACTTACCAGTTGCCTAGTGGACCCTGGAAATACAATAAGGGACACAAAAGCTCTGTGAATGCATTACTCTTGCAATGTTGGGTTTCTCCAACCAAAGATATACAAGTGCCTGTATCTGTGGTGTAAATATTTCTAGGAACTCTTTGGTTTTGTTTTTTTCCCTTTTTGTTATTTCTTTTGATTTTTGCCTGAGCCCCCCAGTGCCATGTCCAAACATGCAGTACAGAAACAAAGCAGAAGGCCACATCCAAGAGCTACTTCTTTTTTCTGGTGGTGATTAGGTCTCACCTTATCAAGCATGATAGACAGAAGTGTTTTATCAGAGTGGTAAATGTTTAGATATCTTAAGGTCAAAGTGGTTTTGTCGCCCTGATAACAAAGCGTGATGTTTAATCACTTGGAACATGTTTAAGGAAACAGAAAAGCAGGTAAATAATGATTAAATCCTCAGTGTGCGCTCACCATAGCAGCTTAAGTGAGGAATGGAATAAAGGAGTACTTTTCTCTGCACCAAATTTGATGGTTTAATTAAAATTCTAGTTAGAATCAGGTTCTTTAAAGTCCATTTAGTGACATTTAAGTGATTTAAGAATTTCCCATCTTCCTTTTACGAACTGCTTTTGATTAGCAGTTAAAGAATTACCAGAACTTCCTGTTGTTGAAATTTGTCACATATTCTTTTCTTCTTCTTCTTCTTTTTTGGCCTTATGCTTTCCTCTGTCAGTTGCTTCTTCACTCACCTGCCTCTTGAATTTAATTTGCTGCCAGTCGCTGTGCAGCAGTTTTGATGTTTGATCCAGTCCTCTCTGTCGCACCCAGGAGATACAGAACATTTGATCTTGCCTTACCTACGGTGGACTTGCTTGCTTGAAAATAGGCGTGGGTCATCACTTTTGTCCCTTTCCCCACATTAACTCTCCGCCCCTTTCTTCCACAGCCAAATATCACATTTTATTTGTTCTGGTATGATGAGCCTGTGGTTTGAAATCAAGCTTGTGCTCTTTGTCCTGTTATTGTAAATGTCGGGTGACCCTTGAGTTACTTTATATTAGACACTTTAGTTACTTCACCTTTTTTGAAATGATAAATTATATGAGTTGCACATGTTAAAGTGTTTTCATAGATAGTGCACCTTTGGATGTCTTGCACATTTTGTTATTATATCCTGTGATTATTTCTTTTTATGTAAATAAACTAATTGGCCTCCATGTAAAAAATAAATATGATTATTATGCTGCTGCTCAGACGTTTACAATAACCATCCTTGTTTGTTTTAAAGAAAAGTTTTCATCTAATATAATGTGAAATGTTAAAAAATACTGTAAATCATTTAGTGAATCCTTTGGTTATTAATAACTTGTCATTTTTAAAACATCTATGTAGATGTTCAGAGGCCCAATTTCAGCAACCATTACTCCTGTGCTCTTGGGACTCCATATATTAGCAAATGCAAGTTTATCATGGTAAAAGTTTGATGTCATCAGTCTAGTTTGACGGTGGACTGTTTCCATTTTCAGTTTGCATCACACTGTTCGGTTTCACTGCCATTTGGCAGTTAGTTGGAAAGTGTTTACAGACATGTTGTTGTTCTCCATGCAAACTACAGGCAATTATTTGACTCTGCTTGCAACCAGTAATAGCAAGGTGGTTTTTGGTGTTGCACTGTATACCTTGGTGCAGTTTCACCTAATGACAGGCAGCCTCAGGCAATCGTTTGCTAACCAATAAAGGAATACACGTTTTTCTCAGTGGTTAGCCAGTGGTTAACGAAGGTTGCTGACCCCTCTTTCATACGACGGTGTGCACTACTCCCCCTAGAGGACAACTTAAAATGCCTCCAAGCAGAAGAGAAAGAAGTAGGAGGAGTTGGTCCACCGCTGAGTGCATCAGAGTTTGAGAAACGCTGAAGTGGCAGTTTCATTAAATGTGTTTTTGTAAGAGCGAGGTGCTTCTGGTCTCTGAAGGGAGTAGTAAACACCAACGTTCTTCCTGTTCTTAAAACAGGAAACACTGAGTTTCACAATAAAATTGTGTTTTTTAAGGAGGCATCCAAAGCACTCTAGTAGCCAAGTGTGTTGTTTCTTTAATGATAATACTGGTTTTTGGATGTAATGTATAACAAACAATTTGTGTTTTACCAGAATATACTTTCATTTGAGGATACATTATACCATCAGAACAGAGGGACTATTGCAACATTTCTCACTATTAAGAACTGTAGCGAATACGAATGTACTTTTCTTTCAAAAAACAAGGACAAACTTTTGAGCAGCAGTGGGAATACCATTATCATATTTATCCATTTATTATATATTAATTATTAAACTAACATTTGTATTATTTTGAATGACATGAAACTGTGCAAAGACTCATTTTGTGTGTGAATGCATGAGAGTTTTGGATGAAGAAGTGTAGCTGCAGACTGCAATTCTCTGAAATCTCTTTTCCGAGCGTCTGATTTTTGAAAAGGATTCCGTCGCAGAGACAAAACAAGCCACCTCCCCCCGACTTCCACCTGCAAAACTTTCAATCTGTTGCTGTTTGTTTGCGTTTCTCTCTGAGAGCAGCACAGCATATTAGATCTGCAAAAACAAAAAGACAGTGCTATATGTCTGCTGGTTTGTTGCATTGGTCTGTGTCCAGAGAATTGAGTAAAAACCTTCCTACAGTCTTAACAGAAGTAAAGATTGCCTGTTTGTAATTACGTATTTTGTTTCCTTTTCAATAGCAATTACCGATACATTTAACTTACCTCTGCTATATTTTTGCTCCATAATTGATGTACCTGTTGAATGTACTGTTTTTATAAGCAGCGTAATCTAAATCTGAGATGCAAGAATTCCAAGTGATTCAAAATATGTTATATAAATATATAATTTTTTTTCAGTTTGGGAGGCTTTACTTGAATTGTGTTGTTTGTTTTGATTGGTTTTCATAGTGTAAGGTTTTCCCGTCATGTTGTTGTATGAAACGCTGTACTTAACATTTGCGTTTTTCGTGTGTATGTCAGTGAATGACTGGTTTTGGTTGTAATGGTTACGATACCCTCCCCCAAACATACACACAGAAAATGATGCTAGAAAAAGTCTTCCTAATTCTATTGTTCAGATGATGAGCATGGATCTGTTGCGTTCTCTCATCCATCTATTGTGCTCCCACCTGTTTTGTTTTCTTCTTTTGGAAGATCTGGCAGCTCTTATTGGTCTGTTTGGGTATGGATGGGTAGCCGGGATCGATTTAAAGGAACTTGAAGTTGTGAATGAAGCTGTCTTAACACGTATCACTTGCATTTACCTGCTTCATATCCTTTTCTCTGCGATTTTCACCCCCCTCCCTTGGGTTAAATTTGCATCTCTGACTGCAAAAAATGCCTTAACATTGTCTTTGCTTCATCTATCACATATTGTAAATCGCACAGGAAAATCTAAAGCAAATCTTAACTATTGTGAAGTGTACATTTAAAGGATTTTAAAGGAGCAGATGCTTGCTGTTGTAGTTTTCAAATTACTCCACTATATCACTAATGACGTGAAAACAGTTGCGCCATATTCACCTTAAGTTGCACCATGTCGCTGTGTATGGAGGACTGAAACTGCCAAAAAAAACACAAAGCTCGGTGAAAGAAGGTCTTAGTCATGCAGTTTGCTGAGAAATAAAACAAGGAAATTTGAGATGAAATTGGTTGCAAAGACTTACGGTGCTGCATTACAAACCTTGCGATTGCTTTGCACCCTAATAGATTGCCACAGTTGCCCATATCTTAGAGGGAAGATGCAAACTTGCCACCTTACTGCCGGGTTTCTTACCAACCACAACAGGTTGCAGCGGTGAGGCAACTAAAGCAATTAAAAGGTTTTCAGTGGAGTTTGCAATCAATTGTACCTCCTGGTTGCCAGCAACCACTTGCCAACCAGTCAGGGAATGCAAATTTTTCCCTAGCGACTGGACGGTTGACATGGCTTTGTCACATCTAGATGCCGCCTGATTGGAGGGAGCTGTTTGTGCAGAAAGTTTACCTAGTAACACGCACTGTATGACTCCTTCAGATGTATATTAAAGCAAAAAATGGCTAAAAATAAAATAAAAAAGTAAATTATGAAACAGGTGGCAAATGAAAAATACAAATAATATAAAAGAAAAAGCAAAAAAAGAGTGAAATTAATTCAAAGAATACAAAATAACAGCAAAATTTAATTTAACTAAACGGCGCCTTCATTAATTTTAATTTGTTTCATCTGTGCTGTTGGCAGTTTCAAGCTACCATACCAGTGTTTTGTGTTTTTTGCTATAACATGACTCCAATAAAAGGTGCCCTTCCTCCTCTCTGTCATCCTTTTTGTCATGTTAGCAGCGCTTACAGGCAAATATTAAGCCAACTCTGTGCCTTCTGCACTGTCGAGCTGCATCCTCCTCCCTGTACATACAGTAGATAGGACCATAGGTTTTAATGTGGCTAGGATGTCATTCAGACCCTTTTCCTCCCCAGTGGAACTGCTGTAAATGAATTCAAGTTTAAATAAACTGTCTCTGAAGTTCAACCGCTCTTCGTCTCTGACTCTCCCTTTATCCCCAACACCACAGCATTTATTAATTTAGATTAGGGAGATTAATGATCTGCCAGGGAAAAGAAACTAATTTGGCTCTACCTAAAATAAGAGGTCCGAGAAATATTAAGATCTGTAAGCTCTAGCTCTCTCTGCATGAAATAAGGATTGTACTGGTGATGTTAACGTATTTCCATGGCATCATGTAGTCAAGACACTTTAGCATTACGATAAAGTACATGGCATCAGTTTTTCCAGGTTCTTCACATTATCTGTGTGACTTAAAGGGCAGATGGCAGCGAGGCAGAATTACCAAGTAGGGCCTGACCGCTGGAGATGAAGAAATGCCAAACTAGCCCTCGAGACCCAAATTGCCAAGCAATCCCCTGAATGGACAACTCAGGATGAAGGTGAGGCTCCAAGAATATTTAAAGCAGAGCTGAAGTTCAGCCAATCATTTCGTTTTAATGGTTCATTCATGTAAAGCAGAGATGGGCAACTCCAGGCGTTGAGTGCCAATGTCCTGCAGGTTTTAGATGTAAAGCCACAGTTGGATGTAGACAGTGTTGGGGAGTAACGGAATACATGTACCGCCGTTATGTATTTAAAATACAAAATATGAGTAACTGTATTCCGTTACAGTTACCATTTAAAAAGGTGGTATTTAGAATACAGTTACTTTGTTGAAATAAATGGATTACACGGCGGTACTTTCCTGTTTCATATTGTCACGGGTCAGGACTGTTTGGGTTCTGTTGTTCCAGGCGGCAGCGTTGCGGTTGCCATGGTTACAGGGTGACGCTCTCGCTCTGCGTGTTTCCTGGGTGAGAGAGGCCTTTTTGTTGTTGTTGTTGTGCTAAGCTAATAGGCAGAATGCTACAGGTATAGCTCTAAAGAATGTAGTGTCATGGGCGGTGTAGTCCGTGCTGCAGGGAGAATGGACTGCCATACCCTGTGAGCGCGAGGTGGGAGAAAAAGGAGAGTCGAAAAGTATGAGTTGTCATCGAGCAAAAACGGGAGCTGGAAGCATGTAAATATAATAATAACCACTGCAGCCAAGAAGATTGCCTGACGAGCCCAGTTGTAAGTAAGCTATTAAAACTGGACTGTACGCTTTGTTCGTGTTTTCCTCTGAAACAATAAGTTTTGTTGGAGAACCCTTTCAACACCTCTCTCTGTCTCTGGCAAGCAGAGTTGACCCACACAACAAAGTAAAGCTATTTTTCTGCTAAGAGCAATACACGGAACCCTATTAGTCAGAGGTCCCTTTACTACGGTTCGGAGCCGCGGACCTTCAGTAACAGTAATAAATCACAGCAATAGTACATTCATGTAGT
Organism: Neolamprologus brichardi; assembly: GCF_056152115.1. Classification (NCBI taxonomy): domain Eukaryota; kingdom Metazoa; phylum Chordata; class Actinopteri; order Cichliformes; family Cichlidae; genus Neolamprologus; species Neolamprologus brichardi. Next base: position 28,882,681 of record NC_142113.1, on the reverse strand, counting down.
TGTAAAATGCATGATAATATATTAAGTAATCCAAAGTATTCAGAATACGTTACTCTCATTGAGTAACGTAACGGAATACGTTACAGAATACATTTTAGGACATGTATTCTGTAATGGAATACATTTTAAAAGTAACCTTCCCAACACTGGATGTAGAGGACTTTTACTCATGGAGGTAATATAAGTATTGTTCTGTGATGTACCAGTATAGATGTGCGTAGTCATCATGTATGTTCTCTTGGCTTCTCTGGTGACTAGGAAGTGCTATGTGATCTGGTATTGGTGTCATCCTAAGGGAAACTCCATTTACTTATTACCAGTTCACCAATGTTAACAGTGCATACAGAAAGTATTCAGTGCTTCTCTCTTCCACATTTTGTGATGTTATAGCCTTATTCCAAAATGGATTCAATTCATTTTCACTTCAGAAATCTACACACGATATCCCATAATGATAAAGTAAATCTTGCAAATTCAGTTAATGCAGTTAAAAGGACAAAATATAACATCTAACACATAAGTATTCATAGCCTCTGATCATTACTTTGTTGAAGGACCTTTCCCAGATGTTAAAGCCTTTTTGTGTCTCTTTGCGTATGATCCTAGAGAATTGGCACACCTATTTTGGGGCAGTTTGTTCCTCTTTGCAGACACTTTCAAGCTCCATCAGGTCAGATGGGGTGCATGCATTCACAGCCATTTCCAGATCTCTCTAAAAATGTTCAGTTGTATTCAAGTCTGGGCTCTAACTGAGCCATTCAAGGTAGTGATCCCCAGTCTGAGGTTAAGGCTGGAGCAGGTTATTATCAAAGATGTTTATGTGCATTCATCTTTCATTTCCTGTTGCCGATAAACATCCCCACAGCATGATACTGTGACCACCATGCTTCACTGTAACAATGATTTCGACCAAACGATGGGCACTGCCTGGTTTGCCCCAGACATGATGCTCGACATTCAGGCCAAAGAGTTCAATCTTTTGGATGGTCTGAGAACCCTCCTGGTGCCTCTTGGCAAACTCCAAGCAGGCTGTCATGTGCCTCTTACTGAGGAGTGGCTTCCATCTGTCCACTCTGTCATACAGGCCTAATTGGTCGAGTGCTGCAGAAATGGTTGTCCTTCTCTCCACAGAGAAATTATGAAGCTCTGTCAGAGTGATCATAGTCACCTCCCTGACTAACGCCCTTCTATGCCGTTTGCTCAGATTTGCCAGTTGGCCACCTCTAAAAGAGTTCTGGTGGTTCCAAACAACTTCTATTTACACATGATGGAGGTCACCGTGCTCCTTTAGTGCTGCAGAAATACTTCTGTACCCTTTTCCATAAACCAACATCCATTGGACAGACACAATACAAACACTAACCTTTTGTCAGTGTACTCCTCAGTCATATGTTGGCCATGTAAACTGGAGCTGGTCATCAAAAGAGTATGACTGGATATTTTCTCTCTCTTTTCGGACCATTCTCTGTAAATCCTAGAGATGCTTGTGTGGGAAAATTGCAATAGATCAGCAGATTCTGAAATACTCAGACCAGCAGGCACCAACCATGCCACAAAGTCACTTAAATCAACAGTCCCCAACCCCCGGGCCTCGGACCGGTACTGGTCCGTGAGTCGTTTGGTGCCGGGCCGCGAGAGTTGAGGCTCAGGTGTGAAATGTATGGTTTTCAGGGTTTTTATTGGTTTTCAGCGTTATTTTGTTATCGTTTCTATCGTTTACTCGGTTTTCCTTGGTGTTTTCACGTGTGTTATGAATAAATTTTCTTTTTTCCGGTACCGGTACTAGTTTTATTTTGTTGTATTTATCCGCGACACCTTAAAGGCCGGTCCATGAAAATATTGTCGGGCATAAACCGGTCCGTGGCGCAAAAAAGGTTGGGGACCGCTGACTTAAATTACAGTTTCGTTTCTTTTTCAACTTCAGCAGATCTACTTGATCTTCTCTGCATGCCTACATGCATTTAGCTGCTACCGTGTGAATTGCAGAATGGATGTTTGCGCTATCGAGAAGTGGCCAGTGAGTGTATATTTAGTCTTTGTTAAGATCACAGAGCTGCTTGGAGCTGTGCGATGGTAAAATCTACAGTGTGTTCATCATCGGTACTCAGCCTGACCCTAAATCAAAGGACAAAGAAAAACAAAATAATTCTAACTGACAAAAAGTGTGACTGGAAAACATAGTGTTAAGTTTAGGATTCTTTCCCCTTTAAGTACCCACCACCTGCATTCATGTCACTTTTCCATCAGAATCAACTCTGAGACTGGCACAGTGTTTCAGCTTTCCATGCGCCTCTTTTCCTCATTTGCACTTATTTTTGCAGAAATTCAAACTTGCATTCAAAACCTGGACAGACAGAAGCTCATAAGTATTGGAGAACATTTGGCTCCATTGATTTCCTCCTGTCAGTAATATAATCAGAAACAGCAACACCGTGCTTACCCAGCTCCGGACAGTCTACCAGCAGGAACGACGCATAGTGCATAAGCCCAACATGCGTCAGTGCTGACAAAAGCTTATTCTTATTTTGTTGTACATAAACTATTTAAAGTGCATAAATGAGTCTTTTTATTACACTGGGTGATGTTCTGTCTTCACAAACAAACAACGGCATTGTGTTTATTTTGAGTCCTCATGCGCCATCCTGCTGTCGTAAGTGCTCAACAGAGCACAGTTTGTGTGGGCTTTGGTGTCATCAGGGATTTTCAGACAATAAGAAAAAGAAAAAAAATGCCAGACTTGTGTTTAGAGGAAAGGATAAACACTTTATTTTTTAATTCAAGAAGGCAAGGCATCACATCCTGTGTCGATAAATGCAATTTATATGAAAAAATGGCAAATATGATTCATGCAGTATCAACCACAACACGGAAACTAATCCGTGCAAACAAGGAGGCACAGACTGTCCAGCAACAGAGATGTGATACATAAAAAACGTGTAATTGGATAAAATAACATGTAATTTTAGTCTAAAGCGGATGACTATAAATCAACCACTTAGCAATGCTGAGAAAACAGTATGTTTACAGCTGTTTATGGAGTGGGAGGAGGCAGAGAAAAGCTACACAGTCAAGAAAGACATTAAGAGGCGATTATTATCCATCATCTGTTTGTGAAGCTCAGTGCTTGTCATGAGGCTCTTAATGGGAATGAAAGTCAGTAAACAAAGAGTGATTAATGTTTTAAATTCACATCAATTAAGAGGGAAAGCCAAATGTCTGCACAGGAGCCAAAGGTGTAATGTGGCGAAACCTCCCTCCAAAGTGTGTTTCATCTATTATTAATAGTCATAACCTGAAACTCCAAAACACTGCCAGGCATAGAGCCAGAAGGTCTAAAGCACCAAGTCAGTTTTGATGCCAAGCGTTCCCACTCTGCTCTCATTCACGAGCACAGCAAAGAAGCAAATGAAGCCGGTTGGCTCGAAGCAAAGGAAATCTGGCATGTGTTGTATTTGCACACCTGTAGGAAAGAAAATTTCTGGGGAAAAACTAACAGAAAATCATTGCCGTCCTCCTTAGTACCACTCATCTTTTCATTTTTAGCTCATTATTTTAGTTTCCTGTCCTGAAACTTTGCTCACAAAACAGCAGGCAGCAGCTGTTTTCAGCAGAAAAGCTCAGATAAGAGTCGTGTACTACAACTAGACCGTGCAAGAAACCGTTTTGCAGGAAAGGAGATAAACTGTTTTTCTCAGGAGTTGCTGACGAGCAAAACAGAGGTCAAATGTGAGTGAATATCGGGTAGGCAGTAGAGTTGGCAAAAACACAACTCCAGATGAATAATGATTTAGCTCCATGTCTGCTGGATGAATAGGCAGCTGCATGAGGTCATAAAATCTCACCGTCATGTTTTCAGCTTGTTCTGCTGCCTTAAAGTTGCCAATAAAATGCATATTTAGATGCTACAGGAGACATTATTTTCTTACCTGCGCAAAATGGATAAATAATAATAAAATATCAGATGACTGAGGGCTCACAACCACACAGGAAGCAAGTGACGATAAAAATGTAACAAAAACAGAGCTCGGGTATTGTAATTATAATCAGATCAGGAGAGACAGCTGCAAGAAAAACAAAATAAAGAAACCATAAACCACCATTCCTCTGGACATTTAATTCTGGTGTTTCATTTTGTGGCAAAAATGAGGATATTTACCAGTAATTTGTTATGATAAATAAAAAAAACACATTTATAAGTCACCCATTTTTAACTAGAGATATAGCGATCAACTGGGCATGGGCAGCGTGGTCGACATGGAAACGGGCCAGTCAGCAAAGACGTAAAGTTAGCTAGTTGTGAATATTTTTGTGAATGAACTGAACAACAAGAAGTCTTAGCAGACTCATGTCACTTTCACCTAACTGAACACAGACATAAAGAACCTAACAAAGGCTCAGAGCCAGAAACATGCTAGCAGCCTCGGTATTAGCAATGCATCAAAGCAGTTACAAAACAAGAAAAAGAATAAAAAGAGTTGGTGTCTTCTTATTTGGGGAAGTTATAAACCAAATACCAGAAAATAACAGAACAGATATTTGTTTTCTTTAATAAAGCTGTGGCACCTGCTTTAGTTCAGTGGGTAAAGTACAGTATGTCCAGTAAAGGCGGAGCAAGTCAATATCTGCTAATTATTTCAGAGCAGAGCACTTTAGTCAGTTATTTCAGTGAGAGAAGATTTTTACAGTTTAGTGCAATTTAATAAAATGTATTTAATTATGATTATATAGTTATTAGAAAGAATCAAATCAGGAATCACTCAAGAAAATTACAGTTGGTGCATCTCTACTTTTAACTCTGTTAAAGCTTTAGGTCTGCATTATTAGAGGCGTGGCCTTTCTGAGTTACAAGTGACTCAGCTGGCCTTATTCGTAGTTGCACTAAAAGGCTTTCCAGTCTTTATTTAAGTTGATGAGAGAAAATCTAGCAATTTAATTGTACGTAACTAAAAGGTATCCGTGTCTGTACCATGCACAGTCTGTGGATGCAGCTTGATAACCAAGCTAGCAAGAGACAACTTACTGGAGATAACGTTTTGTCCAAATGTGATCCACAACAGCAACACTGTGATGGACACGATGCAAAACTGGGATCCTCAAATTTAATGAGTGGCAACATCATAGCTGCTACGTCCATCTTTTGTATACAGTCAAGTAGGGAAGCAAGCACAATAGGCCTGTGTTCTGGTCTTACAAAGCCTATAATGTTCGCTCAGTAAATAACAGTTGTGCTGTACCGAACGTGTTTTTCTGATATTCATCTTTTCTCATATCTGTAAACTTTGCAGGTAAAATACTGGAAAACACACTTTAGCCTCTGCAACCATAATAATATTGTTAAATCAGTAGCTTTGGCCGTCGTAACTGAACATTACTACCTCAATTTACTAAAAATATAATGTTAAGCCCAGGTCATTTTTCTGAAAGGGGGTAATTCTCTTCATCTGTAGCTTGCCGCTGCACTGTAAAGTTAATGTTGCTCTCTTCTATAGTCTAATCTTTGATTTATACGTTGCTTTCTTATGGGAATTACATGAAACACGAGCTTGTTGCAACATTATGCTTTCACAGGGGAAGCAAAGCAATCTCTGTGGAGAGTAGAGTTCGATTTAGACCACCAGGGGGCAGGGTTAGCAGATAAAGAGTTGAGAGACTGGATCCAAAGAACCTTGAGGTCCAATTTCTTTGCCTTTCAGACACTGTCCTTCAAGGTCTGAGTGTTGAGTGTTTTATAGCACTAAAATCCTGGAGAATAACACTAGCATATATAAAAAGACATAAAAATGAGACACTCCAATCAATAAAAGCTGTAGTGCTGAAATGGATGCAAGTGCTTGCATTCAGACATTTTTCACTGAAGAGAGTTTGACTCTTTGCCCTCCTGGTTTAATCTGATGAGTTGGTTAATATTCAGCCAAAGTGTAGGGATGAAATTTAGGCATCAGCGCGAAACCATTATGAACAAGAACATTTGTAAAGGTCACTCTTACTCTTGACTCCCTCATTTGCACGGAGTTTCTGGGTGACTGGAGAGTTGGAGTCTCCTTGCAACGCTTGTTAAGAGACCATTAATCAGATTTCTCCAGGCTCGGTATGCAATTTGAGATTGTTTATCCTTTTGTCATTTGCACCCCTTCTCTGAATCAGGGCGGCGTAAACAAAGACTCATTTAGGGCTGTTCAAAGCTGCTTGTTAGTGCCCAGTATAGCTGACTGTTGCTTAATGGAGAAATCAAGACAGTCCAACGCACATTTCCTTCTCTCTCCAGATAAATTTAATCAGAAGTTAACGATCGAGGGCACAGCTGGTTAAAAAAAAGCCTTTTTTTGTATCAAATATGGACCAAATATAATAATGCAAATGAAACTTGCAATGAGAATTAATGAGCTTGTACAAAGAACTACAAATTGCTAGATGGAGCCACTTTGCTCTTGTGGGTCGATTTTCACTTAATTTGGCCTAAATTGGCCTAAACTTTTTAACTTTTAACATTTTAACTTTAAGAAAAAAAACCTTTTTCTTGTTTTCCTTAAGCTCAGAGAATGAAATGGGTGCAGAATTACCAACCAAATGAACAAAGCACGCTCTACCGGCCATTAATTTAAGAATAATTCAGATTTAGTGAAATGTAGGTCTCATTTGTCTGGTCTGTCATTACAGTGTCACGGTTAAACATCAACTGCCAGACAGTTCTCACACGGCTAAGAGCTGAAAATATTGCATCGTGAGTATGTTGGGCCGATGCTTTAGCCATGAGATCATTATTGTGTTTGTCATGGGTGGTTTTAAACAGATCAGAACACTTCACCTCACTCACGGTCGTTCAGTTCCAGTGGGGTTCATTTCGAAGCATTTTTAATGCGACCGTCTGTGGCTTGGTGTGTGTTATAAACCATGTCCTTGACTGTGTTCCAGTTTTTGTGACTAAAATTCTCGGATTTAATTAGTCGGTTGCTTAGCACTAATTAGCAGGAATTGTGTTGATGCACTCATAGAGTTTATGCTTGGTAAACAAGCTTGTTAGTTGATAACTAACATCACAGTGTCTTTTGTAAACAGCCTGTGGTTCCAAACCATTTCAGCAATTGGGCTGCATGCTCTGATCAATGTATTTTGATAATCACCTGTTATTTAGCACTATCTACCCATGATCTGAGTGTCACTACTGGCAAAGGTAATGTTGCACAGGTAGTCCAGCTCGTTCAGGATGCACGACATGGCATGGCCTCATATGGCGAGAGTATGGATGCAGTTCCTTGAGGATGAAGGAATTGATACCACTGACTGGCCCCCATGCTTGGACCACCTGTATGGCATTACTTTTCAGGCCATCCGACACTGCCAGGTTGAACCTGTCCAGGATCCCTCACGACACCATCCGTCATCTCATTAGGAGGGTGCCCTAATGACATCATGTTGTCAGGCATGCATCCAAGAACTTGGAGGTCATACAAACTACTAAGTAACATTTTGAGTTGCTGCAATTAAATTCAGTAAATGGACCAGCCTGCTGAAGCGTCTTTAACTGTGATTTCTGGGGTGTTTTTGAATTCAGCCCTATGTAGGTTGATAATTTTCACTTCCATCAAACAAGTTGGCATCCTTTCATTCCCAGCACATTACCCAGTCCATATCAGTATAGATATGGCACATTTTATTTTCTCATTGAGTCTGATATGTTTTCAAAGTGTTCCTACAGCTTTTTTTTTAGCAGTGTACAGAGCCCAACCCAAGAGACTGTGTCGACTGAAACAGGTGGTAAATATTCTTTCATGATAGGAAATGATGAAGTACGAATATTCAAAAAAAACTGAACTGATGCTGTTAACAGTTAACAGAGCTGGAAAAGCTCTGTTCTTCTATTTGCGACATGCACACATACACGTATTCTAAACACTGCTACTATAATTATCATCCACTCGAATGACAGGGATGCACTCTGCCACATTAGCAAAAATCTGGAAACATGGTAATTCTCACGAGGAAAAGTGGAATTTTCTCTATTTGGTAATTTCATGGTGCATCATGTCATTGCTAAAAATCAACACTTGAAGGGAGAGTGAATACAAATTGTGGGTCGTGGTGTAATTTTGGTGTCCCTCTCATATCATCTCTCAGAGCAGCTGCAGGCATTCGGTGCATTTTTAGTAACTTAAAGGGAATGTTCACCCCAAAGTCAAACAGTGACAAAACACCGGCTGTAGAGATGAAGCTGCAGGAGCTCCTTGGAGTGCAGAAAAATCAGCAGTAATATCTCTTTTCAGGAGTGATGATTCTGCTGATGCAAAACTTTGTTGTGAACAGATTTATGGTGGGCCAGTGTCATTGGTGCCTTCACGGGAAGGCAGAAAGAAAGAGATTAGGAAGTGAATCTGGCTTAAGAGTTGTTTTAAAATGATGCTCTTGTGAAACTTGAGTCAGTCATCGACTGACGGGATGAGGTTTGCTCTTCCTCTGACTTCTTACTGAAAATCTGGCTCAGCAAAAAAACTCCACACCCTGCAGTTGTTTGGTGGGAGGATCAATCTGTTTTCAAATTCTGCTAGATGTCTTTTTGATCCAGCACCCATCCTGTGGAACATTGGATGTGCCCATCTTTTTCATCTTTTCTTTTTTTGGGAGGGGGGGTTACAAATCTGAGATATCAGAGGCCTGGCGTGATTTTGGAACATCTTTGCATTGGACATTATTGTGCATGAATCATACCCGAGCTCTCTTGCTCAATAATCAGGTGAATACAAAGGAAAACCTGAAAGAAAGCTGCCAGTCGCTTCAATTAAACAACAAAACACAATGAAGTCATTTTACAGAGGCATATCTGAGTCTGTAGAAAACTCATTACCTGTAACAAAAGGTTCAGACATTATTTATAACTCCACTGAGGGGACAGTGTGCTATCAGCATCCAGAGTAAAACTGCCAGTATGCATCATTACCCACAGAAAACACGGTCACCAAGGTGTTTGTATTTCAGCAACATGAAGTCAAATTTCGGAGGTAAATGGAGTATTTATTATGCACTGCGTTTTATATTCAACCTTTGGACCCAGGGGTGCACTGAAGCAATAATTCAAGCTGGGAGTTTAAATCCACCCGAGGCCACTCGGTGCTCTCACCTCATGCGAATCGACTAACCTGATGTGTTATTTAAACCGTCACAGCTCAGTTTGTCTTCTGGCCAAAAAGAATTTACTTTGGAAAACAAGCTTGAATAAACACGGAGGTATCACTCAGCTGTGTGTTATCTCTCTTTTTGACAAATGAATTAAACTTAAGTTAGAAAGGAAATCTGTATATATAGCTATATATGGAAAAATGACACCTTTTTTTTTTTTTTAAGATATTACCTTATTTTTCGGACTAAAAGGGGCACTTAAAATCCTTTAATTTTCTCAAAAATCGACAGTGCGCCTTATGCATGAATTCTGGTTGTGCTTACTGAATTCGCTCAAACGTCTGTCAAAAATGTTTTTGTATGACTTCGGTAAGCTATGAAGCCGCACTGCTTGATTGATTGTTGGAGCATTACGGCTACCGTAGTCAGAAGCCTCCTGGAGTAATCTGGGTCCAAAACTCCGTCTACTTCAGGTTCCAAAGTCAAACGAACACTGCAGCGTCACTGAGAGTTAAAAACTTTCATCTTTAATAAAATAATCAGTGTTTACCAGGTGTAACAATTAAGTTTAACATCCAGGCATCCATGAAAACAGAATTTATTAAATTTAACAGAGTTAGATGTTAGCAGGAAGTTAGCTCGCTAGTTTCCGCCTAAACATGATATAGCATGTTCTGACTGAGAGATTTCTGAAAAAATTAAAACGTACAGCTCTGCTGTCACTTCAAACATAAAAGAAGACAGAAAACTAAACAGCAGGAACTTTTGTGGGGTTACTGAAGTTTGGCTAGCTGGTATATAATGATTGGCTACGTTGCTAGCAACACAGCTATATTAGCATAACATAAACACAGTGAAGCTGGAGGATGAACGCTAACTTTTTCCACTCAATAAAAGTTAACGCAAGGGTTTCTGGTGGTCAGGGACAAATGCAATCGCATGGCAGGATGCTATAAACGGGCCAAGCTTCAGTCAGGAGAACAACTGAGATGATCCATCCACAATAGGAGGTTAGTCATTAATATATTGCAACAACATGGGGATAGAGCAGCTGCGAGAGAATTTAGCATTAATGAATCAATGGTATGGAAGTGGAGGAAGAAGAATGAGTTGAGTAAAGTTGGACTTATCTGACTGTTTTGTTTTGCTTAATGCACCTTATAATCCAGGGCGCCTTATGGTCCCAAAAATACAGCATAAGTGTTATTAACATAATATCCTTAACTCCACCAATCATTGCATAAACAGATGCACAGACCAGACAAAAACAACAGAATTAGCTCACGTAAAGACAGCTCTGTATCTGTGGCAAAAGCTTAAAGAAATAACTTCGCACATGTCCTCTGGAACTGAACACAGGTTTCAACAACTAATACACAAATACTCTGTGTGTGTGTGTGTGTGTGTGTGCATGTTTTACCTTGTGCTTTTTACTGACCTGCTCCCTGACTGGCACTTATTTTTTAGCACTTAGCTCCATCTTATTCTCTGCCTCTCTCCTCCACCTTTCCTTGTGACAATCCATTTTGTCAGGCATCTATTATGTTTAGAGAGGCAGGCAGACATTGGCTGCTGCGCTGATAGAGAGAGAGGGTGTGATGCCTGAATTCTGTTGATATTCCTTGTTTTTATGTTATGGCTGTTCTGACCCTGAGGCCATGAGAAAAAGTCCAGTTTGGATCTCAGGAACATTAGTGTCCTTTTTATGATGTGAGTGAGTCACTGCAGAAAGCGCCCCTAATTTTAAAAAAGGACTGAAGGCTTTAGCCCTCTCAGCTCTGCCTTTTTGAGCTGCCATCAGTCTCAATAACAAGTAACCAAAATATTTAAATGGAAATGGCACCAATGGCAGGCCATCCATTGTGTGCACTGCATTTTTCATATGGCCGTCGTCCAGTTGAAAAATGTAGGAAAACATTGCTCACCTGATTTTCACCTGGTATGCACTAACGGGAAGGAAAACGCATTGTTTACATTGTAGGTAAGCATCGCTTTTTAGTTCTCGCTTCTCATCTGATTTCATCTGTTGTGTAAGTTGGACTTTGTTTGCTTACTAAGAAGTTGTAGGTTATATATCCAAATAGTCATGTTTACATTGTTGGATCTTTCACTCAGATGGTAAAGGTACTGAAATGAAGCCAACTGTGTGTTTATGTGTCCTACAACACTTAAATCATCAGCCTGAGGGTTAACGGTTTTTCTCGGCTGCAATGTGACACAAAGCTAACGAGCACATACAGAGATATGCAGAGATTTACAGCAGTTCATGTTCAGTTTCCCAGAAGAAAATGTTAGAAGACAGAGACCGACAGCAAAGAAGAGACATCCAGGGTTTTGCAGCTGTCGTTTCAGACTTTGACAAGATTGGACAGCCAGCTTGTTTTAGATGATGACATGTCTGTGAAGGTTCTCAGTCATCCAGTTCATCGTAGTCAAAGGAGCTTGGAAAGAAAAGCGTCTGGACTTCTTTAAGTTGCTTGAAGACGTTTCACCTCTCATCCGAGAAGCTTCTTCAGTTCTGAGGTCAAATGGTGGAGAGTCCCAGATTTAAAGCTAGTGGGAGTTTCCCCCCACAGAGGGACAAAAGGACCCCCTGATGATCCTCTTATCGCCTGAGCCAAGGTGTGAAACTGGGTGTGGGTCCCAGTCAGCCAGAGTTTCGGGTGAGCTCATTGTGAAACCTGGCCCCACCTTATCATGCGAATTCCTGAGATCAGATGGCCCAGGATGTGAGTGGGCGTTAAGGCGTCTGGGGAGGGAACTCAAAACTGGATTATAGATGGCAGACAGTTCCACCGCCTCATCCACTGTGAGCGACCATCTTTGAACAGAGGTGGTGGTTTACGACACCAACTGTCTGCCATCTATAATCCAGTTTTGAGTTCCCTCCCCAGACGCCTTAACGCCCACTCACATCCAGAGGTGATACTCTCACTAGGTTTAAATCTGGGACTCCCCACCATTTGACCTTAGAACTGAAGAAGTTTCTCGGATGAGAGGTGAAACGTCTTCAAGTAACTTAAAGAAGTCCAGACGCTTTTCTTTGCAAGCTCCTTTGACTTTAAATGATGACATTTTACCGTCTTTAGAGGTTGATGTCACAAATATTAGAGTAGTAGTGTTACATTTTTAATATCTCTTGTAATCAAACGATAATGGCTTCTATTTATTTCAAACAATAATTTAAAAATCATAAATATGTTTCTGGCATTTGTAACAAAGCAAACAGCATGAATCATGTGAGAACTGAATGAAATATAAAGTAATACGTCCATGGCTTCAACTTTGTAATGAACTCGGTTGCTTGTAAAATATAATGTACTGATTTTTACTCAGGAGACGGGGAAAGAACTATCCACACACTAAAAAAGGATGCTATTTATACGATAAGGCTTGTATTATGTTTTGAGTAGCTATCATTGTTATCCCAAGCAACAGACTGGGAAAGCAAGAGGTGAAGAAGGATAGCAGCAAGAGTGAAAGGGAAGGTTTGCAAGATGGTAGTGACCTGCTATGATGTTTGGGTTGGATATGATAGCACTGATCAAAAGCAATGAAGCCAAGCTGGAGGTGGCAGAGTTGAAGATGTTAAGTTTTTCATTGGGAGTGACCAGGATGGACGGTATTAGACATAAGCACATCAGTTCAGGTTGAGCATTTTGGAGACAAAGTTAGAGAAGCAAGGCTGAGAGGGTTTGGATATGTGCAGAGGAGGGATGGTGGATATGATGGACATAAAGGTGGAACTTCCAGGCCGGAGGAAAAGAGGAAGACCACAGAGAAGATTAATGGATTTTGTGAAGTGAATGAAGAGTGGTGGGACAGAGGTGGATGCTAGTAGAAGGGTGAGATGGAGGCAGATGATCTAAAGGGAACAGCAGACCACCACAGAGACTGTATCTGTTGAACCAGAAACCCTGGCTGAACGCAGAGGTTCGATGAGGTTCGCTGACAGACAGGGATGCTGCATCTAGGTCCACTGATGCTACGAGCAGGCTTCAGATGGGCAAAAGCCACAAAGACCCAGAAGATTAAGAGACACTTCTCCCACAACAACTAAAGGGATTTATGGAAAGGCATTAAGTGAATCATAGACTATCTGGTCTCTAAGTCTGACATCAGTAGCCGTACCTGGGCCCAAACAGGTCCCAAAGTCAAACAATCACTGCAGCATCACTGAGAGTTGAAATAATTTAGACAGTTTTTATCTTCCAGGTGTAAAAATTAAGTTTAACATCCAGGCATCCATGAAAACAGAATTTATTAAATTTAACAGAGTTTGAAGTTAGCATGGTGTTAGCTCGCTAGCTTCCATCTAAATATAATATAGCATGTGCTGACTGAGAGATTTCTGAAACAAATTAAGTCGTACAGCTCTGCTGTCACTTCCAACATAAATGAAGACAGAAACTAAACAGCAGTGACTTTTGTAGGGTTACTGAAGTTGGGCTGGCTGGAATATAATGATGTGCTACGTGATCGCTAGCGACACAGCTATGTTAGCATAACATAAACACAGTGAAGCTGGAGGATTTTTCCACTCCATAAAATTTAATGTGAGGGTTCCTGATGGTTAGGGACAAATATAATCGCATGGCAGGATGCTGTAAACAGACCAAACTTCAGTCAGGAGAACAACTGAGATAATCCATCTACAATACAAGGTTAGTCATTAATATACTGCTGCATGAGCTGGGCTGTAGTTACGTGCAAGGTTTTAAAAACTGAGTTTTAAAATGAATAGCAGTAATTAAAACTGAGAGAGGCCGACAGTGATCACTGACTGTTTTTAGGGGCTCTTTGAGATTAAATAGAACAAGATACAAAGCATTAAAACATGTTAAAAACACAAAAGCCTTATTAAACACAGGGTAGTTTGGGCCTGGAAGCAGGATCACGTCATCACTTAAAGACCGGATAGTACTAAACATGCAAAATGCCCCAGGGACCTGATTTCTTCCTGATGCTCTTTGAGGACTCAAACACCTCCCCTGCATCAGACTTACTCTAACACCAGATGACCTACTGCTCAGTGATAGTTCATTAAACGAGGCCCTCATAAAGCTGCAGGCACTGACACTATTCCAGGACAGGTACCGAGAGACTGTCCACATCAGCTGTTAGTGCCATACATCAGCGGTCCCCAACCTTTTTTGCGCCACCGGTTTATGCCCGACAATATTTTCTCGGCCTTTAAGGTGTCGCGGATAAATACAACAAAATAAAACTAGTACCGGTACCGAAAAAAAAGAAAATTTATTCATAACACACGTGAAAAGACCAAGGAAAACCGAGTTAACGATAAAAACGATAACAAAATAACGCTCAAAACTGATAAAAACCCTAAAAACCATAAATTTCACACCTGAGCCTCAACTCTCGCGGCCCGGTACCAAACGACTCACGGACCGGTACCGGTCCGAGGCCCGGGGGTTAGGGACCGCTGCCATACATCTCCGCTTTGATCATGTGCTCAGATTCTGGGTGAAAGTGGTGTCAGCTCTAGTGGATGCTCTTTTCCAAAATATTTTGACTTCGACTTCATCTTCATGCGTCCCACTCACATTTTCTGTCTTTCCCACAGGAGCCATTCGCTAATCAGTGAACTCTCGGTTAACCCATTCAGCAGCGTCTGACTGTGATGCTCCTAGCTGCCTTTTCTACTTGTCTCAAGAGAGCCACCAAGTTAAATTACATTCCTTTACTCTGAAGGCTCTAGCGGACCTCTTTTGAGTTATCGACCCAGCATGCTGGAGTGGCTGTGAGTGCCGGCATTGATTGATGCTAGAAAAACGTCTTTCATATTTAAATGGTGCTTTTAAACAAGTTGTAGAAAAAGTAAATTATATAATAATACTAATTCACTTGTCTGCTCTTTAAGGTGGAAATTTGGAGGCAGCAGAAATAACTTGTGACATATCACTTTCTAAATAACTGTGTTGAATTCATTAGCTATAAACATTAATTAACTAATAAACATTAGCCTTTATTGGAGTTGTGTTTCTGGCAACCTAATGAATGAAAATCCAATACTGACTCTGCTTCAGGTCGGTTTTTGTCTCCTGAGAGAAATGCCTGTCTCTGCTGTGTACACCAACCAATCTCTCAGAGTATCAATGAACTGCTTCATAATTTAGTGATATTTACGGTGTCTGCCGGATGACAGCGAGTGCCTTCAATTTAAATTCTAAAGCTCTTCTTGGATGCTGCCACTCATTAATGCTTCGTGCTATTCAATGTCAGGAGCTGAAAAGGAAAGGAGAGCAAACGGTTATTTCAAAACACCACAGGACTTCATAATGAAATGTAAAACTCTGAGTAGGGTTTAAATGACTGCTTAAAGGGTATCAAGGTAATGCTGCAGGGGAAAACAGTGGTTGGAGCCCGTGGCATAACCAAAATTACTAGCAATGTGCCGCGTACTTAAAATCTCCTTACGTTTGGTCGGCTCGAAGAGGGGACCAGGTCTGCAACCACTTGTGTGACTTTGGTGAATCAAGAACAGCAATAAGACTGAATCAGTTCGCTGTCAGTTTACAATCAAATATGTTAAAGTTGGCAATTACATGCAATCTGTTTGTGATACTTAACGATGATAAAATAGTGAAAATAGCAAATCTGTTGTGGGAAATGACCAAATTATGACCAAAGCCTAGACTTATATTTAAGTCTTACATTCTTGTTTGCTGAATTAAACTAAGCTAATCCTCTTGAGCTGATAATCATTGTTTATCTGAACTGCTTTAGTTTTGATAGTGAGGAGATCTTTGGCACATATCCTGCGGGGATGCACTGCTTTTTTATTAGAGGAAGGACATAATCGAGGACACCTGTTCAGACGGCGCAAAATGAGGTGAGGAATGAAATCTCTTTGAAGGCATTGTTGTCAAGCATCGTTTATGACACATAAAGGAGGCATTTTCCTGTAGAACTGCACAAATAATTGATGTGCAGCACCTGTGTCAAATAATCATGTGAAATTAATACAGTTAACGAATGCAAAGGAGCGGCCTCTGAACCCCAAAGCTACATTTAGTTACTCACGACTGACACAAGAGGGTGCTACATCATCTGTTCACTGCAGGCATGTTTGTTTTGTTTGTGAATGGATGAAGGCTGAGCTGCAGAGGCTGGAGTAAATCTGCAGCCAGAATGATTTTCTGTTATGTAATGTGACAAAGCATTGAGCTCATGCTTGGGGTGTCTGAGGGTGAAAGTCAGCTTTGACATGCTGTGAACTGCACTCCTGGATATAGAGATTCACATACACGTAAGGGATTTTTGGACTTACTTACACATAAATCCTGTAGCTAATGCTTTCTCTATGTGTGGCTCTCTGTAAACACTGATGTGCCATGACAGGAAGGGTCTCACCTAGTCTGGCATCAACATCACCGGGTCACGGTGTCAGCCAGATCCATACACAGTAAGCAATCTGAGAGTGCACATATTTCCACCGCCACCTATAATTGTGTAACAGGTGGTAAGGAATTAAATAACATGTGAAAACATCAGGGTGTATAATTTGTACTCGGGGATGGGTGTATATGCACATTTCAACAGGTGGGCCTGCACAAATGAAACAATAAATGGTAAATAGTCTGCACTTGTATAGCTGCTTTTAACTAAAGCGAATTCTAATGTTTCTCATAGAGACACAAACAATTACCGGCTCAGCTGCCACACAAGGTGTTTGTGTGGCATCTGGAGAAACTTGGGATTCAGCGTGAACACTTGAAGGATCTGGAGATCAAACCGTCACACACGGTAGTCAACAATGTTTCAGTCTATCACCTGAGCCGCATCCGCCCCAACAACATGCTTATGAAAATAAGATCAGGCCTTAAATCGAACCCTGGGGCACTCCACATGCAATGGAAATTAACAGGAAGAACATAATTGAGGGCAGCTGAATGATGTGTAGCAGTTAAAATAAACCAATATGACACACGATCAGGTTTCCACCAGGATAACTGTTGCAGCTGAGACACAGTGGTTATGTGGTGCACTCAGTTCACGTAGCTCCATCTGTCCACTTTAACCTCAACTGATATTTGTAGTGCTTTGTTCCTTAAAAAACAGTCCTTTTTAGTACTGTTTATGTGTAAAAATGGTTAACGAAAAATGAGGTACCTTATATAGCTTATAGCTAGTTGTTCATTATTATTATTATAGCCCAGCCAATAATCTAAAGTTTGTAATAAGCTGGTGAAAACAAATCCAATTCACTGCTTTGGCTATTCATATAGCACCAGTTCACGGCGATAGTCACCTGAGGGGCTTTATATTGTAAGGTAACAACATTACCATCTTACCAGCCTTGCAATATTTGTATAATATTGCAGAGTATTAAGATATATGTGTTGATTAGTGTAATGGAAACAAATGAAACAATGAATTAAAATCTGAATGCAATGGCAGTAGCAGGAGCACATTTAGATATTTTGGGGCCCGAGGGGAGAACTCGCCTTGGTCGGCCCCTCTACTCTCATTGTTTTCTCACTCTGAAAAACCACATCAGTGTCTGGTGGTACGCTGAAATTTTAGAAAACAGGTGAAATCAGTTTTCTCATTCGGGTTTTTGCAGTTGAGAATTAATCGAGTGAGACCGATTTTCAGCACGAAAACATCCTGGAAGGGATTCACGAAGCGTCAATTCATGCCTCATTGTCCAGGTTATCACAGCACGTGACGCGCACAGACACACGTACGCACGCCCACGCGCTCAAGGAGACACAAATTCACATGCGCCTGGCATGGCTGTGGATCCCATGCCAGACGCACTGACAGATGGATGGGGTTAATATCATAATTAAGCACCTCGGCCGACGGTTCCTGTTTACCGCTTGGTTGCTAGGCAGTGACATCAGCTGATCCCTCCCTCCTTCCTCTCTAATCCCTTCCCTCTCCCTCACAGTCCCTCTCTCTCTTTCACACACACACACCACTCTTATGCTCTCTCTCTCTGATAGGCAGCGCAGACGTGGGCAGAGTGTGGGGGTATAGGAAGAGGAGAGAGCGGGAGGGTAGGTAGTAGTGTGTGTGAGGCTGTCAGACAGCATGGTCTGGGTCTGAGGACAGCACTGGAAGACAAAACAGCCGCCTACTGAACTCCATGTAGACCAGAGTGGCGCCATCCACAGATCACCTGGACCTGTCCACTCATCAGCACCCACCCAAGACAACACCTGCCTCTTCTAGAGAAGTAAGCGGAGTAGGACCAGGGAGGTGGGTCTGTTTATATTCTTTTTCTTTTATTATTTTCTCAGTTTTTTGGTTTTTGGAGTTGGCTCCTGGCTGGACCGCATGCATGACACAACGCAAAGGCGAGAAACCCACCATCAGCATCCAGGAGCACATGGCCATTGACGTGTGCCCTGGCCCCATCCAGCCCATCAAGCAGATCTCTGACTACTTTCCCCGGTACCCACGGGGCCTTCCCCCTACTCTGCCCCACGTTGGGCCCCTCCGCTCTGCCCTCTCCACCTCCTCAGCTTCTGCCTCCACGACTGCTGCTGCTGAGAGTGACCGCCCCAATGAGGATAACCCAGACCGGGCTCTTGCCGGAGCCTCCGCCTCCTTACAGGCCACCAAAAAGGACGAGGAGCCTGATGTGGAGGGATACGACTCAGATGACTCCAGTGAGTGATGATTTCCCCACTTGTCTCCATGCCACTGTTTACCACGGTGTTTCCTAACATTTCTACGCGTGTGTGTGTGTATCCCTTTCAGCTCTTTCTCTCTGCCTTTCTCTTATTACTGCATCTCCATTTTTGCCACCGGTTGCCAGGCATCCCTCCAGCCTTGTGGCTTTTTGGCTTTATCTGTCACCTTTCTCTTCTCTCAGCTCCCCCGTCCATCTCTTTCTATCTCCAGTCGCCTGGCGTATGTGCGCATGCTAACTCTTTGCCTCTCAGTCGACAGACAGCCAACTGTTGCTGCTGCAAAGAATACCGCTCCCCCTCCTTCTCCACCTCTTCAGCTCTCCTCCAACTGAAAGGATGTGTGATGTTATTGAAGTGAACGATTGCAGTCGTTGTGTGTGCATTTTCCTCTTCCCGGCGTCTACGGGGTGCCTGATCTATACTGTCGATCAGTCTCACCAGACTGCGTTTTCTCGGCTCCTTGATGAAGCCTCAAATTAGTCGCAGTTTTGAGCTCAGTGGGCTGCATCTGTAAAGCCCATCCACATTTTATACTGACTAGTGGCAAGACGGCCACAAAGTTCCTTTCGTGTGACTGTATTGTCCATTCGTTGGTCTGTTTTGTGTTAGTTTCTAAAGCATGAAGATATGTGCGTGTCTGTGCGTGCATGTATGTGTGTGTGTGTTTGCATATCTCTCTCTATCACAGAGGGGAGGCTCCTTTTGAGAAAGCTTTTTGCCGAATGTCATTTCTTTTAATCTAACAGCTTTGAGTGGCCGAATAATAATAGGAATTAATATGCAGCACTGCTATTGCAAGTGACAGAGACAGAGCAAGATTCCAGCATCCTGCAAAAATCATTTTCACTCACAGCATAGATCTTGATGAGAAGATAACGTGACAGTCTTCACAACTCGAGTAAATGTACTGCCAAAATAGAAGCTGTTGCTACCTTCTTCTTTTTTTAAAGAAACCTCTGGATCCGCCTGATTAATCAGTGAGACAGCAACGGTGGCTTTTTTTCCTTTTTTCTGTTATTGGTAGTGAACTCTGCCTGCCTCGCATCACTCTGAATTACTCGTTGCTCTCGCAGCGCACAAAAACAGAACAAACGCTTCCCGGTTGGTTTTTGTCAGACTCTAACAACACACGGAGGTTTGTGTCCTTTGCACAAGAGACTTCTGATTGCAGGTTAATGTGTGACAGCAGTGTAGCTTCTGTGAGAGTTAATCCATGCAGAGCAGCAGGCAAGGGGGGGCTTAGGCCAGCTCTAATCCAGAACTGGACAGGAGTAGGAGAGTGGTGTAAGAAGGGGGGGTTGGTAGAGAGCAGGGTAGGCAGATGTTGGTCAATGAACTCTGCCAGGCAACCAGAATTTCACTCAGTGTGCAAAAATAGATGGAGGAAGACATTCTTCAAATCTATGAAGGACGGCTTCATTAGAAAAAGAAATGTTTTCCTTTCTTCAGCCATCACCACCTAGAGTTTTAGGATGTTTTGTGTGGGAATTCATACTATAAACTGCAAAGCGACTCTTATCTTTACATGCTTGTGAAAACTGCTGTTTATGTAGCTTTTCAAACTGCTTTTGTTTTTAGATATTGAAAACTGATTGCGGCTCCTTATACACATAATAAAATACTTTGTCTTTGCACATTGCTACAAATTCTACCTCAATTTTGTGCTTGCTCAGTCCAATAAGTTAGCAGCAGAAGCAGAAGTGCAGCATGATTGTATGACCGCAAGTGTTAGAACCACGGGAAACTGCCTTCTGATTGTTATAGTGTAGCTAATTTAGCACTTACTGCTATTTTAAGTGAATACTTTACCAGGAAACTGACGTTGAAGGAGCGAATAGCTCAATAGGCAAACCTTAGGGGACTTACTAGGTTGACTAAAAGCATCTGAAGACACTTTTCTGACTGTGGAGTCCACAAGGTGGGGCTGTATCGGCCAATTTCAGTCATTTTGTGAGAGGATTGTAGGCAGTATGAGAATTGTACCTGCTTTGCATTTGCACAGGGACTGGACTGTGGAGGTGTGTAAGAGTCTCTATAAGGTGCTTTTAATTGCTTCTAGTGTAAAGAATGCCTTGTGTGACTGTTTGAAAGTGTGCACCATTATATCCGACTTTACGGCTCATCATCCAGAAACTTGAAAGACTTGATAAAGTTAGTGTGGAAAGAGATTAGAGAAGCAGCGGAATGCAGGGCGAACAGATATGTCACCGAGCTTTTCACTCCTTAAGCGAACGCTGTGTGATCCTGGGCAGTCCCAGAGAAAGGTGACCAACTGTGACAATGTCTTTGCTCGTGGCTCTAACACTGCGGTCCCGCGTTACACCGTGAGAGAGCTTCAAAGTTAGCCGTTCCAACGGTCTTGTGATGTAAGATTGCCTGGAACAATATTCTAACAGTGTTAAATTTAGGAGGGCTTTCGCACAGTGTTGTTACAGCGATGACCTGTTAAGCAACCATTAACAATGCAACATGAAATGACTTGAAGATCTTTGAGTCTTTATGTAAGATCAGAAATATATAAAGTCTATATAAAGTTATATAAGGTCGGAAAAGTGAAGCCAGTGCCAAAGTGCTTTAAACGTGCATTTTTCCAGCAGCGAATGAGTCTTTTGGTGGTCAGAAGAAATCAGATTTTTTAAAATAAATCTATGAGAAAATGACCCTGTGGTGAGTTTTTGGTCTCTGCCACTAGTTTCTCGTCTTGTTTAAAGCAAGAAAATGCTCATTTTGTGAACTAAGAGTGCATAATGGGTTAAACAGAAGATAAAGAAGCGTATGCTTTAGTGCTTTGCTATGATATTAACATACAGCGTCCATTGGTTTCTCACTCAGTGTCAAAACACCAAGATGGGGATCTCAAAAATGCTTCTTTCAAGACTTCAAAACACAACTTTATAAATCAAGTATGTAATATGTGGCTTCACCTGCAGTCCTTAAAAAAGTCATTGTACTGATTCATTAATACTGATAATAACTGCTGCTTTTACTGCCTGCAGATTGCGCAGCGATCCCTTCATGAATGCAACCATAGGTGGTGTACAGTGTTGCACACTTAACTTTTGATCTGTTAAGAGTATTTGTAGATCACTCCATGTAACTGATACTTGATAGGATGCATATACTTAAAACAGTGAATCTGCAAAATATGGAAGTATGTGTACAAACTGGTCATGATTACCTTTACCACCTAAACGAAAGATCCACCCGCTCGGACTCGCTCTAATCCTCATATCCAAAGATTCAGAACAAGACTTTGAATCCAGTGAGGGAAGTTTATCGGGTTACATCCATCTTTGATATACAGTCAGTGGAAAACCCGTGCCAGTGAAAAACCAACAGAAAGCACACTATACGGGGGTAAAATGAAACAAGAGTCCAAAATGCAAGAAAATGTAGTTGTGATGTGTCAACAGAAGCCTGGCTTCTCCGATGTGTTTTCCAGCTGTTATTATGACCTAGCATCAACTCGTAAGACTACTGAACTCTCCATCTGTAATGCCTTTGAAGTAAGACCATTCAGAATGAATTCATTTTGGAAGTCGATGAATAAAAAGCGATACGTCTAAGACTTACTGGAGTCTCACAGATTATCTATGCGCCTCTGAAAAACAGATGCAACCCTTACAACATCTGGCATGAATGTGTGTTAGTTTTAATCTCTAATGCTTCTCGGTGACATTTGCATTCATTTTTTTCCTCCGGAGCAGTTGCTATCCAATCTGTCCGAGATGCATGAAAAAGCTGCGGTGTGTTTGCTCTGTGCAACAGGTGGCGTGTTGCGGCATGCGTGTTACTGCAAGTTTATCAAAGAGGACTGGGTGCACGGTTCTAATCATGTCAGCTGAGGATTGGTCACACTGCAGGTTTATTCAAACATCAAACCCCAGCTTCCCTCCACCCTCCCTCCTAATAGGGCAATTAGACCCAAACATCTGCCGGTGTATAGTCTTAATGATTTTGCAATCACCTGAAGAGTCATCAGTGATGCACGATAATTACAATGTCAGCTCCACTTTGAAAAAAGAAAAAGAAAAAAGAGAAAAGGCCAAACAAGGAAGGAGTATGAAAAGTATAAAGTATGTTGAATGCGTTATCCAAAGTATGAGTCATCTGTATGCTTGTCACCAGCCTCAACTACTCTCTAATGAACGTAGGCACTAAAATATATAATTAAGAAATGAATAACAAGTAGCTGTTTGGGTCTGATGCAATGCCTTAAATAATCCCAAGCTGCTTCTTCTGCTGCTGCTGCCGCCGCCATGGGAGTTTCAAAGGAGATAAAGAAGTATAATACTGCTGCAGCGGCTCACAATCTGCTTTTAGAAATTGCGTCATGGGTTCTGTATAGTGTATAGAAAAAGACAGACCAAAACACTGCAACAGTACAGGTGATGAATGCATGTGCTGTCTGGCTCCGATCTGCTGTTGCGTATGAAAGTTAATTCCGAGGTGACATTTTCAAACATGGAAAAAGATGACCCCATACTGGGATGCCTGCAGCAGCTCCAGTGATGATTCATATTGGAAATAACTCAGCAGGTTTTGGTGTCAATCTCAGAATCGCCGTTTCGGTGTTGTCAGTCACAGCCACAAGACAAATTACAGTTTACTGCAGCCGCGTGTGTTTTGGATTAAGATGAAAAACTGACTTTTTTGCCCGTGTCTGGCAGCAAAAGCTACTGTAAATGCTCTTCACGAACTTGCGGCATTATGCTATAGGAAAGCATTTTGCTGGATATAAATTTTCTAGTCCAGTCAAGGCCTTGTGTGCAAGGAAAATGAAAGGACATTCATAAAAGCGAATGTGAATCTCGAAAATGTTAATCAACGTGCAATGACAAATAAGCCCTTGAACACCGTATAAACATGATGGATTGATGTGCATCGCTGTGGATGGATTTTTGCTTTAAGCTACCCCGCTACCCTCATTTGTTTGTGTTGAAAGACTTACTGAAGGACAGCTGTACCCAGGCTATATAATAAAAGCTATGTATAAAAGCAGGTCTGCAAAAATAATATGTTCTCTAACAGCTTCTACTAGCTTATAGGAATAAAACTAATTAAAATCTACTTCCTCCCGTGTTGTCTGCTTTGCTTATGTGTGTTTCCTGCCTTATTCCATCTTGGGTGGTGGCTGACATTTTATCGCACCTGTTGCGAGGCTGATCTGATAACGCTTGGACTCATACATATGAAGCGCGCACTGAGGTAAAGTAATTTCTCCCTCCTGGCAGTGAAGCGAGCACCGCTGTGAGCCAAATGAAAACGCTGCTTTACTTTGAGTTTGTTCGTCTAGAAGTTGGAACTTTTGCTCTGCTGCGGCACAAAATTCAAGCCTCTCTCTTTCTCTTTGCTGTTTGTAATTTAAAAGAGCCAGCGCTGCCCCAAATTGGCTCTTCATTGTCCTGCGGGACTTGATCCAGTATCTGCGTGGTTCCTCTTGGGGGTGGGTGGAGCAGCGTGGCAGTGTTCTCCCTTATGAACCAAATCACACAGGGACCTCTCAATCCTTGCTAAGAACCTGCTGGCTAATCTGCATAACGGCAACATTTTCTGATTCGCTGTGACTCAACCTTGATTTTAATTGAAACGGAAAAGTGCATCACCCACCAAGGGTCCCCTGCAAAAGGGGGGGAGGGGGTAATCAAAAGCATTTGAACATCCGGATCCTTGCCACATTAATTAATGATTGTTCGTAGTGAGAGCCATGTCCCTGTCAGAGCCCAAAGAAGTGACCCACATTGGAGAGCTTGTGTTTCTGAGAGATAAGCTTCCAAGCCTTGCTATGTGTTGATGAAGCTAACACGGGGTGGCCGGGGGCGCTGGGCGGGGTCGGGTCCACAGTGTCTGCACACACAGGTCTCCCCCGAGATGTCTTGCTCTGCCAGTTGTCTGCTGTTGTCTCCTCAGACAAGTTTTGAGCTACAGCATTTGCTTGTAGTTGTCAGACGGTGAAGAGACGCTGTCGGAGCAGAAGAGAAGAGTCTAAAACAGGACAGTAACGCACCAGAAGAAGCAAATCTCTAAGTGTAGTTTATGTTTTGTTGCAGTGAATGTGGAATTAATTTCTTTTTTATTTATGTATGTGACAGAATTAGCACAGACTGTGTGTTTCCTGAGATTGCAGCAGTTCAGGTGTTGGAGATACTGATATCAAAGGTGCCGAGGATCGAGCTTGAGGACTGTGGTGGTCCACTGACTTGCACAGGGCACTTCTCTGCTTTGTTGAATTTGATCTCTTAATTGTAACTCAACCACCTCAGCCTGTCTCCAAATAATCGTGGTCTGACTCTGACCCTCAGACAGATTGGCAAAGGTGTGTAAATAACTGTGGATTTTTATTTATAAAAGCAGTCATTCTTTGCTGATGAGTGCAACTGATCTGTGAAGCATCTCTTTGCAATCTGGGACTCGACTCAACCGGTTGCCAACTGGCTGTATTCTATAAAAGCAAGGTTACCAAGGTTACTGTGCGAGTAAATCGCCATCCTTCCAACAACTCTTTCCTATTGGGTCCTGGTCTTGACTTTGAATGTAAACCTTTGTGTGTATGTATAGCAACAGATCTGCAATTTTTGTTGATTTATCACAGTTGATCAGCATTTTATCTTAAAGAGTTATGGTGTTATTGCCAGCTTGACCCTAGTAGACCACAGTCTGACTCTGTCTTATTGCCATTTTGTTGTTATCTTGACTCACAAAAGTCGGTGTGAAGATGACTGTGAATGTTTGCACACCTATTTCCTGTCGTTGACTGTATAAAAGGAGCCCTAATTTGCAAAATTAGCACCGTGTTGCCAAAAAAAGAAGCTAAGACCATAAAATCATCCGGAAAATGTGTACTATGATCACCAATTAAATAAGAAAGACAGCTTTTTAACTCATAGACTTCTATATAGTCTAATTTTTTTTGTTTGAATTTATTTTGTATTTTGTAATTACCCCCTTACAAGCTTTAATACAAGGCTTTAGACTTTTTAAACTTGCTGTTACCATCTTTTACATGCAGTCTGGTTTCAGTGTAATATAACATCTGCGTGTGGTCAAACGTTTACATCAAGGTCTGTATCAGAACTTCAGTGTTAAACAAATTAAAACTATACTATTAATTCAGCAGCGCCTTTCGTGCAGGATTTAACATGACTTTCCATTTTAAAGTTCAGCAGTACTCTGGGGCTCTGCCACGTTGTGCCTTGTAGTTAATTAAAACAATTTTAAGACTGATTCTAAAACAAACTGGGGGACTGAATAACGAGGCTAAAACTGAGGTAATTTTCTTTTTAAAGCCCACAGAACCTTCTCAGGGGCCCAGTGAGAGCACACAAACCTCTGCTAAAGCCAGAAAAATAAATGGCAGCACAGTTATCAGGTAGGAGAGTTGAGATGAAGTTATTTCCCTATGCACCATTCCAATTTGCATTCAGATGATGATGATTACTCAAATATTTGTTGTCTTTTGTGAGTAATATAAGTGCAAAAGTTTGCAAGCACAGTCAGAGAACAAGTTAAGGCTTGGAGATTTACTGGCAATGCGGCATATTGTAGAGTGACACCTAAGCTAACGAGGATTCTACCAAATTCAATAAACAACCATTTTTAAACACACCGAGTAACAATTTTCCAAAGTTGCTGCTATTTGGCGGGCAGTTCAACAGCAATGTTTAAATGCTTCTTGTATTTAGCCAGTGAGATAATCACCTAAAAACTCTGCGTGATACTTTAAGGATGAGTGCAAGGGAGGCCTTGAGCCATCTGTTGCCTCTCTTAGACCAAAAGCCATTTCCAAACCTTTGATAAACACAGGGCTGCCGCAATCCACAAAAACATCCCCCGAGCCTCATAATGCTCGGTTCAATGTAAAGAGTGAGTTCAGCACTGCCATGCCCTGCACACCAGAATCCTATTAAGAGTCTATCTGCAAGCTGTCATGCAGTAGTAATGACTCACTGTAGTGTTCCATGTTTTCCTGTGACTAACCCAGCACTAACAAAGCAGGCCAGATTGTCAGCCTGGTCACATTATGGGTTATTATTACTGGTGCTGTCTCTCAACAGGAGCCACTGAGTGTTTTAAGTTAGCAGCAGCCCCGCTTCATCAGATATAAATTCTGCTCTGCCCTCCCTTCATCCCAGTAAGCACATTATGTAATGATAATGCCGCTATTACACAGATACATTTGGCTTCTGGGGCTGTCATCAATAGGGAGAAATGCTGTTTGGCTTTAGTTTGCCACACTTCACATGCACGTATTGAGGATGTGTGTGCTCATTGCTGGTGATGCACGGGCTTTTTAAAAGCTTCAGCTTTTTAAAAAGCTGAATCCACCTGTGTTTAAACCCCACAGAGAGGGGCTAAGAGTAGTACTTCATCCTCCTCCACTGAGAAGCCAAAGACCCACTCCATTTGCCGAAATTAAATCCTGGTGTCTGATCACTTCCCTGCCCACACAATGTGATGAATCAAAACATAACTAACTTAACCACAACTTTATTGAGTGGGCACTCGGTAAGCTCAGTTCACCGATAGCCTTCCATCTCTTTAGGATCCTTTGGTGTGTGCAGCTTAATGAGGCAACATAAGGGATAACTGGAGATGAAAGTTCAAAGCTTTCAACTTGTTACTTCTGACTGCCACGCGAAATTAAGGGTGAAGTTACACAGTGCACTTGTTGATTATACTTACATGCCTGCCTTATTCCATCTTGCCCATATTTAGATACAAAAAAAAAGAGTTTCCATTGTAAGTGCTGAAGAGTAGCTTGGCTTTGGAATTACATCCCCTATGTTAAAAATAAGACTGAATACAATTAGCTGCTGATTTTTATTGGCTATATTATTGAACTCCAGCTGGTTTCACGTCCTGTAGCTACGGCCATGTCTGTTCCTGTTCAACAAGCTGTGGTGAGACCGTCAAGAGCTAGCAAAGGCTGGAGAAAGTTAGCAGCTAGCAGGTGAAAAACAACAAGCATTCAGTGTTGCCAACTTAGCGACTTTGTCGCTATATTTAGCGAGTTTTCAGACCCCCTTAGCGACTTTTTTTTTCTAAAAAGCGACTAGCGACAAATCTGGCGACTTTTTCTGGTGTTATTGGAGACTTATTTATTACGACTTTTTGACGTGAAAGAGCGTGTTGCTCTTGCTCTCAACAAGCAGCGGTGCTGCCGTGGCCACCTCACCCGTGCTAAAGCACTCATGGGTGGAGGATAGTCCTCTCCCAGCTGCAGGAGATGTTCACACCTGTGCGTCCAAACTGCAAATGAATCGCGCATGAGCGAAGCCGTTGCTCCCGCATTGACTGTAACGCAGTCAGTTCTTCTTTTACTGTTATGCTGTTTTGTGGATCACAAGGTTTAAAACTACTTATAAACACACACACATAAAGTAACTCCACCAGAGTGCCTATTTCGGGTCACTTTTGCCGGTCGAAGCCCGGATAAAAGAGCAGGGTTGGAATTGTGACATTAAAAAACAATAATTGCTAAAATAAATTTAATTTGTAGTTCTAAATAAATTCTAAATGCATTTAGGACGTTTTTTGCTCACTTTATGTCTCTTCCACAGCGTAGGTTACAATTATATTAGCATGGCCAATTATGCAAATTAGGTGATGACGTCATTTAGCGACTTCTAGCGACTTTTAGGACAGCCAATAGCGATTTTCCTTACTGAGGAGTTGGCAACACTGCAAGCATTCCACTTTGCATTGCATTGGGCAGCGACAAGCATGGCACATCATCAACATCAGAAATGTAGTGTCATGTGTAGTCAGAGTGTTGACAAGCTGTAGATTTACATGTTACAGTTTACACAGTTTCACTCTTATGTACTGCATGAGAGTGAATGGACTGAGGTATCTAAACTGAGATACAGTAATTGCACGTGATTTGTCACAACCCGGCTCATAAACTGCAACAAAACAGAGACTCAACAAGTAGTAAAGTGTAATTAACTCTATGCAACATAATAGATAATGATAATGTTTCTCAGCGTGCATGGATCTGTGGCAGCGTGTGCAGAAAGCAAAACCTTGGAACACATGCTAAGCTAAGCTAAGCTAAGATGATCCAATTCAGTAAGCTGGTTTCCAAATCAGGACAGTGATCAGAAGAGAACAGCTAGCTACAGCTAGCTAAAGAAGAGAGCTTTATAACCAGACTCACTGGGCCTAGGTGTAGCTCAAACAGCAAATTACTTCCCCTGCATACCAACACAAAACCAAAATAGAGAAAACTAGTGCCCTAGGTCATCACAGTGTTTAGCTGCTTTAAAGTTCTTCTTCCTCTCATGGCCAAGTGTAGTCAGCGCAAAGTACAGTTTTAATGTTCTTTTATGTTGTATCTGCACAAATATTTGGACATTATATGTATTTTTGACAATATAGTTGACTTTCACCTGTAGGGGCTACTACAAGAACTGCAGTACAGACACAAATCGATGCCTTCACCGTGTCTACATTTAAATGTAGTTGCTGCCGCTTGACTGAAGCTGAAATTATACTTTTCATGTCTGTGTAACTGTGATTTATCACTATGCATATGAAGACACACTCAGTGCAGTAAAAACAGACTGATAAATACCAAACATGTCCCTATCTGTTAGGGAGTTTGAAATGACACATAGTGTACATTACATAAGTGCTAATGACCCTACCAGATGTCTACGAAGTCCTACCTAATCTCCGCTTATTCCTACCATATGCTTTAGTTTTAAATAGCTCAAAAATCAAATCAAATGAAAAATCCTCACACTTTCAGTGTGTTTACTGGGACGACTCCAGATTCCATAACAGTGATAAGGAACTGCACATGTCCCTGGAAGACATGGTTTTCAATGCCCTAAATACTTGTAGTTAATTGGTCATCTGATCTTAAGGTTCTTTTTCCAGTTGTTCCAACACTTGACCTCTACTGTAACATCTACTGCTGTATTATTTCTCTACTACACACACACACAAAACCCCACAACGTGTTTTTGTTTCCTCAGTGGACTGAAGCTTGCAGAGCCAAAAACTTTCAACCCTCTTACTTGGCTAAAGAGGCTTCACCTCTGTCCTCTGACTTCTTCTAGTTACTCTCTGAGAAGATGCTGAACTCGTGTTTTTCAACCAGGTTTCTGCATCCCACCTCAGAAGGATCAATAAAAGGTCTCTGCCCTGCTGCTTTTGACTCCTGGAAGCGGTATCTTTCAGTATTTCACTCTTGTGCTCTCTTGTCCCGTAGGGGAGAACTCAATGAGTTGTTCAATACAGCTCTGCTTAGACAGACCACAATGTCAGGCCTTAGAGAGGAGTGCTGGACAGAGTACGGTTGCTGAGCTCACCAGGACTAATGCCAGCGAGGCAGGAGGATTTCCTTGTGTATCTGTATTGTGTTATTGCTTCATTGTCAGCTAAAGTGGATTTGATTTCCTTGGAGTGGGCGATGTCAGTCTTCCCAAGTGGTTTCCAGAAAACTGTAAGCTTAAAGATTATGTATGTAATCTCTGATCATACTATATTATAGTTACAAGGAATTTACATTTTCTAATACATGCAATACATTTTGATTTTGAATAGGAAGAAAACGTAAAGTGATTTGCTAATGTCACAGAGTCATCAAACAAGAAAGGTTTATTTATTTGGGAACATGCCAGTTCTTAGAAAATATCGCTGATATCGACGTCTGATTTTGAAGTCCCATGATTTGCCTTTTGCGAGATAATTTATGTTTTGAATGAATCTGAGGAGTTTGGGCTTCAGTTCTAATGATTTACTGAATTTGAAAGAACATTACACCATGATAAGAAAACTTTAGAGCAGCGGTCCCCAACCCCCGGGCCTCGGACCGGTACCGGTCCGTGACTCATTTGGTACCGGGCCGCGAGAGTTGAGGCTCGGATGTGAAATGTATGGTTTTCAGGGTTTTTATCGGTTTTTAGCGTTATTTTGTTATTGTTTTTATCGTTAACTCGGTTTTCCTGGGTCTTTTCCTGTGTGTTATGAATAAATTTTCTTTTTTTCGGTACCGGTACTAGTTTTATTTTGTTGTATTTATCCGCGACACCTTAAAGGCCGGTCCATGAAAATATTGTCGGGCATAAACCGGTCCATGGTGCAAAAAAGGTTGGGGACTTTGGGGCTTTAGAGGACTATATTCACAATGTTTGCATGTGATCATAAATATTTCTAACTTTTTGTAGGTATTTTGGATTTCAGTCAGCTGAGAAACACAGGCTGTATGTAAAAGGTGGGCACTGATTTATGGATCATTACTTTGAAACTTATGTGATCATACTTGGACGAGGGTAATCATCTGCATTTTGTTGCCCTGTACCTGTGACATGTGCAATGACAATAAAGTTGAATTCTATTCTATTCTATTCTATTCCATTCTATTCATCTTAGTTATCAGGCAGAGCTACCTTAGTTTGAAAGATTGTTTGGATGACAGACACAAATACTTCTTTTTTGATCCCTTGTTCTCTGTTTGGGTCATAGTTTGTTTGTTCCTAGATTTTCATGTATCCTAGGCTTTTGATTCTTAGTCACCGTTAGTATTAGAGTTAATTTTTTCCCTCATTCTTTGCTGTCTATTTTCCTAAGTTCATTCAAGTGACCCCGCCCCCCCTCCCCTCACAGACCGACACCACCACCATGTTAATGTCGCTGATTACAATTACCTATGTTTTGCTACCCTCCCGTGTCCACTTCCCTGATTACCCTTTTGTGCGTAAACAGTGCCGTCTTCCCCTCTCGCTCTGTCTCAGTGTCTGTTTATTGAATAAAGAGAATTTAGTTTACATTTTCACCGCGGACTCTCTCTTTCGTCTGAACAAGTCTGCATTTAAGAATCTTAGAATTCACTCAAAGAAAAAAATCAACTTCTCAGATGGTCTGTTGCTAAATGCACAACATATAACTGCATTAAAATCTTCTAAATGGAACAAAGACGACAGACTCAAATTCGCTGAGGTAGCATTTGGCAGACAGCTAGTGCCGGTAACCACTTTGGCTGAAATCCACTGAGGTCGACCAAATTATATAACTTTGTAGAAAATGTTTATTTCTGTTGTTGTTGGTCATTTTCACATGGGAGTCTGACTTGCTTTGTGAGACTAGCCTCGAGTAGCCGCTCACAATTTTTTTTGCACATCCACTTCAGCCCTACAGGTTGCAAAACAGTGTTGTGAAGTTCATAATTGATAGGTTCATCCTCTCGAGAGTATACTACTGCTTTCTGTTCCTGTTAAGTGTATTCATCTCAGCTCACAGGGATTAAATATTTAACCATGGAACTCTGTTACTTTCAGTTGTTCTGCTTGCTTGATTTGTATTCTGGTGTGAACTTTATCAGCTTGAATATGGATAGAAGTCCATAACAAGCAGCCCCGCACTGCCGCTTACTGCTCATTCTGTAACTCCGAAGTGTCTGCAGCAGTGTTGCATTTCTGTATGTGATGTTTCAACACCAGTATTGTAAGCTGGTGTACTACTTTCTAATGCATTAGGATGTGCATTCGGTTTCAATCTGCACCATGAAACCTTCTAGTTGTATTGTTATTTATTTCTTTGTGTTTTGTGTGTCTGTCAGCATTGTGTTGCTCCATTAAAAATTGTATTCATTAGTATCACGCAATTAATTTGAACTAATTTTCACACATTTCTTTATCTAAATTTGACTATCTTGTACTTTTCTTCATTTTCATAAGAATCTAAAAGATGGCGGTGGAAAGTATAGGCAGTCAGACGAGGCTGTGCTCATCATTAGTGCCTTAGCTGCCTCATTTGCATTACAAGCTAGCAAATGAGTGCTCAGATTTGTTGGTGCTGCAGTGTGAGGGACTCTTTAAACTACTTCTACAGGCCTCTGAGATACTTCAGTTTCTTGGTTATTAACCCTGTTCTTTGCTATAATAAATATTGACAGTCCTGCTCCAGTTTTATTTTTGATCTCTGCTTGACCATTTTTTAAACTGCTTACAATGATCTGCTGTTCTCATAGATTGTAGAATATCATTAAATAAATTAACAGCCTGCGAGCCTGATGAAGGTGCTCATCAGGCTAACATCCTCAGTGCTGCCTTGGGAAGACCACCTAAACCCTAAAATATCCTGTACAGCATTCATGACAGTTTTGAGGCATCATTTGAAGCTAAACTTCAATGCTTTTTGCTGTTAAAGACGACCACGGGGAATCCCTTCCTCAGATGAAGCCAGGTGCTGTTCCACACTCTCTTTTCTTCATACCTGATTGTGCTGGCAGTGATAAAGAATGGATGGTTCTCAGTGTTGGGGAGTAACGGAATACATGTACCGCCGATACGTATTTAAAATACAAAATATGAGTAACTGTATTCCGTTACAGTTACCGTTTAAAAAGGTGGTATTTAGAATACAGTTACTTTGTTGAAATAAATGGATTACACGGCGGTACTTCCCTGTTTCATATTGTGGCGGGTCAGGACTGTTTGGGTTTTGTTTGACAGCTACGTTCTGCTGTTCCAGGTGGCAGCGTTACGGTTGCTATGGTTATAGGGTGACGCTCTCTCTCTGCGTGTTTCCTGGGTGAGAGAGCGCCTGTTGTTG
Source organism: Neolamprologus brichardi (assembly GCF_056152115.1). Lineage (NCBI taxonomy): Eukaryota > Metazoa > Chordata > Actinopteri > Cichliformes > Cichlidae > Neolamprologus > Neolamprologus brichardi. The sequence goes on along the minus strand of NC_142113.1, from coordinate 28,849,343 downwards.
TTGTGCTAAGCTAACAGGCAGAATGCTACCGGTATAGCGCTAAAGAATGTAGCATCATAGGCAGTGTAGTCCGTGCTGCAGGGAGAATGGACTGCCATACCCGTTATGTGTCTGTGAGCGAGGGAGGGAGAAAAGGAAAAGTACGAGCAGAAACGGGAGCTGGAAGCATGTAAATATAATAATAACCACTGCAGCCAAGAAGAGTGCCTGACGAGCCCAGTTGTAAGTAAGCTATTAAGACTCGACTGTACGCTGTGTTCGTGTTTTCCTCTGAAAACAATAAGTTCCGTTGGAGCAGCCTTTCAATGCCTCTCTCTGTCTGTCGCTAGCAAAGTTGACCCACACAACAAAGTAAAGCTAGTTTTCAGCTACGAGCCCGACACAGAACCCACCGTATTAGCCAGAGGTCCCTTTACTACGGTTCGGAGCCTCGGACCTTCAGCAACAGTAATAAATCACAGCAATAGTACATTCACTTAGTTGTAAACAGCATGATAATATATTAAGTAATCCAAAGTATTCAGAATACGTTACTCTCATTGAGTAACGTAACGGAATACGTTACAGAATACATTTTGGGGCATGTATTCTGTATTCTGTAATGGAATACATTTTAAAAGTAACCTTCCCAACACTGATGGTTCTGCCTAAAACTATTGTTCTCCATCCAAGCGAGCGGGTAAATCTGTCAATATAGAATGAGTCATAATTTAACAAGAATGCGGCTGAAGAAAAAAAGCTTGTCAGAGCAAGCGGTAAGGGTTTTCAGAGAAACATAAACCCTGACCTCCGGCATCTGTGCAGTAAAAATTCTCTTTCTGATGACCCGTGGATGGAAAATATGTTGCCTGTGAATGTAATCCTGGCAGCAAGTGGTTTTCCTCCATATCAAAGATGCATTTCCATTTTCTAAACAGCTAGGTCCGGACTCAACAAGTGAAAATTTAACTGGATTTTAGCCTTTGGCTGTTTGCCAGTTAGATATATTTCAGGCCTCTAATCAAGAGTATATTGCTCAATGGGATATTAGTGAATGGTTGAAATTAGGTTGAATTAAAGTCTTTTGTAGCTTGAAAACTGTTTAACCTTTCATCTAAATTTAGACTAAAAGGATGTCTTTTTAAAGGCTGTGAGTGGATGAACAAATTTAGCCTGGAAAACAACATCTGTGGATGTTTGGTGTGTGGGGGTGTGCATATATGTGTCTTACAATTTTCAGGGTGAATGAGTGGGTCAGTTTTTACCAAAACGGTTCATGTGACAAACCGTTTAGGAAGCAGTGGATGATGTTAGTTTCTACTGCATTTTATAAGATTGGAGGTGTATTTTGCAACTGTAGGCTGAGTAAATATACTTGCCACCACGTCTCAAAAGTAAACTTGAACATAGGGAGGGGGGCACGCCTGCAGCACTTTGCTCAGCTCAACTCGATTAGCATTTGTTCTCATCCCACCAGGTAGAAATCTGAGTGTTACTGAGCAGAGCAGCAGAACAAAAATCCCACACAGGGCTCCAAAGAATATATCGGGGAGCTACATCATCGCAGCATTTCCAAGGAACCGATGCAGTGATTTTCAAAGGTTTGCCTCCCTGCAGGTTCTTATCTTTCTGTGTATGTTCTGACTCACGTTGTCTCTGCAAGTTTCTTTTTAATTGTTTTAGTTTTAAATCTGCAGTTTATATTACTCACCCACAAACTAAATCTGCAGAAAGTACTTTATAGTGATCGCCGATCAGAGCTTTCAAACTCTGTACTGTTTATTATTTATTTAGTTTTTTCAGGGAGAGTGGGTTGCTCCTGGACTTCTATCTAAAAGTGAAATAATTTTTAGGCTAAGAAATTTGTCTTTACACACTACTTTTTAAAAAAATATCTCATCAAATACGCCAAAGAGGGATTGGGAATATTGCCCCATCCTGTAGGCGGGTAAACTAAGAGATAAAAATATATCCAGTATATGTATACAAAATGAAGCAAAATTAAGGACACTTGGCCGCAGCTTTGGAAGCATCTTAGCGAGTCTGATTGCTGCACAAATGTTGCTCTGCAAATTCCCATTATCGCTTATGTAAACCTCTTCATTTAATAGAGTGGGATTAGAGAATTGTGTAATATGGCGTATGTTTTAGATTGACGTAACCGAGGGATTTCTTTTACTTACCAAGGTTGTCCAGCTCTCGGAAGCTCTGTCGATAAAAACAATAAAATCTACACGTACAAAAAATTAATATTCATGTCAAGTGCATGGTACAGCGTTACACATAGACCTCAAAGCTGGCAGCACATGAATTAGTAGAGAAATGAAGTTCTTTCATCTTCTAATTTACCCGCCCTGCTCTCTCAAAGTCAGACGCTTCTCACAGAGAGACTCTCAATGCAGATGAAGACCACTTGGTGATGCAGTGGGCTTCAAGATATAACTTGGACACGTAGCCCATATCAACCAGCTGATATTCAAAGCAAATCAGACTGGTTTTATCTACTGTGCTCCGATGAGAGAGAAGCGGTCGATTGTTAGAATACGAGGTGTCATAAATAAAGTGCGCTGCTTTTGTGAATCATACATGAATCCTCACTCAGCAGGGCAAAAGTACCGAATCGACTCTTCACTGACCAAATGTGCTTCGTAAACTGACAGCTACTCTGCTGCTTTATGCTTAATATTCCTAGAGTTACTTCCTTCTTTGACTGTTGCACTATGTTTACTTCCAGTTCATGTCCCAAGTTCCCCACAAATGTCCCGAGGAAGAAAACTAGCAGCAGATGGCCTGCTGACAGCAACAGCATTTTGTGAATGAGGAAATCTTTTCCCAAAACATGCCACAGAGCCTGTGTGAAAATGAGTCTGGCTTTAGCAGTTTTCCTGCTTTGTTCCTTTTGTTATGTCACTGATTTCTCGCCTGAACTACCAATCAGAAAGCCGCCTGTCCCTGACTTCAGTGTAGGATTGCAGCAACAACACACAGCAGGGAGTGTTTCCAGTTGTGGTAAAATATGCTGGTATGTCAATTGCAATATATGTTTGGGCATATAAAAAAATAACGAAGTTCAGTAATTGTGTTTCTATTAATTCTGGTTGCCTCATAGATGAATTACCTTAGCCATTAACCAACAACTGTTTATTAAGAATGGGTATAATCTCTGTTTGATTGTATAATAATCTGTGGGAAAACTATTATTTCTCACTTGATTTGTGCCTTAATAAATATTTCCCCAGTTAATTCATGGTCTCAGTCACTAAAGTAGTCACAACATTATTCATTTTGTAAATTATGGTCACATTTAGCATAATTAAATGAAACTCTCTAACATACCCATACATATTTGTTCAATTACAAAACCTTCATCAGGTGTATGGACTCCACATATTTATGTAATCATAAGCGAAGGAGTACTGAGATAAGTCTGACTAATGAAGATTGTAAGTACATTTGTTGTGTCTAAATACTATAAATGTACACAGCATAGTGATTTTTTAAATGTAACAATCAAGATGTGATTGAAGTGAAGACTTACGCTTCAATTTAAGAAGGCTGACAAAAGTCAAATGGCCATTTATATGCACAGCGCCGAACAAAGTTTCCTCCCTTGAGATTCTCTGCCTGCGCGTTGCTGCAGCCACCTTCAGCTGCTGCTTGTTTGTGGATCTCTCTGCCCTCAGTGCTGTCTTCTGTGACTGAAAAGCATGCTCTATTGGGCTCAGATCAGGTGACTGACTTGGCTGTTGAAGAATATCCTATTTCCTTGCCTCGAGAAACTCCTGTGTTGCTTTTGCAGCTTTGGATCATTTGCATCATGCACAGAATCACATCTCTAATGTCTGGGTTTAAAAACTGGAATGCACACAATGTAATGCTGACAGTATTTTTTTCTTTGTTTATGTAATGGTTAATCTAATCCATGAGCAAGCTCTTGAATTAAGTTTATAATTCTAAAATATAATTATTGTTGTTATCCAATAATTGTCAAATTTAATGTTTTACGAAAAAAACTCCATTATTATTTTTTGATTAAGGTGCTAATTTAGTTATTTAATTCCATTCCTGAACAGAAAAACTAATTTCACTGGACGAATGTTGTGCTTGATTAATTTCTGACTTCTCAGTAAAGTCGGCCCAGATTTGGGTATATATATAAAAAAAAATTCAGTTTATTTGCCTAATAAATAACACATTTTTTAGTTAGTGGTCCAATAAATTTGTTGAGCGCTGCACATCCATCTTTTATACCTGCTCATTGGCTTTAACCAGCCTAAATCCACTTGATGGATATCATATCATAAAGTCATCAATCCAACTTTGAGGGAACTGTCATATGCAATAATAATCATTTTCTCTAATAGTTTCTTTGAAGATATTGGGAAGCACCTGCCTTCAACCTTGCTGATATTAGCTGCATAGAGTAACTTTTTTTGGAGAAAAGCTGGTTACTGCTGATGTCATTAACTAGTACTTTTAAAGGTCATACGAGTAAATGAAACTGCATGGAAACCTGTCAAACACAAAGAGCAAGGAGGTGTGATAAAAATAGGCTGTGGTTACATGCATTTCATTATAAAGGCGACTTTTTCTATCAACAAGCTGATAGAAAACCGAAGTCTTGCAGTCTGTTCAAAGATTCAAGCTGCTTTGCTGTATAGCTCTGTTGTCAAACATCATTTTATCAGCTTTCATCAAAGTCAACTACCCCCACTCTCCTCTCCACTAGACCCCCACCTCTCTCTTCACTGTGCCTGTAGAGATTGTGGTTTCTCTGAAAAAGCTCCATTTGTATAGATCGGAGTGCAGTTTGATCAGATCCTGCTGGCTCTAATGAGTCAGCAAGACCTCAGTAAGCTGGCCCTTGAGCCCTTGAGAGATGCATTTACACACAATACCAAATAAGGGCCAAAAGTAGCGTGATGGTGCCATGCTGCTGTTTGACAGGGGTTTCAGGTTATTTTGTAGGTTTCAGTCTCACTTTTATTCACCTCTCGCCGCAGCAGGCATGTGCACCTTTTTTGCATTGGTAAACAGAAATGCTGAATGCTACGCTTGCAAACAAAACCAGCTATCAAAAAATAAATAAATAAATAACAAGGTGTAGATGGTATTAATATCTGATTTTAGCTGCTTTCTGCATTTTAAGAGGGATCCCGTTAAAGGTCGGGATAGAGACACGAAAAGATTTCCACAGTCGCTTTGAAGATGGATTGTTTATACACTGTGTTCTCTAAAACGCCTCAATGACCTTTATGTTTGCTTTGACTGAGGAATTGAAGTATTGGGTAAAGGGCCTACATTAAATCCTCCGGTATTCTAGCAAGCCCGCTTATTCAAATGTACAACCAAACCTCATAACATAGTTGTCTCACTTTGGAAGGCTTGCAGGTACGGGCTCAGTAAAACCTCCTACAGGCTGTATGACATTTAAAATCAAAGCAAACTCACTTGGCAGCAGCAAACCAGGGCTCTTCTTTGTTGGATTGTTAGAACGTTAGATTGATTGCTTGGTATAGTAAGTCATTTTATTCCGTTGTAATGCATATTCAACAAAGGGCCGCGCTGACACTGATTGTTTAGATATTTCTAAAACTTTATGATCATTTAAGATGAAACGGAATCTTTTGTAAATTTGTAACAAATTTACTGTTAATAATTACTTTCGACACTACTGGTGTAAACATGTCACACTGACATACTGATGTCATGTCATCCAAGACGATGTTGTTCACATAGGCCAGAGATCGCCTGGCAACCAGCTGGTGCCCACCAGTCGCTAGGGACAAAAGTGTATTTTCTGACTGGTTGGTGAGTGTTTGCTGGCAGTTGCTATTGTCTAAATTCATTGCTAAATCAGTTGCTAAAGACTGGTTCTTTGGTGTGTTTCAGTATCCATATTGATAAAATATATCTGAACTGCAGGGTTGCTGCTTTTTTTCTTTGTGAAATTTTATTTATGAAAGTTATTTATGGATTTTTCTGACTGGAAAGAAAAAAACCCCATAATTTATCCAAATTGAGCACTTTGAAAAAACTGGAAAATGTTAGTCACTAATTATAAGAGACGTGTCCTCATCACCAGGCAAAAAAATTCAGTTAAAAAAGAAAAAGAAAACCGTGGCTCATCATCCAAATAGTAAATTTGAAAGTTAATTTACCTTTATGGCAATGAACCAAACTCACGGATGCTTTCAAATCTTTCTCAGCTACAATTAGAATCTGAAGTGAAAGAAATGAAACAAAATCACAGCACACAGAGCTGGATGGTCTTTTAAAAAAAATATATATATATATTTTTTTGGAACAATGAGTGATCTTTGGCATCCTGATAACAACCCCTCAGGCACAAATACTCAGGTCAAGTCAGCATAATTTTACTGTATCTGCACTTTTATCTGCATTCAGAACGTGTGTGTGTGTGTGTGTACCTGTTTAGACGTCTTGGTGGGATCAAAAAATTGAAATGTTCCTATACTTGTGGGGACCAACAATTACTTATTAGGACAAAAGTGCCTGTCCTCACAAGTTTGAAGGCATTACTGCGACTCAAAATGTGGTTTTAGTGTCAGGGTTACAATTATTTTATGGTTAGGTTTAGGCTAAAGGTTAGGGTTAGGCATTAGGCATTTATTTTTGATGGTTAGGGTAAGTTGCTTGGGAAAGTAATAGGTCAGGGGTCGGCAACCTGCGGCTCCAGAGCCGCATGCGGCTCTTTAGTCCTTATACTGCGGCTCCGCGTGGTTTGGGAAAATAAATTAGTATTTAGCTGAAGTGTATTTTATTTGTGTTTAGTTCTTTTTTTAACTTGTAGTTCTAAATTGGAAGATTATTGTGATATTGAAATATAAAAATAAAATTATATTCTATTATTTTTTCATCGCTCAAAATAAGAGTCACACTCGCGGAAGCCGGTGTACCCAACGAAACGCCGTGCATTTATCGAGACTTTCAACCCAGGTAGGCCAATTATGGATCTTCGGATCCACATTATGTCAGCAGCTATTCTCCACCGTGAACTATGTTAAAGACAAACACCGCTCACGCCTGACAGATGACAGCTTACAGTCCTGCGTAAACTGACTTCGTACAGCCCCGATTAGCAGACGCTGTGCGCAGAGGTTCGGGACCATAAGTCTTATTGTAAACATATCACGGCAGACCGACGATGTTTGCATGAACACACTTTTCAGCATGTCTTTATTGACCACTTTTCACACACGGTTGCTGTACGCATACAGCCGGCTGTAGCTTTTCACCTCACAGCCCGACATACACCACCAACAACACAACAGCACAGATAGCGCAGACGTAAAGGCAGCGAGGCATGATTGCGGGTGTGGCTCAGGTGCGTCCGCCTCCCCTGCAGCGGCGCTGCAGACCACGCCCCGCCGCACGCATTAACCTGGTAAAATACATATTTAGGCAGAATTTTGCAAATATCTATTTTTAATTTTTCAGCAGTTTGTGCTTTTTTACCAATTATTTTTTAAAAGTCAGGTCAAGGCTCCAACAGCCCAAAGGGTGGCGGCTCACAACAGTTTTTGTTTGCTACATGAATCATTTTAGTTCAGCTGGGTGTTTTTCCTTTTGTTATATTTCTTTAAGAGTTCAAAATGTGTTGATTACATAAATAAAATGTAATTTTCTCTGTAGCACTTCATGGATTTCATAAGCAACACACCTTCGTTGTTCACACAAAGCATAAAGATAAAAAACAATATATACAGTGTTATCTTCATTTTAGATGTCAAAAAGTATTTGCGGCTCCCAGTGTTTTCTTTTGCGTGGAAACCGAGTCCAAATGGCTCTTTGGGTGTAAAAGGTTGCAGACCCCTGTAATAGGTCAATTCAATGTCCTCACTAAGATAGCAAAACGAGAATGTGTGTGTGTGTGTTTCAATCCAGCTTTGCATCCATGAAAGTCTAACATAAAGTTATAGGTTTACACCAGAATATTGGCAGCAGAATAATAATAATAAGTGACCCCTTTCATCTTACCCATTTCAAGTATTTTAGCATGTCAATTGCAGTTTTTTTCTAAAGACTTTGAATGCGACTTTAAGGGTCTTTAAACTGCTGCTGTGGTTTTACTCTAGTTGGGCTTATTAGCTCAGTAACCGTTATACTGTTAACTACAGCGCCAAGAGGGAAAGCAGAAGGGGGATACTGCTGTTACACTGCATTGGCAATGTACATAACATTTAGATTACTGTTACACTGAGACCTGGGCATAGCTACACATTGTTTTGGGTAATTACATTAACTTGGCATCTGCAACCATCACACACAAACACACACATTTTGAGGAGGCAGCTCTACCATTTCTCCTTCTTTTGCTCTTAGTGTACATTTAACTCATTTACTTTTCCAATAAAGAATAATTATTGAATAACTATTTTCCTCCAGGCATGCTGGTTTCCTGTCACAGTCCAAAGAGATGCCCCTTCCAACCTTAAGTTGTAATCTTAGTAACTTGCTTAAAAAAGGCCATTTAAAAGAAAATGTTTTTGAAATGGCCTTTTTTATTTGCTAATTCTTTTAAAACCTTACCATCAATTTAACCTTTTAGATTCACAATAGCAGAGTTTTCTGGAAGTAAAACTTTACCGACAACCTGGAAAACGTTTCCTGTTTGCATCTATGTAGCAAGCAGTAAATGATTTCTCTAAAAAGAGTAAAGCTTACGATGCAAAAACCGCACTATAAAGTCGCACTGACATGTATGGAGGGAGGCAGGGGATGGGGTGTAACTCTGAAAACAAATATCTTCTAGCATCGAGGCAGTCTCTCTTCAATCAGGAACATGAAAAAAAACCCAAGTGGCGTTTCACATTGTGCAGCTGACTCGTCTTGCTTGAATGCTCTCCATGATGGAGCCCAGCCTCTAAATGCTTTTGCAGGGTTCGTGTGTGTGTGAATGTCTCAGGCTGTGGCATTGTCTTGCTTTTATTGCTGCGTTTGCTGTGTTTATTTCATGGTTTTTTATCAATGAATCTCCCAGCCTGTGTTTTCTGTCATTACTAGTGCACAGTTTATGGCTGATATGCTCTGGGTGGTTTGATTTTTCAAGCAGAAACTACACATTCTAAAACTATAGCCAATCTGCTCTTGGGTGGGCCTCACAGAGTTTTGAGGTGTTGTGGCATTTTAGCTTTTTTTGTGATTGATCTCAAGGTAGAAAGACAGTGAACATTATGCAAGGGAGACAGAAGAGCACAGGGAGGAGGAGGCAATGCGGTGTGGTCGATGCCCGAACAGGCTCGGTATGTCGTGTTTACATCCCCTCAGGCATCAGGATGCACTCGGATTTTAAAAACACGACCTGTACTCCCCTCTAGAAGTCTGACCACAGATCATTTCAAGGGTCAGATAATGGCCCAGAGTTCTGACATCACATAGCCTGAAGCTACGTTTGACCCTCAAAGAAGCACTGCATGAATAATGGCCAGTGCTTTATAAATATTCTCTACGTTTCACATTTTGATTATGTAGATGTGAGACTTGGTTTGTTCCACCGCTACTGGAGGGATTGGCACACACTTTAATTTGTTTTTTCTATGAATAAATTCTGTGTATTTAGGTAATCCCCAGGATTTCCCTCAAGCAACACAAGTTTTCATTGATCAAGCAGAATGTGTCACAAACTGCTGACAGATTAATGCACAATTATACATCCGTCCCCCACAACATTAAAGCTGTCTGCCTTATACTGTGTGCAGCTCTGATGGATCGTGGTGGTTACGCACAGGCTCATTTAGTTTTGGATCTGCACAGCTGTAAGGTTAGGGCTTTGCTTCTTTCTGAGCTGTTCTTGCAGCGTGGCAGGGCGCATTACTGCTGGAGGAGACTGTTGCCACTGGGGAGTGCCATTTGCTATTGAGCTTGGGTTAAGAAACAGTTTGGGTAAACAATACATGCAGAGAAGAGCCACTAGGATGAGGGATGGTCTCTTTCTCTATTCAGATTACATGGCTGGCATGATAAAGAACACATGTGCTATGAATGAACTCATTTTCTCACTGAGTAAATATTCAGTTCATTCATTTTATTTAAACAGCACCAAATCACAACAACAGTCGCCTCAAGGTGCTTTATATTGTAAGGTAGATCCTACAATAATACATAGAGAGAAAAACCCAACAATCATATGACCCTCTATGAGCAGCACTTTGGTGACAGTGGGAAGGAAAAACTCCCTTTTAACAGGAAGAAACCTCCGACAGAACCAGGCTCAGGGAGGGGCGGGGCCATCTGCTGCGACCAGTTGGGGTGAGAGAAGGAAGACAGGATAAAAGACATGCTGTGGAAGAGACAGAGATTAATAACAGGTACGATTCAATGCAGAGAGGTCTGTTAACACATAGTGAGTGAGAAAGGTGACTGGAAAGGGAAAAACTCAATGCATCATGGGAATTCCCCGGCAGCCTACGTCTATTGCAGCATAACTAAGGGAGGATTCAGGGTCACCTGATCCAGCCCTAACTATATGCTTTAGCAAAAAGGAAAGTTTTAAGCCTAATCTTAAAGGTAGACATAGTAAATCCTACTACTTATTCCTGCGTCTTTTGTGATCTTACAAAGCTTCAAACGACATGTCGACGATTTTAATAGTCGACGTAATCGTGACTAGTCGACTAATCGTGGCAGCCCTAGTGCAGTCCCATGTAAATTTTGACACCTGGTCGCCCTACCTGAACAGCAGTGCCTACAGTTTTCAAGAAGAATATGACATCGTAGCAAGATGATCATTCACTCCACCTGTCAGAGGTTTCAAAAGAAAATTCAAGTAAATTCACACAACAAGAGAGGCACGGCGTATTGGGAGCACTCAGACGTTTCCCAGTGGGAACTCTGACGGGTGATATTATGTCAAACAGAAGTGAGTTGGCAGATCTGTCAGAATCAGAATGATGTTCCTGCCACAGCGTTCTTGGTGGACGAGAACAAAAAAGAGAGATGTGCACATGCAGCCTCTGTCTCCCTTTGCCTCTTGGCAAGAAAGTATTTTCCACATATAATCTGAAATAACCACAAAAATGCCAAAGAAATAAATTTATACTGTTGTAATTTGTGCCAGTTTTACTGAGTGTGTGAATCTTTTTTGACACTTAGCGCTTGGATATAGAAATACTGATTTTATAGTTTGTACCCGATCTGTGTCTCAGTCTCTGTGTCAGTGTCACACCTTGTAAATCTGTGAGCTGAGCCTTAACAGGTGATAACCCAAAACCAACCCCGTGCTAATACTTTGGGGAAAAATCAAAGTGCACTCTTAGATTAAATGTTTCTTTGTTCCCTGATTTCCAAGAACAATTTAATAAACACAAAAATGACATTTTCTGATAGACTAGGTTTGTGTGAACATTCGTGATTCTGGCTGGTTTTTGTTTGTTTGTTTGTTTGTTTGTTTGTTTTTGTAACCACATGGACTTGGACTTGCAGGAAAGACACATTGCCAGCCAAATATTGCAGAACAGGTGGCAAACTAAAACTGTATAACTGAAGGTATTACTCGGCAGGTCTCCAGCCTTCCGTGTCCGCATCCGCAATGCAGTGTAACTGAGGCACTCGACCTAAGAGGGTTAAAAAGCTTAAAGGTATTGGCAATAATGTTGTTATCACATAATATTGTCGCCAGAGTCTCGGTGAACACACTCAGACTGACAGACCAAAATGTTCTTATGAATGAGTGGACAGTCGTTAATGATTTAATCAACAGCTGAATTTATGTAGGAGCTCACACTGTTTCAACGGGATCTCAGTGGATATTTGTTCTTGGCTGGTGAAGGACTTCAGGAGATTTAATAAAAAGGCAATGAGCAGAGTCTGTTCCTTCCCTTGTTGCATTCAGCGCTTGCCCCGAGGCACAAGCTTAGTAGCTGCCAAACCAGCAAATTACAAATCACTGCTTTCACGTGAAATCCTTGCAGCTCAGAGAACCTCTACTGCTCAGAAGCCTATACTTTAGATTATAGCGAGAACACTTCAAAAGCAGACACATGCACAGACACAAATTTGCTTTCCTGTGATCCCAGCAAATAGGAGAAGTCATTATCAGAGAGCCGTCACAAGGAAGAGTACGAGGATGAGAGTGAAGCTACAAAGAATTGAATGCGACTGCCAAAATAAAAAAAAAAGAAACTCACAAATTCAATCACTCCTTGAGCTTTGAATCTCCGCCCCATATACAGCGTCTGCAGTAGTGCACATCATTTCATGGACACTACCCATAAGACATCACAAGGTTTTAAATAAAGTTCTCTGAGTTTGAACGACGATTCACCAAGTGACACGTGGCAGCTCTTCTGCTATAATTTTGTTCGTATTGCATTATATTTCTTCACGTCAATATACGGGCCGCAAGTAGGAGTGACGTGGGGCTCAAGTGGTCCCCGGGCCCCCTGTTGAGACCCCTCTTCCAGAAGAAAGTCTTGCCGCCAGACAGCCATGCTGGAAAATGCCTCAGGGTAGTTATTTGTGCAGCTATTTTGAAGCTCCTACCAAAATATGAGTGAATAATCACTTCATCTTTGATGGTCACTGGAATTACATGTAAAGAATCACCAACAAGTCAAATCTTATCAAAAAAACACTTAATGTTATGGCTTGGCCCCAAAATGTGATAATTACTGTGCATGTGGAACATTATATTTGCTTTAATGTTCTAATTAAGAGTGAACAATGTCCAGAACAAATTTCATGCTAATTCATGTTACAGTCAGACAAGAAAAACAATAAGCACACTTACCTACATCTTCATCCTACAGTAACAAGTAGATACGGCTTCTGTGATACAATTCAGACAGTCGTGCATGTGCCCCTGCAACTAAACATATGAATCAATGCTCATTGTTTAGTGACACATATCAGTTCTTTCAAAGCAGTAGAAAGCAACACCCCAAGTATATCACATCAGTTTACAAGCTCTGCAGCTTTAAAAAAGCGTTAAACATTGTGTTGTGAGATGCAATATAACATCTGTAATGTAATGTAGCATACAATAACAATTGAATTGGCATGTATAGCAGTCCATGTGTTTAGAGCTTGAAAAAACTAGTCTTCTCTAAGTTGGCAATTCCAAAGTTCAGCAGCTTTCTATTTTTAAGCTCTCAAGACTAAGATTAAGGGAATTCACTCAGACCTCGAAATGTAAATGTCAAGATACATCTTCTAATTACCATTCACCCACCCCATGGTAGCCACTGCCCCAAGCCCTGCCACGCCATAAAGATTGCTCAGCAAAGATTTGAGAAAGACAGCAAAGAGCCAAAGGTGTGCATCCGATATACGAACTCCCCAGAACACAATCTCACGGAGGGGCTACAGACTGCACCAAAGCCAGATGGATCTCTTGAGACTACAAGCCTCAGAACTGAACGGATCGGCTGCCAGCGTGTTAGTGCCAGACACCGGTGCCACAAAAAATTGCCAGAGGTCTATTATTCCTGCCTCAGTGAGTCAGAAGTCTTTTGACAGCATGAGGGGGGGCTGCACAATGTTTGGCCCTGATCCGTTGAAAAGCATTTTTTTTTGTGTGTCACTAGAAAGTAAACTGTGCTGCAACTTTTAGAGATACCCACTTTATTTGTGTAACTTGTGTAAAGTTGGCAATTGTAATGATTGAAAAGAAAAGCAATTAAAGTGACCAGTAAGTCTCTGAACAGATCAATGAGAAGACATATTGATTTAAGATTTGGAGAAATAGCAACCCATTCTGAAGTACACTTTATTTTGTCACTTTTAAACAGATTAGCTCTTGAAGACTCATCTCGACAAGCTCCTATGACTGAATGTTTGGCCTGGATCAGTTGTTACTTTGTCTCCTGCAGGTTGTACAAAATGCAACTTTTGACAGAAAAGAAATCGCATGTTCATATCACACCTGTACTCACCTCTCTACACCGCCTTGTAGTCCATTTCATTTAACAGGAAGTAATCTTTGTCAGAACCAGGCTCAGGGAGGGGCGCCTATCAGCCTATCAGAGGGGAGGAAGACGGGACAAAAGATACACTTTCAGGAGAGACAGAGATTAATAATAACCAATGATTAAATGCAGGGTGGTGTATAAACACATACTCAGCAAAAAAAGGTGAGGGAAGACGAAACAGTGCATAATGGGGCGCCGCAGGCAGCCTCGGCCTATTACAGTGTGACTAAAGAAGGATTTAGGGTCGCCCGATCCACCCCTAACTATACGCTTTGTCAAAAAAAGCTAAGTTTGAAGCCTTATCTTAAAAATACAGAGGGTGTCTGTCTCTTGAAGCCAAACTGGGAGCTGGTGCCACAGAAGAGGGGCCTGAAAGCTGAAGGCTCTGCCTCCCATTTTACTTTTAAAGGACCCACAAGTAAGCCCGCAGTCTGAGAGCAACGTGCTCTATTGGGGTGATACAGTGCAGTGAGGTCTTCAAGATAAGATGGGGCCTGATTATTCAAGACCTTGTATGTCAGGAGGAGGATTTTAAATTTGAGTCTACATTTAACAGGGAGCCGATGAAGGGAAGCCAATATGGGACAGAAAGGCTCTCTCTTTCTAGCATCTGTCAGTACTCTGGCTGGATCAGATAGAGGCTTTTAGGACAACCCAACGATAATGAATTATAATAGTTGAGTCTAGAAGTAATAAATGCATGAACTAGTTTTTCAGCTTTACACTGAGATGGGATGTTTCTCATTTTAGAGATATTGCACAAAAGCCGAGGCGACAGAGCCTTTTTGGTGGCGTCCCCTAAGATTTGGAACAACCTCACCCTTTCACGTGAGAGCTTCGCAGTCACTCAATCATTTTAAATCCCTGTTTAAAACAACAACTACTCATGCTTGCCAGCTTTCAGCGTTGATGGAGCAGGATATCCTGGCTTTTATTGTGAAAACAGAGCTTATTTACTTCTACTGTTGTTTCATTTGATTTTGTTAAATCAAGGTTTGTGTTTACGTTTTAGTGCACATTTATTGTTAATTTCAGATATATCCTGTGCAGCACTTTGCTGAGGTGATATTTCTTCAAACATGATCTAGAAATAATCTTTGACTTGATTTTCCAGTGCTAATGCTAGATACTCAAAATACAGTGAAATCTGTGTAAGCATGTCATTGAAACCCTGTAAATTATATCGCACAAATGCAGCTTCACTTCAGGAAGCGAGGCCATTGTATCCACCGTTGCCCTCTGCTCTACCTGCTGTCAGAGATCGTATCTTGCGGCTGACGGCGTCTGTTTAGTGGAGATTCAATAAGGTGTGGCAGTGACGGCTTCATCTTCACTCCGTAGACTCGGTGAGAGGCACCACGAGTCAAACACCACACTGCTCGCCTGCTCTCACAAATGTACAAAATGGATCCGGAGGATAAAAGCAATTAGAGGTTATTTTTTCTCTCTTCTTGGCTGTCTCTCATTTGCTCTCTTGTTCAGAGTGAAAGAATAATCTTTTCTTTGTGCAATCCCCTCCTGATTTCTCACTTTCTGGAAGATGAATTGTGCTAATAATTGGAATTGAAGTGCTGAAAATTCTAATGAGCCCTTGCATATATTTTGTTGCTCATGCTCATTTTTCATGGGCTAAAGCGCTTTTTTTTTTCTTCTTACATTAAGCCTGACCGGTTATTTTCAATTAATCCTGAGGCTCACTGTAATTGGCTTCCACACCCAGATTTAAGACTAAGACAATCTATTATTTATTTGCTTTTCTTCCACCCTTCCCACTTGCAGCCTATCCTGCTCACTGCCAATAAAAAAGGCCTTCTGTGTCTTAATTTATTACAAGTGAGGTGAAGAAGCATTAGCAATCATGAGTCATGTCCCCATCTTTTCACCCCAACAGCTCTGCTGTCACTGTGCGGTCACCAACCACCAGGTTTTTAGGGCTGACATCCAATGTGAACTCGGGAGATTACCTGACTGACTAAAATAGTCTTCTGAGAAGATGTGAAATTAAGATAGAAAACCAGACAGCACCCCTACCTTCTTGCAGGAGAATCTGCAAAATGTTTACTTCTGCAAAAAATGGGTAGAATCTGTGAAAGCCATTCATAATTCTTTGGAAGAACCCTACAGCCACAGGCATACCGTGCATTAAAAATAAACCTAAAAGCAAGCAACTAGATTCCATATGGAAGACATTTTTATTACAGACAACACACGTGAAGAAGGAAACAGAATTCAGTAGGTGTATCTATGGAGAAAATCTAGTACAGCCCTGCAGAAACACTCAGCAGGCATTTTCCTGCTGGCTCATACAACACAGTGTCTGACCACAGACTCCTGCTGGCTAACATAATGTAATCCGTCTGTCTCCTCCTCGCCGCACACTCAAACCTCTTTATCCCCCTCTATTTAATCAGAAAACAACTAAAACAACAGCCTCCCTTTATTTTTCACATCTCTGCGCACACGGTATGCACACTCACACACCTGCTTCTCTTCCTTCAACCTCTGGTTAAGGATCACATTGGATGGTTCCCAGTATAAAATCTAATCTGGTGGTTGGTATAGCAACAGGATGACAAGGTGTTTAAAATAAATTCTGTTCTTAGCCATCTTTGATACCAGATGAGGCTTTTTTTTTTTTAAAGTCACATCATCAACAGGTGCTGTGTTCTCTGAGGAAAATGATGGCAGGCATCTTGCTGATCCTCAGACAGCAAGGCAACTGAATCTTTGAGAGACACATCTGGACAGAGGTGGGTTTGTTTCCTGAAAGGTGGATGCTGCTCCAAAGTTGTTCCCCCACATGAACCAAATGCCGTGTTGCAAAATGGGCTCCACTTTAATCAAATAAATGTAAAAAAACAAAACAAAAACCAAAAAACAGAGAAAACAGAGAAAACAACCTTAAAATCATTTTAAAAAGTTAGTTTCAATCAAATAAATAAATCAGCCATGAGCTACATTCTGACATAATGGGAATTTTTGTTTATCTTAGAAACACAGTTTAGGGAATTTACAATTATGATGTTAATTTATCATAACTGTGTCCACGGATCTTAAAAGACTTCCCTCATATTGAAACATGTCATGCCACTTTAAAGCCTTCTTGAAAAGCTTTAATTTCAGTTGTTACCAGGATAAAAACAACAACAACAACAACAAAAACATCATGTATAGAACCCCCACCAACACCACTTCCCTGACCTTTCATTGCTGTACATTTATGTTTTCTTACATTCCATGTTGAAAAAACGAACATCACAGTACATCAATATTTAACATTCCGTACTCGTTACTTTAAGTTTTATGCACATTTTGGACCAAATGAGCTAAAATGAGTCTTTAATTGGTTCTTCTAATACCGTTGTACTTAAACCCTTGTAAGGGAACAAAACCTTCACTCCTGTTTCTGTTTCTTATTGGCAATATTCACTAAACTATATAGAAAAAAATACTTAACTATAACTAATGAAAACCCTTTACATTACTTTGTCACTGTGAATGTACTTTGTGTTGATTCAATACAGCTTTTTGTTAAAAAATGTGTTCTTTTCTGTGAAGAGCAGCCCCACCAACGTGTCATGTGGCTCATAGTGATAACCTTTGCTATCTATGCAGCTATACTGAATGCTAATGTACAGATAACAACATACTTAAAATTATACTCCTGCCATCATCTTTACTGAATGAGAAGACTACAGATTCAAGTCTGTGTCCTGTAAGTGCCCTGACTCTATATTTTATTGTGTTTAGTTTAGCATGGCAGGATTCTAATACTAATTAGCCCTACTTACATTGTATCCTATCCATTAGGCTGATGGCAAAATTGTTTGCTTTCCAGCACCTCATTTTTATAGAGTGTCTGATTTAATAATAGGCATATCTGTTATCTTCGATGCATGCTTTTTATGCACTTTAGGTCTTGCTGCTGCACTTCTTGCCTGTGGATGTCACGATCCTGGCTCTCTGAGCCAGCGTTTTCAGTTTACGTTTTGAGTTTTTAAGTTATTCCTTGAAATATGTTGAGTAATAGGATTATAATTTAGTTGCCTTACATTTGGTCTAGTTGTGTTTCACTTAGGTCTTCTGTGTTAGTTTGTCATGTTTCTTGTCTTTTTGTTCATGTTATCATGGTTGTGTTATCATGCCTATCCTGTTTCTTGTTTTATTTTGAAAGTCCGTGTCCTATGTCAGTATAGTCGGCTTTGCTTCCTCTTCTCGTTGAGTCAGATTAGCCTCAGCTGTTTCCCCATGTGTTTCCACTTCCCCTGATCACCTTCTGTGTGTATTTAGTCTGTGTGTTTGCTTTTGTTTGTCGTCAGGTTGTCTGTTGTTTCTTGCTGTGTTTCCAAGTTTCGTGTTCGAGTTCTTATGTTGTTTTGTTAAGTTCTTCCACTTTAGGTTTATGTTTAGTTTTGGCTCGCCTTTTGTTAATATCAAGTCTTGTTCCACATTTTTTTGTGTCTGCATTTTGGTCTGCAATTCACAATTCATACAGTCTGCTTCGGCACACTGTTCCCTATAGGTGCAGACCCATACCATGAAACAAATTGCTGCAGACAGAAATAACAATTTTCCTTTGACTAAAGTGGACCCAGCTGAAATAAGACTTTGATCTAGTGATGCTGCTTGATTAAAGGTTAAAGGGATAATCAGTGTGGTTGCAGCAAGGGGAGCATGAATGTGAGTTTTCACAACAAGTCATCCAGATGTTATTTGATCCATCTATCCATGTATCCAATTCAGGGTCATATCCCAGCTGTCACAGAGGCACACCTCTGGGTACACCCTCGAAAGGTCACCAGTCTGTCGCAGGCTAACACACAGTGATAGACAACCATTCACACCTACAGTCAATGTAGAATCACCAGTTAACCTAACCCCACTAACTGCATGTGTTCAGAGCCCACTTTATTTGATGTGTTACAAAATATCAAAGCTGTCAACCAATCCATGGCACTAAAGCAGGGTTAGGGAATGTTAGTCCTCGAGAGCTGGTGTCCTGCAGGTTCTAGATATCACCCTGGGTCACCACACCTGAATCAAATGATTAGTTCATTACCAGGCCTCTGGAGAACTTCAAGACATGCTGAGGAGCTAATTTAAATCAGCTGTGTTGGATCAAGGACACATCTAAAACCTGCAGGACACCGGCTCTCGAGGCCTGGAGTTGCCGACCCCTGCACTAAAGGAACGGTCCAAGTCATGACAATTAATCCAGTTTGAACCAGTGGACTGGTCTAAAGACCAACAAACCTTCCAGTGTTACCAAACCTAAAGCCCCTTTGACAGGGCCAAAACCCTGTAATTATGAAACAAACTTTTATTAGTCATCCTTTTATCTCAATTAATCTTCTTTATTGTGCTATGTGCCATGCATCTTTGCTTCCTGCCTGAAATGTTAAAGGTACAGAGAACACAGCCATCTCTCTGGGTTAGAAATTGAGATGATTAATTAACTCTCTGATGTCTCCAAAGGAAGCAGTTTCAAGCTATCAGTGATGATATATTGGCACATCTGAGCACCCTCAAATTCTGGTACAATCAAGCGTCTCAAACTGTGAGCTGAGCAGTAGTTCATTGCTAGCCAGAGGATTCAGTCAGTTCTACACTGATCGTTACCATAGACAGCGATGAGGCCAGAGAGGCCTTTTAAACCTTACTGTATACTAACATCATCGTCATCAGTTTATCATGCTATAAGTTATGTGTCACTCTGTAACTGTTACAGAGTGAGACATGCTGCACGTGTGCTGCGAGGTGTGTGATGAAATAGGCCCGTGAACAGAATAAAAGCTCTAACACAAAGTAAAGTATTATCATGGAGTCTAATCCTTTATTCTATACTAGCATAAGTATACGCCTCGTTTCATCACAGAGGTAATGCATCACTTGAGCATGCTCAGGACCACCAATCAAACACGCCAACCTTGTTTAAAGACCAACAGGTGGTGGTGGAGGTAACATGCTCAAGCTGGGATTTCTACATTTATTGAAATGTAGAAATCCCTTCAACAGAATGCCTTCTGTTGTGCATGTTTCTAGAAAAATGAGGAGCACAGAGAGAACTTTTAAATGAGTCATGTATGGATGTAAAATAATTTAAAGAGCCGACTTTCAAGAAGATATAAAGTGTCTGGTGTCTAAAAAAAATTTAAGGAAATATTATTGGTTTGCCCTGAAATGCCTCTTACCAGACACAGTGAGAGGTTTTAGTGGCCTATAGAGCTGCATCATCACTGTGTATAGTTTTTGGTCACGCTTTACTTTATGGTACACTAATAAAGGTACCGCCTTATACTTTGTATTAACCCTTTAAGGCCTGAACCATAAATTTATAGCTAGAAAATTCAATTTTCTTATTGAACCTACTAACAAATTAAAAAATTAAAAGAAATTAAATATCAATTTAATACATCTGGAGTTTGTGCAAAAAGATTGCTCGCAGTTTATCTTACACAAAAACATATAAGGGAGTTAGGATAAAAAACGTCACACTCATGTTATAAATGTCTCAAAAACTCTGATGTCAACATAATAGACATCACATAAAGATACACGTGGCATTACAGGGTTGAATTAGACAAAACTAGAAATAGGTTCTTTATGTATACACAGTGTTGGGGAGTAACGGAATACATGTACCGCAGTTACGTATTTAAAATACAAAATATGAGTAACTTTATCCGTTACAGTTACGGTTAAAAATGTGGTATTCAGAATACAGTTACTTTGTTGAAATAAATGGATTACACGGCGGTACTTCCCTGTTTCATATTGTGGCGGGTCAGGACTGTTTTGGTTTTGTTTGACAGCTACGTTCTGTTGTTCCAGGCAGCGGCATTACGGTTGCCATGGTTACAGGGTGACGCTCTCTCTCTGTGCGTTTCCTGGGTGAGAGAGCGCCTTTTTGTTGTTGTTGGTGGTGTGCTAAGCTAATAGGCAGAATGCTACAGGTATAGCTCTAAAGAATGTAGCCTGATGGGCAGTGTAGTCCATGCTGCAGGGAGAATGGACTGCCATACACGTTATGTGTCTGTGAGCGAGGGAGGGAGAAAAAGGAAAAGTATGAGCTGCCATCGAGCAAAAGAAGAGTGCCTGACGAGCCCAGTTGTAAGTAAGCTATTAAGACTTGACTGTACACTGTGTTCGTGTTTTCCTCCTCCAAAAACAATAAGTTCCGTTGGAGCAGCCTTTCAACGCCTCTCTCTGTCTCTAGCAAGCAAAGTTTACCCAGACAACAAAGTAAAGCTAGTTTTCGGCTACTAGCCAACACAGAACCCACCGTATTAGCCAGAGGTCCCTTTACTACGGTTCGGAGCCGCGGACCTTCAGTAACAGTAAAAAATCACAGCAATAGTACATTCATGTAGTTGTAAACAGCACGATAATATATTAAGTAATCCAAAGTATTCAGAATACGTTACTCTCATTGAGTAACGTAACGGAATACGTTACAGAATACATTTTGGGGCATGTATTCTGTATTCTGTAATGGAATACATTTTAAAAGTAACCTTCCCAACACTGACTGTACAAGAAATCCCTAGCTAGACACTTTACAGCTAAATTAGCGACTGTTTGGAAAGTGCATGCTGTTAGAGTGTCGCAGCAGTGCCTGTAGCATGCAGAGAGCAGCCACTGGTTGTCTCTACACACTCTAGCACTGGTCTGCTAAATGGATAACTATGTTAGCCCAAGCGACAACCTCCAGAGCTGAAAGCTGAAGCTAGTAAGCTAGTAAGGAAATGTTAGCATGTTAGCTCTGCTAGCCACCACTGGAGGCTGACTCAAAATGCGAGTCATTTGATTCAAAATCATGTTTACAGCCTGGCATAACAATCATTTTCAGCCCCTATGGATAATTTCCACATTTATAACAACTCTAGTGGAGCTGAAGCTTTATTTATCTCATCATCCTCACTACTGGGGTTGTCGGTGTGGCCTCGTTAACTGACAAGTGTCCACAAACGGGAAAATGTGGCTGATTAGTGTCTGCTAGGCTTCACCTTCACTAATTAGAGTCACTGCACTAGACCTTTTTGTGGTGTTTTTGCTGTGTGTAATATGTTTTGTCATTCAAGTGTCAACGAGACACTGAATTTAAATCCTCTCATTTATTTTGTTGATTTTCTTTTTCATCTGCAGCTTCCAGGCTTTAGAATTTGCAGATTACCTGCAATCATTGTAGCTACTGTGGAAAAAAATAAAAGGAAAAACCCCAAGTGACCACTTATTAGGTGTTTCATTTGCACGCTTAAGAGTTAATTAATTTAGGAACAATCCGTTTCAATGAGTTGAAGTGCTTTCATTTTCACATTTCACATTTTTTCTTTGCTCATTGTCACTTGTGATTTCAGTTTTGTGAGCAGATGAAAGCAGTGTAGGTTGGTACTGAGGCAGTGTTGGTTTGGATGATTGGAGGGCTAAGAGAACAGCATTTCTTCAGGGAATAGCTTGTGTGAGCTTGGGAACAGAAACCAGATTCCCTTTTTAGGATTGTGGCAGTATGTACAAATTGAGGTTCAATGATTGACAGTAAAAACAGGAGGTCAAGGGCCAATCAAACGATCGCAGGAAAGGGTATTTCTATGGTTTCATTTGTCCAGAATCTCTCGCTGCTATACGTTTTTTTTAACAGGAAAGCACGACAGATGAAAAGACTCCCTTTTACGTTTTCTTTAAAAGGGTCCTTGAGGAGAAAACACAGCCTGTGTTCGGAGGTATGTGCTTTGCAGAATGTTTATAAGAGGTTGGAGGAAAAAAACATCAAGATGTTTAGCCTTGCTATTGACTGGGGTCATCTCATTGTTCAGTTAGAAGTCATTTACGCAGCTCCTGCTTTTGTTAAAATAGCGGGGGAGCAGGTCAGCGAGAAAATGAAGCACTAATTTTCAAAAGAAAATCAGCTTTTTTTATCTGGTTTTATCTCAGTAATTGATGCAGTCTTAGAAAAAAAAATCCTGCACTGACCAATAAGATAAGCTTACTTACCGTGACAATGATGGCAGGTAATCATGAGTGTCTTCATATCTATCTGTCTATCTATCTATAAATTTTGGATTAGCCAGCCCTTATTCACAAAATATAATTACTACTGTAATTATATTTTCAATAAACTCATGAATGACTTTCTATCCTTGACATTTTAGTGCTACATGTACGTCATTCCATTTCCATTTGCTTCCAAGACCCAGTGTAGCAGCATTGCAGAAGATACGTCCAATTATCTGCAGCCAAACTTAGATGGGCAAGGGCCAATCAAATAATCAGTGTGAAGAACCCTCGTCCACATTAATTTTGCCTGAGGATCTCACCTGAGGGCTATTGCTTTTTCAATATGAGAGCCTCTCTGAAGGGGCTCTGAGAGACGGAGTCATCCTGGTTGATGGGTTCTTTGCGGCGTGATGGAGAGATGTGGCTGGTCTGTCAGTATAGCACTTGTGGTCATGTTTGTTTGCATTGTTTCAGTCAGTCAAATTATATATTTAGATCCTGACATTTTACCGTCCATACTCCCATCAGTGGAGAGTACCGTTGGGCTATTAAGCCACAACATTTAAACCACAGATGGTAAGTGAACAGTGGCTTAGGAGGTAGAGTAGGCCTGATCTATGACCACAGTAAACACTTTCCTGACAAGCTAGTGGTCTCAATCACTAGTTTCAAGACTTACTGGAAACAACATGGTGTTCATTTTTTGGTCCTTAGTGGAGTCAAAAACAGAGCTGAACTTATGACTGACAAGTAGCTACTGTGAGAGCATGCAGTGCACCCTATTTTGTCAGTCAGATCCATTGCTTGCTTGAAAGCTCCACTTTCAAATTCTGCACAATACAAAGCACTCAGAATGGGAGTTCAGTAACTGATGAGTGGTTGAGGAACCCAGTAAGAGACTAAGTCATTACCCTGGTCTCCAAATCCAGTTGCCCATTAACAAGATGGGGTTGTGTAAGTTTGCATTCACAGAGGCCTTTACACGTGAATCACAGGTGCCAAAGCCATCCACTATCAATGTGTAGTTATGAACCAGTGTTGGGAAGGTTACTTTAATTCACGTTACTCAGTGAATACTTTGGATTACTTAATACACTGTCATGCTTTTTACAACTACAAGAATGTACTATTGCTGTGTGATTTATTACTATTACTGAAGGATACTCACCATACCAATACCAACTAGATTTATAAATCTTAATATAAAATGAGTAACAGTAGGGTGGACATTAGGTAAGGCTGCACTTTTTGCAGCGATCTCATATAGAAAACTATTCTGCGTGTATATATGCTTAAGATGGAAAAACAACTATAATGCTCAGAGCTTTGCATGGAGGACAAAAATAAGCACAAAAAAAGTCAAAAGGAAGATTTTGTGCAAAAAGGGCAAAGAGCTGGAGTTTGATAAGCACAGCTGTACAAACCCTGATTTAGGGGAAAAAATAACCCATTTTAAACAGAAAAGAGCTGTAGTAATCGCAGTGTCAGACAGTCAGGAAATGCAGCGAAATTGCAGTACAGTGTTTGTCAGGACTAACTGTCTTCAGGTTCCTGCTTTTAAGCAGTTGTCCAGGTAAGTCGAAAACAGCAGGGGAAAAGCTTTTCACGTCCTTGTACAAACAAGTCTGATAACGGTTTGAATAATCTGTGTGTTCACGAGGACCAAGGCGTCACTGCTTTTGGTTGTAACATCCATGGAAGCAGGAGGGTGCACTCAGACCAGGTGTAAACATGTTTTTGAAAAGCCAGCAATCAGTGACATGAATTACTTGTGTAATTATCTCTGCGGGCTACACAGCAATGTGCAAAGTGTCGCTAAAAGCCATGTTTACTGTATAAACCTTATTGTTGCATTGTAGCTAACATTTTTAAAGAGGACCTGTTATCTTTTTTAAGGTGCCTTCCTTGTAATTTCCTTTTTGGTGAACTAGATGGTGGGATGACAAAGAACGCCAAGCATGCACCTGAGGAGTGAGTCACAGCAGCACTAAATGAGGTGGGACAGAAAGACACACCTGCAAATTTCACCACAGGCTTGGATACATATGCGTCCCATATTTAGTGGGAAAATGACTCAGGCAAGCCTAGAATTTGTCAAAGTAATCTCAGAGTTTCACCTGGAGGAACAGCTAAAAGTCCCAGAAACTTGAGGTTTTCTTCTCACCCCTCATATGTCCATACCGCTCTACAAGATTAGGAAATAACAGCATAACACACAGTGCAGATTGAGATTATTGTAGCAGAGGGAGCAACGCACCACCTCAAGTTATCTTAAGTTAGCAGAAGGAGTTTGTGGTGCAAGACGTTGCTGCAACACTGGAGAAAACAAAGCTGAACAAGTCTAGATGAGAAGGTGTCTGGGGAACATGCTCAGCACATGCTGTCCATTCTTCAGAGACAAGTGAAAGTGATACTTGAAGCTGTCAGTCATGTCAGTTAACAGTAGTATGCTTGCTAATGTTGGCAGACACATTACAAGTGACAGACATGGCACGCAGAGAAACTTGAATTATAAGCTGTGGGAGAATTTTACAACAGCAGGGATGGTGGAATCTCTGCTGTTCTTCTGGGGGGGGGGACCGTTGAAACCTTATTTGGGGGAAAAGTGAGCAAACATGTTGAGCAGTTTTATTAGAGCTGATTGGAGAGCCTGCAAATGCAGTGAATTTGGATATTGCTTCTCACATAAGCATCTGCAGGTGTGTCAGGATGGCTGATGAGAGGTGACGTGCTTCTAGGATTCTGACTATAGTCATTTGTGCTACACATATACACAATTGTTGCTTCCAAAAGCTCTTGTTTCATTTTTATGTAATCCTCACTATTAGTATTTGATCTGTGTCTTACGCGCCTTGATATTTACGCTCCTTGCCCTGTTAGCATGATTCTGCTCTAAACATTAATAATGTTAATGTTTAGACAATGGAATACATGTAAATGACTGAATTCCACATAAAAGCACACATACAGCACAACAAAAATCAGTAACACTTGACTTGGACATGACATGGGTGTATTTTCACCACTATAATCTAATAAAAACATTAAAGTTAGTTAGTAAGCCTACGTCCACACAACCCTGGATAAACTTGAAAACGGCGCTTTCGTCTGAAAACGCTCCACGTCCACACTGTTGTTTTCAGTCATTTTCACAGAGTTGTGTGTCCACGTTGAAACGGCTGAAAACGCCCCATTTCTGTCTGCCGTTTATTTACTTTCCTGCTCTTTGAAACATTTCTGGAAAATGTCGAGGAAAAAAATGAGTTTTTTAAATGGACTAACAATGAGGCGAGTATCACAAAAGTACGAAGTTTGAGGAAAAGCTATCTGGATGTACAAACTGATATTAATCTTTAATAGGGCTGTCAAAATTGAGAGCAAACAAAACAACTGCTGTATAATCCCCTCCGCTGTCTTAGTTTAGTTGGTCACATGACTAAAATGTGTCATTGTTTTCGAAAAGGCTCCGGGTTCGCTGACCACACTGCGACGCGAAAACGGCATTTTCAAATGTATCCGTTTTGGAGAGCGTTTTCAAAATGCTGCGTTTTCCTTGAACGAAAATGCCGTCTCAGTGTGGATGGACGGCCAAAACGGAGAGGAAAAGATGCGTTTTCAAACAAAAACGCATTAGTGTGGACACGGCCTAAAAGAGCAGCTAACTAGATCTCACAGGCCTAGAGGTCAATCAGTGATCCCTAGCGTACCTAGATGCAAGGGAAAAGTGTGTATTCCTCACCTCTTAGGCAAGTGGTCTGTCTGCGTAATTGATTGAAAGTCTCAGTCATGCAGGCCTAGAGGCTGGTGAGTTATCCCCAGTGATCTCAATCCCCGGGGAAATATGTTCTCCACTTAAGGGGATAAAAGTTTCACCTTTTGAAATGTGTTGGTCTCAGCGATGAGGCTCAACTTTTACTTTGAAGCCAAGTGGTCTCAGTTTGCTTTTCACCTTTCACAGTTTTGCTGCCGCTCGGCTAGCCGTCTCCGATGCAAACAATAGGTGACCGCTGCCAACCTGCTAGAAACCAACGCGAAGAGGCTTTCCTTGCAGCATCACATACCTCATTGCAACCAGTTTGAACTAGTGACTGCCTTCAAGCTCAAGCAGCTATTCTCCAACAGACTTGGATTTTTCCCTAGCGACCAGTGGTTGCCAGGGGTGGTCCACTTGGGCCATAGCTCAGTTACTTGGAAAGTCAGTTTTAGTGATGCTTGATTGAGAACCACTTGCCACCCATCCTATACTGACATGCTGCAAGATATTATTTATTTGCATCAGTAACTGATTTTGAATCGTGGCACAGATTATGGTGATGGTCTCATCTGAAGGTTAGGCCAGAGCCAGATTCACAGTTCCCTAAATAAAGTCTTATTTGGTTTTCTGATTAAGTCATAGCTGCAATCAAATTTTATTGTCAGTCCATCTTATAAGTGAAGCTCTGGGACTTCCTTGCCATTCCTTTCACTGACAGGTCTAATGAGCAGTGAAGCAGACATAATTATCAATATGCAAATTGATATTGGGCCAGTGAATTTGCACCCACACCAACAAAGGCAGAGATTCATAAAATGCAACTGTGTGTATTCACGGCTTCATAAATCTGATTGAAAGAATGCGAAAGCGACAACTGCTATGAGAACATCTGGTGCAATTACCTGCCTCATCAGCGAAGACAAAGTCCTTTTTAGACAAGCCCAGTGTTTCCGTATTCCATCCGACTTCACCGAATTGTCATCTGTGTAACATACAGATGTGATCATGAACCACAGAGAGGCCACTCTCATCCGCTGTCTGTATACATCAAAGCCCAATGTGCCATCTGTTATTTTAATATATCGCTAAAGGATTATGTAAACACCAAGAAAATGAAGAAAACTGGTGTAAGATTGGCAAAACTCAAAATGCTCAGGGTCAGAATTTTATTAAATCTACATCTGTAAAATCTCTGCTGAATATGTCTTTTTCCACCTGTGCTTTCATGGTAGAAACACAACAGTTGTTTTGTCTTTATTGTCTTCTTATCTGCCTACTTCTATTCCAACTACTTTGCTGGAACTATTTAAAACAAATCAGTGGATACAGTCTGTGAGGCTGTCTCAGTGTTTTTAACAGCTTCAGATTAGACAGTATCAACAATGCAGAGCCTCCATTTTTAGTTAATATTACAATGTAATCAGAATTTCCATTATACTGATTATTACAGACTATTGCAGGCCTTTAAAAACACCTACACAGCTATAACCAGACTAAAAGGAAGGGATGGTTTTGACTAATAAGGCCGATCACACAAGCTGGCATATTTACTCAGTTTCTTTTATTTCTAAATTCTTTTTTTTCCCTCCAAAGCAACACATAGAGGCACTACACGAAAATTAAATCATCTCACAGTAAAAATGTATAAATGCTGTTATGTAGAGCCAACTGAAACTACTTTAAACTGTTGTGACAGAAAGAATGAAAAGCGGCCAGTCGACATAAAAAAGATCCACAGACTTTGAGCCCCAGGTGACATTATAGTAGCTTTATAGGCTGATGACTCCGTTTGAGCACAGACACGAGATTTATGTTGCATTTTGGCTGAATGAATGAGCCTCAAAAGGCATATCCACCAGGGGAAAGAGCACTCCTAACATCCATTAGCAGCCTAGATGGCTAATTAGCAGCTAGTCAACAGTGGCACATCGTCCCTTGGCTTGTAAGTTCCAGTTAGCAGCACAGGTGCTAATAAGCCCATGTGCTAGAAGGCATTTTGACATGTCATCGCAGGAAAACCACAGGTGTAACTAATAACACAGATAATGGCTGCATGCACTCCATTTAGGTTAACTAATTACAAGGTCCTGTTGCTGTGCATGCTGAGTGTGGCTGTGTGCGCTCGCTCGTGATATGTATTCTCCCTATATGGTCGAACAGTCAAAGAAATGAGCTCCTCTGTATTTTTCCTAAACACTTTTCATTGACCACAGTGGAAGACACTATGAGGTCATGGAAAGGAAAAACAATAATTATGTAAGAAAAGACAAACATGGTGTCAGTGCAATCTGACTGCACTTACACCGGGATACTTATTATGCAACGGTGGACGTTGTTGATGCGCTTCTGGCTACATTTTCCACTACATTTTGATGCTTCGCCCCGGGGCATTCTCTCCGTGTTATTTCTTACAGAAAATGTAAATGGCTACAACACGGTGAAAAATATGAGTGAGTTTCAGGATGAATAAATACAGCACCAGAGTGAAGTAAATACAGGTACACACCTGTTAGACTTTGAATTGAGCTGTTTTCTGTCCCATGGCCACAGGTGTATAAAATCAAGCACCTAGCCATGCAGTATGCATTTGGAAAGAGTGGATCGCCCTAAAGAGCCCGAAACATAGTTATGGGCGGATCAGGTGACCTTGAACCATCCTTTAGTCACACTGTAATAGACCTAGGCTGCTAGAAGCTGATGCACCTCTTATTCACTCTCTGTTTATACACCATTTAATCATTAATAATTAATTTAAAGCTCCGGCTCTCTCCCATGTGTCTTTCGTCCTGTCTTTTTCTGCTCTCTTCTCATTCCCCTCACCCCTAACTGGTCACAGCAGATTTCTTCATGTTGAAAGGGAGTTTTTCCTTCCTACTGTCACAAACTGGTTACTTACAGGTGATTGTTGAGGTTTTCTCTCAGCCTGTAATATTGTAGGGTCTTTAATATACCTTGAGTGCCTTGAGGTGACAGTTTGTGATGTGGTGCTATATAAATCAGACTCAACTGTATTGAATTTAAGCGTGTTATTGTAATAGGATGCCCCCATGTTATTATACCCCATGATCAGCTGTAACTGGTATTATCAAGAAGTGCTGAGGAACCACAGCAACTGAATAACTGCAGAGGTCCAAACCATCCATCCATCTTCATCCGCTTTATCCGGGGCCTGGTCGCGGGGGCAGCAGCCTAAGCAGAGAAGCCCAGACCTCCCTCTCCCCAGCCACCTCCTCTAGCTTATCTGGGTGAAACACCAAGGCGTTTCCAGGCCAGCTGAGAGATATAATCTCTCCAGTCTCTCCAGATCCAATCCTCCTCTGGTATTAATATCAGCACATAAACTGTGCTCCAGGAGCTTCATAGCATGGGTTACAAAGCCCGAGCAGCTCCTAGAGGTCTGATATGGAGGTGGTCCAGCTCTTTTGTTCTAAGTTGTTACAACTCTGAGTAGTTGCTCACCCTCCAGTCCACTCATACTTTGTCTTCTTCTTCCTAAAGTCTTTGAAGTCAAGTTAATGATAATCCCAAAGGCCAGGAATACAGCCATGCTGTATGATGACAAAGTGAGTTATGTTACAGTGCTGACTTCACTTTGATCATTTCAGTGTCGCTTACTCAATCCAGGACATCAAACACTGTCACATACTTCTGTGGCTGCAGATACACAAAAACTCTTTTGGTCTTGACCTGTCACTTTTGACAGTGTTGGACACTGAGAGTCATCTTTTAAAGTGAGACAAAGCCCTCTGTGATGAGCTTCATTGTCACTTGTTAGTTTGTATCCTTTGCTCTTTTTTCACTTTCTATCACTGGTTAAGTTTAGGGACGAAAAGATTCCAGACAAGAATATGTTTTTTGGCAAAAATGTGATAGATGACAAAATTAAACCTATATACTGGGAAAACTTGGGTTTCCCACGCATTTAAATGGTCTTCTAGAAGTTTACTTCTATTCTGTCCATTACTGATTTCGTTCCACTGTATAAATATGATGATACAAGGTTTTCCCCACACGATAACTAAATGGACTGGAGCAATAATTTCTGTCTCTGAAAATATCTGGACTTTTAACTGCTAAATCATTTTTAAGTCATCATGGTTTTATACCTTCTTGCCAGTCATGAATGAATGAATAGTTGCATTGTAAAGCGCTTTGGGTGCCTTGAAAAGCGCTATATAAATCCAATCCATTATTAGTCATAGTGATGGCCTAAGGAGTTCTGTCTTGGAGTTTTTTATATTTCAAGGATGAACTGTGCAGTGTTTCTGGACTTAACTCAGTTTGGTAGCTTACAATTAAATTAAATGTGGATGTAAACTGCAACTGGCCTGTAAACGCAAGAATTGCAAGGCAGTACTGATACCTTGATGGATTCGCTAATGTTAAATCACTGAAAGCTACTCTGACACAACAAAACAGCCATTTCAAATAAACTTTTGAGTTTTTGTCACATTTTGAGTATCTTCTGTCATCACACACAAATGCCCATTTAACATCAAAACACATTCACTCATGTTCCAACACATTGCTCTTGCGATCACGTTGCAGAGAACGACAAGGTCACACAAAGATAAGCTTGTCCTCTGAGCATACGTTTTATCGCCCTCCTCCCTTAATTTGCCTCCCAATTAAAAGCATGCATCCAGCGGCCTGCTCAGTGTACCATGACATGTTTTGCTATTCAACCTGCGGATAAGCGCAAAATCACTCAAGGCATGTCTGACAGCAGGTTATCGATCTGGAGGCAATTTTATTCCCCCATCAGGAGAAACTAACACCCACCTAATACACCGTGTGACCTACTCCTATCAGCCTGCTAATCTTTAATCCGCTGGATGGCTGGCTCGGGGTAGAACACAGTCGAGATGTGAAAGCGATGTTTGGCATTTTGTCGTTACCGCTGCAGGGCTGATACACTTTGGAGCTCCATTCGTTCATGAATCTTTGCTCCTCTTCAAATTCAATTGCTGGAACATGCAACAGAGCTGTCAAAGGATACCTACAAAGACACGCACACAAACAACGCTCTGCTTCCTGAATCTACACTCCCACATCATATATTTTGTGGGCAGTTTCCAGATATCAGATTTTTTTTTTTGTCCTGTGGACCTTCTGACCGTGACAGTCACGTGATTTCGATTTGCTTTGAAACTATTTTTACTTGAAGCTTTTTAAATAGGTGATGTGGGTTTTTGCATTCACTGACTGTCCATTGGACTGGAAAATGTGCAAACCACCTCCACAAGTTCAAATACTGCTCAGCAAAGAAGTGACAGCATCTAAATTTGAATCGTCTGAACATTAAAAAAAGCTCCCATCATGTGGTTTGCTTTGTTTGCCCTTTCTTTTCACTGGCTGGTTATGTTTGGACATCCACAAATATTTGGATATTTGGGAAAAGATAGAAGTTTTTGGTTAAAATACATCACCCATCAAATAAAGCCTTTACATCCTGAAAAGACAACTCGTGACTAGGGATGGGTATCGTTTAGGTTTTATCCGATACCAGTGCCAAATCGGTACTTTTGAAACGGTGCCAGTGCTTAAAGAATGGAGAACACAAACTTTGTCCAAAAACCTCTTATGTTTTTATTTTTAGCAGTCTCTTTTTTTTTTGCAAAATAATAAGAACCGTCCAGCCCCATGCACGGGGCGATCCGCGCTAACTCGCTAATGGAGATTTACCACACCTGAAGTAGATGTGCTCAGTGTGAGGTTTTGCAGCAAGCTATCAAGTACAGTGCCTTTCTCGGCTTTTAAAAAAACGCTATGCATCGCCAGGTGTTTCATCAGATTTGAGGTGTTACCTCCTTTGCACAGTATCAGAACACAGTGGTGCCCCAGAAGGGCCGATGGTGCGATATGGCAGCCTCGCTTCTGTCATTCTGCACCAGGGCAGCTGTGGCTACAACTGTAGCTTGCCTCCACCAGTGTGTGAATGTGTGTGTGAATGGGTGGATGGCTGGGTGTGTAAAGCGCTTTGGGGTCCCTAGGCGGGACTAGTAAAAGCGCTATACAAATACAGGCCATTTACCATTTATTTACCATCACCTTAACCTCTTAAGCCCCAAAGGGATTTCTGAGCTTCCTAAACATCCTCTGTGCAAAGATTTATGTTTTTAAAGTGAAACAGTGAAAAGTTACAGCCCTGTCAATACATGAATATCCAGACGTTGTACAAAAATGTCCAATTTTGGCACACAATTGAACACCATGCCAGTTGAATTTTTTAGGTCTTTAAGAGCAGAAATTAATTAATTTTATTAACATGCCTAAAAATGCTTTTTTTAAAAATACATTTTTGAAGAATTAGCCACACATTTACATGGTAATGGGCCTTTTCTGCCGTGCTCATGGAGTGCTTAATTGGCCTCTGGCCCTCTGAGGGGCTGTAACTTTGGTTTCTTTTGGTCAATTTGCATAATTGACACCTCTTTTTAATTGTTTGAGACAATAGAATCACAGTAACAAAATTTACTGCATGTGACGTGTGCCCAGTCACGAGTCTATAGGTAGTGTCTAAAATGGAGGTTGTTGAGGGAAAACGTCTCTGATGCGGCTAGGTAGGCGTGGTAACTGCTGATAATCACGTGGCTACCGGCTACCGGTGAAAATAACAGAGGAACTCTGGACAGTAAGCCAATTTCTGTCTTAGCGCATTTGCGCCGCTGTGTGTTTTTGTGGTCTTCTTTTGCGGCTCATTCAGTGAATTTTGGTCAGAGTGTAGTGATGTTTGGTGTTTGGAGTCAGTGATAGCCCCGGGAGATAACCAGCCTGTCTTTAGCTGGTTACATGAAGTCTGGAGAATTTCTGGTTCGCCTTGTTTGTTTAGCGGACTTGTGCGCAATTACACAACTGCTCGTTTAATCATGGCTTGTTTTCGTTGAGTATGGTGGTTGTAGAAATGGTTTATATGAGATTTTAGCTGAGATTCAGAGGTTTCTGTGGATACCACACGTCTGGACTTATATTTCTCACCCTGTGTTATAACCGATTAAACGTGATCTCCTCCTTTTTGCTCCCGGTACCGTGGGCGTGGGGCTTAAAGCACTTGTTGCAGGCTGCTGAGTTTGCATCTTTTGCTGTGAAGTACAGCCAGACTTTTGACCGCTTAGCCTTGGGCATTTTTAATCTGTAGCTCTGCTCTAAAAGAACGTACGTACCTGGACCCGCCTACTATCCTTGTAAAGGAAAAATGATTGGCTAGAATCCAAAGTGTATGACATCTCAGGGGAAAAAAAAGCACCGAAATGTGCGCTGCTTTTCGGTCTGGTTACTACCGTTTATGACGGAACTGGTGCCATAATGGCACTGGATACCGGTACCCATCCTTACTCGTGACAGAACAGAAATATCTGGCACCCTGGGAATGAGATCAAAATGCAATCTTTGCAAACCCTAGAAGCATACAAACCTTTTTAATTGTACTTTTTTCAGAGCAGGAATGGTCTAAAATATTTCACACTTGTTGGTGAAAGAAGGCATGTCTGACGCTCACAGCTGGTTAGGACAGATTTACTAATTACAACAGCAGTGTTTTTGTTTTATTTTAGGCCTGGTAGCTGCTAGCTGTTAAAACACAATGATGCAGTAACTAGCCTGCGGGTGATCTTCACGCTGGCATAATGGCAGAAAATTACATCATCTATTTTGAATGAAACAGAGGCTTTTCACTCTTTTCTGAAGATAGTCATCTCAAAGGAAAACACAAGGCGCCGCAGTGGGCCAGCTTTGGCTTTTTGGCCGACCAATCCTCATTTAAAATGTGAAACAATTATCTAGCTGATGTGGTTGCAGACCTGTAAGTCAGCCTTTCTCTGCTGTCTTAAAATGTGCATCAACAAGATAGATCTGTGCTGTGGTGAGATAGACCACACATTATAAGAAGGAGGATGGCTATAAAGGTTGTATAGTTGTGTTGCAGAACGTTACTGGTAGTGAGTCACATTGTCACTTAATTATTAACCGGCTGCAGCTACTCCAGAGTGCAGCTGCCAGAGTTTTAGTTAAAAGAGCAGAAAAGAAACTAAATGTGACCGTCTAACACGTGTTCTGAGGTCATTACATTGACTTCCAGCTAGTTTTATAATTGATTTTAAATTTTTAATGCTCCTCTTTAAGATCCTGCATGCCCAGGCGCACTCTGGCATGGTTTTAAGCTCTGAACCACCTGGTTAATACTCAAGTCTCCACAGATACTGGCGAAGCTGATTTGACCTTTTCTGCTCCACAGTGCTGAACAAAATGGGATATTAAGTGTGCAACGAAGTTTCAACACAAAGTAAAAACATTCCCGTTGCTGCCGAGCCTTTTGGTGGTCCAGTTCTTACTTTTAGTTTTGTTTTTTCTTTATTATTTTGTTTTTTATTGATTTTACTGGACAATCAATCCAAATTATTGTATCTTGTACTCATTTTGACTTGTAATTAATGTCTTTTCCATCCTGCTGTTGTCTTTTTTTAACAACCAATCATTTTTTATGATGATTGGTTGTTATTTGTTTAACAGATTTACCTTTATATGCATCTTCTGATTTAGTTTTACTTCATCTATGTAACTCTGTGGTAGCTTATGTTTTGTGCAGCATGCTGTGCTTCCACCAAGCATGGAATGGGCTATATAAAGAATGTTTTCCTCACTTGCTAGACTTATGTGATTTCCATTTAGCTAAGCTGTTAACGAGCAGTGTGTACAGCAAAGTGTTTAATAGGAGGACTGCTCAGGAACAGTCCATTTCTGAAGAAACAAAACCATGATCTGTTAAGAGGATTAAAATGCAGATTCAGACAGTTTGAAAAAGAAGCTTTTAGTGGACTGAAAGTTCAAAAGGGACGCACCAAAGTTTTCCAGAAATAAAAAGAACGTGTGAAGCGGGGTTTGCATTTCATAGCAGGATTTAATTGTATTTAGGAAACTTAACACCTGTACTAGGAAGCCAGTTCACTTCTACTATGTATCGCTAGGGCTGTGCGATGATGCATATTCTGTTATGGATCCAATATCGAGTAAATTCAGAGCTAGTATTGCTGACACCAATACCGATACTTTGAACTTACAAAGGCAGCTTATGTTGGGGAGTGTGTCGTGAATCATCGTCAATTTGTATTTGAGTGACCGTTAAATGAATGATTTGTGTTTTTAAGAAACGTGTAATTTAAAGGTGCCTATCTTTAAATGACAACTGGGTCTGTTGTTTAAGTGTGCTATAAGCTATAGATAAAATACATGTGACAGTCAACACAAAAGGTTCAGACAGTTTTCATAGTGCATGTCTGAGATATGTCTTTTCAGTTCCAAAAAATAAATAAAATAATAATAATAATAATAACACATTTCAGTGGGCTACATATTAAACTTGGAGGATTTTTAGTCCAGACACTTTTCTCTCCAAGCTCCTGACACTACAATGACCTGCATGACTGAGAACCTTCACACATGGTTCAGACCTAACCCTGAAGGCAATGTTCAAGATTAGAGGTTAACATGTACTACTAACCAGCTGGTTTTCTGGGAAACAGTGTTACATTCATGGAAGATTCTTCGTACCTTTGAGCATGGATTTCCCTGATGAGTATCTGTACTAAATATAGATTCTTAGAGGCAACTTCATTCCTCGATTCAAATTCTGCAGTGTTACAGATCTGTAAGCATTAATAAACCTGTTTAGAAAAGTAATTATGACATTTGTGTTGATGAATGGGATGTGTGATCACGCTGGTGACCAGCACGAGGAGAAGGTGCCAGGCTTTTGTGGCTCTGTATGGTTCTTCCATGGTTTGTTACATGAAAAGTTGTTAAATGTTTTAAATTGAACTCATTTTTAACAGTTTTGTTAAAGATGTTGGTTTTTTCCAGAATTTCATTGGGAAATCAAGTAAACTACACCAAACAGTAGCAGAATAAGCTGTTTGGCATTGACAGAGAAGATTTGGAAAGTTTTTCATAAGTACAACCCACATGCTCAGGTCTGCTGCTCAACCCACAAATGCATTTTCCTTACTAATGTCGCACCATTTAAGGGGAAATAATCCGGTGTCTTAATGATTAACAAAGCATCCAAAACTCAGACACGATCAGGAAACGTGCTCCACTGCTCGCTAAATGACTGTTTTCAGATCTCCGCCTGTCTGCTTAGGCTGTCAGCTCTGTGATTGTAGATCGGATACGCTGTAAAGGTGTAAAATATAAACAACCAGAACACAGAGTGTTGGATCAGAGTGTTTCAAAGTTTTAAAAAAGGAAATAAAGCTTATTTTCTTAATTAGTAGTTTGTGGGAGGAAATCCTCTCGGGATCGGCCATGTAGGAGTTGTACTATGCTGTACCGCTGAATTTCGTGTAAATGGAAGGAGAGACACATAAAAGAAGTATTTTCGTAGTGAGGGGATATCTGAGACATGAC
Source organism: Neolamprologus brichardi (assembly GCF_056152115.1). Taxonomy (NCBI): domain Eukaryota; kingdom Metazoa; phylum Chordata; class Actinopteri; order Cichliformes; family Cichlidae; genus Neolamprologus; species Neolamprologus brichardi. Next base: position 28,812,284 of record NC_142113.1, on the reverse strand, counting down.
TGAGTATTGAAGTGATGAACAAGAGGGTTTCAATCAAACCCCCTCCAACAGGTGGGAGGAACACCTTGGAAGTCTTTGCCCAGGAAAGAAGACAGAAAACCAGAGACGTTAAAAAAGAGAGAAACCTTAGTTTCTCCATCATGTGTAACATTTTTCAGCACTATCTTAATTTTTTTTTTTTTTGCATCCAAATCCTGACAGCTAATTAAATCACAGTCTTCTTGTTGCACGAGGGTACATGATGCAGATTGGAAGGCGTGGGTGTTGGTTCATTTGTAGCTACCCATAAAACCCTTTATTTGTTAGTAACTCTACCATATTTTGTCTCTACGTGTTTGCTATAGCAAAGAGTGGAAACCCTTCCCCTCATTTTTTCTTCATTCAACTCTCCTCTGTCCTCAACAAGAAAGTGACAGCCCAGTTGGTTTGTTTCAGAAAACCCACAATTTGTAGCAGTTTAAAAATGTCCGGCACTCTCATGAAAGGCACACATGAAAGTAGTATGATGTTATACTTATTCAAAAGCATTGCAAAACACTGCAAGGAGAAAGTCGTGTTTGGGCTTAAAGCGCTACTTCTACTATAATTGCAATTCAGTCATAGTTTTTGAACACAACTACAGGCTTATCTGAATGCTGCTGTTTTCCTTAACCAGACTATAGATGAGCTAAAAAATGAGGATTTTTTTCTAGAGCAAAAGAAGCATTAAAACAGTAACAGAGTTGTGACTGCAGCGCTAAAACAGTGCAAGAGTTTTGTTTCAACTTTGCCATTTGCACACACAAATTTGGTCCTGACTTGTTTTATACTGTAATGAAAATACTGGCAACAGTGTACTTAATTACCTTGTAGTAATTAAGTACTACAAGGCTTCAGGTTTTTCTTTTTTTCCCCAAACTTTTCGATGTGCAGCTAGTCCCTGACCCTATTTTGATTCTTATTGGAATAATCTAAAAAATTTAAGAGCGCACAGACCCTCGCTCCTGTCCTATGGCCTAATGTGTGCAAAGAGACTGATCCTCCTGCTATGGAAGGGGAAAGAAGTGCCCTCCTCGAAAGCCTGGATTTCAGCACTGACAGATACTCTTCATCTGGAAAGGATCCGCTACATTATAAATGACAAACTGGAGGCCACTCACTGAGTATCTGGAAACTATGGACAAATGAGAGCTACTATGTGGACTTCACCATAGGTTATAACAGTGGTTCCCAAAGTTTTTTTGCTGGCCCCCCCTTGTTTTACAAGAAAAATGTTCGCGCCCCCCCTCGCGCGCACGCACGCACACACGCACGAACACATCCTCCAACCACACACACCCATATTTTGCTCCATTGCGGTTTATTTCACACCTCAAACATTTAATAAACAATTAAGCAAATACAAGTAATCTGCAATAAATTACAGGTAGTAAGAAAATAAACTAATAAAGTCTTTTACGCTACGTCCGCACCTACACGGGTATTTTTGAAAACGCAGCTGTTTCGTCCACACATAAATGGCGTTTCGAATCACCGAGAACGGAGATTTTTTTAAAACTCCTTTTTTGCGTTTATGTGTGGACGAGGAATACAGAGTTCATCATGCAACGTCAAAGGTATGTGCCTTTTTTTACGTCACGCTGAGCGCCACGTTATTGTTTACATGAGATGAATTGCAGAATGGCAGATAGAGACAAAATACTGTTAATCTGACTATCTGCAGGTTTTACACGCTTACATACACACACGCAGTTACTGTCCCTCCATTTAGAAAGGCAGAGGCGTCACGGTGTAATTATTTTACATGTAGTTGTTTTTTTTTCCTGTGTAATAATATTCAACATTGCTATCAATAGATTTTTCAAAAAATGCCTCTCTGTGCAAAATGGGTTCAAAAACATAAACAACTGTTGGATGCTGTTTGTCCGTGATTTGAACCGGGGGAACAAATTGTGGCAGGATCAGCCTGATATTATTTGTATCCCACTGTAACTTTACTGTATAAAGAGCTAACATCTCCAAAATGTCAGGAGTAGTTAGTCATTACAACAAGTGTTTGTGAACTACAAATCAAGAATGTGGGATACTGTTTGTCCGTGATTTAAACAGCCCAGCGCTGCTCCCAACGAAGGGAAAACCAATCCTGCAGGGAGACCTACCTTGGCACTTGTGCAGGTAGAACCAAAAGGAAGATGTGCTTTACCATATTTTCTAGTCTTTGGCTTAGAATGAAGTTGGTTTGGAAACATATTCAGCTATGCTTCATCTCCTGCTTTGCGTTTGTGTGGGCGCCTGTGCTAACAGTGTCCAAACGTTGTTTTTTTTTTTTTTTTTTTCCCCTTTTCATGCCGCGCCCCCCCCTAGGGGGCGGGCCCCACACTTTGGGAACGTCTGGGTTATAACAAGCTGATGGCACTCTGGGCTAAGGGAATGGTGTGGTGATGGAGAGGTATTTGTTTGTTTGGTCATCCTTTTAGGTATTTTCTACTGTCTTGGTGCTTTATTTGTTGTTTGTTTTTTCCCCTTTCTTGGTGATAAAAATATAAAATTAAAACAATGTCAGCCCATGGGGTAATTTGTAATCATTACTTGTGCTTCACGATAAAAATATTTGAAGAGAGAGAGAAAAATGTACACATTCCTAAAGTTTTCGCTGTCTCTCTGATGGGCTGTTTTTGGTTTTCCAGCTTTATGATGGCCTCCCTCATTTGTACCAACATCTCTGCGTTAACTAAAAAAATACAGTTTCAACTCTCCAGATCTTCTGTCTGCTTAATGTGTTAAAAATAATAACTGAATGGAGGTCAACTGGTCTTGAAATTGTTTTTTCGTCGATCTAATTACGTTTGAGTATCTGAAAGTGGGGAGCTGCATAAAATTGCTTGTAATGTCTAAAATGTAAATTGCGATACTTCTGCTAAAATCCTTATAAATTTAAAGCCGAAAGCCACTTCATTCGCGTCCTGTTCGATTTAAAATCCTCTGTGGTGCTGTGCAGAAGCAAAATGTGTCTTTGTCCAACTAACTGTGGAGCTCACTGTGTATTTCAACCATTTATCCACCAATATTTATGGAAATTGAACATATGAACAAATGCAAAAAGTATCAGTGTTACTGGCAAAGCTTAAGTGTCATTGTCACCCTGAAAGCCTGCGTTCATCTCCATGCATCTCTGACCACCATTAGCTTTCAATCATTCAGCCACACAGTGATCACATGCAGCCACAGTGCATTTTCTAATATGATTGTTCCCACCCAAATGCATATCCTCCTTCCACTGGCACCCATTTATCCCTCCCTTGATATTAGATCAAGTCCAGTTCAATGTGGTAAGCTATTTGATGGGGATACGATGGATGTCTGTCTCATCCATTCCCCAGCTTGTGCAGTTCCTAGCAACCAACAAGATTAGACTCTCTGTTTCTCGGTGGTTTGGAAAAACCCGTAGCACAGGCAGATACGATAATCTCATTATACTGATTTAATGCATGCATGCAAGCACACCAGATAAACCCATATTGTATATGCCTGCACACACACACACACAGACTGCACCCCCCCCCCCCCCCCCCCCCCCCCCCCCACACACACACACACAACCAAAACATCACGACCAAAACATCACGAGAGGATAATTAAAAAAGACAAAAGTCTAGCAAACTTGTTGCAGGCTGTCCCCTTTTTCTTTTCTGGGTGATGTTTGATTAGCTGAATGTAGGATACCGGAGAAGCATCCTTTAGGGCATGTTTGTGATAAGCAGCTATAAAAGTAAATGAACTTGAAATCACCACCTCGCCTAGCGGCCGTTCAGGCGTTGGTTTGATCGACAACGCTATCGTCCAACCCAGAGACCATATCAAGGAGCACATCGTTCAGTGGAGCAGGCAGAGAAACATTAGCGCTCAGGCCTGAAGAAACTCTGATCTAAACCTGGTAGCTGTAGGGAAAAACAGCATAATAACATGGAGATAAGACAAAAAGGCAGAGAAATAGAAACATGACGATAGGTAGATGGTACTGCTGTCAGTTAGGCTGATACGAAGTAAAATCATACGTGAGTGACATATGTATTCAACAGCAATATACTTGTAGAAAGCTATAATGTTCTGAAATTTGGCATGATGTTTAGGTACTCTGCTTCTAAACACTTATTAGCAGGGACTTTGCTTTTTGAAACCCTGCGGTATATGTGTTTTATAAAGGACACTTAATAAAAAGGCAGAATAGAAATGGACAGAATACCCATATGGAAAAGATATATATAAATCTTATAAAGTTTTTATCTGTCTTGTATGAAACTTGTATGAAAAGCATACAAGAGTGAAAACACATATAAGATCTCTTGAAAAATTATATAATGAAACTTGTATGTTTTGTATATTTACTAAAAAAATATATGAAAGTAATGAGAAAGTGGCCACTTTCATGAGTAAATCATATATGTTTTTACTATTTCTTTTCCATATGGGTAGGGCTGGAAGCAACCTGTGGGCCAATCTCAATCCAGCCTGCAGCATACTGAAAAAGGACATGAAACGACACGGCTAAAAATTTATAAAAAGCACCCTTAGGTTGATGACACTTGAGATGAATGACTGCAGAGTCTGCTATTTCACTCAAATCCCATGGAGGGCATTCTCCTTAATGTGTGCAAATAAACGTTTTCTATGATGGACTGCAGCAATTTCCAGAGTTTATACAATAATGTTGTCCGCTGTGCTGCATATTCAACACCAGGCCTGGCTTTAATAGTTTTAAAACGTCTTTAATATTTCCTCATTAGGTAAACAACATACAGTGTCATTTTCAAATAACTAACAATTGTTATTTTCATTTGTTAGTCATAGTCACGTGAGTTAAACGATGCAGGACATGAACTGTTGCTTTTATGGATACAATATCGTGTTTGTACATAAATGGTAAATAATGGCCTCATTTTCTATTTCGTTCACTGATGCAGGTTTTTATTAAACTGGTAACAAAGTTATGCGTGTTTTGTTCATGCTGAGTGTGCTTGTGCTTTATATTACATTAATACTGATATAAAAACAGTTTATACTGATTAGTAAACAGTTTGTATTGGTTCCTATTTTTTTAAGTGTTTCATTTATGGCCTGTGAAGTTGCGTTACAACTTATAAACAATCTACAGTGCAAACCACAATAACATCAGAAATTAACTTTCATTTATGTTTACTTCCTTTCACTTTCACAGTACTCATTTTCCTTCTGACAGTAGAGAAAACACTGTGAGCTAAAAATTTAAATGAAAAGAATTGAGAGCATCCGATATTTCAGCAGACTCACAAGAAAATTCCAGAAACACTCCTACATTCCCACATGCCAGTGTACGTCTAGTGCCGAACCCAAGCCTGAGAACAAGAATTCCATATTGGATTGGTAGAGACAGATGGTTTCCAAGTGGAGGTGGGATTACATCAGAGATTGACTTTGAGCCACTTCTTCTACAGTGATGATGAACAGGCTGACAGATGAGCGCACACGGGAGCCTTCATGGACTAAAATGTTCGTAGACAATGTTCTGATCTGTAGTGAGAGTAGGAAGCAGGAGAAAAGGGGGCCTGGAGAGGTGGAGGTATGCACTCGAGAGAAGAGGAATGAAAGTTTGTAGAATGATATGGTTAACCTGGGGTAAACCATCCAAAGCAACAGGCAGTGCAGAAGAGAGGTGAAGAAGAAAGCACAGACAGGGTGGAGTGGGTGAAGACAAGTGTCAGGGTTGATTTGCGACAGAAGGATAACAGCTGTCATGAGCAGCTGTGTGCAGGCAGGAGGAGAGGACCCAAACACAGACTTCACAGAGGCGAAAATGTAAACTCAAAAGTGGATTTATTACTGACACTAGAGAAAAGGTACAAAACTAAACTAGGCTGGGAAACTCTAGCACATGGGGTAGAGCATGGGAAACATACACAACTATGAGGGAGAACACAACACTGCACGAAGGGAGAGAAAGGCTTAAATACATAGTACAATGACGAGGGGACAGAAACACATGGGGACAGAATTAGACATGATGAGACCTAGGAAGCTACACAAAGCACACTTACATGGAACATAAGACCTTCACAATAAAACAGGAAATGAAGGAACGCAATACTGACACACGAGTTAGATACAGGAGTGGAGGAGAGGAAAGGAAGCGAGCGAGGGAACACGATGGAGACACCGAAGGCAAAGACACAAGGGGAAATCTAATAACCCAAACTAAGCAGAATAACCCAGGCACAACAGAATAAACCTTTAGAATAACAAAGTGACTTAAACATAATACAAAATGACAGAAAACACAAGAAAATTCAAAACGCTGTGTCAAAATGACAAAGGACCGTGACAAGCAGCAAGAGTGAGAGGGAAGGTTTGCAAGGAGGTTGTGAGGCCTGCTGTGATGTATGGGTTGGAGACTGTGGCACTGGACAAAGGAGTTCCAGTATATCCACGATCCCTGGAAATGACAGGAGGGATAGGATGAGATGGCAGCATATGATCCTTTGTGGCGACGGAGAATGGGGGCAACTGAAATGAGAAAAAGAAGAAGATTCCTACTGGGTGTCACCTACCTCATCATCTACATTACCTGCAAAAGTGAACTCGGCACCTTCATATTTCAACTTGCTGAAATTGCACTTGTTTCATATCTCACAAAGCATTGATACAACTGGGTTTTCTGAAGAAACCCACAAGGTTTGTTGGCTTTGCAATTGGTGGAGCAGCCTACTCCTTTGAGTTTTAACTCAAAGTTAAAAAGTTAGAGCACACCAAACTAGCACATGCAGCTGAAGGTGGAAAAAGCAATGATACATCCAGCAAACTCAGTTTAGCATAATTCTGCACTAATGTTTTGCTCCAGTTGTCCAATGTGTGGCCCTATGTGTTTTTTATTTATGGCAGAAAAACACACAACTCATCCATACATATTATTCAGCATGACAACGATAAGCCCTATGCTGACTCTTGAGGTTTGCTCTTTGTTCTACTTTGTGTCTGTAGGAACTCTCAGCTCTGGTGAAGGTGCTTCACAGTTGATGCCCGGCACTGATCAGGCAAAGATTAAGCACTGCATCAATCAGGCAGTGCTCCATCACACAGACACACACTGTCTTCTCTGTGGTACATCTCAGTCTGTTGCATGCATTTTTATTCGACATACATCTTGTTAATGGAACACATTCCGGGATTACTTTATTATCTGCAGATTTCTCCATAATGTGGTGAGACTCGATTTTCTTTGACTTGATGCGACAAAAAAAACGAGCAGTGCATTAAGGATTTTGCTGAAGTTGGCAGGTGATTTATTATTAAGGCATGGTTAGATTAAAAAAAAAAAAAGTGGAGCAGTGGAGTTAATGATCTGATTAGAGATTTGTTTGTAGTTGCTGAGGGCTACTTGTTGAACTGCCGAAGCAGTGGAAGTAACAAACACTGTCACCAATTACACTGAGTGTACAAAGCTTATTCTGTACTGCTCTCTTTAGTCTCCCCTGGCAATTTAGTGCATAAAGTAATTTATCGAAGAGGGCAAGACATTTCATTAGCTCGATCTGTAATGAGGAAATAAGCAAACACCGTCTATCAAAAGTATCTTCCCATCTCACTGCTGTCTGAAAACTAGAGTTAAAGTGAAATGTTAAAATACATATACATACATTTTTATTGCATTCTCAAAAATCACACAAGTGATGCCTAATATGTTGCATGTAAACATAACTGTTTATAATAAACATTGATAATAAATGGTAAATTAAAAGTTAGTTAAGCGTCAGTTACTACAGTAGTTTTCATAGTGGTAACAAATAGTTAAAAATAATAGCTGATTTGTAAACCATTGTGTTACCATTATAGTAGTTATTTAAATGTGGTTAACTGGTTGTTACGGAATCTATAAACATTTTTTGGGCAGTTACATTAAATTTGTGACTGACACTAATCATTTAAACTGTGTGTCAACGGAAAGGTGAGATGGTATGAGAATGGAGATTATGGTTTGTTTTGTCTTTGCTTTCATTTACTTTTAAAGTCATAAAGTGTATAAACTATAGTAGATATTATGATTTTATTGTTTAAGTGTACAAATACTACCATTATCGTTAGACAACTTTCATTTGTTTGATTTAATTGATTTTCATTGATTTGTGATTATTATTGTAGCAGGTCAGGGCTGTTTGGGTTTTGTTTGACAGCTGTGTTCTGTTGTTTCAGGTGGCAGCGTTATGTTGCCATGGTTATCATGTGATCTCTCTGTGACTGTGTGTTTTTTCTGGTGAGAGAGGGCCTTTTTGTTGTTACGCTAGAGCTGCGCCGAGCGGTTGTGTTAGCGTGGTGTGTTCGTCTGTTGAATGCTAATAAATGGCTGTGCTCCCTGGCTAACTCTGCGGGAAGCAAGACCAAACGTTACCTCTGTCTCCTCCTTGTCTGAGCTCGCCACATTATTATTGTTAGTAGTACTATCTATCTAGCTTTAAAGAGTGAATTAGTAGGATTCTGGTATGAAAAAATTACTCTAAAGGCTAGTGTGCGTCATTTAAGGAAGTTTTAGTGATGTAACAGGGCCATGATATTGAAAGGTCTTATGTGGCTAATGAGCTATATGCTATATGTTAGCATACTCTAGTTGGAGTATCTGGATTTCTGTTTGTTAAATTCTCAGGTGTATTTTACAGCTACTAGCAGCACAGATTAAATGTCCCATCCCATTTTTATTTAATTTCAGTGTTTAAACAGATTGTTAGATCCATGTAAAGAATAACAGACAGCATTAGCAAGGAAACAAGCTAGGCTAACTTTGCCAGCTAGCTGTCACTTATTGCCACTGGAAATTAAGTCTATATGACAGTCATGCAACACATATTTTTCACAAAAAGTGTAATATTTTTGTGGAAAAAAGAACAAAAAGAAAAGAATAAAAAAATATATTTAAGGTGATAATAGATTAGCTTAATTACGCATTAAGAAAAATAATGTATATTTTTTCTGATTTACACTTAGCATTATAGATGTGAATGGTCCTGCAATTTTCAATAATTTTAAGACAATGCTGAGACACAGAGAATGCCAACATTGTATTAAATATAATTTCTCTAAGTGATAGTGGTGGCAGAACGTAGGCATATTTTCGCGCTGTGCCTGGTAGCAGCTAACAATTCTGTTGCGTTAACAGGTAAGCGAACAGAAGCTAGCCAGAAGAAAGCCAGTTTTATTGAAGACTGTCTTAAGAAAATTTAATTAACATGGAAGTTTAAATCTTTAACTAAATCTATTTCTACTACTTTCAAATACTGCCCACAACAATTTGATTTTCACTAACAGTTTTTTAAAGATGGCACTTCAAACTGCTCTCAAATGTCTGTACACAGTTTTGACATGCTAGCTTTATGTGCCAGGTTTTGCATTCGATGTTTGTACAAAATCATTAAATCTCACAGCGCTTCGTATGCTTTGTTGGTCTGCTGCGTGGTAGCTAGCTGTGTGTCTTTCTTTTGTTTCTATTGTTTCATGGTACAGTAAAATATAAACAACGGACAGATATTAAGAGTACCAGTTGTTGCAAAAGCTACTACTTTTAATGTCCCCTTCAAATGTTTGTATGTTGGTATGTTGTAAACCAGAAGTATTCTTCATTTCTGGTTCGTTTTTGTTATATGATGGTTATAGGAGGTATTTTTCTTACTACAAGCCAATTCGGCACATCATTTTTAACAACAAAAAATATGTCTCTGTGCCCTTTGGCTTTTTCTTTCATGTTAAGTTCCTCCTTCTTTTCTCATTAAACATTTTGATATATAATAGATATTCATGAAATAGCCCGCAGCTTTCACTAAAATATATCACAGCCAAACTGAAAGTGGAGACAAGGCCTGTAAGTCAAACATCATCTACCTGCTGCAGACTCCCTCAGACTTCAGGAACTAAATATCGCTCTGAAATTAGTTCACCAGTGTCCAAAGTCATTTTGCAGAGTCTCGTCACTCTGCTGTATCATATTGTTCAGATTTTGTACCCAGTTGGGGGAATCTTTGACTTATTATGTTGCATATTGCTGTCTGGCAGATGCTTGCTAGGTTGTGATTGCATTCTTTAATAGATGATGGCAACAGCAGACGCTCAGCATCTCATAATAATGTTCCTATTGTGGCATCTTTTATCACCTGATGTATAAATATCTGCTCTGCTGTGCTTTATCAGTATGGACTATAACATCGTGTCCTTTATTTTGAAGTAACATTAGCCTAATAAAAACACTGTAATGTGGAGATAGACTCCAGTAAACATTATATGCTGACTATAAAAGGTGGCAGCTATGTGTGTGTTCTTATCAAGAAGTCTTTTCTAGCCTTCATTCTGTTGTCACTTGTGTCGACAGAATTTCATATTGCAGGGAGAAAGATAAGAAAAAGTAAAAAAGCCCTCCTCCTTCCGGTTTGATCCACTGGGCTGCAACAGTGAATGTACAGCAGGGTGGAAAAGATAAGTTCTCTTAGGGGAGGCTGCCGAGCAAAACTCTTGATCACAACCTCCCTCCATCTTTGTTCCTGTCTCAAATTTGTGGGAAAAAAAAAACTGCTGTCAAAGTTTTCCCAGTGGCTGAACGGCGTTTTATCTTCTACAGCCTAGAATGAAGGTTTGACTGTTAACTCCAAAGGGATGATGGATTTTCTATATGCCCACTTAAGTGGATTAACACAGTGTGACAACAGTATCATAGAGGTGTTACACAGGCCAGTGTCTTCAAAGTCACCTTTTTGTTCCTGTAAGTCAGTAGACAACCTGACAGCTTAATCCTACTAAAGGAACGGATGAAGTTACATCTTACTGAATTAAAGAGTGAAAATCCTTTGCAAGCTTTTGCTATAACCCACAGTTTGCGGACCTGCTTTGTTTGAGCACTTATTATTTCACTATTTACCCGTGAGTAGGTTAAGACTGAAAGCGCAACCATTGTGAACTTAGAGGTCAATTTTAAGGCTTGTTGTTTGTGTTATTATAAATCAGTTATGTAGTAAAACTAAGCAATCACGGGAGGCAGAAAATTCAGGAAAACGCATCTAAAATTGTAAAAGAGGTTACAGGTTAGGTTGTCTTTTCCTAATATTAACCAAGTGTGCCTAAATTTAATTAGTTAACCAGTGAAAACAAAAGCAAAACAAAAAAAATTAAACTCTGGTGTCATAATTTAGGCGTGTTGTGCCACAACTGTTCTGTCTATTGATTAAATGATTTTAAAAACTGAGAAAATAGCTGGAAGCTGTTCTTTGTAACAAATACCTGCTCACTTTGGCAGCTAAGCATCTATTAACTGCAATATTCTCGCATGGCACCGATTACACAGCCACAACAGTTATTATAGTTTTGTTTCTCAGTGATCTCAATCTCATGGTCAAAGTCAGAGATCAACTTTTCTCAAAATCGGCCGCCCGTATTTTTAGTTTAGTTTTAGTTAACTGTAATGATAACCTTGTATCACACAGACTTGGGCAACAGGGATGATGAATATTGTTTATCTGAATACTCGTTTTTTACTAGTATTACCGAATTTTTCGGACTATAAGGGGCACTTATAATCCTTTAATTTGCTCAAAAAATCAACAGTGCACTTCTCACTTCCAGCATGAATGAAGACAGAAAACTAAAAAGCAATGAGTTTTGCAGGGTTACTGAAGTTGGACTAGCTGGTATATAATGATGACACAGCTATTTTAGCATAACATAAACAGCGAAGCTGGAGGATGAACGCTAACCTTTTTCCACTCGATAAAAGTTAACGTGAGGGTTCCCGATGGTTGGGGACAAATGCAATGGCACGGCAGGATGCTGTAAACGGACCAAATTTCAGTCGGGAGAACAACTGAGATAATCCATCCACAATACGAGGTTAGTCATTAATATACTGCAACAACATGGGAATAGAGCAGCTGCAAGAGAATTCAAAATGAATGAATCAATGGTACAGAAGTGGAGGAAGCAAGAAAAATGAGTTGAGTAAAGTTTGACTTATCTAACTGTTTTGTTTCGCTTAATGCTCCTTATGATCTGGTCCGCCTTATGTATGAAAACAGACCCGTTCATCGACAGTGCGCCTTATAATCCGGTGCGCCTTATAGTATGAAAAATACGGTAATCTGATTGACAGGTGTAGCAAACAGCTGCATTCTAGTCCTTGTTTCTGTTAATGTTTGTGGTTTTGTTGCCTTTTCAGGGCTCGCAAAATCGCTAGCGCGACGTCCCGGAGCTAGCGATATCTCCGATAGACCAAAATCTATCTCAGCCCCGCACATCGGGCTCTATGATAACCCGACGGGCGGGGCTGCTTTTGGAGTATTTAATTTGGATTTATTTTACTATGTTAGTATGTTACTTGGGCTTATTAAGTACATCAATTAGCAGATATTTATTTGTTTGTTGCACCAATATAGCTACAATTTGCTATAGCCTCACCTGAAAAATTCATCTTACATCTGGCATTTTTGTGCAATTTATTTAGATTTTTCAGGAACAAAAATCACTATTGAAGTTGAGGTGTCAAAAACAATATAATACCCTTGGTGTTACAGGAATAACGGTAACTCAACAGTTTCCAGTAACAAAAGCAGCACCTCAAATAAAAAAGGAAATGCTTTAAAAAAAAAAGACGAGATTAAAGATTGAAATTACACAACAGAATTGTCATGTAAGCACAGGAATGGGGTAAAATTTGCCATCTTAGCTAATTTAAAGCTAATTAAAGCTAATTAAGCAGCCTTACGGCATAATAATTATATAATATTTGTTGGAAAAAGAGCAGACACGTTGCATAATGTATGAAGGAAAATCTAATTAAAATATCATATCATATAAAAATATGGACAAATTATCCAATAACAGTTCTTAATAAATCACAATAATTGCAGCCAATATTGTATAAATGTAGAATGCATTATCTCAGTACTTGCATGACTTCTGATTTGTTGTGACAAATAATTAAATTTGCGTTTGCATGTAGGAAATATAGGCTTGTCTCATATTGTTAACTCAGCGAAACAAGCTGGACCAGGTTCTTGTTTCACTGAGCAAACCAAACAGGAAGGAATAACAGAGAGTGGACTGATAAAATAAAGAACTGTGTGTGAGGTGTTAATGAGTACACTATAGACTGTTCTTGCAGTAGCAAGATTAAAATCAATAGATGTTGCATTTAACTGAAGCTGAACTGAGGAATTGTTTCATTTTTTCTGTTCTAGAGATATTATAGATGTTAAACAATTGACTGTTATGGCAAATGGTAAATATGAAATATGAAAAACAAAACCCACAAGGTTGCGATTATAGGGTGAACCACTGCACCAAACACCACTGGCATGACTGTTAACAGAGTACAGAGAGAAGTTATAATAACCACTCCATGATTGGGAATTTTTGCACCTTTGTTTTTAACTGATCAACCCTTTATCACCCACTGATCATACAGGCTGGATTTATTTTGTAATTCTGGCTGTAAAACTACAAAATAATTTTCATCTTTTCACCAACCATTTAAATTTTCCCTCCAGTCCAAAACAGTCGAAGACTTAAAGTAATATGAAGCAGGAATCTAGGTGGAGCTGATTTTTCTATCTGTGTTCAAACAGCAGTGCCAGTTTTTGTTTCAGTGATGCACCAAATATCTCTACAGAGTTCGTCTTCTCTTCTTTCTTTTGTCTCTACCACAAACAGAAATGGAGTTATGGTCATTTCAAGCGCCCATGGTGAAAAAAACAACCAATACCTGAAAAAAAAAAAGATATGATATACTGGTCACCTGGGATGCTTCAGAAAATTGAGGTCTATGGACCATTGTTATTGATCCTTCAGTACAACAGCTTGGTTTGCATTATCAGTAGAAAGTCTCATCCACTTCCTGTGGCTGTTGGACCATCAGGAGTTGATCTCCCATAGAGATAGGGTGAGGAGCTCAGATTAGAGATGCTACTCTCCTCCAAATCAAAAGGAGCCAGCTGAGGTGGTTCGGGTATCTTCCAAGGATGCCTTATAGGCACCTCTAGTTTAAGGCATGTCCTACCGGGAAGAGGCTGTAGGACAGACCCAGGACAACCTGGTGAGATTAAATTTCTTGGCTGGCTTAGGAATACCTTGGTGCTCCCTGTGGGAGAGCAGGAGGTAGTGGCCAACAAGAGGGAAGTCTAGTCATCTCTCCTTAGACTGCTTCTCTTATGGACTAATAAGCTACGGACGATGGATTAATTTGTCCAACAAGTTGCCATGCTGTTCAGTCTATGAATCTATATATAGATCATGCTCTTTTTAAGTAGATGATCAATAACAATGCTGGTAGATGACGAATAAATACCAGAAGTAAAATAATGAAGCATGTAAATAATGAAGCATGTTCATGGAAGTCAGTGATGATTGTGTTGGAGGGATTTGCACTTTGAGCTGTGGCAGACTTTGCCTTCATATATGCACATTTGAGTGACTTGACACTCGCTGCTGTCCATTAAGTAATAATTGGTGTTAGACTTCTGGCAAATCTTTCAGTAATTCTCTATTTAGCTCATTTGAGCTTTTAGTTAGTGAAGGAATTTGCGCTATCTTCGTGCGCCCTCTGGCACTGCACTGATCTCACTCATACACTCACAGCAGTCCGCTCCTCCCACACAGAGATTTGGATGCTTAGTTCATTTGCAGGGCCAGGGGGCAGGCTACAGCAAGACATTTGTTATTATTGTAAATAAAGACAGCTGTAATATGTCCATGTGAACGCCTCTGTCTGAAATGGGTAATTAAACATCCTAGCAGCCAAGGTCACTCGAAGGACAGAGCTGCCACAATGGAAGTGATAATTTTCTGTAAACTAAAGAAGGCACCTCTAGAAAAATCTAGATACAACCATTACTTCATGATGATGAAACAATTAAACTTATAGTTTTATCTGCTTTCCAATCTTTAGTCTCAATTGTGTTTAATCTAATCAGCAGATTTATTGAAATGAGGGATCCAGTCTGAATATAGATTCTGCTTCCAATCAAAGTGAGATTATTTAGCATTTGTCTGATTCGTTATGATGGGATTTTCAGGATAGAGGTCTTCTCCTAATCAGAATCGGTCTCCATCCAAATACATAATCAGTTGCCCTTTACTCTAACCAGCCCGAAGTATTGATGGGGCCAGGTCGGAGCTTTGTCAAAACAACCAAAAAACTCTGAGAAAAAAAGACAGTGAACATGATGACAGTGAACAAACACTCTTTCAGCACTCTTATACTTGTAAGCCTCTCTCCTGAGTTATTTGTCATATTGAATACAACACGCTGGGATTTAGAGGGGGGCACTCCAGACAGCCCCAGGAACTGTCTGGAGAAAATCATCACCAGTGCCAGTTGTGTTTTTGTGTCTTAACATAATGAATACGTCTTGCTGGTTAAAAATGCATTTTAGAAATATTAGTTAGTCACTTTGGCCACACTTGAATTAATGTAAAATTTTATACAAATTAATGTTTCATGATCCTTGGTGACTGTTTTTCAAGTATTCAGTGACCTGTATTGATAACATCCAAAATATACATTGTCATGATTTAGTATAGAAATGTATTTTAGCCATAAAGGAAGCATTATATTTACTAAACATAATGAGCAATGTTTGGATTGTAAGGTTACCATTGTGGTCCGAACACAAACTATATATAGTTATACTCACAGCATATGAGTTCGGAGCTGTGATTTTTAAACTGTGCCGTAGAGTCTAGCTGACGGGGGCGAAGTTGTAGTGAGTTTCAAAAACGAGGCACAGCTCTGGCACCCATGGTGTGAAGTCCGAAATGAGGGGCAGTCAGGAGAGAAGCTGAAGATGAGTGCAGCGCACAGGAAGGGGTTTGAGCGTGAAAAGCAGAATCTTCAATTGGACCCATTGGGTAATGGGTCACCAGTGAATCTGAATGATCCGTGGACTTTTGTGGATGATTGTTGGTGCACAATTATGTACCATATGAAGCTGATTAAGGAGTTTTAGGGGGCGAGACCAGAGAGAATGGCATTACAATATTTCCAAAGGAGACGTGTCCAGGGCATGAACCAGAACGTGTGTTGTGAACAAATAAAGGTACCAAGAAAGAGTCCAGAAATGTTACTTACTTGGAACTAGGATGAACGCAAGAAATGATTATTATATGGCCGATAAAGAAGAGCGTGTTGCCAAAGATAACTCCAAGACTTTTAACACTAGAAGAAATGTAGACTTGACAACCAACTTTAGAGACAAGTACAAATTGCAGTGGTTCCAGCTCTGATCCCTGAGGGACACCATGTGTGACAGAGGCTAATGAAAAGTGGACAAAAGCGCCACTGAGATCAAGAAAGATGAGAATGGTGAGAAGGCTGGTGCCTGATGCAAGGAGGGAGTTATTGGGGATTTTAACAAGAGCTGTTTCACTGCAGTAGACACCAGACTGAAATGGCTCATAGAGGTTATTGTGAACTAGGCGGGCCTGGAGTTGTTCCAAGGTTTTAGAGATAAACAGAAGATTGGAATTAAACCTATCATTATTAAAGTTGTTGGAATCCAGATTTTTTAACAATATGGGTGAAAGAGGTTGTTTTTAGGAATACAGGAATTGCAGCAATTAATTGCAGAAGTCATGATTGAAGACAGCACAGGAAAGCAGTCCTTAACCAAAGACTCTTTGGCCAAGGAAGTTTTGAACGTCACGATGAGTTTGGAGAAGTTTTCGACTGCGGGTTGCTGCAAGTAGAATAATTTGGAGTATTTGAGGAATTTCCCCAAAGGGTGTAGTCTTGAACCAGGCCAGAATAATCTAATTGTAGATGGATGTTTGAAATTTTGTTGGCGAAAAAATCCAGAAATGTTGTGTAATGTGCCATGGAGGCGAGATGAGAAACTGTTTCTGCAGGCTTGATTAATTTGTTAACAGTGGTCCGGCTAATAATGTTTGAGTAATATGATGAGTTGGTAGTACTGAGAACATTCGTATAGAGGAACTTTGTTGTGTACAGCCACTCCAGATTTTGAAAATTCAAATTTGCATTCCTTCCCAGCAGGTTGCAGATAAAAAAAATCCTGCTTCTGACTTGATTCAGGAGAGCAGCAAATATTTTAAAAAAGAGTTTATGATCTCGATCCATGGTTTCTAGTTTTATAGTTTATGGATCCAAATACTGCTGCATCAAGAAGTACAGGCATGCTAGCATTGCTGCTGTTGCTTAGTCTTGACAAAGCAGCCAAAAAATAAATTTATGTTTGATCTCAAATGCACCAGCAAAAAGGACAAACACTGTCTCAAAGTCAGACATCCTACCAAAGTGACCCTGTTATGAAATTTAAAAAGAGACATGCAGGTTTAATAGAATGCAAATCATTGTGGCAGCTTCAGTGAAAATCTTACCCTCAATGTTCTCAGTTTCTGCTTTTTTTTTTTTTTGGCCTTTCTTCAAAGGCTAAAATGTCCTCTAATCTAAAGTACAAAACTCTATTTTAGTTGTAGGTCATTCATGTTTGTTCGATCTGGAACCCAGACTAGATCTGGCCCAGATCTTCCTCACACCAGACACATGTCACATGGTATGATGGCACTTGGGCAATCCGCTCCTGTTTTCCAGGTTTGAGTCAAATGTTGGCCATACCATTGCTCTATATGATTCAAAAAGAACCAGATAGGCCACAATAATCTGGGACACAGGTTATTTAAATTCTGGCTAACTTCTGTCTTGCATGCTTCAAACATTTCAGTCTGGGCCACATGTCACATGCAACGATTGGGCATTTGGTTCTGTTTGTCAGATCTGAGCCCCAAACAAGCTTTAGCAATGCTGCATGTAAACCAAGGATGAATCAAAATATATTGGCCAGACAATATTACTGAATCATTTCCTAAAGTGGTCCATATCCACGTGCTAACAGGGATGCAATGCAAGGAAAATCTACTATATTAACTAGACCTTGAACTGTGATTGATTTGTTGAACCATTACCAGTAAAAACACTCACCTACTTTCCACCCACTTCAACCTCCTCCCTGCAGAAGCTTCCAGCTTGGTAAAAGCAAACATGATTTCTGACTTTGCTTCTGAGACAGCTTTTGTGTTTTATCTAGGGGTGGGTTTTGATAATCGATTTATCGATTAAAATCGATTCTAGCTGGGACAACGTGATATCGATTCATTAAAATCCTGAATCGATTTTTTAATATAAATTTATTTTGCCCGAACCGCCAGAATCTCAGGTTAAACCTCACAAATTTTCAACAACCACCAAACAGCTAAAACAGTAAGTGAAAGCAGGAACACGGATTCTGCACAAAGACATAAACACAAAGCCGCCGACAGATCAGAATCAGTGAGATGTCGCCTTTCTCACCTGACAGCACAGACACGGTCGGGGCTGAAAGCCGACAGCTCGCTGATTCTGATGTTTCGGCGGGTCCGCGCTTTGTGTTTACGCCCTTTTTGTGCTGATTGTAAAGCTGTTAGTTTTATCTCTCTCCAAACATTATTGACCGAACCAGCAGCAAAAGAAGATCCAAACTACGCTTCACATAAACATCGTCATGAATTCACTCTGACTTTTACTGTTTTGCTTCTACCACACTTCATGCACAGCTCTCTCTCTCTCTGTACTTCAAGAACAGTTTCCCGTCTAAAAATCTGTTTTCTGCATTATTTGCACCAGTCTACTGTTGTTTACAAGCCGTCAGCCGCTGTTTTTTGTCCCTTTTACTTACTTCCGAAAAGAAAACCTCATTTATGCCGTTCAATAGGCTTCTGAACAAATTTAAACTTTTTAAAATTATGCAAAAATGCAAAACGCTCAGCTGTGTCTCTAATAAAACCGCTGTAACTTCAGAGGTAATGCTCATATGTTGATTAATGGTTTTCTTTCGTTTTTGATGTACTGCTGAATATTTTTATAAAATCCCAGGCTAGGAAAATCACCTTCATGTTTTTCTGTGTTTTATCTTCAGTTACTTTGACACAAAGGCATCTGCTGTGATGCTCACACCTTTGATAAAGTCTTGCGAGTGTCAGCTTCCTTTTTATAGATACAAAAAATATGTTAATGTACTGATCTGAATTATAATATTTCTGACTGTCTGAGGCAAAATTTCCCAGATTCAAATCGAATTGAATCGAATCGAATTGTGGATTGAATCAATTCGGGACCTTGTGAATCGGAATCGAATCGATTCTAGAAATCAATGACGATACCCAGCCCTAGTTTTATATGACCACTTGTCGAAATTAAAGTATTTGACTTTGCATCTTTGACCATGTGACAAATGATAGTTTTTATAGCTAGTCCCCAAAAATCTCTGTCCAGGTGCAGGTTACTGCTGCAGCATCACTGTTACATTCGTACTCAGACGACACGGTTCAGTGACCCAGCAGTCAAACAATGCAGTGGCAGAGACCTCCGTGTTGTCAAAAATCCTTGATCTTTACCTGAAATGTGCAATACAGTGGCATAATGTGCACCACAAGACGCACTGTTGCATCCAGGTTATGATGAACGTTCTTTTGAGCATGAGTACATATTTTAATGATGTGTATCTAATTAGGAAAATGAGCGACAAAGACAAAATGTGTCACACTTCACTGGCAGTAGTAATTAAAAGGAGTGTGACCTCTGCTTCTCTCCGCTCCACTAATCTGTGGAGCTGCCACACAGGTTAATAGATATATATATCCTTTTTTAAAATGTCATTGTAGTCTTAGGAAATGTGACATCACATTGCTCATGTTTCAGTTATGTGTGACAGAAGATTTCAAGTTATTATTTAATGGTTTTGATTTATTGGCATTAATACAGATTGGCTTTTCCCATTTTTGGAATGAGACTCTAAATACAGCTTGCAAAAATGACAGTCGACTTTGGGGTTTAAGATGTTGCTTGTGTGAATCTGTGATTTGTACACAGTGACAGAGTGTAAGAATAGGAGCTGATGTCTGGAGATTTGGCTCTGAATGTGAAGTAGTGACAGGATACATACAGTTTTGAGGGAGTTGTTTTTCCTGCGTGTATTTCAAAACGCCTCCTCCATCTGCAGCACATTCAGTATTCGGAGCAGATACAGTAACATTATGCATTCAACAAATGGTTTCCTTCCTCTGTTTTGAAAAAGATGTAGTGACAGAATCCGCCTGGGAAACTTTCAAGTTTAATGATTAACAACTTCACCACAACATTGCTCATTTAATATTTCCTTTTTTAAAACATGTTATGCTGCTGTGAGTCTCCTCATTGATTTTAGTGGTGAGAAGAAAAATAAGGCTATCAAGGAAAAGCAGTATCTGCACAGACCCATACTGGATGCATCAGAGTTCTGGAAGTTAAGGTTTAATCGTAATGGCTATGAGCAACTGTCTTTAGAAATGTAGATGTAAAAGCATAATTAAAAACTAGCTATAACTCTCAGTGTGGCATTTTGGCAATAAACATCCACTGGTTTAGATTTTCTGGACATGCTCTGAGAAGATGGTTTTATGAATTATGAAGCAATAGTCTGCTTAATAGCTTTAGTACAATACATCCTTACAGGATTGCCTATGGAGTAAGGAGTATCATTGTACTAGAATTTCAAACCAATACCCAGGAAAATACTTGATACAAAAAAAGGACAAAGCATTATTTTTGTGAAGATTGGAACAATCAGTGACACTGTTTGTGTCTCTCATAGTGAAAAAAATACTGTAAGGTATACTTTTCACATCTTGGGAGATAAACTCCAAAGTGGTCCCGGTGGTAATAGGAGGATTAGGAGGCCTAACCCCAAAAGTGGAAGACTGACTTCGGCAAACTGTAGGCATCAGAGCTCCATGTCCAGAGGGAGCATCTGTTCTAGCAACATCTAAGATACAGTACAGAACTTATCAAATTCTCAGGCCTCTGGTAGAGGACCTGAGCTTGAGGAACACACATATAGACCCTCCAGAGGGTGAGATTTGATATAAATACTGCCTAAAACAATAAAGGAATGCTTTTTTAAGTAGAGCATCAAATCAGTTAAACGTCTGTGATATTGATCTGGTCAGTTGTGTAGTGTGAGGTGATACCGGGACCCTACAGAGGTTGCACAGGTAGTCCAACTCTTCCAGGGTGACATATCAATACATGCCAATGCCAGAATGTTTGCTGTGTCTCCCAGCACAGTCTCAAGAGCATGGCAGAGATTCCAGGACATAGTAGTTACTATAGGAGAGCTGCACACGGCTGTAGAAACTCCTTAACCCATCAGTAGAACTGGTATCTGCTCGTTTGTGCAGGGAGGAACAGGATGAGCACTGCAAAGCCCAACAAATATGCCATAGAATACCAGAATTGGCCGGTTCCTCCGACGGCACCCTGTGCTTTTCCCACATGAAAGTAGGTTTCCTCTGAGCACATGTGACAGAGGTGAAAGGGTCTGCTGCCTGGAACATCGTTCAGCATGACCAGGATAGTGGTGGATCAGTGATGATGTGAGGAGCCATATCGATGGAGGGATGCATGTAACTCTGAAGGCTGGGCAATCCTGGTGCAGTGGGTCCTGGTGCACCACCATTCCCAGCCTCATGTGGCAAGAGTACGCAGGCAGTTCCAAGAGGATAAAGGAACCCCACCCTTTCCAGACATAAATCCAATAGAGCACGTCTGGGACATCATGTTTTGGTCGCCAGGTTGCATTTCAGACTTTTCAGGAGCTCTGTGATGCCTTGGTCCAGATCTGGGAGGACATGCCCCGTGACGCCAGCCGTTATCTCATTAGGAGCATGCCCTGATGTTGTTGAGCAGTGTGCATGTTTGCCATATTATTTGTCAGATAATTCAAATGCTCCAACAGGTATTAACACCACCAACATAGTTAAAAGATCCAGTGTGATTCAAATTAGCTGAGGCAGGGCCTAAAGATAAAGATGGGATACACCTTCATCTGTCTGTAGTTCAAAGCAGGCTCGTCTCACACCTTAAGTCTTGATAGTATTCTTAAAAACAAATACCTAATAGAAGTGTCGTCCATAGCTGTTTTTTTGTATTAGGCTTTTATAATGATTTTTTTCCTTGTATGAAGCTGGACATTTTTAATCTGGCGCACATGCCACTTGGAACGATTACATGTCCTGTGTCTTTATGGAGGATCTGGGAGTTTCAAAGACAGCCCTTTCCTGTTTCCCAGAAATCAGCCATAAACAAGCCATAGTAATGCTCCATGCAAACAGGAAATGAACCAAATCCTTGAGTTGCCTCTTGCAGCCAGGCTCAGATGGCCACTCAAGGAACTGAAGTGTTTGCTGCTTATGTGTTGGCTTCATTTTCCGGCCCTGGTTGTTTCCACTTGCTTTTACCAGGTTCTTTAAGCCAAAATACCGGAAAGCTAGAGGCTCGCTGCACATCTAGCCACTCAGTTTGGTCACAGCTGCTATCAGAGCATTTTTACCTGCAAAAACACTAACTCTGCCCTACAAGTGTGCAAGACCAATCAGATAAATCCCTTTGTTTGTTAACATTAGCTAATTAGCACTCACTTTTGCTTTGACAGTGAATAATGTTGTTGTCCTTTACCTCCCAAACAGCAGCATTATTGACTCAACCATCAGATGCAGAAGACTTATTATTCCTTTGTAGTGATTCTTTGCAAGATATGTGTAAACACCCGTAAAGCAGAGCTTGGAAATTCAGGTTTTAGTGATTCATGTACTGCAACGAGTGCTTTAAATGCCTCAGAAGCAGGTTGCTTTGTTTCACTCTTCTTATGAGAGGTTGTGTAAATATTTTCATGGCTTGAATCTGATGGAAAATTGAAAGGCCTGTGCCGCAGTGCAGTGGAGTGTCCAGCCTTGACCGGAGTGTTGTAACATCTTTTCTGTCAGTCATTTAACTGAAAACTATAAATAGAACTCTGAAAAAAAACACCAAAATATTAAAGAAAAGTATTCTTTAAAAGGATGCTGTATAAAAATCTCTGTTTACAGTTAAGACATTATATTAGGGCCCCATGCTGCCTCACATATAGAGGAATGATTGCATCGGTTCCACACAGTGTGGCAGCATATTGATAGTGAAATAGAGTACAGAGCACTGATATCAGCTTGCTTCTTCTATCAAACAGTATTCTGACTTTGGGCTGTTCTGAGCCAACGTGATAGGGGAGTGTTTTGCTAGATCTGGATCATGTTGTTTTGGATACTTTTATTTTGTTTCCAGCTATTTAGAATTAGTTAAAAATAATTTAGCTGATGGAAAATTATCAGAAAATGTGAAAATAAATCTATTTACCTTCTAGGCAAGAAATTATAATTAGAATAATGTATTAGAATCATTACACTGATGTAAAACTACTAACCACACTGTTATAATAGTTAATGAGCTTTACTCGATGTGCTCTCATAATTGTTATATGTTAAACACAACCAGTTGAGTCGGTGCTCTTGTTACATTACAGTTAAGTAAATGTTCCCATTGTCACAATACGTCACACAACACATGAGTTGGTCTTTTCATTAACATGCAAATGTGCGCAGCCATGAGCTCCAAAATCTAATAATTTCCTCTTTCTGCTAAAGCTACCTTGATAAGGGTGGAAGTTTCTATCATGTTTCAGCAAATAACCCCCGATGTTAAAAACAGATTACTAAAGTGTGCAGATCCGAGCAGTGTCGCCGTGTTCACATCACATGTCGGGTCAAAATCCTTCTTTTTCTTTCATAAGACAACAAATCAGCCCTGTGACAAAAAACCAAAACAAATAACATCTTTACTGAACCCGTCATCCCCCATGAGAGTTTTCCACTCTAATGAGAGGCACACAATGGGATGCTGAAGCAAAGCGTGCAGTCTAATTGTTCATTCAAGCACTGCATAAGCAGACAAATTAACACTTGGGCAATTTGTCCCTTAGACTACAGTAACATAATGTGCAAAGTGGGACCCCCCCACTCCCCCTCCACTCCCATCCTTTCAAACGCTGCTCAGCTCTCTCTGATTCATGGTCAGATTTTGAGGGGATTAGAAACCGTGCACGCTACATGAACTTTCAGTTCTTTTGTTCATCAATTCAAATGAGCATTCAGATACTCAATCTTGCTCTGTACTATATTATATTTGTGAAGATTAAGTGATCTTTAAAGCGGAGCTAATGTTCTTTTCTTTATTTTCTGTCATATCTAAACTGTTACAAATGTAACAAACGTGGACCAAAAGCACAGCAGACTGCAGACTGCTCTAAACACAATTTCAGACATTTTTCTGCTTTTGGTTTTGTATCGTTTCAATGAAAGCATATATTTCTAATTCAAGCCTTTAAAATGAGGGGTGTTTTTTTTTTTTTTTATCAGAAAGTGGGCTGAAATGTGGAGATGCCCCCCCTACAATAAGATAAGTAAGGTTTTGAAAAATGAATCATGTAAAGCTGCAGTAGTGGAGTGCAGGAGTTGGACACTTGCTTAATTATTTCCTTTTACAGGAATTTGCTTGTTTTATCTTTACAAAGAATCAGATGAGAAGATTGAAATAATTCTTCTGCCTTAGCTCAGCACAACTAGTGTCTCTAAAGTTCAGAATTTATAAGCTAACTGCTGATAGGGGTTCAAACTCTTGTGCACAAGACACATCTACTCAGTTATTCTTCTGTTAAAACAAAAAGTTCTTAATTTTTGAATAATTTCATTTGGAAATCTGATATTTTCCAGCCTTTGTCTGTGGGTATTTTGCATATCACAACCTTGAATTCAAAGAATATTAGATAGAAGAGAAATATACGCCGTATTCCTCTTAGACATTGTTCAAAAATGTGACTTTGAGGCGAACTTAAATTGTTTAGTGGTGATAAAGTGAGAATAACATAAAAGAACTCTTGTACCAAACACGAGTGAGTAAAAAAAAATTCAACTCTAATTTAAACTGAGGAAATACTAGTTGAATTACAATCTGCTGGTCAATTTCAGTCTGATGCACCAGATGGTTTGTTACTCAGAACCATCTGGGAAGTCATCCTTGGAGGCTGCTTGGAAAAGTTCAGGTACTCTGAGAAATACTTGGCAGGTTATTGGATGAACCATCTGTTTAGCATTGTGTTGTGTAGGCTAACTTTAACCAACCAGATCAACACACAACTGGACATTTAAAGCGCCACAGAGGAACAACAAACGTCACTCTGAGGAGCACTACCTGACTTTGTACTTCAAATACCAGTCATTGTTTTGATGCACACTTACTGGACACTTTATTGGTTACAGCTCTCTAGTAAAAGGTTGGCTTTCTTTTGCCTTCACAACTGTTTACATTTTTTGTGTCATAGAGTCAAATCAGTGCTGTAGACATTCCCATATATACAATACTCAAGTAAGCTGTGGAGCTTAAAGAATGCTCAGTTGGTACTAGAGGGTGCCAAGGATATTACTCACTCCATTACACCACCAGCGACAGCCTGCACTGTTGATATGAGGCTGGATGAATCCATGCTTTCATTACATTTATGCCAAATTCTGACCCTACGATCCAAATGTCACAGCAGAAACAGAGACTCATCACACCAAAAGTGAATTGCTGCTTCTGTTTCCTGTTCTTAGCTGACAGGAGTGGCACCTACTGTGGTCTTCTGGATTCAGAGATGCTCTTCTGCATACCTTGGTTGCAGTATTGGTTATTTGAGTTACTGTTGCTTTCCCATATTATGGTCTTTCCAATTGGATCTCTGACATCTACAAGGCATGCTCACTGGATCATTCTCTATAAATCCTAGAGATGGACCTGCTGAGCCCAGAGGCTTAGTCAGAACACTAGCTGATGGATTCCTCGACTGACATGGCGAAATCAGCCTGATTTTAATTTTATTTATATAGCACAGAATCACAACAACAGTTGCCTCGAGATAGTTTAGATTGTAGGGTAAAGCTACATGAAGGCACTTGTAAGCAGTCGCTTTCAGTAAAAACTCTGCAGGCAACAGGATGAACTATTTATCTACATGACAGTAGCTGCAACTAGGGCTGCTCAATTAATCGAATTTTAATCTCGATTACCATCTGGGCTTTCAACGATCATTAAAAATCACTGAGCCGATTATTAGCCCCTCCCTCGTGCTTTACTCTCGCGCTGCTCCGTGTGGCAAATCGAGTGCACCTCTCTGCGTTTCGAACACGTGTCACAACAATTAAGAGGACCCGAGGGAAGCTCGGAAAGCTAAGCAGAAGTTTTTTGGAGAGGAGAGTGACTGCCGTTGGTTGAAAAGAGAGGTAAAAAAAACTTCAGTGGTGTGGAAACATTATGGGTTCGCGGAGTCAGACGTGGATGAAGTAGACACAGTGTGTAAACTTTGCTACAGTGTCGTAGCTGCACCAACACTGCAAAGTTCACTAAACATAGATGTTTACATTTTTCATTTATTTTTTATATTGCAAACATTTGCACTGTTATCAGTATTTGCACACTATTTTATATTATTTTTTGACAATCTTTAAAGTCATTATTCAATACATTGTTATTGTTAAATAAATATTGTCAAATAATCAAGATCTCAATTTCAGTGAAAATAGTCGTGATTAGCATTTTTGCCATAATCGAGCAGCCCTAGCTGCAACTGGAACATTATTTTGCCAGTAGTTCCTCATAAGATGCGGATTTATCTGGACAAATTGTTGTTCAGCTACAAGTGCATAACTTGAGCCCTTCAAAGATTCTGGCTTTTTCATTGGGACGTTTTAATCTTGGGTAATCTGTAGATAAAAAAACAGTCCGTCAAACTTTATTATAGGTAAAGGGAAAAAATGTGTGTTTATTCATTTCTATTCCTTTCCAGCTGAGTGATGTGAGGAAATCAGAAGGTGTTTGACCTAGTTTTGCAAAATGCATTACTTTGCACTCAATTTATTCAACTCGACTTTGAGCAATTTATTACTAATGTCTCTCTAAGTGCGTCTTCATTCCACTTCACTGTGTCCAAAACATAGCTGGTGCTAATGTTCACAGGCTGTACTGATTATTTCCTGCACGCGCTCACAGTTGGCTTTATTTCAGTTGCCGCTTGAGCAATGTTCAAATTAAGATTTTTTTCAGATGCCATCCAAATAATAGCTTTGAATTTTTATGATTGTGCACAGATGATTTTAGTGTGTGCATTTAAGTGCGCAATGTGCACAGAATCGCAGCGTATCATGAACGTGGCTCTCAGCTGGGAGGTGACTGCTCGGCCAGCGTCACTCAGTGGGAATTGCTTCTGCTTTTTTGCCTGCAGGCATGTAATCGAGCTAGTGTGGTGCTCCCCTTAACTGAGCATTGTGGTTGCCACTTTGATAACAGTCATCGCTCAGATATCCTCCCGTCCCTGTTGGCTGTTTCTCCTTCAGCAGCTCCATTAACACTATAATCGCCAGCCAGATCATTAATATAAAAAGCACTCTGATGTGTTCATCACGCTGCTTGGCCATGTTGTCATGTCAGGCACAGATGTATGAATGTATAAAAGCTATCCTCCCCCCGCGTAACCCTGTGCTGGAGGCCAGAGGCTTTTTCATAGTTGTACCCGTCTTTGTACGGCTCTCTCAGCTCTCTTTTGAAATCAGATTTGCAAAATGTCACTCCATTCGCTAGTTGTGTGGAGCCATGTGTGACTCAGGGCTATCTACCTTTGTATTGTCTGATGTCTGGTTTTTGCTACACTTCGCCAATTTTCTCAGGTTAAAGTGTCTTCTCAGATGAGCCCACGTAAATGGAATGTGAAATAGATGCTATAATTTAGTGCATATTCATAGGTTAATGAGCAGTGCTGCTTCTGGCAACACTTAAAGGCTCATAACTATTAAAATGTTACAAAATATACACTTACTACACTTTTTTTTAAAGTACACCTTGCTAATACTGGGTTGGACCCTTTTTTGCCTTCAGACTTGGTTTAATTCTTCACATTCAGCACAGTGCTGGGAGCTTTCCTCTGAGAT
The DNA here is from genome assembly GCF_056152115.1 of Neolamprologus brichardi. Lineage (NCBI taxonomy): Eukaryota > Metazoa > Chordata > Actinopteri > Cichliformes > Cichlidae > Neolamprologus > Neolamprologus brichardi. The sequence goes on along the minus strand of NC_142113.1, from coordinate 28,784,393 downwards.
TCTGGTCCAGAGTCACATGATAGTGTCACACAGTTTCTATAGATTTGTTATGATCAGAATCTCCCATTCCACCACATCCCAAAGATTCCCTATTGGATTAAAATCTGGTGACTGTGGAGGCCATTTGAGTACAGAGAAGTCCCTGTCATGTTCAAGAAACCAGTTTGAAGAGATTCAATTTTCTACCATCTGAATGTTGCAGTAGAAATCGAGACTTATCACACGATCAGCAGCAACAATTTTACCAAATTCTGGTGAAAGTGTACAAATTGTAGCCTCTGTTTCCTGTTCTTAGCTGACAGGAGTGGAACCTAGTGTGGTCTTCTGCATACCGTAGTTACGATAAGTGGTTATCTGAGTTACTGTTGCCTTCTTCTCAGCTCAAAGCAGTCTGACAACTCCCCCTCTGACCTCTAGTATCAACTAAACATTTTGTCCGAGAGAACAGACACACTCGGGATAATCTCTCTGTTTTCGGACCATTCTCTGTAAACCTTACAGATGGTCGTGTGGGAAAATCCCAGAAGATCAGCAGTTTCTGAAATACTCACACCAGTCCATCTGTTACCAACAACTATGCCACATTCAAAGTCACTCATATCTGTTTTCTTCTCCACATTGAAGCTCAGGTTTAAACCAGGTCATCTTGACCGTGTGTCTACATGTCTAAATGTATTGATCTGTATTAGCAAGCATTTGAAGAGACATATCTAATAGATTATCTTTGTTTTCTGATTTTCTTTTTTTCATAACACAGTTTATGTCCGCACAAGGAATGTGATTAAACGTTAATGTTTGAAAGTGATAAAGTGGTACTGACACATAAAGTGTGATGTGGTTTTGCGCTTGACTTTTAATCGATGGCCTGACAAGCAAATGTTCCCTCTATAAATGCCCATGTCACGTCAAAGCCTTAATCCACTGTTTTAGAAAATAAAAAGAAAGAAAGGAGGAAAGGTAGATGCGTCTTCTTCGAAACATTGCTTCGAGCGCTGTCTTTGATAACAGGCAGTGTGATCGCTCTGTACATAAATCATTAGACACAGCAGGAACAACATACTTGATAGAGGAAATGATGACGCTGTAAACATTTTAACAGCCTTTCAGCACTTGTTATCATTCACTCGCTGGGAAACAATCACATCACCTGATTCAGCCTGTTTTCAACAGCAGACTCCTCGGCTGGCTAATGTTTTCAGTATGTCAGCATCTCATTTATTCAGCATATTTACTGGCATCGCACAGACAATATTTCTTCCTGTGCTCAGAAATCAGGAAGCTAAAAGAAAGTGTTTCGGCTTCTAATAAAAGACTGCGCTATCAATAACCGTTACATTCATTAATTCTTTTCTTTACTGGCAATTATGTAATTAATTAATCTTTTCAGATAATTGCGTAATGATCGCTTTCAGTGCTGCTAAGTAGCTACTTGAAATTGAATTAGAGCTATCACCTTTTTTCCTGAGAGCCACAGAAATTAGGGCACGCAGCAAGACTGGAACATGATTCTGCCGCACGAAAAAAATGACTCCACTTTATTATACTCCTGTTGAGTTCACAGCACTGTTGCATCTTAGTGGGCTGTACCCCACAGCTAGCCAGATGGCTCTTGCATCTGGGGTGCAAAGTAGTGTTACAAGCACCACCTTTACAAACTGGCTAATAGAATCCTACTGTTAGCCTGAATTTAGAGACAAATGCAGGCAATGTCACAGTAAATTAAACATTAATATCCTGACGGAGGTCATGGGAGGACAAACCGTGTGTTGTTCTTTCGGCTCCGTAAAGATCCTCCTGTAAAGTACACCTCTGTTTGTCTTTATGTCACAGTGAAACTCGTTGACTCATTAAATCTGTTTAACTATCCATTAAGAAACGGAAGAGACCCTTTTAAAGGAGGATCACAACTGTGTCGCCACTGAAGACACAATTTATAATACTGTGTAGCCTGCTGTCATAAAAATATTATATCACAGTGTCATTCCAGGGTGGTGAGGCATAATGTAATATAATCTTCTGCCGTGGACAGATTTCACATCACACAGCTGCAAACATGATCTTTTCCAAAAAGCAGCTAAGTAGTTTTGCTGCCTAAATCTGACCAAACCCCAAATAATAGTAAAAACTAAGGTTATTATAGTTAACTGAAACTAATCTAAAAGCTAAAACTAGATGTTTAAAAAACCTTAACTAAAACAAAAATGTAAAAAAAAGGACTTTGGGGAAAAATAAAGTAACTATAATGATTTTTGTGAACTTTAAAAAGAAGCTACAATTAAATTAAAATACAAGAAATAAAAAATAAAATTGTATTACAAGTTCCCTGATGTGGCTTTGATGGACGTGTGTATTAACACCGATTTTCCTAAATCTCACCTCTGACATATGCCCTCCATGCAATAATAATTAAAAGAGACTAAAACTAACACTGAAACTAATAAAAAAAGTTCACTAAAACTGAGCATTTTAAAACAATGAAAACTAAACTTAAACAAAAAAACCCATGCTGGAAACTAAACTGATGCCCAAAAAAACAACCAACCAACCAGCCAGCCAACCAACCAGCCAACCAACCAGCCAGCCAACCAGCCAACCAACCAGCCAACCAGCCAGCCAGCCAGCCAGCCAGCCAACCAACCAACCAACCAACCAACCAGCCAACCAACCAGCCAGCCAGCCAACCAACCAGCCAACCAGCCAGCCAGCCAGCCAATGCCAGCCAGCCAGCCAATGCCAGCCAGCCAGCCAGCCAGCCAACCAACCAACCAACCAGCCAGCCAGCCAGCCAGCCAACCAGCCAACCAGCCAGCCAACCAACCAGCCAACCAGCCAACCAACCAACCAACCAACCAACCAGCCAGCCAGCCAACCAACCAGCCAGCCAGCCAGCCAGCCAGCCAGCCAACCAACCAACCAACCAACCAGCCAGCCAGCCAACCAACCAACCAACCAACCAGCCAGCCAGCCAACCAGCCAACCAGCCAGCCAGCCAGCCAGCCAGCCAGCCAGCCAAAACAAAACAAAACTAGAACATACAAAATTTTTGTAACTCTGGTAAAAACTACTTGACTTACTCTAAAAACAGTGAGATCCGTGTGTGATTTGAGCTGCAAGAATTTGTTGGTCTTTATGGCTGTTGCAACACCATGACAAAGGCCTGAACAGACCCCTGTGCTGACACTTAATTTGAACACATCAGAAAGTGCCTTCATGTACTTTTTGTCAAATCTATCTATTATTGCACTTTACAATAACTAAATGAAGGAATTTTCAAAGTGTAAAGTCTTGTTAAAGTGTTCATTGTAACTCATGACACAAATGTTTGGAAACAAGGCCGTAACACTACTCGATTTTCACTACTTGTAGAAGATTTCATGATGATGTTGATATTGCAATATCTAGAAAAAATGTCCAAAAATGCATGCTGGTGTTCTTTTTTTGAAACATTTTTTTCTGTGAGGCTTTTTTGGTTTGTTTTTTTAAATAAATGAAGCTACTTTTGGGTGCTTGCTTATTCACAAAGGGTCGTCACAGTGGGTAGCTCAGCGTGTTTGAGTTGGCACATTTTACATCAGATGCCCTTCCTGGCACAACCCCAAAGGGATTCGTGTCTCCTGCTGGGATCGAACCAGGATATAAATGAATAATTAAATCAAACTGGGACTTGGTTATTTATTTTAACTTGCAATATTTCAATTTTTGAAATGTTGTTTTTATTGTCAATAATATTGCGATGCGCACTTACCGGCCCAGGTTGGGCCCATTTTTCAGTTCAGATCAGCTTTAATTCTTTCTGGCATAGATTCAGAAATGTTCTGGAACCATTCATCGGTCATGACAGCATCACACAGTTGCTGCTGATTTGAAATCTGGTGACTGACGACGAGTTCACTGATACTGAAGACGTAATTCATAATACTGTCCAACCCGGTGTCATAAAGAAAGCAGTTTAAGATGATTTGAGCTTTGCTGACATGCACTGTTAACCTGCTGGAAGCAGCAATCAGATGAAGGCATGGACACAGTCATCGCCAATACTCAGAGAGGCTGTGGCATTGAAAAAATGCTCAGCTGGTATAAAGATGTCCAAAATGTGCTAAGAAAATATGTCCGACAACATGAGACATTTGACGCTTTCATGTTGTTTAAGCCGATTCCTGATGTGTCCATTCAAATGTTTGTCTCGTCAGACCAGGCAATGGTTTTCTAGTCTGTTTTCCAGTTTTGATGAATGGTAGCTGCAAATTCCTCTTCTTAATTGACTGGAGTGGTACCCAGTGTGTTCGTCTGCTGCTGTAGCTCATCTCTGACATCACCAAGACACTGTCACCCAGAAAGATGGATCACTGGGTGCTTTCTCTTTTGCAGTGGTTGTTTAGGAAAATTCCAGAAGATCAGCATATTCTGAAATACTCAAACCAACCCATGGTGCAAATAAGTAATATGTTGTATGATGAGTGTATATTGTGACACTAATATTTGGGAAGAACCATAAATTTTAATCTTATTAGATAAAAAAAACATTGTGTCCAGGAGTTTTTCAGCATTAAAAGTACATCCGATGTCCCTTCAGTGTCTGAATGTTTCTCCATGTAATGAAACAATCTGACAAATCAATGCTTGGATTGATAAAAACAGGGAGGTTACAGCCTGACTCAATTGAGAAAATGTATGCGCATGAAAAAATATTTAGTTTAAGATCACTGCAGCTGCATCGTTTTTCAAGCTACAAAATGGTATCACTTTTCTTCAAAGTACATGACAAACGTTGACTGTTTGACAGTTAAGGTAAAAGGAAAGCACAAACTGACTGCGTATTTAGCTCAGCTCTGCGACATTAATTTGGTGAATCCTCTAATGTTTGCACATCGGCTGATATTTTCCAGGACGTTGTGGACACAAGTTGAAGCTTCAGTGGGCAGTTTTGCAGTTTGGCATCACAAAGCAACAGTGACTGTACACAGTGATTGTAGAACAATCCCCATTAATCATGTCTGTAAACTAAAAGGAAGCTAAATGCCTTCATCTTTGTGTGTGTTGGGGTGGGAGGTGGTAAAGAGGCTCAGTCACTGCTGATGAGCTCAGCTTTCTCTGGAGCAGCATTGATTCTCTGCCCTTTAGGAGAGTGCTCTTATCACAAACTGGAACTTAATTCCTAACTCGTTGTATTTAATGCTTTGGAAACTAACCAGCTATTGATAGCAAAATCTCTTAAGGGGGAATAACGTTGATAGCAATCCTAGCCATGTTGTCCGCTGGTTTAAAAAAAGGAAAAGCATCCTGCATCTTATCAGCTTAGTCTAGCTTCATTTGAGAAATATGAAGAAATGAAATTCTGTAAACAGGTTTAAAATAAAAGGCTCATTTCCAACTCTATCATTTTATTCTTGGCCTCTACAGGAATAGTTTTACATAATTCAGAATTAATAGTAGTCTTTATTTATCCTACAGTCGGCCTTTGAATCAAGCCATTTTAGCTTCTCTTTCTTTAAACCAGCTTTCCTCTGATTGGCTGCCCCTCACAGCTAGTATTGACCATATTAGTGATATCTGCTCTCTGACATCATATATTGCTGATACTTTTTCGAAAAAAATGAACTTGAGAATTTAGAGCAAGCTGCAGCGTGGATTACACTAACTTCATTATTTGGCATGCTGGTTACGTTTAACGTTAGCATGCAACATCGCAATTATATACATGTGACAGAAAACTAAGAGAACCATAATAGTTGCCATTAATTTTCATTTCTTCTCATATCTTTTACAGTAAATAGCTGTTGCACTATTGCAACCACATAAAAAATGTTATGAACTGCTGATAAATACTGTAACTAACTGGAGGTATGTCTCTGTGGGTGAATAGTGAAGCTTGAAATACCTGTCAAGCCAATTACCAAAGTTGTTGTTGATGTTTTTTCAGGCTTGAAGCTCTAGCCTACCCTTATATTTAACTAGAACTCATGTAATTCTACCAAATACACCAGTGAAACTTACCTAAATATACCGTACCAGGATTAAGGATGAGGAACAAAATAAGTTTTGACAAACACATTAATACTGTCGTTAAAACTAGCTGCTTTTATCTCACAAAAGGGAAGCTATTCCTCTGTTTCAGAGACTTTTGAGAGAGCAGATGATGTCTTTATTTTATCTCGAGTTGATTATTGCAATAGTTTGCTTCAGGTGTCGGTTTGTCTCTGTTTAGCCGACTGCAGCTGGTCCAAAAACACTTCAGCACGGTAATTAAAAGGCACATGAAAGTGAGATTACATATGCATGGCATGTGTTGGCACCTTTTTACACTCTCTGATCATTTAAGTTTGCACATTTCCTCTATATCCCTGAGGTCTGTTGAGCGAATGCTCCTAGCTGTCCCGAGGCCCAGAGGAGATCGGGCGTTTGCAGTTGCTGCTCCGAGACGGTGGAACAAAGTGCCCTTTCACATGTGGACGTCTCCAGCATTAGCCGCTTTTATTCTTCAGCAGAGTTCTGCATAGTTTTATTTGAGTTGTTTTACACAACTTTTCTCACTTTTATGTTTTCATTCTTAAACTCTGTCATTTTGTCTTGCGTTTCATGATATTTGATAATTTAAGGAGTACAGAAATTTGGTCAACAGCTGTAACTTTTAAGTGTTCCCTAGAAATAAACCTCACCACATTGTACGACAGTTGCGCAGCTGTGTCCCAAATTGCAAACTTCCAACTTAGACTTGCTATTTTGGGTAAATAATAGGGGTGCAACGATACTCATATCGATATTGAACCGTTCGATACAGTGCTTTCAGTTCGGTATGCATATGTATGAACAATACCAATTTTTTTTATTTATTTTATCAACTTTTCTTCTGACGATGCTGTTTGTGTTGAGCGCTCAGTGGATCTGCGTTCGACTACTCCGCCTAGGCTGCACTGTCGAGTGCAGATCCACTGAGCGCAGCGCAAGCTAGCAAGACAGAAGCTAAGCTCGTTGCAACATGGCAACTGCCTACCCGAAATTGAACCTCCCCCACCCTCATTCAGATCTGGCGTTTGGAACTATCTTGGTTTTCATGTGAAGCATGACCCTGAAGGTAAGCGTGTCATGGACAAAAGTAAGACAGTATGTCGGATGTGCCACGCAATGCTCAGTTTGTGGGAACTAGTCCGTTAGCGCAGTTAGCTTGTTAACATGTTGAAGCCGTTAACTTGTTAACTGAGATTTGCCGTGTTGTGGCGTTAATGTCATTTTAACGAGATTAACGCTGACAGCACTAGTGGGAACACAACGAATATGACTGCACATTTATGCCGACATCATCCTAGTGCAAAGACAAGTGGAAGCAGACAAAAACAACAAACACGCATGCTACAAACTTTACCCCAGTCATTTAGACAGCCGTTAGCACATGATTCTCCTTATGGGGACCTGATATGTTTAATATGCTGCTGAGAATATAGCCCAGAAGAAGCTATAGTATAGCTTTTATTTTGGCAAGAGCCATTTCTCTGTAATAAACTCTCTTTTCCAAAGATGAGTGATTTCTCGATCAGATAGATTTATTTTTTTTTAATTTTGTTGTTTCAGCAACATTAAAATTAAAAACTGTACTTTTGGGTTAAAATATATATTTATAATTTTAATAAATGACAAATTAAAAAGGCATGAACATTTTTTGTATCGAAAAAATATCGAACCGTGACACCAAAGTATCGAACTGAGCTGTGAATTTTGTGTATTGTTGCACCCCTAGTAAAGAAGTGTGTTTCCATGTGGTAGCTGAGAATCAGGTGTTGCTGTTGTCATTTCTGGTGTGTTCGGTTTGACAGCACTACCCTGTCAAAGCTCACAAACCGTGCAATGGAGTGGATACTATACTACATGGAAGTGTGCTGAAAGTATCCACATTCAGACACTAGGTGGATTTTTTTCCTTTCATTTATCTGATATTATTGTGTAAACATAATCATACAGTTTTGGGTAAATAAAAATTCATCCACAGTTTATGATGTAGTAAAAAAAAAAATCAACAGTGAACACAAATGGTTAAGCAAAAGTTTAATTTTTCTGTCTAAAATCCCAGAATGCTGTTTTTCCAATGTCCCGTCGGTGACTGTCGGTGGTTGTGATAAGGACATTACAGTTCTTTAATCAAGATGTTATTGGCTGAGCCCAACAATGCCGATACAAAACTCCTTATCCCTCTCACTAAGTAGATGCGATATTGCGGTTCAGTGCGTCCATCCGTGGATATAAAATCATTCTAGAAAAGCCGGCTTGTGTTTCTTCCCACATAGCACGAGTTTGTAAGAGGAGGTAAAGTGTGGGGGAGGTGGTAATACTTAAAAGTACAATTGCAAAACCATGAAACTAATGTTCCCTGCTCATAAATATCAAAGTGTGATTGAATTTATTCCTTACGAACTGCTCAATCATTTAGAGCGTGTGAGGTCTTTTGAAACCCACACACATCTTTTCATGTTTCTTTTATTTATTTATTTTATTCTATCAACATTTGATCAATCCAGGAAATGGGAGTCCCTTTTCACCTGGCATTTTGAAAGGACAAAGGATGAGATCATGCAATAAATTGTTCCAATTCACTACTCAGAAGCAGCAGCAGCAGCAGCAGCCTTGCCCTAATGGTAGGTACTAATTGTAATGGCTTTAAAAGGAGGGAGAGTCAAAAGCAAGACAAAGGAGACCTGGGTGAGGTTCCAAATCCAAATTTTTTATCAAAATCTGAGGTCATATGCAGGCAGGCAGGCGGCCAGGCCACATTTTTTACATGCAGATAAGTGCAGCAGGAAGGATAGAATATACAGGCTGGGATGAAGTTACATGACGAGAACACAATGGGGGAAAAAATACAGAAGAAAAATCTCACACAGTGAAGTCCGTCCTCTAGTGAGTGCTACGCAGAAAAACAGAAGCAGAGAAAAGCAGAACAAAGAGCGAGAGTAAAACTGATAACGAAAATGGAGACGGTTGCGCCTCAAATCTGCTTCACCCAGAAAGCCCATTTTATTCGAGACGTCAACTGAAATACGCACGCTGATTTTCACATTTTTGTTTCTTTACATTTGAGCTGCCCACCTGCAAAGAAGAGATGTTGTTTTTTAGCTTTCTGCACTTGGCAGCTTTCTGCTCCACTTTCTTTAATTAAACACATAGTTTCTCACCCTTCCTCTTCACTCTCTTACAATGTGGTCAACTTGTGAAGAGTACACTCACGGGTCAGCAGGATATGAGTTTTTGCTCTATTAAGAGCAACAGGTTGGACCACATTGGATGGGAACTGCAAAGTAAAACGATGCTAGCCCAGGGTTTATCCTCAGTTCTCCAATCGAAAACTAAATTGGGATTATGAAATCTAAAAGATTTTTGTTAACAGGATTAAGGCGTGGCCCTGAATACATGACTGGATCCCCCTCAGATTCATGCTGCTTTCTTTTGTTTACTTCTGTGTTGCTTCTTACAGTTACATGTTGAAGAAGAAATGAGTGGCTGAAATGTGTTCTTTTCTTCGTAATGATCAAATCAAAGCAAAGCTGAATGTCTTCTCTCCCCCAGCGACTCCGTTTATGTGCCATTAAGACTAATTTCCTGCTTCCTTCTCTGTCTTTACAGCTACACTGGGAACCTTGGAATTCAGTTTGCTGTATGACCAGGAGAACAATGCACTGCACTGCACCATTAACAAAGCCAAGGTGAGCTACCAAGATGATGCTGATGATGATGACGATTACAAGAATTTGCAGTCTTTGATTGCACACTCACAGTCAAGCGTCTCTGCTTTGTTGGTGTTTGCCTTGCATTTGGTTTATTATTAGATGAACAGATCATTCACTGCGCAGCCATCTGTCACGACTTTCTAACGAGGTTATAAAGTGCAGATCGATACAAACCAGCTGACGTGTTTTCAGTATTTTCTCAGGTTCGGTAAGATAACTGTCGAGTTAAATATTTTTGAAGAAGCCGCCTCTCGTGTCAACCTACACATACTGGCAAAAAGGCTGTGGAATAGCAACTTAACACATCCCACTGTTTAAAAAAAGTGAAAGAGATACTTACAACTATTTTTATCCCAGAAGTATTTCTAAAGCATATTGCTAAAAACCAGATCATAACTGGTACCACGCCAATAAATGTCTTCTTCTTCTTTTTTTTCTGAAGTAATTTGCTACTATTCAGTTGATTTATGGGGATTTAGGCAGCTAAAGAGTCTGATATGTTTCTTATTGGTGGGGATCAAACCTACGGAGCCCCTTTGATGACATGGTCCAAAAAAGAAATAAATTGTGACCACTAAATACTACCTCATGGGCACGAAATGGGTATAACATGCCCTCGAAATAGTGGGCACGAAATAGGTAAAACGTGCACACGAAATGCTAATTTGTGCCCACGAAACACTTGACCGATAGCCGTGATCCTTCCCAGGCCCTTGCAGTTGGTTGACAATAAAATCTATCCCGGCGTCCAGGTCGTACTTACGTCTGTAAAGCAACTGTGCTCTCAATAATAATAATTGCTATATAACTTTTGCACTGTCCACTGCCTGCTGTGGCAAAACAAATGTCCCATGTGTGGGACTAATAAATCTTATCTTATCTTATCTTATCTTATCTTATCTTATCTTATAATCCTGTTTAAATATCTCTCCTGGTTTAAACAGGAGATGGTTCCTTGCATTGCAGGCTTTTCAAAATGCATTTGTAGCTCATTCCCAGCCCAAAATAAAACTCAATCATACCATCTCTGTCAATGGTTTAGCCTACTCTTATGCTTATGTCTCTACGCAGCTGTCCAGGAATTGTATCAATATGGTGTGCGCACGTTATCTATTTTGTTGCCACAAATGCGTAACTCGTTGCCACGTTATACCCAATTCGTGCCCACAAATAAGTATTTCATGGGCACGTTATACCTATTTCGAGGGCACGAAGTAGTATTTTGTGGCCACAATTTATTTATTTTTTGGACCATGTCATCAGAGGGGCTCTGTACAAACCAGACCTGAATTGACAGCAACTGCTTGGTGGCCTTTAGTGTTAAAAAAACCCAACATATTAAAATGCTAATATTAGAGCAGACCTTTACTTTTTATTTCCTCCTATTCCTGGGTAAATTTTAATATACTGCACTGTAAATCCTTTGTTTTCTGAGGTGCTCCCGTTTTTCTCATCTCATTTTCTTTCTGTTTGCTGGGAATGCAGATTTTACCTTCCACATCCAGCTGTTTTCCTGATAAATTCAGGGCATACATTCAGGGGTTCATCATACTTGTCTCTGAATTGTGGGAAGTTTCTTAAACACTGCTTTTCTCACTAATTAACTCCTGTGTCTTTCCATTGAGCTTCTGTAAATTCAGCTCAACTCTTCCTGCAGCTTTTCCTATTTTTATTCTTAATTATTAAATTTTTGATTACATTTAACACATCCCTAAAAAATCTTTATATCGTGTATCTCTATAGCCTTGTATTTCCTTGTATATTAATGTTGTAGCTGTAAGAATACTGTGCAAATGCTTGCAGAAACCGCCGCAGTGGCATTGATAAATTTTTCAATAACTACATAATTACCAAACATAGCATACTGAGATAAACCATATCTCATTTTTAATAAAAGCACCATTTTTATCTGATGTATAAAGGTTGAGCGAAGAGGTGTCGTCCTCGCTCGATCCCTTGCTTGTGGTTGTTGTGATGAAGTGATGGTTTTGACAGCCATGGCTGCCGTCAGCAGCTATAACTCTTCCTATCTGTCTGTGTGAATAGCTGGTATGGAGGAAAGTGGGCATCAGAGGAGCCTGTCTTGGCGGGAGTGTTGGACAGCAGAGTGGGCATCAGGCCATCTTGATTTATGGTGTTTATTTTCTATACCGCTCGGCTCCTAGGCTTCAGCTGCCGACCAGCCAAGCAGAAGAAACGATTTTTCTCCCTTGAATAGTGTATATAGCAATTTCCATGATTTAATTTGTTTTCTAAACCCCTTACTGATTTTTCTAACCACAGATTGTTTCCTTGGGTTTTCTGCCAAAGCTTCAAGCTTCAAGCTTCAATAGCAACTTCAGCTTCAGCCTCAATTGAGGATTTGTCTAATGAGATGTTATGGATTTTGGCTTATTGAAGATTAGGAGATTCATACAAAATCAACACTGGGAAACTTTCTTAAACTTCTGTGGATTGATGTTGGCGGCTAAAGAGGCAGAGTGCAGCAGGCACAGGGTTTTTTTCCTTCTTTTTCTGTGCAGCCGTGACAGCGCACGTGACAGTGCCTATTATCGCAGACGAGCTGGCATTTGGTCAGAAAAATAAATGCCATTCATTGCCGAAGCTGACAAAAGGTCACCTGACAACATGACACAAACAAACAAAACAGGTTGAAGAAAGTGGAAAAGGCTACTGATCAGATAATTATTCTAACATGGCAAAAGATCTGAATTTAACTGGTATAAAAAGGCTTTTATAGAGGAACAGGTCAAATGTAGAAAATTCAGAAGGGCTCAACTCTACCTGCTCAACTACTCTTAATCATATTGAACCTCTCAAGAGAGGAAAACAAAGGAGGCTGAAGTAGAGCCAAAGAACCTGATGCACATAAAAGATCAGTACTGTAGAGTCGAACTGTAAAACTGTGAAACTGTTTACAATTTCATCCTGTGTGCACTACAGAGGCATTTCTAAAGGATTCTCACTTAGTTTTAAAGAGAGTGGTACATTCTCTGGATTTTTATTAGCTTCAAATTATATCCTCAAATTTAATTTAATTTCTTTGGCAAACTACAAGCTGTTAGCCAATGAGCATGTGGTTTCACAGTCAGACCATCCCTTCTTTGTCACCTGAGGCTCAAGAATGAGACATCAGAAACCAATGGGTGAGCTCACAGTAGCTGTATCCATATTTTATATTATCTATGGTCATTAACCAGTGGAGATAAAGTTGATAACCCTCCTTTCCCAAACACAGAATTAAGCAGAATTTACAAAATTGGCTGGATTTTATTCAGTGCAATCCAAGCCGAGTGACTGAGTCCATGAACTCATCATGAAAGTGCTTATGGAAGTCAAAGTCAAGTTCAAGAGCCGTTTTCCTTTAGACTTTGACAGGACCAGAAGTCTTTTTCAGCCAAAGCAGCCACAGTTTCAAAGCAGGCCTTATCAGCAGGGCTTTGTTCCAGAAATTTGTTCTCTGAAATTGTTGTAATTCTATCCAACTCAGAGTAGCAGGGGAAGGGCTAGAGCTCATCCCAGCTGTCATAGTGTCAGGAAAGAAACATTCACACTCACACCTCAGTCAATTTAGAAATACCAGTTAATCTAGCATGCATGTCTTTGACTGTGAGAGGAAGCTGTGTTACCCATGCAGGCACAGAGAGAACAAGGAAGCTCTGCACGGAAAAGCCCCGGCAGGCTGGTGGATTTGAACTGGACTGTCTGTGCTGTCTTCATAGCTCCTCATAGCTTTTTTGATTAGAGAGGCCTCGCCCTGCAGCTCAATCAGCAGACTGAAACCTTCCCACAGCATTTTAAGATATTATTCACTTACCCAGCACAAAAGCAACAAAACGCTATCTGCATAATTTCCCATCCATTAAGTCACTAATCATTACCTTGGCATTTTTTTCTATCTCCTCACGCTTCTATCACAAAGCAAATAATATATCATCTTCAGTCACTTGGTGTTTTCTGGGACTCAAAAAGGATGAATGAGTTATCCACTGTACCTCCAATGCACAGAAACAAGTTACCACACAGTGTTAAGTTCCTTTTTCTACTAATTAATTCACTCATTAATTCTTATAGAGGCTGTTGCAGAGCCGTTTTCAGTTAAACTGTACACATAATATAAGACGTCTGTGGGTTTCTTGGCCGCTACACATAGTAATCTACTTTTAATTTGTAAGTGGAACTGAAAAGCTCTGAACCAAGCAATAAGTATGAAGGTAATAGGACACAAAAGCCCACAGACTCTCTCTTATTAACATTTAATTAAATTCTCGCCGTGACATGTCAACAAGAAGAGAGCCAGACCTATTTGATGGGATTACCTTTATGAGAGCTACTTTTACAAGGCAAAATTACTGTGATTAAAAACCTTTTTCTCTCTTTTTTATACCATTGAAGAAAATACAAACACTGATCTTTTGGCATTAGGCCTTGAATCTTCAGACTGTTAATAAAACCATGTGTGAGTTCACCTTTCTGATTTCTATCATGTTGAAGTGAACTTAATTTCCATATGGCAGGAATGTCACTAATCAAAAGGGGAGGGAAACTAGCACGTACTCAAACCAGAGATGTGCTGACTTCAAATAGTATTTCCATTAAGTTCCAGGTATAGATACAGACGTTATAGCAACAACCAATGATGACTTTCTGGGCTGTTATTGGTTGGTTACTGATTTTATAAAGACCTGTAGCCCTTCTAAACGAGGGAAATGCATCTACTGTCAACCATATGTTAGACTTCTTTGTACTGTTGGCCATCAGTTATGGATATATTTGTCGAATTTCTACAACTGAACTGGAAGTTATGCAAGGTTTTCACAAGGTAACTTTCACGTCATCAGCAAAGCATCAAACCTCTAACCGACTGCAGGTTTAACCTTTCCTACGCATGAGCAAAGCTATACAACAGCTGTGTCCCAATTCCTAGGCCGCATCGTTGGTAGGCCACTATTAAAGACCGATTACATCACAGCCAGGCGACGAAGGCTGCCCAAATTCGAAGGCTGCTCCAAATGCGTCCTTCATTTCCCCGGCTTTGAAGGATGGGCTGGGTGTATCCTTCTAGGCCCAACCTATCCCAGAATTCATAGCGTGGCCCAGCCAATTCCAGTTTCCAATAATGGCGGCAGCTACTTAGTTTTATCTGCTCCATTTATCAAGAGATCACATAATTGCAATAGCGCTCCGACGTTTTCAGAGACGTCTGGATGGTCAAGGCTCACTATAGCCGGTGAGAACACGGGACTCCCGGGACATCATTTTCAGACCCCCCGCAGTCTTTTGCTACTCAGGTTAAACATGATATATAAGTCACTTAGATAATTACAAATGTTATTGTTTGGCTTTTTTCAGTGTTTTATTTGTTCCTCAGTAAATCTGTTTGGCTGAGAATAAAGTTATAGTTTTCACACAGCTGAATAAATGTTGAACAGAAAACCGATTAAACAGAAGTGTGAGATGGTCGAGAATATACTCCGGTGTCCTGTTATATTTTAGATAGCAAGGAGCAGACGGCTGAGTTTATTAAACTCCACCAAGACACCTGGTGACGCAAATCTGAAGGCTAGACTGTCCAATTTTACAGCCGCTCACTTCCACCCTTCTTGGTCTTCGAAGGACCCCGCCCACATAGACTGCAATGGCAGGGTCCTTGGAAGGATCCGGCCTAGGTTTTGGGACACAGCTAACATCAGGGGTGGGGGAAAAAAATCGATACTGTGTAGTATTGTGATATTTTGTTTGCTAATAATGTATCGATACAGGACAGCAGAAATTGATATTTTGTTACAAAAAAAGTTATTGTGCACTGGAACATGCTCTGACTTCAGAGCATGTTGATCCTTTTTCTGAGCAAGAATCCTGACATTCCTTCACTGTCCAAATGTGTTTAACTTTTTTTTATGGCAGCAATAAACATGACAGTTTACTGACAGTTTTAATTTACTTTCAAATTCTTCAGTTGCTGAAGGGGCTGCATAGTTTTCATAAATTGCATAGTTCAGAATAGATATAATTGAACCAGATGGTTGCGTTCAGTTAAGTTGGACTAGACTGTAATACAAACCGTTCAGTTTGTCAACAATAAAACTGAAATGAGAGAAAGACTGAGTGTGAGACTTTGATATTAGATAAAATGAATATTGATAAAGTTTACCTTTATGTACAGAATCTGAATATCGCAAAATATTTTTAAAAATTGCAATAACATCGTATCGTGTGTTAAGTATTGTGATAATATCGTATCGTGGGATGTATGGTGATTCCCACCTCTAGCTAACATTAGAGCTTCTTTAATGGCTGAGACAGCATGATTGGCTTGTATTACTGCAGGTTAAGCTGGTGATTGGGTCTTTGGGAGAAGGGGTGGAAAAACTAACATGTTTGCTACAGTGAAATTTTGGATTTAGGTTTGTGCAGTGCAGGGTGACGACCATAGTCTCTCGAATAAGACACAGCCGTTGCAGAAAACATATTCATACACCAGTTTGGCCTTTGAGTTGTGGATCTGTTAAATATTTATTTTGGGTCATTTTTGCAGACATAAATGTCAACAGCCAGGAGCTAAAGGACGGGGGAAATGATTATTTTATGGGAATGGATTGTGTAATGTTATATTGATCAGTTCCTCATTAAGGTTTATGTAAGTATATGATTATTATAGTATATGCCATTGCATAACTGTATATTTATCAGGGGTTTTAGTAAGCTTTATTAAAATGTTTTGCTCATTTTTCATGTTTTTTATAATGTGACAACACAATAACTGAACCTTTTGTCCCATCCTCAAGGAGTTTTGCATTGTAAGTGCTGCAAATCCTGTTTTTGAGGTAAAAACAATACATTGGTACAAAGTGGATTCCTTATATGGCTCATGAGAAGTCCAACTTGGTACAAGGTGGA
Source organism: Neolamprologus brichardi (assembly GCF_056152115.1). Taxonomy (NCBI): domain Eukaryota; kingdom Metazoa; phylum Chordata; class Actinopteri; order Cichliformes; family Cichlidae; genus Neolamprologus; species Neolamprologus brichardi. Next base: position 28,767,780 of record NC_142113.1, on the reverse strand, counting down.
AGCAATATACTTGAGTTTGAGGAAATGGGAAGATATGTCTGTAAACAGTATGAGAAGCATTTTGAAGCAAGCTAAATGCTACAGTAGCATTTGTCAGTGACAACAGCCAGTACATGAATCAGCTAGTACACAACATGAAGGAGCTGGGGTTGTGATGGGTTGCAAAGCAGCTTGCAGATGCAGTGGGTAATTAAAAAACATGACTCGTGTAAGATTCACCAAAAAGGTTATCGCCTGATCTGATGGGAGTTCACCATTACTGTACATTATCAGTGCAGTGGTGGGCTACAACATTACAGGATCAGGCTTTAACATTTGTGAAAGAAGCTATTAAGTTTTAGGTCCTACATCATTAACTTCTCTCCTTTCCTCAGCAGAACCAGCATCCCAGGAAGCTTACTAAGCCAAGTACATCAGAACACATCCATTATTTCCCTTGAGAGAAATAAATTAATTTAGCCTCCTTGGGCTTTAATGCATTATAAGAGAGTGCATACATGTAGATGGCCAGAAAGACAAAAATGGCTCAGAGCTGGGAGCTCTTCCTCTACATGGTTGTTGGCTGGAGCAGTCAGAATGTGTGGCATCATGATGACTCAAGTACTGACAAATAAGTTCTCTAAATCTCTTCTTTGGAGTGTTTCATTTCCATCACCCCTGGTGAGACTTTAGCAAATGGCACAGAATGACTCAGTTCCATCTCCGAGACCTTGGCCATCAATAGAGATGCTCTTTGTTTTACAGCTAGTTGATACTAATAAAGCTCAGTAAGGTCACTACTTTTAAAGCCACAAAGGAAATGTGCAATTTTTGTGTCTTACTTTGGTGTTTGAGATTGTAAATTTCCTCCTCAGAAGAAGTTCATACCAACACGTCGACAACCTAAACAATAGAAGAGGCAGAATGTCAGTGCCCACCCAAAATATGTGACTGTTTCCATCCATATTTGCAACTCTACCTCCTGTAGTGAGGATGTATACAGAACAAATCTGTTTTCAGATGTCGAGACGTTTTTATTACTACTTTCATTTGCAGACACTGCTTGGTTACATTTAAGCATCCAGTTGAATGGTAAGTTCTGGTAAAACAGACTGATTTGGGTTAAAATATATCATACTACAACGCTGACTACAGGATGTCACCAGAACTGATACTAACAGTTCCATTCGATATTCTGAAAACACCACAAGAATTGTTTTTCTGTGGTACCATACCATCATAGGCAGTATAAGTACTGAAGCAGCTATTCTAGCAGAACTGAAGGGGCCAATATACGCCTACAAATGTTCTGGTCCTTACATGCTGAACAAAAACAGAAGGAAGCCTGCAAGCCCATGAAAAAAAACTACAAATGGTGCTGTAGAAACTACATATGGAAGATGGCAGTTAGTTCAGCTGCCGTGATAGCGCCACTTTAACTCTGACTAATAAAATCACTGTGTTCTCAACAACAAAATATAATTCTAACATTTTAAATAAATGACCCATGAAGATGTCAGTAATTTAATATAACTTTCTGATAAAGCAATTTTTGTTTAAATACTTGGGATAAACATATTATTAAGAATCGTCTACTCATATGGGTACCTACTACTAAGTTTTTGGTATCTTGTTTTCTGTAATGCTGACTACATCTGACCACTATTGTTGGGCTAGTTCCAGCAGAGGTAGACTGGGTAATGTTACACTTAGAATTCAGAACAGGCGTTTTTATTTATATTAACATTTTAGTACATCTACTTTGCCTAAGATGAGATGCGGTAATGTTATAAAAGTGCAATTTTAAACATCTTTTTAAGTTTACTGCTCTCATGTAAGAGAGCACTTATAATAATATAACATAATAATAGACAAATAATTTGTCTTTCACAGTTTCATGAGTGTTTCCTTCCCACTCTTGCTAAAGTGCTTGCCCATAGGGGTCATATGATTGTTGGGGTTTTCTTTGTTTCTCTATATTTTTGTAAGGTCTTTACTTTACTATATAAACCACCTTAAGGCAACTGCTATTGTAGATTGGCACTATAAAACTGAATTGAACTGAAACTTTAATTATTCTATAACATTTTACAACATTATTTTGTGTACTGGAAAAGCACAGAAGCTAAATAAAAGTATGTGACAATGCATTAGTTGTGTAATCAAATCAGGGGTGGCTCTACAGGGGGGCAAGGGGGGGGCAACTGCCCACCTCCTATATAGCCCTGCCCCCTTAGCTGGCCCCTCAACTTTTATGTCCTTACAATACTTGTAAAAACTAATTGCTTGTTTTTCCAAAAGTTTCTCATAGCCTTTATTTTTTTAGAAGAGATAATTATATAAAAAATGTTTTAAAGTGTTTTTGTGGCTATTATGATGGATAGAGCTATGTTCTACGCTGCCTTGACCTCTTGCATCTTCTTTGCCCCCACATGTAAAATTTTCTCGGTTCGCCACAAATAGACTTTATCAGAAATCTTAGTAAATCGTACAAGTTATTTGAATAACATTGCAAACATGACAGAAAACCACTTAAATAGTACATCTTGTAGATTCTTTTTGAACCTCTATCTGCTACAGTAGCTTCACCTTTTTGATTTTACCGATGCAAACATAATGTAACCGTGTATTCCTACCTTGCCATTACAAATCTCAGCGAGGAACACACTGTCACTTTCTTTAGTTCCTCTCACCTCGAATGATTGTAATTCTACCACAGTTCTCCTGCTGTCATGATTATACATTGTTATGCCCCAACACATCACCATACAACCATAAAATTGTCCATAGAACTCCTCCCTGCAGGAGGCCCATCTATGGAAAGATGCAGTCACTGCTCCTCTATCTTCATTCTGTTGTTATTCAGCTTCATAAGTGCAGAAAAATTACAGGGCAATTCACAATCTTACAAATATCTGCAGAAAAGCTCATGAATGATGGAAGATTGGCTTCGCTGAATATGAGAACCTATCTATTAGCACCTGACACACTGAGTGCTGTTTCAGCTTTTGATCTCCCAGACTTCAGACACAGCAGGCCGGACGGCTGCTGGAATCCACAATCACTGCTGCTTAGTGCTTCCACTCACACCTGACTTTTCCAATTTATTATCTTAGCAGGTAACAGTCACAGTTGATCTGGGTTATTTCTTTCAGATCTAAAAGGTTCTTGCACCTCGTTGCCTGCTAGAATGATCTGCAGGCCCATGGGCAAAGCACAACACGAACCACACATGTTCAGAGTTTAAAAATGAATCAACGCCTTTGTTCCTTTTTGTCCTTGTAGTAGCACGTCATACCAGGCGGTCTATCAGCTTGTCTATCCATCTGTCCGAAGATTTGCCACATGGTAGGAAATGCCGGTCAGATTGTCCTCAGATTTGCTGCAGATTCTTCTCGACTTCATATAGATAGCAGCATCCAATTTGCCATCTGAAAGAATGTTGCACACACCAAATCAAACTTCAGTGCAATATTTTGTCCCCATTCTTTTAACCAAGCAAAGTGCATGTGTAGGTTCCTGCAGGAACTGGATTTCCAGAGTTCTTGAAAACCTGCTGTCATGGAAAGGTTACTATAGCTAAAAGGGGCTGTTTGCTTTCTTCACTGCTGGCTTCATCTCTGGGTTGCTGTACTGCTTTATCAAATCTTTGCCATCAGTGTTATTTGCACGGTACATCATATTCCTCGAGTCACTCAGAGCGGTATTGCAAGTTATTGCAAATGCATATTGTTTAGAAAGCACAGAGGGTTTAAAGAAAGGATATTTCTCCTGCTTTTGTGTTATATTAAAGAACCGCTAGTCATGATGCACCTCTGTAAGACTTCCTCATTTTTCTTGTTTTGAAACATTAGTATATTCCCCCTTTAATATTTGCAGAGAATGGTTTACTTTGTCAGCAATCTAGTCAGTTTCTCTCACACTAGAAAACAGTCAGTTAGCCAAAAGTCAGAGATAAAGGGAAAAGAGGTAAAGTGTGAAGGAAGAGTGGAGAGACAAGTCTCAGCCTGCACAGAGCAGGGTCGAACGGGCTAGACGAAAGGGAGGGAGACACAGCGGCCGCCTTTGAATCAGAGCATCAGGTGGACAACTTTAACACATTAAAGTGGGGAATGATGGCATATCTCTTGTATGATTGAATTTCAGTGGTGGGGCCCACTCTTTTAGTTAGCCTGTATTTGGATATGGTGTGTGTGTGTGTGTGTGTGTGTGTGTGTGTGTTTGGATCATCTTTTGAGATCATCTTTTCCCGGGCATGAGAAAGACACACAGTGAGTCTAAGCGTATCATCGAACAAAATCGATTTAGTTAGATGAAAAGTCAGAGGATCACAAATTTCACAACACTCCAATTCACTCAGCAAGGAAGTGTAGTCAAAGCGTAGATTCAAATCCTGTTTCAAATCCTGCACTTGCAAAAAAAACCCACAAAAATCTAGGAAATTAAGGAATTTGTTACTGAAGAGTGTTTCAAAACAGTGGTGGAGAATAAATAAATACTGAAAGCATCGTCAGTCGGGGTTTCCCCAACTGTTTCTCAGGTCTAAGCTGACCTCCTCCTGTGCAATACAAATTTATGTGGTTTTTTTTTTTTTTTAGAGATACAACTATTATCTCAGCTTATACATAATGTTATCCTGGTGTTTCTGTGAACCATTTTAAAATGTAAATATGCTAAAATTACAATAAAAAGGAGTAAAAATAGAGAATAATTAACTGGACAGATGCAGCCTGTTCTCATTATTGGGATGCCAATTTAAACCACTATGTCAAAGGGACTCGGTGTTAGGGAACCTGGTTCTGGTGACCCAGTGGTTTTGATTTTGTTTGTCTACAGTCGGTGACTTAGTGTGTCTATTATTTAGTTTTGTATTTCTTGCTCTAGCTCTTTGTTCTCTGATTTCTAGTTCTTCAGTGTTCCTTTTGTTCAGTGTCAAGTCCGTGCCTCTGTGCCTGTTGTGTGTTTCCTGTTTTATTTTGATAGTCCCTGTCCAGCACGCAGGGTATCTGGTTTTGCTTCCCTTGTTTAGTTAGGTCTGATTTGTCCCAGCTGTGTTTCCCTACTGTCTCCCATTCCCTGATTGCTCCCTATGTGTATTTAAGCCCTGTGTTTGCGTTGGTCTGTGTTGTGATCTCCCTCATCCCATACTCTGTGTTCTGTCTGCCTGCCTGTTTAGTTGTCTGTATTCTCAGTTTAGCCAGTTGTTTGTTTTTTTGCTATCCAGCGATAAAGCTGCATTTGAGTTCACCTTTTTGCCTCCGTGAGTCTGCACTTTGGGTCCACCATTCCTGCCTACTCCACTCAGACTTGACACTCACATGGTTCAGTTGCAAACAAGGTGTCCCTTCTGGAGTGTGCCGTGATGCACTAAATGGCCAGTCACTCTCAGGGAAACTGATCGGTCACTCCTAGGTCATCACTTGTCAGTGATCAGGGTTACCGCTGTGTGTGCAGTGTGTTTTAAAGGTCCAAATGGGATGTGCACCATGGCATGCTAGCTGCAAATTACGCCAACACGACCCTTCCAGTCTCCTTATAAAGACTCCACATGTCAGCTAAATGTGGACAGTGGCATTTTTGGTGAAAACACAGCACAGTGGTGGAGGGCTTGATTTGCAGCCTGGGTACCTTCCAGTCATTGAGCAACAATGTGAGAAACTGATAAAGTCATAAAGAAAATGATGACTTCAGGTTACTGCTACTCAAGGTGGTTTTACAAGCTGCTGAGTCATTTTCACATCACTGTGAGGAAGAAACACAGTTTCAGTGGTGATTTTTCTGGAGTTTTCTGCACTTATCAGTGAGCCTCACATTGTCTTACAATGCAGTTGCAAAACTCAGACCTGTTAATTTACCACGACCTACACTAAAACCTCCACATAATCTTCCAGTCTCTTCTTTCTGCTGCAGAGACTCCTTTTATTTCCTAGTACACCCACATTCATGTGAGAGCACACGCACACACACACACACACACACTTGGTTTCTTAGAGATATTTTTTGGTCTTGGTCAAAAATTCATTATCAATAATTGCAACTGTTTTCATGTCACAGCTTTTACATAAAAAGGCTTTATGAAACAACTTGTCTTCATTTTTATTCCCCACATCACAGTAAAAGGAGGAACATCAGAAACATTAGAGAAATTATTCATTTCGTACTTTTCAACTTGTCATATTTCAGCTGTAAATATTGATAAAGTGTCCAGCAGACATTCCCACAAGACTATTCAGAAAGGATGGAGTAAGAAGCTGCTATATCATGGCTGCAGCAAAATCAATTGTTATTCATATCTGGTGCTATAAAGGCTTAGACCGCAAGTGTCTGCTAGCTAAATGATAAATTATAAATGTTATTTGTCAGTGAAAGCTTTTAAGGTCATTTATTGTTTGTGCGTCATCATCCTTAGAATAACTTACAAAAAGTTTGCTTATTAAAGACGATGAATATAAGTCTTCTTTCTGTTAAGTATAAAATAGGAGCCAGGAGATAAATACCTTAGCTTAGCATAATGACTGAAAACAGGAGGTTACAGCATGCTTTCTTGATGTTCAGAATTATATCCTTACTCAATACATCCATAATCAAAATCATGAAATATGCACTAATATTTAAAAAGTAAACTACAACTTGCCTCTGAAGGGAGAGACTACTGCTTATTGATTGTCTGCAAATACACACTAACTATGAGCGACATTACAACTTGAAAAAGTGCAAACCAGAATCGAGAAGGTTAACTTTCAAAGTAAAAGCTGCGCCTCAGCGCTTCAGTGAACATGTTAACATGTTTAAAAGGTGCAGCTTTTACTTTGAAAGTGAACCTCCTCTATTTTCGGTGTGTGTTGCACCTTTCACAGTTTCACAACAGCTAACAGAGTAGCTGGACAGTGTTTGTAGACAAGTCCATCACATCCATTCACACTGCAGCCGTAGCAATATGCAATATGTCAAACCCATCACAAAGAGGGTTTTGCCAACTGGTTGGGGAGTACACATTTTGCAGAGCGACAGGTGGCTGCCAAGGGTTCACCAACTGATCCAAAATTGTCATCATGTTGACAAGTCAATGACACCTAGTTAGTGGACACAGAATCTGCAAAACCTCAAAAGAAAAGACTGTTCAATACAGCTGGCGGGTATATGCAGATTTGATATGGTGTCTTTATACAGGAACGAGGGCTCATCGTACAAAGATACCCAGAGTCAAAACACAAGTTAGAGCATAATATGTTGCTTTTACATTTCTGCTCCTTTTAAGCTTAAAAATGTCCTGTGGTAAACAGCTTAGGAATACCCAGGGTAGGTGTCTATACATACCTTAGCTAACCAGATCCCAGCTCTGGCCAAAGAAACAAACAAGCAAACAAAGAAGCAACTTTTACTTACTGTGAGCTTGGATAGATTTGTTTGTTCTCTGTGGAGAAATATTAAGATTGCTCCACAGATTTCATGCTTTTCAATGCAAGTTTGAATTCAAGCTGGTAACTGCTACTCTTAAACAAACAGTGAATATGTCCTACCCCATCAAAGTGCCATGTTATTACTACAAGTGTTACCAAAATACTGTAAGCAGCTTGGTTCTGCAGCCTGCACGAATTGCAGTGTCCAGGATTCTCACACAGCTTTTAACTTACACATTCTTTAATGTCAAGTACATTTAACAACATGAATTAACAAGATAACTTTTCAGGGTGGTCTTTTAACTTTGACTTAACTAAACTAAATTAACTGTAACTAAACAAACTTTCTTTTTGTCATGTCTGACAATGAATCAATCACCTGTTCATATTGAACGTGTTCTCTCTAACTGGGAATATAGCTCTGTGTCAGTAGCTAGCAAAACAAAGATATCCTAATCTTTTGTTTTAGTGATCCCACTTCATCGACCTGCTCATATGAATGCATGACAGAGATAAGAATCAAAAGGTGAGAATGCATGTCTTTTAGGAGGATTATGGGTTGAGTGTGCCCATAGTATTGACTGGAAGGCATGCCCAGCGGTAGCACATAGAAAGTGCAGCACATTTTCATCCTGGGTGTTGTGAAATCCTTCCTGCTACTCATTGTTATACACAGACTGTATTAGTGTCAGTGTATTAGGCTACACGAGTTAATAGTCCCAGAGGTTTTCCACCTGAAAACCCTTCTTTTCCTGCTCTTTGGCTTTTTCTTCACTTGCTGTTTGGTATTGTTTTTCAGTTGCGTTTTATTTATATATTTATTTCTCTTTTTTTGGACTTGGTTATTTTGTTGAGGCACAAAAGTCTTGCTGGTTATGTTAGCAAACGATCAAACAGACCTTGTCACAACAGCGGCATTAATGAGAGGTTATGACATGAGTGACCCGCTCACAAAAGAGCCACGCCAGAAAAGAAATGAGCTGAAAAATAAACTCGCTTAAATTACAGAGCATGAATCAACCGCTCAGACTTATTTACTTATTAATAACATAGTCTTAAATAGTTCCAGCCCACTTTAACTCCTGACTGTGAGAAACAGCCATGAGTGCCACTGAAGGTGTCCCTCTCACCATATGGATGTGTTTTCATGTTGCGTGTGTTGAAATCCTATTTTTCTCTACTATGATCTGGATACTGTGTGAGCTGTTGTGTTAAAGTCTCCAGCAGCACAACAACACAGAGCTGTTTGTGTAACTCAGACTTGTCTCAAACTGTCACTAACTATTGTCTCAAATCCAATTAACATAGCCAAATATAAACAAATGAATTAATGGATTTTCAATTATATTCACTGTATCAACAGGCCATTCAAAGCCACTATTACTTTAATCATTTATTTTCCACTCAGACTGTTTCCACATTTGGCATTTCAGCAGCGCTCTGAGCTGTGTAAACCAAAAAATCTTTCTGAAACACTGCAGACTGCTTTGTTTTTGTTTTTCTCCTTTGTTGTTTGCATGTTTTTGTTTTTTTGTCACCTATAACTTTAATTTCATATGATCAATGTTTTCTTTTTTTTCTTCTCCACCTTACTCTTTTGCATGCTGTCATCGACTCTGTGTCTTGGTGCTTTATGTTTGCTGGAACAAAACAGCTTCCTGTCCCCAGATACAAAAAGGTAAGCCATTGAAATGAGCCCAGATCCCAACCAGTCCCTGCTAATCAATGCCTACTTTATCCCTCCTGCGTCCAATCCCAGTGATCCCCGACTGAAACAATCACCAACCCTGGCTCACATCCTCTGAGCTCCCTCTGATTCCGTTTCTTTGGAACAACAAATCTAATCCTGAGTGAATGTTGAATGCTTTGTCTGTATTTGGCCTGTTCTTCTGTAGATGCACACTGGTGCTTAAAGAATCAAGTCAACTAGTTAAAGGTGAACGCCTAGAAAACAAAGACAGAAGCATGTAAACCAATGTGGTGAATGACTACACTGTAGTCAAAGGTCAACCAGTTTACTGACCGAAAGTAAATTCCATCTTTAAATGCAGGATGCTGTTACATATGAATCTGTCACGGTCTGGCTGGCAGACCGTGGCGATGTGGGGAAAGGAGGACCCAGGCGCGGAGCTCTGTGTGTAGACAGTGCATTTATTTACAGTGTGGTAAATATCGATGCACAATTAATCCCCGTGCTCCCCAAGGCTCCCGTGTGTGTCTTCCAGTGGCGTCCGTGTTCGTGCTCCCCGCTGTCGTGACTCTGCACACCCTGTGCGTGCTGCCCTTCCTCTCCACGTTCCTCCTGTAGGAAAACAATAGAGGCAGCCGTTAAACACTGACCCCCGCGGGCACACACACGATCTGCACTTCCTAAACACACACACGGACTTGGGAGTCTAACGTAATGATCCCGCGTCGGTGGGAGCTCCAAGACTCTCCTAAGTAGCTCCCCTGACGAGCCCTGATCAGCAGCAGGTGTGTGGCTTCGGGTGTGGCCAGTCCCCTAGCAAGGCCACACCCACCAGGCCTGAAGGCGCCTGTAAACGAGTTCAGACACACCTGCACCCAAAAGGGTTGCAACCCAAAAGGGAAGTTACATTTATTTGAAATGCATTGGATTGGTTGTGATCTAACGATTATTTATATTTATATTCACTTTTTAAAATAAAAAAACAAACAAACAATGATGCTTCACACTCAGGAAAACAGTGGCTGTGACCACTTGCAACTCATTGTTGTCTTCAAAGTAACTTTAGTGCATCAAGACGGAGATAAAATGGTAATAAGACAGTCTGCTATCAGTTTGTGATTGAATAGGATCAAGTTGGCAATTATATGCAATCTGTTTGTGATAATGTGGCAATTAACTGATAAACTGTCAACAATTGCAACTCTGTTAGCAACTGCATACATGGAAATTCACATCAGTCACTTAAATATTAGAGTCCGGCCAGAAACTTGTAGATTTAAAATCGAAATCTAGAAAATCTTCCACAAATAGTGAAACAGATGCTGCAGGAATCAGATTAAACTGCTTAATGACACAGGAGCTAGTCAAGCTTGATTTTATATAGGAATGTAACCAGAGTACAACCAGTTGAAAACCAGTGAAGTTGAGTGCTGTATGTTCTGCAGACAGCTCAGACTGACTGCAATCCTTCGCCAGTGTGTCTGAGTGTAGTCTGTACAAGTCAGGCCGATGGTTTGGAGGCAGTTTGACTCCCAACAGCCAAAGTGTGCAGTCACCTTGTGATCAAAAGGCGTCACCCAGAGGCTGAGGATGTTACCCGCTCATTCTCTGATGGACTAGTGGGTCACCTCGACTGCCTGCAATCAGTTGCCGAATGAGAAAAAAAATTAAATGCAGTTACTCGGCAACTACAGATTTTTTTTCCGTGCCACATGGAGGTTACAGTCCCATAAATCTTAGTGTAACTGCAGTAAGGCCACATGTTTTCAGCCAGCATGACCAAACCTACGGATACGACACATAAGTTGGTGTTTTATAGTTAAATATTCAGAATATTTTCAGTGCAGTCAGTTTGCAAAGCACTTTCAAGTCACCTTAGACCCTATTCCATGGCACAAATGGTTGTTGCACATTAGACAGATGAAGGGTGACCTCAAGTACTTTACTTTCAAATGAAGAAACTACTTTCAGCTGCTCCCTTAATCACAAGGATCACAAGGGATTTGTGTGTCTTCCCAGGATCAAACCAGGGATGTTTCGTATGCCAGGAAAATGTGTACACTACCACACTTTGAGACACCTTGCAACATGAAGAGAAAGTAATGTTTGCTCAGTGATGGTCAATCTGATTCACATACAGCAGTCAATGATTGACGTCGCTTCAGCTACTGAATATAAGTGGACAAAGTCATCTGCACGGTCCTTAATAATACTGTTTATAGCACCTTCCTAGTGACTAGCTAGCAGGAAGAGCAAGCAAATCAAAAATCTTAAAAATAAATTTTGCATAATTTTGTCCTTGAGAAGCGTATTTAGCCCAGCTCCTTTGTGGCAAAAATCAGCACATGAACTGCTTTATTTTTTCTCCTAAAATCGATGATGTGTTATCAAGGACATGACTGGCATGAGTGACCTTGTAACATGCCTCGATTGTCACCGTTGGCTTCCGTTGGCGCCTCCGTTGACCTCAAGTGGCCCTTGAAGCATTAACCCTCTTCTTTAACATGACTTTGGTTTAGAACCCCAAGGATTCAATCAATGCTTCTGTCCCATCCATTCTGTTATCTGCTGCTTCTGGTGATTGATGCTTCCTCCACCTGCGTGTTAGCAGGCCAGTCAGATATGGTAATGAAGACATATGCCCCGGTGATGAAGAGGCTGATAGCACTGCAGAAAAACAAGCAGCCATGTGGGACGTACAGCTTGGAGAATACACACTCAAAATAGACGTATGTTCTTAGTTCTTAGGCGTCATACAAAAAAGATGAAACTGACTTGTTGGATCACAACATCAGTGACAAGGGATTATTATTTTATTAGCTATTTACCAATCTTATCAAAATCAGTTTTAGTGAATGGGCTTAAAATGTCAGTGATGTCTGCAAAGACAAAAAAAACTGCATTAAACTCACAATGATTATCCTACTGTTTTTTACTTTTGAGTTCTTCGACTTATTTATATCTTCCCACACATCAACAATAACCTTTCACACCAAGACAACACAAATAAGACTCAAGTTTTAATGCTTTCTTTTTGTTTAGGTAGTTTTGCACTGAGTTTTGGTTTCACTGTCATGTAATAAGAAAACGCCGAAGCTAAAGAAAGTGAAATGATTACATCTCTAGCTAGTGTTTGCGCTCAAATTTAACACATACAGTACTGTGCAGAAGTCTTGTATTAGCTCTTATATTTTGCTAGAATTGCACTTCTGTGCTGACATCATTTGCCAGGCATGTATGTTGCTGTTTGAATATAAAAGTAACTCAGACTCATTGGTGTAAACTTACAGTAGCTCTAAAGTCTAAGGAGCTTGGAAAGAAAAGCGTCTGGACTTCTTTAAGTTGCTTGAAGACGTTTCATCTCTCATCCGAGAAGCTTCTTCAGTTCTAAGGTCAAATGGTGGAGAGTCCCAGATTTAAACCCTGTGGAAGTTTCCCCCAAGAGGGACAAAAGGACCCCTTAATGATCCTCTACCTAATCACATGAGCCAAGGTGTGAAAACGGGTGTGGGTCACAATCAGCCAAGGTTTTGGGTGAGCTCGTGCAACCTAGCCCCACCCTATCATGTGATTTCCTGAGTGGGCGTTAAGGCGTCTGGGAAGGGATCTCAAAACTGGATTATAGATGGCAGGGGGTGGATTCCCATTCATTTTCTATGGCGGTCACTTTTGGCTGGGAACACCACAGATGTAACAAAGCTGATTAAAACACTCAGAATTTAACAAAAGAGGTGCTCATCACTTTTATATGTTCAAGTGTGTAGTGTGGAGGATGTCATAAGGTCTCGAGGCAATCGGATGTAAAACACAATATTTATGAGTTTTTAAATTTGTAAATCGGTCAGATTTGACCCGAACACGACAGGAAGGTGCAGCTTTGTACACACATCTTATTTAAAGTCCACACTCTTTTCTTTTCATTCAGATGTTTTTCACAAATGCCAAGCACGACTTCTTCTAAACACAGATGCTAATGATCTCACCCAAAGGAACTCGACTTCATTTAAAATCATTTAAGGCTGTTGTTCAGGAGGGCTGTTATGAATGAGTGTGAGATGGGAGGTGTGTGGATACACTCCCATCTGCCTTTCGCAGTGGTCATTTTTCTCCAACCCCTCAGTAATTATGATCAACCGAGTATTCACAGCGTGCTCGCGCAATCAGCAGCACGATGCAGCTGTCTGTTTATCGCGGTCCAACCCCACAAAACATGCCTGAGCTCACTGACGGTTCAGGTGTTGAAGACAACAATAGAAGCAGATGAAGACGGCACGTCAGCCTCTCCAATCAGCTTTCGCCGTGCCGTCTTAATAACTTGTTTTTGCAGGAAACATGGTTTATAAGTGGGGCTAAATATCAGCAAGAGATTCCAACATCCAGTGACGCATATAATGATAGAAAATGAAAAGCAGTGAAGTGGAAGTTTCAGGGGAAGTTTTAAGCTTTAAGCTGGTTTCTGTTTCTACTTTTTGCACATACATAAAATGTACATAACATGTTTTTATTTCAAATAAAGCTTTTTTCTTCAGTGCTGACTATTTTACACGCATAGTTCACCCAGGCCTCTCTTTGGCTGAAGGAAGAGAAAATAAGAAGGAAGATTGAGGAGAGGGGATCACGGCTCGGTCACAGCAGAGGCTTTTGGTTGTTTCGTGTTGCCTTTTTCTGTAGGCAGCATTATTTCTGTACATCTCAGCTTTTCCTTGCATTTGCATGGAGCATTATCTCTGCTATCTAAATGCACGTCTTTTTGTAGCATATAACAATTTATATAACAAAGTATATAACAAAGAAATACTGATATATTTATATATTTATGTGATGCATGTTTCTTGTATCAGTAGCCTTATTTATACTACGATGCATTAAATGGTACCATTAAAAAACTTTAAAAATAAATTATGAATTCCTAGCAGCTCAGCTCACCCCTCTGGCAGCTCACGACTTGGCTATCAAACCAAATTTCAATAGACATGGGTTATATTTATTTTATATTTGTGTGGGAAGTCATCGTTTTACCACTGCACTCTCTCAGAAAACAAATAAAAGCCTTTGGCAGTATTTGAATCTGCTTTTGAGAAACCATGAGTGAAAGGAAAAAGAAAAAAATAGCTATCCAAGAAGCTCCTTTATTGTTCTTTTTACTTCTTAGGGTAAATAAAAGGTTCCCTACCAAGGTGTATGGCGACACCCTACTGTATAATTAGTATTCTGGTATATTTCAGGTGATCTGAATGGGACTTTTACATGTTGTCACAAAAAATCTGGATTTACGCTGCAATTGCGTGAATGCAGCAAACTGATATAACTGCACATACCGCTGCCCAAGCGAAAACCTGTAGTGATCCCGTATGTGTCAGGAGTATCGGAGCAGTTGAGATGCATTTGGGCTTTTAAAGCCCAAAACACGCTGCGCCAAAAATTGGTCCCAACGATCGGGTCCCCCGACACAAAGAGAGTAATATAGTGTACGCTGTTAAGTGCCAGGAGGATTGCCAGGATTTATACATCGGGGAAACCAAACAACCTCTGGCGAAGCGGATTTACTTTCCTGGATGATTGAGAATGCATCAAGACATAACTGCACATAAATGCAGAAAGTTACATTTGGTCAAAATTAGAGCATTTTCCTTTCTATAGTTCATTCTGGTCCAAATCAGATGAGTTTTCCCAGCAGTTTTGGTTTATTTTCACACAGACATCACTTCAGATCACATGAGTGTTCAGTCTGCTTACAGGGCAGCTGTGACTGATGAAAGATTAACAGGAGTGAAAGCAGGAAGAAGATGTGCGTTCGGCACTCTGCCTCATCACCGTACACATGTTAGTTGTCTCCGATTGAGTTTGAATCCCATTCTCGCAACAAATGAACCACTCAGGAGTTTGTTTGGAACCACACTGAGGCCATCACCTCTAAAGGGATCTCAGATTATCGCATTCACATCTGCACAAAGGAAACCAAACCTTGAGCTGGATTTAAACCGACTAAACATCACATGTGTGAAAACACTGAGTTATGGTTCTTCTTTCATTATACTTCCAGCTTCATTTTGAAGCTTAGTTCCTCGTGTGGATTTCTGTGTTCTTCACTTACCTCCTTGGTCCTTTCCCAGCCTCATTATTGTGTTGATTGAGTACACCTGTGCCCTTATATCCCTCCCCCTGCTGTGCATTTCCTCTGTACTTTCTCCTTCACTCTTTGCCTCTTCTCGAACTGCACACACTAGATTCCTCTCCTCAACTCCTCTCTCCTCTCCTTGCATTTTAGTCCTTCCACCCTAAGATGTAATTGAAGGAGGAGAGGAAGCGATATGAGGGGGACAAGATGAGGCAAAAGGGATTTAACAAAATGAGACCCCCTTGCTGTGGAGGCTCATTTTAAAGCAATGTCGATTAAATTTAGCATCTACCAGAGTGTTTTCATGATGAGAAATACTCTCTGTCAGGTCATTGCCTAGCCTCTGTCTTGTTCTTGTATCATCTTTGTGACCTTACATTATAGTCACACTATGGAAAACAGCGATTGGAGATTGGGACATCACAGTTATTGCAAATATATGCAATGAGTCTCATTCCCTTTGCACTGGTTGCTTTAAAGACGGCAGTCAGTCTGCTATTAGTCTTTTTGGGGGTTTAAGTTGGCAATTACATGCAATCTGTCTGTGACAATATGATGATTAACACTTACAACTCTATTGCCATTGTTACGGATTCAAGTATTGGGAATGGATACAAGAGGAAAACCAAAATAACAACACTGGTCCGGCCGGGTCAAGTCAAACGATGATTTAATGAACACACGCGTGGGAGATGGACACCATACACAGACAACATCAGATCTCAAAATGGTGGAGCCTTGATCAAACTCTTATAGCCTCTAGTGGCCCCCACCTAATCATCAGAGCCTAAACATTCTTTCTCACACAGCGCCTAAGCTACGACCTTGGCTCCCTGTTTATCTGCTCCTGATGAAATGGGGCAGTATGCTCTGTTCTCTTCTAACCAGACAAATGAGACGATGACTTTCTGTGAACAGTATTTCTTATAACTCAGCAGTATAATGCATCATAAAACAATATCATTCATTCACAATAAATCAACAGTCTAATGTAATGCAAATCAGTTTACCAAATGTAATAATTATCACCTTCTTCTAGTTCAGGAGCATAATGCAAACTGAAACTACATAATAATTCACAATCTTTAATTAGGGGTCTAACATGGCATAAAATAATATCATAATCCCACAATTCCCCCTGATGAGCTCTTTAGACATAAAGAGCTCACTTACACCCTGCAATCCAGTGTTGCCGGGTTCATTTCTCCTTACTCCTGAGGCCCTTTGTCCCCCTGTTGGGTGAACCATATGTGAGATGACCTCTGTGTTTACGCAGTTCAGATGCAAGAAAAACTTTTATTACAACAACAATAGTAGGTACAGATGATACTCCCATCACTCCCCAGTTCTCCCACAGCTTTATTTCGGTGCTACCTTATACCCTCCAAACGTACTCGGACTAGAACCTCTGTCCGAGGAGCTTTTAACCTTTATTTTATTGCTGTAGGCACCAGTGTCTTCCAGTCGGGTATCCTCTGCTCTTGTTTCCTTCAACCTCAGGGGTTAGACAACCCTTCAGTCGTTGCACAGATCAGGGGATTATTCTGCCCCGATTTCAAACAATGATCTGTGTATTCTGGGATCACAGCTGTGTTCCCCAGGAAAAGGAACAGAAAGGTGTTCTCCTTATGACCAACAGCCTCTCGAACGTCGTTGGTGTGGTGTTCCTGGATTTCCGTCAACCCCTTCGTGGTTATCGCTGTGTTTATGGGATCCATCCTTTTTAGGTGACTAACTGGAGCCCAAAATGCCATGACACTTGAACCCAGTTGATGTTTCAGCAGTCACCGTAACTGTCTCTGCTGCCAAGGATCCTCGTATATCTGTGACCTCGTCTGGTGTCTGTTCCTTTCTCTGTAAGAGACAGAAAACCAAAACACCTCTCTTCCTAGCTCTAACACTCTAATGTTGCTGTCTACTGATCTTTTGGTGATTCAGAATTTGTTTAAAATATTCAGAATGTCTCCAGGACTTATCGTAATTTAGTGTATGTGTGTGTAAGCGTGTTTGCATGTAACCCGCTGCACTCAAGGCATTTCTTACACTTTATCAGTCCGGACTATCGCCGAACGAAGCTTATGACCTTCAAAAGACCGAGTGCCAACTCATTATAAGCACATTTGCAAGATATATATAAAAATGATTAAAACCACTCATTCTAATAAAAGACATAAAAAACAAATTAGCCATTTCTAATTCTAACATGTGTCCATTCAATTAAGCTAGAAAATTAAAGAACAAGGTTAGTGAGCTCATATCTTAGAAAGTATCAGACTTTCTCCTATCCAGTGTCGTTGGTCCAATCTTGTTATTCTGTGTTAGGGAATGAAATCAATTTAATTGTCATGTTAGATCTGTTCAACACCTGGCTCCGCCCAGAGCCTGCGTCTTCACAATCGTCTACAAACAAAACCTGTATTATTATGAACTTCACTTCAACATGAACTTGTTGACTACTTTTGACACCTGTAGATAGAAGATTAACATGGGGTTATAACAATCACTGTAATACAAATGTTAATATGTCAATAGCTTCAATAAATGTTCAATGCAATGCTTGTTATATGATTCTGATGCAGCAATAATGCTGATGCTAAAATAACAGTAAAACACACCCTTTTTATCCCTTACTGACCACAGCAGGGGCCTCTATGTTTTGATTCAGCCATGAATCCAGCTCACCTGATTCATCACTGAGCCCCACCGGCACTGGCATCTGACAGGGTGGTGCTGCATGTTCTTCCTTTAATGTCACTATTTTCAATCTGTTAATTAGAGTGCTTAAACATGAAGTAGACTACATCCACTACAAGTCAATACAACTGTGAATGTGGCCAATTATCAATCTATTACCAATCAATAACAAAAAATAGCTTTTATTTTATGCATGCTTTTAGTCAACCACTCACCCACAGGATCTCCAATCCCAGAAAATTCCTTCTCCTCATTTAATGAGTCTGTCCTCCTTCCATGCCCTGGTAACTGGTCCATCCAGAGCTGTATCATTATCAAATATACATACAACAAGCCAAACCACACTTTGGTCACACCAACCCTTTTCCGCCCTGAAGATGTCCAACGCCATCTTAGTCTGGACTGTCAAAGATGACTTTAACGCTGATTGTTCCGACAATCCATTTATAACATTTCCTGGTCAGATTAGCCAATCTCTGCACACTGGAATAAACATATTCAACATGATCAACATTTTTCCTGCATGTTATTTCACCATCTTATTGATTCCAACGCTCCATCCTTATGTGATTTGCTACATTATGTTTATCTAGAACTCCACTCTGTCTCTAAATGTTTGAAGAATTTTTCATGTTTGGGGTCAAGTTTTAAGAATTTGACCATACGTGAAATTAATGGTGTTATTGTAACATGGTAGACTAGTGTGCCTGTGTTAATTCAGCTCCATATTATTGTGTGAAGTTGCACTGGGTTGGGAGTGGTTTTTTGTGCGTGTGTCACATTTTTGGTTAGCCAATGGCTGGAATGGGGTTGGACTAATTAGAGGCAGGTGTACTTGATTGCACTGATACACTGGTCTACTTATAGCCCACACTACAAACACTGCTGTGTCATTTTGTCTCTCTGTGCATGTATGTAATGTGATAATCTGATATGTTTGGGATGGATGGGTTTTGCGCTATGAATTTTATACTGAAGGTGTCATTTTGTCTCTCTGTGCAGGCCAGGGCCTATTATATGCCACAGCCTAAAGGCAGCATAGTTGCACAGGTTGGAGTGATCACTGGCTATATGCTTGCAGGGTAGTGGGTCTCCAAGGACAACTTCTACCCCTGTTAAAGGCAACATGTGGAGTGCAACTGGCCGTGTGGCATAGCTGGCTCTGGCCTTGGGACTGTGTGTTTTTATTTGATTCATGAATGGGACACTGGACTGTTTTATCTTTTCTCTTGATATTTTTTGTCACTAAATTATCTTTTAGAATTTTATTGACTGTCATCGTTTTGCCCACGACTGAGACGGTTGGTCAGACCTAAAATCTTTCTTTGGGTGTGTTACATTATCACCCCCATCGGGGCTTACCTTTCCCACTTCTGATGATATTCCTCCCTATTCTTTGCAAGTACCCGCTTTTGGTGGCGAGAAACTGTTGGTGTGGTCAAGTGGGTGCTGTAAAAACAAAAGCTCAGGACAGAACAGTTATCAGTCATGTACTTCATACAAACTTAGCATATATTGAATTTCATATTGATCCTCTGAGTGTAATGGTACATTTTAATTTTAATTTATCAAAGCTAAACACAATAATTTTTCTTTATTTTGCTCTTGTGCAGCACCACATACCCCTGTCGGTTCTATCTTACTTTTCTAAATTATTGACTATTTCAATGGAGAACCTAAATGACTTTGACCAACGTTTGTCATTACATATCTCTATTTTGAAAGTGACAGTCTATCATTCCCCTGTTATTCATACACAGCAAATTCAAAAGTGTTAAATGTTTTGGTGTTAGTAGTCTTACAGTTAATTTTACTCTGAGTAGAGTCACATTCTTTTAATGTAACTCTGAGGTGTAAAATGATAGTAGTTAAAATCGAGTGTTAAAAATGAGTGTTTCTATTTCAAATCTGGAGGTGTTACAATGGAAACATTAACTCTTGACCTCTTAACTCTGAACTCCTACAGGGGCTATGACACCAATAGAGTAAATTCACAGACTCCGCCCCCAGCACGGCTCCAATCGAAGCTGAAGTGAAGCCGTTTCAAAACATTTTGCTCTACATATTTGAGTTGTTTGCCATGCTTGGTAAGTCATGTTTTCAAAGATTGTTTCAATTATTGTTATTAGCTTTTACTTCTGTGGCTCTTTGGAGTTGAGACAAAGCTGTGTGAAAGGCATTAGCCATGTTGCTCGGTGATAGCATAATATTCTGTTTTAGCTAGCTGAAAGGTATTGTTTGCGGGCAAATACCACAGCCTTGGAAAAAAAAGCTTGCATGTGAATTTTCAGTCAAATTTCTTGGTCAAATACACTTAAAACAATGTCTAGAATGTGAAATGTTGATATAATGGTGCTACTTGAAGCCTGAAAACGATCTCCCATAAAAACGAGCAAACAGCAGTAGCAGATGTCCCGACTGAGTTCTACGTTAGCACTTAGATCCCTCCAGAGTTTTGTGCACACGGTTTTAGGTAAAAATGAAAAAGGTTGAGGTTTTACATTTAGTTCAGTATTACCTGTTGTCTGTGTCCTTGTCTTTTGGGAAAATACTTTACACAAGTAATGGCTCAAAAAGGATTCCTTTTTTTTTTTTTTTTTTTAACTGTGCTGCAATTGATTTGTGCCATTAATTAGTGTCAACTAATTTTTATTCAATCTCCACATAGGATATGCTTGTGAAGATGGAATATGGGGGAGAGCAGAAGTGCGTTGAAGTTCCACAAAGTGATGAATTAAGGACATGCATATTGTATTTTGTATTTATTGAAATAAGTGATGAGAATGCTGTTATTTGCATTTACCAGCTCACCTATGTCAGACCTTTTGATAAACGAAATTCTAATGAAAGTGAGAACATGTACACTGTTACATCTTTCAGAAAATGTTTTGAAATTGTGGTGCACAGTTCAGAATAAATGTTTTTCAAAAACCATTGTGTCTTTTTAGTAAATGTTTATTTCCAAAAGAAATTTCTAGAAGTTCAGAACAGTAAAATTCCCGCTTTTTAGAATTAATTAGAAGATAACTCTTACGTAGCTAAACTAAAATACTAAAAAACTAAAATAGTTAATATATAAACTCTTAACACCAAGTGCCAAATTATCAACTCCAGAGAGATTTGGTGTTTAACACTAAATCAGAGTTAACGTACCAACTCTCCAAAAAGAGTCAAATTAACACTCTCTGGTGTGGACCCATATAGACACTTTAAAAATGTTGAAATCAAATCTGACAGTGTTAATTTGGACATGCTGGATTTGCTGTGTAGGTATCAATAGAGTTTTTTCTTGCTTTTTCTATCAAAATTGATTGACTTTTTACAGTGGCCCGCTATGGTTAATAATAACATGTTCAGTCATGAGTGAAATCAAAGCTTCTCTTCACTTTAGCATTTAACATTCCCAACAATATAATGTGATACATTAATCGAAACACAGCTAATAAAACACAATTTTCTTGATGGAAACATCAGTAGCTCAAAATTAGCAACCAAAGGGTTAAGTCTGCAGTTCACACTCATGTGAAACTACAGCCTTCCCCCCTAGTCTCTGTCCTCCTACTCCTGCAAAAACAAAACAAAGCGAGACAAAACATCCACCCTTCTTTTACAAGCTGGGTGAATTGTTTGTAGACATGTACTAATCCTAAAGTCGGTATCGTTTTTGTCTCAGTGTCAAGTCAGTTTAAACATTTAGTCGTCAGTCCATCACAGTCCAGTCACATGCATACATTCACACACATTCATACCAGATATTGCTGATAATGGAGTCTCACGCGCAACCTAATCAAGCCTCCATCACCAGCAAGATGACGTCATCATTTTAAAGGAAAACAGTTCCTTGTTTTTTTTTTTTGGACTGGATTGACTCGCTGCAATCCTTTTAGGCTCAGGACTTCTCATGTGATCAATGTCCCATATAAGTGAATTTCTCCAGAGCCCATTATAATCATGGAGAAAAATACTTTGCGACTGTTTCTAGTAATCATGTTTTATAGCGCTTTAAAGTTCAATCTCTCAGGCCTGGATTAAAGAGCTGATTTGTTAAATCAGGAACTCACAAAATACCAAAATATCACCACCGGTGGATCACTCCTCTCAGATGTTCTTATTTCAGTGCACTGTAACAAAAGCAAAGACAAACGTAACCAATAAAATACTCATATAATAACAAATACTGGGGCCCGTTGGAAACATGTCCAAGCATAAAACCATCTTTCTCTCTCTTAGAGAAAGAAAACAATCCAAACCTCACTGATAAAATCAACCTAGTGTTAAGCAAAACCCAAAATCAACCAAAACTTCACCAGAAAGTTTTTCTCCGTCCCGGGACAATATTGTGTAAGCATACAAGTACCGTAACTTCTTTTTGCACTGACAAAAACATGTTGAACTTATTTCAGTCAATAGTGGACACTAGTTGCACACAAATGTTTTGCTTTGGTAGAAACTTAAACAACTGAGTTAAATCAACACAACCTTTTCATATTCAGTAAACCTGTGCATTTTGAGTTCATATTACATGATTAAGACATGTTCAGATGGAGTAAGTTAAGCTCCTGGAATATTTTAATCCTTCACAATTCTGTCATTTTTTCAACACTATTCACTAACTTTTATCCAAATTCTACTTGGTCCCTTAAATACTACATGTTGTCTTCATATTGCCTACGGTTCAACAAAGTCTAAATTCTGATTACCATAAAAATTGAATGGGTCTACAACAACTACCATCCTCCTGTCTTTATCCTGATTACACGAGGGCTGGGAAATAACTCTAAAGTGATAGGTTACGAGGCAGGGTGCACCCCGAACAGGTCACCAGTCTATCACCTAGAAACAAACAACCATTTACACTTACATTCACGGATAATTTAGAATCATCAATTAACCTAGCTCTAACAGCTGCATGACTTTTCACTGTGGCAGGAAACCAGAATACCCAGAGAGAAACCACTGCAAACTAGCCAGACTGTGGACTTGCACCCAGGACCTTCTTACTGTGGAGCAACAGCACTCACCAGCATGCCAACAATGTAGGAAATACAGGGAAGCTATGATTTCCTGTTGAATTTTATACAGATCTTTAAAGCCTGAGGCAATTGTGTTAAATACATGTAGGATGCTTACGTAATTCCGAGGGCTGGCCCCCTTTTCTTCTTTTTATTTTATATTTTATTATTGTTATTATTTTTATTTTTATTATTATTTTTTTTAGTGTGTCCCTCCTTCAATTAAATCTCAATCACAAAAATGTGGCGCTCCGAAGTAAGGCTCACACTGTTAATTCATCATTTTCACTCTGTACCACTGTTCCTTATCAGGCTGTGCGAAGCACAGTAAACAATTCAGTTGAGGCCTTGAGCCATAAACAGACATCACTCACAGACATTGTTTTCATAACCAAACTGCTCCAGACCCTGTCCCCTAAATCTGCACAAATGCCCTCTGGGTGACATGAAATGCATTTAACCAATTAACAATCAATGGCTTCTTGTTGTTGTAACAAATTCTGTATTTGGACGTTTGTGTGCAGCATTTTGCGTATCAGCATAGCATTTGTTAGTAAAGCATTCTTCATTGCAGCAGCGTGTGTGTATCACTCTTCATTGCACAAACATGTGTATGTGTATGTGTGTATGTGAGTGTGTGTGTGGATCACTTCTCAGTGAATTGAATCAGCATTTTGATTTGTGTGCATGTGTGTGTGTCATTTCTCAGTCAATCAACAAGTGCATATGTGTTCATATGTGTGTTTCTCTTGATTCTGAGTCAGTGTATGTAGATGTGTGTGTTTGTGTGTGTGTGTGTTTGTGTTCATCACTTTCCTGTTCTGGTGTTCTGGGTAAACCAGGGCCTGAAGCGTGCTCTGGGGTCCTGCTCTCCTCCTTTTCAGTCCGTTTGGGTCCATTGGTGCTGCTGCCCAAAGTTCTCTCCATACTGGTTCTGGCCCCAATTGAGGCAGTCCTTTTCTCCAGTGTCCTGCATCTTCTCCTTGTCCAGCTCCTCCTTAACTTGACCCTTTTTGCTTCTGTAGGTCCTTCAGGGTTTGCTCCTGTGTTGGAGCTTCTTGTCAGGTTTGGCAACCTCCTGCTCCAGCAAGCTCCGGGCTGATTTCAAGTCCTGTATCTGGGACTCTAAGCCTGACTGATGGGTTCGATTAGCAGCCAGCTCCTCCTGAGCCATGCTCAGTTTCTGCTCTGATGTCTTGAGCTCTCACTGAGGGCAGAAACCTCAGAGTCTTTTCCGTACACGTCAGATTGAAGTTTTTGATGTTTTCCTTGCTTTGCTCCACGGCCTTCTGCAGCTCTGCTGTTCGGCTCTTCTCAGAGGTCAGCTCCTGACCGAGCCCCGACACCTGTGCCTTCAGCTTATGTTCTTCTGCTGCTTTTGTCCAATCTGAGGTGCCTTCTGACCTCAGTTACTCCTCGTGTCTCTGGCACGCCCTTTTTGCTGCCCGATCCTCCGTGTTGGTCCGTCACTGTCCTGCACAGTTTTAATGCAGAGTTGTTAAGGTCAGCATTTTTTGCTCGGCCTCACTTTTCATCCGGGCTTAATAGGCGTCTCGTCACAGCTCTGTCAGCTGAAGCTGTCTGGAAATCTCCCCCGTGTAGTGAAACGGGCCTTGGATTTAACGTTCTCCGTCTCCGCTGCATGAGATCTTTTTCCTGCAGCACTGTTGACATTCTCATGCTGTTGTTGTGAGTCCAGCTGCTGTAGCATTTGGTCAGGGTCACATCAAAGATGGTAGAGGGGAGAGCAGGAGTCCAGGTCAGCCTCGGCTTTCCGGGCCGACAAAGCAGCCTGTATTAAGCATAAAGAGAAAAAACAAAAACAAAACAAAAACAGACGAACAGGAAAATGATGTTGTTTGAAAATAATGTTGTTTTGGCTATGTTATTCAGAGAGGGGCCAGGCCCTGTGTCAGCCTTCTCCCCCCCTTTTTTTGTTTTTTCTCACTATATAATCAACTCATAACCCACCAAGTTGACAGGACAACACAGGTACACGTTAAAATTCTTAAGATCATGTTTAATAATTCAAAAAAGGAATTTTATTTCATTCAGTAATCACTTATATTAATCAATCAGAGGAAAACATGTCACAATTTGACTCTTTTAACCACTAAATTTGTTGTTTCATCACTGGTTTGTGATTTACCAGTGTCTGTCTTTTTGAAGTCAAGTTGTTGTCCTGCAACCCAGAGAGTTTAATTGTTAGTAGTGGATAGACTTTATCATTTAACATCAGGTGTATGTTAAGTTTCGCTGCTTTAAACTTGCTGGAAAATCTTCACGTGTTCATGAATGTAAGCTGTTTCTTCATTGCGTGTATGTGCGTTTGTGGGTGGGATATTTTAACTTTTTTCTCAAACAAGGCATTTCTCTAATTGTGTGTGTTTTTAATTTTGTTTCCCAAATTTTGATTTCCCACCTTAAATAACAGCATTCCATGTCTTCAGCCAGGAATTAGAGCTTGCTTGTGAGATTCAGGGACACATGGTGCCAAAAACAATTCAGTGAAAAACTTGCCTGAAAATTTCCAGTGATGGTAACCGATAACTGGAGGAGAAGATGTCCTTTAAGCTTCTTTTTCGGGTGGGGACAAAGTGATAGGTCAACCTGTAAAATTTTGAGCCAGAGCTTGGCCTGTCTGTCGTCCCAATTTTATTAATCTATCCTTTTGCTGCTGTACTCAGGTCTCCTGGTTGAGAGAAATCCACCTGTATTAAGAGACTAAAACATTCATTTACTATTTTTCTTACAACATCCATTTAATTCATCCACCTAGATTTTACTCTCTCTCTTGGTGCATAGTTCACACAGTCAGGCAGTTGCCTTTTATGGGCATGCAAGTTTCCGGTCACTTACCCCCAACAGCTGCGAAGCCGTCTCTCCCATATCAAAACTCAGCCAAACATTAAACATTCACCGTAGTCATTCAAAACTTTATTTGTAATATTATAATCAGCAAAATCAGCGTTTTAATTACAGGCATGTATCATTATTTGCAAATTATACTTATAAAACTCAATAACACGCTAAACAGGAAGTCCTCTGTGGGCTTCACAGCAGCCACCTCATTTGCATGTTCACACACTATCTAAAAATAGCTTGCAGCGCTGCAGCGCGCTGTCGTCACACGCAGCCTCGTTTCACACTCAACTCTCTATGTTATTTTACAAAGACGTCTTATATTTACAATCACTCTCAGGCCTGAAAGTTTTAGCGCCTACACAATTTTGACAAATTTAAGATAACGGGTCCAACCGAAGAAAGTCCAACTTTTTTGTAATCAATTAACCAGTATCAGACTCTAACTGTATCTGGCCTGATCTCTAAAATCCCTAAGTCAATTTACAGTGCCCAAAAAAGCGCAGATAAGGAGACTCTAACTCCTAGCTTGTTCCAGGATGCCCTGTACCCCACAGTCAAGCCAACTGAACTAACCCTGTTCGCCGACAGGTCAAGGTCGCGCGTCCGCGGCCAGGAGGGAGCGTAACCTCCGGGCTATGCGCCTCTTAGTGGACTCTAACCACCGTTCTAACAAAATTTATAATACTTTTAAACAACAGACAACACCCAAAAACAAGAGTATGACTGAGGCAGATGCAACGTTATGGACAATGGAGACTCTAACTCGCAACATGACCAACACAGATGCAATCTTTAGACCAATGGAGACTCTAACTCCCAAACTGACCAATTCCCTATCCATCTACCTGAGACTCTAACTCAGTATTATTACCTTTACCTGAGACTCTAACTCAGTATTTTTACCTTTACCTGAGACTCTAACTCAGTATTTTTACCTTTACCTGAGACTCTAACTCAGTATTTTTACCTTTAAGCTTATTTCAAGTTTCAAAACTCATGAGATTTTCATCACAATCAAAACAGACACTCACCGGCAACTTTTACTGAATAGACATTTAATTTCATCGTCCAATTCAGCACACTTCGGATCAAATCAACAGGCCTGTGCCTACCTCTTTTTTAAAGGCGCCTGTCCACTCAGTTCGATTGCCGGATAATGTCTGCCCGTCTGACCACCTCGGACCGTCCAAGCCTCCAAAACTTCCATCCCAATACCACAGGACGAGCCCCCAAAACTGTTACGGATTCAAGTATTGGGAATGGATACAAGAGGAAAACCAAAATAACAACACTGGTCCGGCCGGGTCAAGTCAAACGATGATTTAATGAACACACGCGTGGGAGATGGACACCATACACAGACAACATCAGATCTCAAAATGGTGGAGCCTTGATCAAACTCTTATAGCCTCTAGTGGCCCCCACCTAATCATCAGAGCCTAAACATTCTTTCTCACACAGCGCCTAAGCTACGACCTTGGCTCCCTGTTTATCTGCTCCTGATGAAATGGGGCAGTATGCTCTGTTCTCTTCTAACCAGACAAATGAGACGATGACTTTCTGTGAACAGTATTTCTTATAACTCAGCAGTATAATGCATCATAAAACAATATCATTCATTCACAATAAATCAACAGTCTAATGTAATGCAAATCAGTTTACCAAATGTAATAATTATCACCTTCTTCTAGTTCAGGAGCATAATGCAAACTGAAACTACATAATAATTCACAATCTTTAATTAGGGGTCTAACATGGCATAAAATAATATCATAATCCCACACCATCCAGGTACGCAAAAATTCACATTAACTACTTAAATCAGACCCATCCAGAACAGAAACTCGTGAATTTCTCCTCAAACAGCGACAGCAATTTAATTTCAAAACGACATAAGTGCTCGACAACTATGCTTTTATTTATTTAATGTTTTTCTGAGTTGGCAACCAGTTGAGGAGAGTCCCCCACTGCAAAGAAACGCAGACTACACAGGCTGACTGAGACTGATTGTTGGAATTTCAGGGCTTATAAATTAGGCGATTATTTGCAGACCTTCTGCAGTCCGTCTGTGAATGTTTGCAGTCAGCCCGAGTTGTCCCACAACTGTTTGGACACAGTTTTCCTTCCACCGAACAACCTGTGAAATCTTTTGAGATCAAAATCTGTCACCCAGATGTTGAGGATGTTGCACGTTCAACTTCTGGGTGACCTGTTGGTCACCTTGATTAATTAAATGCAGTTGCCAGGCAACAGGGCTTTTTTTTTTCTAGTCACAGGTAGGTTGCTGTCCTATTTTTACTCTAGTGTAATTGAGTGTATGGAAGCAGAAATCTTGGGTTGAATATCCACTAGCTACAGTGATAGCCTCATAAAATTGACCTTTGCTCCAAGAGGCAGAGCAAACAACTAGCCAATCACAGTCACCGAGCAACGGTGCTGTCTGTGCTGTCACTGTGTTTTTGATGATTTGTTTTTTAAAGAAATGTCTCTATGCCTGTTACTCGTATTGTCAGGCATACAATGTGTGAGACGTAAATGGTAAATAAACTGCATTTAAATAACAAATTTTATAGTCTCATCAACCACTTAAAGACACCTTCATGCATACAGAGCTTTGCCATCATAAAAATACTCCTAATGGAAGTGAAGGATAAAAATAATAGTAAAAACCTGACACAGTGGATTAGTTATATTTATCTAATCCACACAAAGTGGAGTTTAATGCCATATTACGTGAGCAACCTTGTCAGCGACATTTCGGTTTTTGTAGTATGGTCACAGCAAATAAACCACGAGAGCGACGACAAAATCCTCAAAAGGCAGAGACGTCTTATCCAGTCGGAGCGTAAACATATTAAATGCTGAATTGTTATGTAGACGTATGTGTAATGAAAGGAGAAAGACCCGAAGAAAGCAGCACTCGTCTCCTTCGTCTTTCCCCTTAAACTGATTACATTATAACAGCAGACAATGAAATCTATTCCGTCTTCAGATGTCAGAGAACTAAGTGTGTCCGGCACATCAAAATGTGGACATGTTTATGAGAGTCAGCTAAAGAAATTAGTGTCACTATGGTTCTATTCTGTGACAGGCAGGATCTAAAGCAGCAGTGTTGCCTTATTAGAGACACAGTTGAGTGTGTCATTTTGCTGCCAGTAATTCCTGCTGAGTGCTGGGCTTGGTGCCGAGTGCCTCTATTAAGCCTGATAATTGTGGGAGAATAGACATCGTATTTGTTTTATTTTTCCATTTTTGGTCCAATAAAGGAAAAACACACAGACGGGAAACGATTAAAATAATGGTGCTAGGCTCATAATAAAGTATTCTCTCCTTTGCGTGATGGCTGTTCTCTGTGATAGGGGATCTTTATTGTTACTCAGATGAGAAATAAAAACTTTGTATTGCGTGATCCTTAAGCCGTGGGGTTTTTAAGCCTTATTGTCCTTTATTACTCAAGATGGTTTATTATTTGGGCTGGCGTTCTTTACTGTGAGTGTTTATGTGGGACTCAGAAGCACGTCCAGGGCAAAGACAAACTGGAGATCATTATTATCTGTTTCACTTCACATGTTCTCTGTTTTCCGCACTATAAGGCGCACTTAAAATCCTTTAATTTTCTCAAAAATCGACAGTGTGCCTTATAATCCGGTGCGCCTTATGTATGAATTCTGGTTGTGCTTACTGACCTCAAACCGATTTATGTGGTAAACAGCGCTCAAAAATCTGTCAAAAAAACGTTTTAGTACAACTTTGGTAAGCTACGAAGCCGAACCGCTTGATGGATTGTCAGAGCATTACAGCTACCGTAGTCAGGAGCCTCGCGGAGTAATCTGGGTCCAAAACTCCGTCCGCTTCAGGTCCCAAAGTCAAACGAACACTGCAGCATCACTGTTCAAAAAAGCCTAAATTCTATAATCTTTAATAAAATGATCAGTGTTGCTGCTTTACCAGGTGTAACAATTAAATTTAACATGTAGGCATTGATGAAAACAGAATGCCTTAAATTTAACTGAGTTAAGTTAGCAGGAAGTTAGCTCGCTAGTTTCCGCCTAAACATGATATAGCATGTTTTGACTGAGAGATTTCTGACAAAATGCAAACGTACAGCTCTGCTATCACTTCCAACATAAATGAAGACAGGAAACTAAACAGCAGTGACGTTTTGTAGGGTTACTGAAGTTGGGCTAGCTGCTATATAATGATGGGCTACGTGACCGCTAGCGACACAGCTATATTAGCATATATAGCACTGCGGCATATGAAGCGCCTTGAGGCGACTTTTGTTGTGATTTGGCACTATATAAATAAAACTGAATTGAATTGAATAACATAAACACAGCGAAGCTGGAGGATGAACGCTAACTTCTTTCCACTCGATAAAAGTTAACGTGAGGGTTCCCAATGGTTATGGACAAATGCAATCACATGGCAGGATGCTGTAAACGGACCAAACTTCAGTCAGGAGAACAACTGAGATAATCCATCTACAATACGAGGTTAGTCATTCAAATTTGTAAAATTTGACTTGACTGACTGTTTTGTTTTGCTTAGTGTGCCTTATAATCCGGTGCGCCTTATGGTCCAAAAAATACACATTTATTTATGACCTTACATTTAATTATTTTCTATCATTTATGCACCAAGAGCAACGTTAAATAAAAACTTGAGTAACCAGCCTTTGAATGTGGCATAAGATGTCTAAGAGACTCTTGTATCAAACCAAGCAGCAACCTCCACAGGCTTTAAAATTAAGCAACTGCAATTCCTTTAGCAGCCACTTGGGGCTAGCTGGTGTTGTGGATCTTCTTAAAACTCATGAAATTATGAACTCGGAAAAGTAACGTCAGATTTTGATCCACCTGGAAAGCATCTGATTAGCAGCAGCTTTATTTTTCAGCATGACAATGATTCCAAACACACCATCAATGCAGTGACAGCATGCCTGGATACAAAAAGAAAAAACGCATTTGAACACTAACAGTCATGGACTGCCTTCATCAGAGCCGGGCCTCCTAATTTTAATATGAATAAAGCCATGGGTCTTGGTAATTAGCATCATTGGTTATAAATCCAATGAGCTGTTGATGCATGTCGGATACTTTTCTCTTTGAATGAAGATGCGAGCTCATGACTCATCTGGTCGAGTGAAAAGGAAGTGATGCTGCGGACCTCTCCGTTTCCTCCACTGGCTTTTCAGCAGTCTTTGACATGTACATATGCATCCTCTAATCTGTCATTACTCTTATTTTTGGTGCAAACCCTGCACCGTATCGGTTACGACAGAAACAACACGTTAAACAATAATTCTTGTATATTAATAACTTCATTAATATAGAGACTTTTTTGTGTGAAATGTATACTTTGAAGTCATTATAAGCAGCTGATATTCAGAACAACTGGGGAATAAAAAGCACATTTTCAGATGGTTCGGGAACAAGCTGTAATATACTGAATATTACACTTTTTAAAATAAACCGGTGCTCGGCAATCACACAGGTGAAATCGTTTCTTTGAAGAGTCACAGATAATTTCACATGAGTAGAAATTTCAGATGATTAACTTTTGTAAGAGACTCCTCCTTATTTTCTTCCTGCATGATTACTAAACGACTACAGGAAGGACAATTTACGGGAAAAGAGTCTTTAGTTACTGATGAAAACCGCAGACGCCTTCCTATGAGCTACTCATTAAAATGTAGAAGAAAGAGCACCTCAAAAAACTAAAGAAAAATTACCTTGGACTTCCTATTTTCTTATTTTTCAGTAAGAGATAATAGCCTTGCAGATTCAAACTGTAATGTCAATGTAGCAATCATTATTAGACTGTACTTGTCTCTTAACTGGGGATTGCTTTCAGACACAGTGTGATGTTTGCTGCTTTAATCCATTTTCTGTTGGAAAAAATAAAGTAAAACTTAAAGCTTAATGAGTGGAAAACAAGCACATTTTCCTGATATTTATTTAATCAAAGTTCAGTCCTGATATTTTCTTGTTTTTCTGTTATGGATTAAAATTGTGATGTTTTTTTTTTTTTTTAGCTTAAGGCAAAAGAATACATCTTTTTTAAAAATGTTACCAGGACATCTCCACTGCTTCGATTTTGATCAGTTCTAAATCTCAACTTTATGAACTAAATCCAGAGTTCAATTTTAAAGGGATTTCCATTCCTTTTACACACAAAAGTCAGTTTAGTCATGAGGATAGTCACTCAGACTCTGAAAATCTGATGTATAAATCTGATGTACCCTTGGGGGTACTTCCTCAGGCCTCAAAACAACGCAGCAACCAAACTTTAACCATCTCGTGGATTGTGTCGTGCAGGATTCGTGCAGGCTTAATGTGTGCATGTTTTCAAAAGGCCCATAGATCGGCCTACTGATCTGTCCACCAAAGTTTGTGGAAAATTAGAATTGAAAACTGCAAATAGTGAGAGTTTGCTCGAGAAGAGGAACCTGAAAAAATGAGAATAATATGGAATCCAGCATTATTTAGGCTTGATCCACCCTTCTTCTCACAAGAATTGCTATTTCTCTGAGTATATTGGTCAGATTTTAATGAAACCTAATAACGTGAATACGATTGATGCTGATGTTAAAAAAATATATCCAAACTGCTGCTTAGCTACTTCAAGGACTTCAGTTTAAACTTTTATCTCAGGAGGAGTCGGCAGTGTGAACAGTTCCGTCTCCAGAGGAGGTCAAAGACGACTTGCTTGAGGTTTTAACTTCTTCTTTGTGTTCGTACCGCATTTGATTCAGGAAACACTTTAGGTCCTTTCACTTCATGAAGCGGGCACCCACATGGTGTTGTCCTGCTTTGGTCATTGTATGAGTGGCCTTTGCATCTCCTGCTCTCTCTAAGCCTCATTGATTTGCTCTTCAAAGAAATAAAACATTTCTTTTTTTAGTAAGTTCCCCTTCAGCATTCCTCAGCAGCCTTCCAGCTGATGTGGCACTGCGCTGGATCTCTCAGGCACTACAGATTTTATGCAATGATTAAAAGTGTAAGAAGTAGCATGCAGAGGATTTTTGCAGATTTCCAGGTTTCAGTGGGACATGTTAATGGTCTTCATGGTCTGTTCTCGTCCTCAGAGCATGCAGCTTTTATATTTTTGTGATTTTGCATTTTTACATGCTAGTTTAGCAACATATTCAGAGATTTCCCTTTTACTGGATTATTGGATATCATTTTTCTTCCAGAGAGCAAATCATAAACCTTTGGATCACCTCCATAAAAAGCACCTTTCAGAGTATTCACAGACGGCCCCTTAGTTGGCTCTTTCCCCCCGTGTTTCATTTACACTGCAGTAATGTTCCAACAGCTTTGACAGCATGAATGAGCAACTTTGAGCACCTAAATAAAAACAATTGAAGTAACTGCGTCGGTTGCTGGATTGTAGCTTATTTTCTCACTGAGTATGGTGAATTTTACACTTTCCATCAAAAGAGCTCTTCAAACTTTTCTGAGACTATTAGACTGAAACTATTTAAAATGTTCCTTCAGACAAACGGTTGTATGAATTTTCAGTGCAGTCTATTTACACTTCATTGGTCTTTTTGACACATTGATCTACTCCGGCACAGTATGTGGCGGTAATGCAGAGGAATAGGCAAAATGACACCATATGAATCAGGGGACGGTAAGACTGCAAAACAGTGTTGCATGAATAAGATTTGAGTCATTCTGTTGCTGATTTACTGCTTGGTAAAAGGGTTCTCAGCTCTTTTCCTGCTTTCACTCAATCACCTGAATCACTAGACATAAAGTAAGCAAATGGATTTAATGTGGTACTGACTGTGATATAATTAAAATGCGGCAGGGTTCTGATAATTCAAATTTTTAATGTTGCTGCAGGCAACATCCCAAAAATTTCAGAATTTTAGAAAAGTATCCCCTCCAAAAAGAGGTGTAGAATAATTCCAGTTTAATATAATTCAATCCTGCAATGCCCTGAGCTCCTTTAAAGATCCCTAATTTTTGGGAAATCTTCACCGGTGGAAATTTGACTGTCAAAAACAGGAGTAGTGTCCAAAAAAAGGAAGTGCTAAATGACATTTTTATTACCATGATTCTTCTTTTCTTTCACAGGGGCTCAAGCCAATGGACCACAATGGGCTGTCAGATCCCTACGTCAAGTTGCACCTACTGCCAGGCGCCAGCAAGGTGTGTTTTTGTTTTGTTTTTTTGTCTGTTTCCTTTAAAATAAAGGAAAAAAAATTGCCACAAGTATAGAGTACCCTGACATCACCCATTAGCTTTGGGCCTGCCGTTTTCGGAGCTTGCACCTGCCTTACCCCTGCACTCTCAGGTCATGTGACCAGTTGCTACTACATATACAGCAATCTAAGTTGAAGCTCAGGTGGGACTGAGCATTCTTTATTGGTGCGCCTAGGTTATGGAATCAATTGTCTTTGCACATTAGACACTCACCTACATTCTCCTTTTTTAAAAACTAGTCTTAAAACACACTTGCACTCTCTGACTTTTGACCCAGCATGAGACAATGATCTCACTTGTTTCTGTTGTTTTATTGTGGTTTGTTTCTGCTTTTATTTTATTATTGTTGTTTTTATTCTTCATCATTGAAATGGATTTATTCATTTTTAATTACAGCACTTTGCTTTTAAAGCCCTGTGTAAATACAGTTGGTATGGAACAGGATTTGTCTAAATCTTTGAAAGGGAATGTGAGTTAAGATCTCAAAGAAATTTAACAAATGGTTCTTTTTCTGCATAAAATGTTTGTTTTACAGACGTTTATCAAGAGATCTTTGTTTTTATGAAACTGTTCATTCAAGCATTCAGGATAAAGTGGTATTAGAGCATAAAACTTAACACATAAAGGAACAAAAATATACTCCCTATAAAAAAGTCACAAGTAATTAACAAAGGGATGTAAAATGTTCCCTCTATAAGATAGTCGCACTGCAATACTATATATGAATACTTCTCAAAATGCAAATCCCTCTAGGTCACAATTTAACATTTGCAAACACACAAAGGAAGAGATAACACGAGCAAGCAGAGGAAGTTGTGATGAGAAAGAATAAAAAGAGATTAACAATGACCACTCTCTGCATTTCAAGAATTACAGAAACAGATTTTTTTTACACTCTAAGCCGATCACGCTTTTACACGAGCTTTGATGGGTCAGCAGTGTTCCCTACTGCACATACAGTCTGTCCTGAGGCATTCTTGTGGTTTTCTCAGACCCACAAGAAAAGGAGACGAGGTCTAATAATCTATTTCATGATTCATGGAGCACCGCAGTGTGGATATGTCAGCGCAAGGCTTCATCAGTGTAAACATTAACTGACTGACCTAACGTACCCGCTTGCCAGTGACGTGCTCTGCTTTTAAAGCTCTTGCTGATCTGCTCAGAGTCGCGGAAGCACTCGTACAGGCGTAAGATTTAAGTTTTAAACTGTTGCAGAAAAGCTGTTGGAGCTCTCACAGTTTGCAGAAAAAATGATCTCAAACCCATACATATAAATTAAAGACGGAAATGTTTCAACATATGAAATGACTCACCGGTTGTTTGTGAGAGCCGGTGACTTCTTTAACTCTCTTGCACCTCACAGTCGTCCTTGAGGGTGACGTAATCCTTTCATTAAAACCATCAAATCTTATATAGATCCTGTGAATACGTACATTCTACAAAAGCAGCTTAATGAAAGCCAAAGCTGTGATTATCCAGCTATCTGACTCCCATCTTCCTTTCTTACAATACCTTTTCAAACTCATCTCTGTTGAAATGACCTTTGTAATTGGCTCTGCTCTTGCTGCGTAACTTCAGCTTTGATTTCACTCTGCTGTTACGTTTGTAGTTATGTCTGTGTGAAAGAAGGAACAATGTGAACTTGGATGAAGCTCATGACCTGGTCCTTTGGGGGATTTTGCAGAAGTTTAAGGCCATCAGATCTGTGTCTCAGTCCTTGACACAATGTCAAAAACTATTTTGGTTCTGGCTTCTGCTCAGGAGGTAGAGCAGGTCATCTACTAATCATAAGGTTTGTCGCTTGATCTCTGGCTGCTCCAGTCTGCATGCCAAAGTATCCTTGGATATGTGATAGGTGAACAGTGGGAATGTTAAATATAAAAGTGCTTAGGAATGGGGAAGTTGTAAAAAAGAACTGTGAGGGCTCCAGTAGAGTAGAAAATAAAGGTGCAGTCCATTTTGTGGGTACTGGAATTTGTCACTGTTGCCGCTTGTCCCCAATCCTGTTTGTGATATGCAGGAACTCCAATTACTTTCCACTTTGGGGTGAGAGTCAGCACCTCCAACTCTGGGGCTATGGTCCACTGCAGGAGAGCAGTGGATGCTTGCTCTGTGTTGGGTGGGAGGTTTCTGGATGATGGATGTAGAAGCTGAAATGAGTTTCCTTTGTAGAGCTGCTGGTGTCAGCCTTTGAGGCATCTCGAGGTCCACTTGGGTGCAAATGACGTAGGTTTTAGTATCACAGTGAGGCAGACAATGAGATATTAGCTTACACTTCGCCAATAACGCATGCACCCTTCAGGTGGAGTTCAAGCAGATTTCAAAGAGCTGTAAAGCAAATAAATACTCATTCAATTCAATTCAATTTATTTATACAGCGCCAAATCACAACATCAGTCGCCTCAAGATGCTTTATATTGTAAGGTAGACCCTACAATAGTACATCCATCCATGCTGTGTGCAGCTGTCTGTATCTGCAAGTATAAGCATCACTTTGGGACATATAGTGAGGTGCTCACAGTCATCAAAAGGAGTAAGCTGAGGAGGTTTATGCTTTTGATCTGGATGCCTCATGGGCACTTCCTCTTGGAGGTTTTCTGGGTTGGCCCCACTGGGGGGAGACCCCAAAGTGAGCCCAGGCGTTTCTGGCCCATTGGGATCTGCCAGGAAGAACTGGACAACATAAAATATCTGGTTAGCATGCTGCTAACGTGATCATACTTTAGACAAGCAGGTGAATAGATGGGTGGTTTATGGATGGAGTTATATGAAAAAAGTCATAAATAGCCATGTAGCTATTGTACCACCAATAGTTAGAGGAACACTACTTAACTATTGTTTCCATCAGGTGTTGATTTCTTGGGAAAATTCTGTACTTTCTGATATTTAAAGTACCATGAAAGACGAAAACACAACTGTATTGAGTTTGCTCCAGTAACAATGAGAAACTGTAAACGATGAACCGACTTCTCATCTTCCTCCTATAATGGTCAAAAAATAATCAAAACCTAAACACATGAAAAAGCATCTTAGGGCTTAAACACATAAGATTCAGTGGCACCAGGGTAAGGGCATGTTGTGAACTCCTATATCCGGCTGTTGGTGGACATTTTTGACAAGTTACTTTTGAACTTGTCTTGGGAGCTTTTCGGGCTCAGTTTTCATCAGTGTAAGCTTTGTTTTGTCAGCTTCAGCATTAGTTGAGCTCTGCTGTGCTTTGAGTTGATTTCTAAAGTTGATTTATAGTTCAGACTTTGTGCTTTCCACTTTGTGTTACACAGCACGATTTATTGAAGTGTGCAGGAGCTACTTTAGTGTCGCATCATATGGCCTCCTGCAGTTTGCAGACTGTCAGAGAAGTTTGTATCTTAATGAGAGTTAATTATAGTCACTGAGGTTTTCTTTGGAAAGGACCACACTGACAGATAATTTAAATTCTGTTACAGACATGTTGTAGGCATTTTACCAGAAGATAAGAAAGAACTTTTTGTTTCCAAATGTTGATTCATACTTCAATGTTGCAATGAAAAGATTACTTATAGCAAGATCTCACCTAAATGCTGCATCAACTTTTATATTATCCTACATCTTACAAACTATCTGGGATATATAGATCAGTGATAAGCACATTTGGAAGTCTAAGAAGTAAAGCCAAAGCAGCAGTTACTAATTATTCTCTTCAGTGGTGGCCAGTTCAGTGACTTTTTTCCTGTCATTTTGAATAAAGCTTTGGCCATTTAGTGTCAGAAAGGAGGGTGTGCTCATTGGCTAATGACTTGTGATTGACAAGTTGTTAGCCAATCAACATTCAGTGTCCCAGATACACCCTTTACTCAATATCTCCTGTTTCAAAACCTCAATGAAGCTTTATTACGGTACTTCACTAACCAATGACATCATAATAACTAAGTCCATGTTTTACAACAGGGACTGTTGTGGAAGGCCATGCACATGCACAGGGTCCTCCACAACAGTCCCAGTTTTCCATGCAGCCTCTTAGGGAAAATTAATTACCCATCCCTGTTTTATAGTGTGCATGACGTGTGCATTGTCAGGTTTGACATTTTTTTTAAACTCATCTTATGTTATTTTCTATTATTAGACACGAGTCAGAATTCCTGACTTGCATTGCTGAAAAAGAAGAGATTGCACTTATACTTATTATTTATTTATTTTTCATTTACTCTTTTACGTGAGTAAATGAAAAATAAATGATATGAGGCAGTGAGCTACACTGTGGTCATTAATCATCTCTATCAGCACAGGATTGTTTCAGCATATCATATCAATAGTGGAGAAGCACGAAATGCTTTCAGCATCCTAAAATGCAAATGTTAGCTTAATGTAACATGTATGCTAAACATGTCTGAATTTCCACTGAAGGCTACTGTACACAGAGGAGAGAACAGCTCTGCTTTTCTATTTGCTTATGAAATTTTTCATTATGAAAGCGTAAAGGACTATTTTGTCTTGTTTGTCAGAGCTCAGGAGAGTCATGCCTACAGGGGTGTCAGCGCCTCTGAAACTGGATTTGTGAAATTTTGGAGGAGTCTCTAAATTACTGACAATGCGCTGTCTTTTTTTCCACGCACTACTTTTCTGCATCTTCCTTTTGTATTGATAATGAATACAATTAGGTTGTTATCAGTGTATGATTCATGCATGAGGGTGATTCATCACTAATTTACTAATTCTGTTTTTGCCAAGCTTGGTTTTCCTTCTCGACCTTTTGTGAAACCGAAAATAAAACACCGGTAGTTAACTAATGTACGAACCACAACATTCAAAACAAAGGTGTGCTGCATTTTACACAGGAGGGTGCATTAGCAAACTGCTCTCTCTATAGGAGCAATAATGGTAGTACTATTATTTCAGAAGTAATTAGCCTTTCTCTCCTCACGCTCCACAGAGGCAACAGCAGCTACTTTGTGTTTCTTGTTATTATTTGTATTCACATTAATAGAGATTGCAAAAATTCAGCACTAAATCTAGCACACTAAAAAGAGTGTGTCTGTTTTTTCTGGCTACAAATAAGGGAAAAATGGAGAGGATCGTTAAAGCTATGCTATAGAGTATTTTCTATACCCCGTGCCAACATGCACAGATGGCAACTTGTCATCAACAGCAACTGATTTAAGTTGAAAGTGTCACATCAAGGAGTAGCCGTTACTGATAAACACCTGAGAATGTAGTTCAATCATGATCTGACACGGTCAGAAATTGCATTGTCGCTGCATTCAGATTGGTCCAACTCGTTTAAAGCAAAGACGGGCCCAACAGATCAGAGACTTCTTCAGTAACTAGATAAGGGCAGAGCCGAAACTACTTTTTACCACGTTTTCGATACAGACACATTTTAAAATAATGCTAACTATATTATGCACTTTGAATAAAACATGAATACCTTTTAAATTGTTCAGTGAGGATTACAAAATATGGTTATCATACAAGCATGTATAATGCCTGCTTAAGTGATAAGACTAAGTGACTTGTAAAATGGACTATTACCATTCAGAGATCTGACACAATGTAAATAAAAATAAATTAATACAAAAATAATCAATTTCTTCCAGTAGTTATCCCAAAATATGAAAACAAAAGTCACGTTTTCATTATAAAAATTCCTATTATACTTTTGGCTGTAATCTGACTGTAATAATTTGAGTGTAATAAAATAATAACTACATACTGAGATAATAGCAAGAAAATAAAATTACATGTCTCTCTGCCTAATTACATTTTACAATGAAAAGCTTCATCAGTGTGACAATGTTGCACATTGGGATTAAGTAATAGCAGTTTTTCATATTCATATTCACCATACGGTAACCATAAGTGTACAGTAGGCTGTTATTTTAGTTGATAATATTGCCTTAAGGCTGCACAAAGGCTACTAATTGAGAAAACTAACTTGATTAATTAAATTAATTAATTAAATTGCTTATGATTTGCCCATGAATCTAATAATTTTAATGCTAAATACCCATAGTAGACCTACAGGCATTAGAAAATTGAAGGTTTATAATTGTCACCAGGATTAATTCGTTGGCTACCACATGATTTTGTGATATAGATATTTAACCAAAGACCAAAGTGTTGGAAGGACAGATGTCCCGAGATCTAAGGACTGGTCTGCAGAGCCAGTACCTGCAACCCTGTTGCCTTCACACTATGATTTAACACACCGCCTGAACACCAAGAGCCATACTGTTGGGATATTCTGAATTTAAACTCTTAATAAAACACTCTAACTAAAATGAGTCTGCTATCATATCAGCCATGCATGTGTATGCCATCTCAGCTACGACACTTTGTCCACTGTGTGCTCAGATAGTGTGCAGTCTGCACAAACATAGTGTTTTCCATCTCTTCATAACAAACCCGAATCAATAACTGACTGCTCCTGTGTGACGATAGCGAGGCGATGGTGTTGAACTAAATTAATTAATGCTTTAATTCTTGTGATGAGAATCTCAAATATGCCAATCGAGCGAGAGAGAACCCAGAGGCTTGAAGACTGCAGTGAAACAGTAGCTTAGTAATCGTCACACAACACATGGAAGACTTGCATAAAACAAATCAACAGTCTGCCTGCTGCTTGTTTAAATTGGAAAGTTCCTCCCCTTTAATCGTTTGAGTTAAAGAAGAACTGTGCCAACTGTGGATGTCATCTGTGATCATATCCATCCAGCAGATTTCATCCAGAGAAAGATCTCTCAACAACTAGTGACCAGATTGCCGTGTGTATTCATCGCACCCTGGAGTCGATTCAAGTGATTTGAAGCTTTGAAGCAAATTCAGTGTTCTTTACAGAAATGCTTCTGTTTGGTCTCAGCAGCCGCTTGTGTGCTCTTCGTTCTGCAGAGACAAACAAGAGTTTAGAAATATCATGTACGCAAACGGTGGTTTAGAATTGCTCCTGCAGAAGAAAACAACATGTACTAATGTCAGATATGAGTAATCACTTTCAGTATTCCAAGTGGCTGCATTAAAAATGTATGTATTGCCATCGTTAAGTACAGGTAGAAGGTCTCAGTACTCATTAACAAAAAAAATCTAACTTGAATTGAAATTAAAATTAATACTTTAACAATTCTGTTTTGCAGTGTTAGTCAGTGAGTGACTGGCTGCTCCCATATGGAACGATGCCACCTTATCCCATAATCCAGCCAATAATGCTATATGCGCAGCCAATCAACGTCAGTGACAGGCTATAACAGCATCCTTATGTGCCGACACCGGTGTTTTAGCTAGCAAAGCGGCGTGGCCGATGTGGAGTGAAGCCACGTTAATGACAACGTGTACAACCATTGGAGATGTGAGCAGGACAGACGGAACAACTGACGGAAAAAGTGTGAACTTTATACCAGTTTTTAAATTGTGTTGATAGGCCACGTAAAACCAGAGTTGTGATAAAAAAAAAAAATGCAATGTTTGGTTTTCTTCCTGAATACTGTCGTTGTTTATATTTACTGCAGG
This sequence comes from Neolamprologus brichardi, assembly GCF_056152115.1. Classification (NCBI taxonomy): domain Eukaryota; kingdom Metazoa; phylum Chordata; class Actinopteri; order Cichliformes; family Cichlidae; genus Neolamprologus; species Neolamprologus brichardi. The sequence continues at coordinate 28,726,327 of NC_142113.1, read as the reverse complement.
AAGAAACGGTTAAATCTGCGTTTTATAAGAAAAAAGGCTCAAAAGCCTGTGAGCAAAAACGTTTTCTTTCCTATTCGTCCAAAAAAGTACCATGTCGACCAATCAAAAAATGATATGGCAACGTGGCATCTAGTTGTTAAGAAACGGCGGAAGTTTTAGGAGTGATGGCGGTGTTTTGAGATGTGAGAGATTTGCGACGTTTAGCGCAAATCTTGTGTAGTTAGTGTGTAGTGTAGTCAATAGTTTTGTTGTGTGTGTCAGAACAATGAGGCGACTGCTGAATGTTACAGGTGTTACAGGAGTGATACATCTCCTGTTGTCAGGCCTGCAGGTATCAGGCTGTTATTTTTTGAAATTATTTTTTGGAGTGGCACAAATAATTTGTGTGGCATCAGATTTGATGCAGAACAGCTGATTGTTCTGTAAATAGTTTGAAATATTTGTTTAAAAAAAACGCCTTGGCTGCATTTTTAGGTAAACAGCTGCAAAAAACTTTATTGTTTGCATAACTCAGTTACTTTTTTGAAGAAGTAAGTATAAAATTAATTGCCCAACATTGGTCATTATATCCTGTATTTTGCAGACAGAGAGTTACAGACTCTCTCCCAGACCACAGACTCATAATACAAGTCAGAGCTTTATAAAAAGAAAAGAAAAGAAAGAAAGTTGTGTTTTCAAAACTGGAGTTCAAGTTATTTTTACTTCCAATAGTGTTAACATACTACACAGGTCATGAACAAGATTTCTTTTATATTTTCATTGTAATTGGGCTAAAGCAGTTAATTAAAAGTAGTCTAACATAAATGCTGTAATTTGATTATTTTAATAAACCATGTAACTTGGATGGATTCGACCCTGCCGTGACCACAGTGCACACGTCTGATGTCGCTCACAGTGGTCCAAGGGATCGCTCAGGGAGTTTGTGTGTTCGCTCAGACACGTGAAAAATTAGAGGGAACATTGGGACAAGCAGGCATGAGAATACAGGGCTGTTGGAAAGCTCCTAAGCAAGTGATCCAACATTTTGAGTTTCTTATGTTTTGATTTGATTTTGTATTATGGGTTATATTCTTAATCTCTTGTTGTGCTTGGATTATTATTATTATTCTTAGTCTATGTTTCAGTTAAGGGTTTTGTTCATGTACCCTCATGTTTAGTATAGCTTTAGTCCTGTGTCAAGTCTGCGTCTGCGTTTCTTGTTTCCTGTTTTATTGTGAAGGTCCATGTCTCATGTGAGTGTATTCTGTTTTGCTTGGGTCTCCCTCCTGTTTCCTATTCCCTGATTACGCCTCAGTGTATTTAAGCCCCGTGTTTCTCTGTGTCAGTGTTGCGTCGTACCCTCAGATTTGCCTGTGTGTTCCAGTTATAGCTTTCACGGTTTGGTTTCTGTTTCATACCAGCAATAAAGCTGAGGTTTTTGAGTTTGCCATTTTGTCTCCACGAGTCCTGCATTTGGGTCCTCATCCCTGCCTACCCGCACACAGAGCCCTGACAAATCCCAGTGGAAAAGGGTTACATGGAGAGGAAGGTCAGACAGTCCTGAACTCCATGGATCTCCTGAAGGGCCCAGACTGTCTCAGCACAACATTGAAGCTCTGATCTTTCAAGTTGACACCAAAATGCTTCATATCTTTAAAGAAAGTATTAAAGAGAAAGATAATGAGCTGCTTAGTTAGTTAGAAATAAACTGTGGACTATTATAATAAGCTGAACTTATTTGTGCCCAGTTATTTATAAATCAATACCGATTATCCATTGCCTACTCCTACAAGTTTGTGTAATCAAAGCAAACATCTGTCATGCTACTCTTATCAAACATCTTAAACTATGTTTTAAAAAATCAGATACTCAAATGTCCTTGAGTTGTTCCTCCTTTTAAGGCAGACTTTGTCTGTCTTTGTACTGCTGATTCAGAAAATGTAACTGGGAATTGGTTTGAATAACTTCAAATCTAATTTTTTTTTCTTGCTTTTGTCTTGCCGCCACATACTTTGAACAAATTTATGCCACCTCCATGTATCGCAGTGTTAGGAGGTTATGTTTATTTCACGTATTTCTGTGAAACCGGGCGTTTTCTGCTCTGTTACATTTATTCAGACTGGAGAGCGCAAAGTTAACATGAGTTGAAATAAAATGGAATTTTATTTCGTAACACACTACCCACTTATGCACCACTTCAGCCTTCACTTCTTTACTTTTAGACCCGCTACATTAAGGGTTCACTACTTCCTGCTCAAGTACTGAATATTGGCACTGTAAGAATCATCCAATCAGAGGGCTATTTCTGGGGAGACTGGACTGTTTTTGCCCCGCCTGCCAAACTGTTTCTACTAGTATTTCTTCAGATGCTGACAGAGGTCAAGATGGTTACTTCTTATTATGTAAAACACTGAAAACACTGGCTTTGGATCACTCTGCATGCCATCTGCTGCTCCTACTGTCTATCAACCTTGGCCCTGCTGATGAAGCGGTGTGCTACATTTTCTGTGAATTAATGGAGTTTTTAGCCTTTAAATGTGCTTTCTGAAGACTAGGCAAATATCTTTAGGGTCTGACAAAGGATCTGCTCTCATAGTGTCATACTGTCTTGTATCATTTTCCACTTGGAGTTTATGTAAGGGGTTTTCCATTGTTTATATGTTCTGCCAAGGGCATCAGCGCTAATGCCAACTATCCAACTCCTTTCATGTTAGTCGCATACATTTATATAAATATGTCATGGATTATTTGACTGCAACGTCAAAAACTCTCCATGAGGGCATGCTGCCTCGTGGATTTGTCTCCTGTCTCATCAGGCAGCCTCACAGATCCCTCTGCATTTTTGTGCCAGTAAAGCAAGATGCTGTCACCTTCTCCCTCCTCAAAGATTCGCTGCAATCATTCTGAAAGAAATCATTAGGCTCATTCTAAGAACCTCATTAGGACCCACACAAAGAGGTCAAGTCTGCTTGCGCTCTAATCAGAAGTGAAGTTTCATGCTCTGCTATAAAGCCAGATCACCTCCGATGAGACTCACGGAGGTTATTATGACCGTAATCAGACACAATAAAATGCCGTAATTATTCCAAATTAAACCTGTCAAGTCCAGAGACGGACTGAATGGTGTAAACTGACGTTGGTGACGCTTTGACAGCCCGCAGTGTTAAAAATAAAGTAGTGTGGCTGATAAGATAATAATAATAATAATAAAATTTGATGATTGGATTATTTTAATTATGATGATGATGATGGAAGAGTTAGAGAAATAAAAACAACAAGCACACCGCAAACTTTTAAAGAGAAAGATTTGTATTTCTTATATGTTCATTTTGTTTTTTAAAGATATTCAATAATTGGTTTTTAAATTTTAAATCTCTATACAGTACTTTCTATATGATGACAAAGGCTTTTTGTTGATTTGCTGACCTTGAAGACCTTGGTGGATATAAGCCAAATTTTAATGGATTGTTTACACGACCCCATTCTACACCCCTGCAAAGTTTTATCATAATTTATTGAAAACATTTCGTGTTTTGAATGATTGTCTGCGTTTTTGAGCTACTGTATTGTGTTTACAGACAGAATGACACACACACACACACACACACACACACACACACACACACACACAGGCTATCAAAAACATAACCTCCGTGGCAATTTAATTTCCTCGTAGGAACCGATTCCAACCTGATGTCTCAGATGGTTTTGTTACAGAAAACCGTCCTTGGAAACTGTTAAAACGTTGTACAGAAATTTTAAATGAAAATATAAATATCTGGCAGGTGCATGAACCATCTGTCCATCACCGTTTACCCCGGATTATCTTCACTCGTTATGTAGAAAGTGAAGAAAGGAAAAAATAAGCTTTTTATCTAGCACAAATGTATTGTAGCTAGCTACAGTATGTACTTGTAAATTTGCTATAAAGAGCCAATGTGTTCTTATAATGGATGTCACATTACATGCACCGGCCATGGCAATATTGACCAGCAACATATTTTCATTTGCGTTACAGGTTCACATTCACTTGTTGTGAATGGTCAGCTCTAAAACCTGCTTAGTTTTAGATGAGGGAAGGTGCTCAGTTAGGGTCAAGAAAAGATTATAGTTTTGGTTTAGACTCGTGGAAAAATGTTTCTAGATTTATACGCAGCCTTGTGAAAAAATAACTAAATCCCATGAGTCGATTTCACTTTAGGTAGCAGTAGAAGTAGAAGAAGTAGAAGTAAATTGGAGGAATCATTTTTATTACTTTTTGAGGAAACTTCCCACTCGTCTTGCCATTGCTTCGGTTCTTTGAAGTTTGCGGGCAATCATTTTTTCACAGCTCTCTTAAAGTCCCTGATCAGTCACTTTTTGACTTTGACTCGGCTTTCGCAGCATCTTGATTCTTCTTTTTCAGCCATGATTGGCTACTGTGCTTAGGATTATTTCCCTGTACCATGATTTTATGTACGTTTTAGAGGATAGCTAGCCTGACATTTGACCCTAGAGTACTTTGGTATGCAGAGGAGTTCACTGCAAGGTGCACAGGTCATGTGACTGCAAAACAGGCTTGAATCATCATCTCTGTGCTGACAATTAAAATTAGATATATGCTGTGTTTGGTTTTGATCTTTGATCTCATCTGTCCAAAGGACATGGTTGAATAAATCCTGCTGCCATATTCTTTTTAGAGAGAAGCTTTCTCCTTGAAACCTTTCCAGATAAACTGTATTTCTTCAGTCTTTTTCTAGTTGCTGTGAAGTTTAGCATCATGCTAACTAAGCTCTGTAGAGTTTGGGATGTGCCGTAGCTCTTGGGGGTTTTTTGCAGCTTCTCTGAGATAAGTATGCTGGGATGTTCAGTCCTGGGAACATTGTGTTGACACATACCTGATTGCACCAGATCACCAAACTACCCAAACTGCAGCATTTAAAGAGGTGCTGACAATCAGTCAATCAAGTGCACTTGACTAGAAGCACATGGCTGCTACTTACTGTCTTCGTTCCTAAAGAAGCAGGAAGGATGCACTTAGTTTTTCACAGGACTGAAAAGTCCTTTAGTTATTTTTACAGCGAGAAAGAATAAAATCAAAAATATCCGTCCTCCCATAACACCCCCAGCATAACTATGGTCCTTTAACAATTACATTTTACTTTCAACAGAAAAAGATCTATAGGTAAGTTTAGCATCATGTTATAAGACCTTGTCCCAAAAAATGGTAAATGGCCTGTATTTGTATAGCGCTTTACTAGTCCCTAAGGACCCCAAAGCGCTTTACACAATCATCCACCCATTCACACACTGGTGATGGCAAGCTACATTGTAGCCACAGCCACCATGGGGCGCACTGACAGAGGCGAGGCTGTCGGACACTGGCGCCACCTCTCTGCCCACCACCAGTAGGCAACGGGTGAAGTGTCTTGCCCAAGGACACAATGCCCGAGTCCAAGCCGGGGCTCGAACCGGCAACCTTCCGATTACAAAGCGAACTCCCAACTCTTGAGCCCAGTCGCCCTGAATGACAAGGAACAAAAAGGAACAAAAGGAAGCAAAGCCACTTCTGTCTCTTCTTCTTTGATTTTAGACCATCCTTTTCTAAATAAGTGGAATTCCTCTTTAAATTTAATGGTGTAGAAAATGTGCATCATTATGCCATTATTGTGTTTAGTTGTTTGGTTCCACTGAGTATTAGCATATTCACTGCTGGGCATAAAGCGGTATAAATAAGACAATGTCAGTGAGCTTTTCTCAGCTTGAATAGTTTTATAGAAAAATAACAGATGTCAGAGTTTTAAACAAGCAATTTTTGGGCGCCGATTACTGACCTGTGTTAAAAGTGCAGCTCGACAGGCCTCTGCGTTTGCCTTGTTACTTCTCTCTCTGCCTCATTCAGGTGTGCAGGCTTTTTAAACAAAACCTAGTTAAAGTATAGCTTATCAATCTATACATCCATGCAAAAACGCTGGAATAATCAGCTATGGAGCAAAGCCTTTTTAGCCTCTACAGTGGAAATGTTTGCAACACCAGTTGCTGATTTGTAGCACCGCCCTCCATCTGTGAGCAGGTGGTGGCGGTGAATTATTTCCCCATTAATGCACGCTGATCACACGTGTGGAATAGAAAGCTCCAGCTCGTCTGCAAATGGACTCATTATCTATTTAATTCACTGCTTTCTTTCATCGCTGTGGATAAAGCCAGCAGCAGCACTCTAACTCCAAGTTTTCTTTCTTTATTACAGGGATCTGAACCAGTCAAACCTTTAATTAAATCACACCCTCAGATCTAGCTGCTTCCCTGTGTTTTAACAACATGCCTGCTCACAAGTCAGTGTATATGACTGCATTGAAATTCAGCTGACCACTTCCTCTGCTCTTCACATCCTGTCAACAATCCACTTAGTAACTCCCATGAGAAGCTTGTAGAAAAGTCAAGGTGCCCCACCAAAAACACCTTGACTTTCACATAATGCATGAGGAGCTGTTATCACTCATTCCCATATTTATGTGTATATCATGTACGTTTTCTGCTCCTGTTGGAGCTATTTGTTCTTATTTTTTATTATTTTGAAATTAGTTAAAGTTTGTTGTTAGTTTACTTATATTTTGGGGTTTATTTACAAGTTATTTGTTGGTTAATATTTTGTTTCAAAGTTTGTTTGATGTTACTTTGTTAAATTAGTCAGGAAGAGCTGTAGGGCCATTTTGTTTTCTATAAATAAAGCGACTGGTATAGGACCAGCATGCACTGGGGTGGGCCTATGGTTTTTTACCAGAGCAGGAGAAGCAGCAGGAGGTAACAAAAAAAAAAAAGGATCTTGTTATTGCTTGCCAAACTGGATAAATAAACCATCAAAACGCAACTTTCAAGTTTGGACAATGGACTTCTTTTGCCTGCGTACAAAATAATATCTCAGTGCAGCAGTGGCCTGTGGACTTTTAATTGTGGGATGTTTGATTTGTCAAACAAAAGGAATTGCCACTACAGCTCCTATACTGGAAAATAGTTTTGAAATTTACCATTGTAAGGTATGCACAGTATCTGCACACCTTATATACAAATACTGTATATATATATACAAACACCTCTGTGTGTCCCTGGGTTGCGCTGGCATGTAGAGTCTTTATATACAGTTGTGGTAAGAAGTTTGCACACACGGGCATGAAAATTAGATTGGAGTTTCTCTAATCCACACTCGTTCAAAAACGTACATATGCCCTCAAACATATACATATACTCACTTTAGTCTTTTAATGAGTGGTGCTGAAGGTTATATAATACCATTCAACTTGCCAAGGCCAAGGCCTGTTAACATCTCATTAGTATTCATGATACATTGCAACATAAAGAGCATTTATTTGACAGCCCTCATTGGATTTAACTCAGAACAACAGGAAACTCCAAGAAACTCAGAAAATCTAAGAAGGAGAATTGTAGGAGCCATTTAACATGAAAATATATTTTCTAGTCAGAACGTAGGATAAAGCTGAATATATGTGATTAACAAGCTTGTGTCACGGCCAAGCGGCTGAACACAAGGAAATGGACTCGGATGCGGACACCACTCAGGTACGCAGGAACTGTGAGCAAAGTTAACTTTATTACAGAATTCAAAGAGCAAGACTAAACACATCTACTATGAACTAAGAAAGGCAAGACAGAATATTTAATACGTTACGGGAGGCAGAATTAGCATTGCCTCGCTGAAACAAAAACAACTTAACTCCTTGAAGGGATAAATACTGTAAGCGGGCACTCAGCCGCAATAACGCAATACTACTTCTTCTTTCACGAAGATACTAACAACAGAAATATGCTGTTAGCCTACGGGCAGAATTCAGGCGCTTTAAAGTCACACACAGAGAGACACCAGAAACTGACGGACTGAACTATCCAAACTAAAAGTGGAATGCTGAGTTATCACTGGGTTACCAGGGGAGTGGGGTCCGTGAGGGAGTCTTGGGGCTGTCGTGGACCGGAGGGGGGAACCCGACACCGGGTAACATCCGGAGCAGGAACCGTGAGATGAAGGCAGGGAAAAGAGATCTTACAGTCATTGGATGCAGGCGAAAACAAAGCGTGGAAGGGGGGGGTAGTGGTCCGCGTGCGAGAACAGGTGAGTCCAGGAAGAAGCTCCGTTTATCTGGTGCGAGCTGACCAGCAGATAAACCGCAGCTGTGACAGTAGGAAGCACTGACGTCCAGGAGATAGTGATTTAGTAGATGTTCTGGCGGGGAGTGCATGAGAACGCTGGTCATAAAAAGCCCGCAACCTGATTACTCGCAGTGGAGGTGATGACAAGGAGGCGCAGCGGCTCTGCCCCGAGGTGGAATCACCAGCACGTGGGGCGGAGCCGCACTAACCCGGACCATGACAGCGTGTTACCCTGTGAGTGCAGTTTCCCTCTATTCTCACTCAGATTCAGCATTTTGTCATCATGTCCAAATTCAAAAGACCAAGATAGTGAAAGGTGATGTCACAGTGACTACGCCCATCTTTGATATACAGTCTGTGTGCTGTACTGGTAATCAGTTAGCATTTTTGTTGCCATGCAACAGTAGTGGAAAATTACGAGGACAGAACAAATAACCTTTGCTGAATTTGATTTGAAGACTTTTGAATTATGCAGTATATTTTTAACCATCAGTATCCACGTTCCCACAATCTGCCTGATTCCACTCATTTGTTCGGCATCCGGTGCACTACTCTAATGCTTCAGAGACATTTTATCCAATAAGATCAAAAATCTGGAACAACAGGAAGAAGGGAGGAAATACATGAATAATTAATGAAAACCATGAAAGCTTTCAAATTAAATTAAACGAGTTTATTAAAACGATTTTTTATAAAACATGTTCCTATCAGGCTTACAAAAATAATTTTGAACAGTCACTGTGTGTGTGTGTGTGTGTGTTTGTGTGTATATATATATATATATATATATATATATATATATATATATTTTTTTTTTTTTATATATATATATATATATATATATAAAATTATTTTTATATATATATATATATATATATATATATATATTAAAAATATATATATATATATATATATATATATATATATATATATATATATACACACACATAGTGTGTGTGTGCCTATTCAACAGCCATTCTCGGGGGAAACAACCGCTGATTGAGGGAGAAACAATCAGCGAGAGCCTTGTTATGTGGAACCCTGCCATCAGACTTGCAAATAATCACAGCAGCTAATTGATTAAATTCAACAAACTCACATGTCCTCACACATGGCACAGGGTCTCCATCCTCATCATGTCAGCGGCGTGCTCCCAGGATTTCCCCAAACAATATTCCGCCGACAAAGCCGCGTCACTTGTCACAGCGATTTTCATCACCTTGCTAACTTGCAATCGATGAAGTGACAACGTGTACGTCTGATGGCTGCTCCAATAAACAGCGATGCAGATCTTACTAAACAAGCTCCTGTCTGACGTTTGGACTCATGTCTCATACACCCAGTGGAAGGAGCAACGGCTGATTTGTACTTGAAGTACTTTGATCACAGATTTACATCTTTTAATCAGCCATTTACATGTGTCACCTTTAGCAGCACATGTCTGTACACACTTATTTTAGGTCTGTTTTGTTCCTCACCACCTCCTGAGGGAAATGTCTGACCGCGTCTGTCTGCCGCTTGGCATTAACCAGGTAGAGTGCAGTACATTTTTAAGGCTTTTTCACTGAATTGGAGCCAAAAACATTGTTACGAGAGCAGTGAAAGAAAACTAAAAGGGTCAAGTTGTGTGCCAGAAAATGTGCTTTTGTCAAACTCAGGATGAAACTTTTTAAAGAAAGCATTCAGATCTATTCATCAAACTCAAAAATATATTCTGCTTTAATGTCTTCAGCTGAAGCTACTTGTCAGACTCTGTGAAAAAGCAGAAAATGCTTTTATTCAAAGCTTTAAAAAACTTTGAAAGTTTTGCTTGTTGAGACCTGTATGTAAAGCCGGTGCTATAAACAGTTTTTAAGATGGTCAAAGCTAAAACACACTGGGTGCAGCCACTCAAAGTTTTTAGATTTTAGAAATTTGGAAGTAGACGAGGCTCCGAAGGCAAGAACAACTGCCAAGAAAACTGACCTGACCGTTGCACCGAGCTTCCTCCTAGAAGAGGTGTTAGTAACTACACTTATCCAGACACGATTCTTTTATCCAAGTGTACAAAAAACAAGATCAGCTTAGAGCCCAAAGAATTGAAGAGAGCCATTGGGAGACACTGCAGCCAAGATCAGTTCAGTTCACTTCAATTCTATTTATACAGCGCCAAATTACAACAACAGTCGCCTCAAGGTGCTTTATATTGTAAGGTAGACCCTACAGTAATACATACAGAGAAAAAACCCAACAATCATATGACCCCTTATGAGCAAGCACATTGGTGACAGTGGGAAGGAAAAACTCCCTTTTAACAGGAAGAAACCTCCGGCAGAACCAGGCTCAGGGAGGGGCGGGGCCATCTGCTGCGACCGGTTGGGGTGAGAGAAGGAAGACTGAAGGATAAAACACATGCTGTGGAAGAGAGACAGACATTAATAACAAGTATGATTCAAGGTGAATATGCTGTAACCCTTCTGCAGGTGAAGGCTAATCTTGTTGCCTCTGGCCCACTCAAGCGAGGCTTACAGGATAAACATGTGTGGAAAGCTTCGCAACAAAGAAAGCACTGAGGCCACCTCACTAAAAGACTATCAGGAGTAGCATAATATGTGTTAATGCTTCATCAGTTTCAGCTTGCAGCAAATAATCATTGATGGGGTGGCTGTAGCTCAGGTGGTAGAGCAGGTCATCTACTAATTGGAAGGTTGGTGGTTTGATCCCTGTCTGCTCCAGTCTGCATGCCAAATATCCTCGGGCAAAATACTAACGTCAAGTTGCTCTTTGATGCAGTGTTAATGTTAGATAGAAAACAGTGCCTGTGTGAATGAGGCGAGCTGTGCAAAGCTCTTTGAATGTCAAAAAAGGCGCTATAGAAGAAGCAGTCCAAGCACCTGAGCTATAAATGTGAAGGGGCTTCTCTTTCATGACTTTAAATCTGTAAACTGAAAATGTAAAAGTTCAAAAACACTTGACGTGTTTATGAACTTGTGTTTGAGGTTTCAGATGTCAGTTAAAACACATTTTGTAGATTATGCTCACCATTGCAGTCAAAACGGACAAGAAAGCAGTATGTGCTGTTTGCATCGTGGGTTCTTTGTGACTAACAAGCCCTGTCGTGTCATGTGGGTGTGGAGTGTGAGTCAATTGTGATATCTGGTTTGAAAAAATATGGCAAATATGTTTAAGTCCAGGATTCAAAACAGTAGGAGGAGTTGTCACTGTGCCTGGATCCATCTTTTATATACAGTGTATGTTTTCGACCGCCGTGTCTTTGTACTGACCTAATCTTGGCTGTTCACCTCCTGACTTCAGTGCCATACACTCACAGCAGGCATCAGTTATGAAAATATTAATTTAAAGTTGTGTGTGGTATTAGTTGGTTAGGTGGTGCATTTGTTTTTGTTTCAGACTGTTTTTCAAGTATAAAGATTTAATCCCAGTGAAAGGTCAGTGACTGGAAAATTGTTTTCTCAAAAATGTGCTGTTGACAGAAACAGAATCAAACTGAGCCAGAACAACCATGGTGACTATCTTTTAACTTCAGAGCATTCATCACATTGTTCTCAGTGTTTTTTTACCCACTTCCTGCCATGCTTTGATTATGCCTGTCACTTCATGTAAATGCAGTCTGCTGCTGATATTTTATTCCTGACAGCGTTCAGTATGCAGCAACACCGAGCTCGTGTTTGCATGCGTGGCACCAGACGTCAGCGCGTTGACAAATTTTCACCCTGGCAGAGAGGCTTTGTACATTTTCAAGGATGTTTATATAATTCTGTCAGTTCTTCAATGAAAATGACACCTGAGGGATGAGCTCTCCTGAGCTGTAGGAGGAGCTCAGTGTTTTTCACTCATGAATGATGTTCAGCTCTTTTTAATCACAGTCTTTCTTGTTTGTCTTTCAGGCCAATAAACTCAGAACCAAGACCCTGCACAATACACTCAACCCAGTCTGGAATGAGACCCTGACCTACTACGGCATCACTGATGAGGATATGGTCCGCAAAACACTCAGGTACTGTCAGTGCTACGCACGTGTGTCCACTTAATGAATGGAAAGAGAAGGAAGGGATGAAAGATGTGGAAAAAAGAAGAAAGGAGTGGTTGGACATATGGATACAAATGAAGAAATAAAAGGAAGGAAGGAGGCATGGGAGGGAGGAAGGAAGGAAGGAAGGGGGCGTGGGAGGAAGGAAGGAAAGAAGGAAGGAGGCGTGGGGGGTAGAAAGAAAGGAGGAAGGGAGGAAGGAAGGAAGAAGGCATGGGAGGAACGGAGGAAGGAAGGAAGGGGGTGTGGGAGGAAGGAAGGAAAGAAAAAGGAAGGACGTGTGGGAGGAGCGAAGGAAGGAAGGAAGGGGGCGTGGGAGGAAAGAAGGAAGGAAGGAAGGAAGGAAGGAGGCATGGGAGGAAGGAAGGAAGGAAGGGGGTGTGGAAGGAAGGAAGGAAGGAAGGGGGTGTGGGAGGAAGGAAGGAATGGGGCATGGGAGGAAGGAAGGAAAGAAGGAATGAAGGAAGGAAGGAAAGAGGGAAGGTTGCTTGGGAAGAAGAAAGGAAGGAAGGAAGGAAGGAACTGGGTGTGGGAGGGAGGAAAGAAGGAAGACAGGGGGCGTTGGAGGAAGGAAGGAAGGAAGGAAGGTGGTGTGGGAGGAAGGAAGGAGGGGAGGAAGGAAGGAAAGGAATGAAGGAGGTGTGTGAGGAAGGAAGGAAGGAAGGGGCCGTGGGATGAAAGAAGTTAAAGGGAAGGAAGGAAGAAACCCCAAAAAAGGAGAGGGTAGGGTAAATGAGTAAGGAAGCAAGAAAAGAAGGGAGCATTACATAGTGAGGTAAGTAAGGAAGGAGGAAAGATGGATGGATAGATGGAAGAAGCAATGTAAGGAAAGAAGCAGTAGGGAAAGCAAGAAAGGAACCAAGGAGGCAAGGAAGAAGGGAAGGAATAAAGGAGGAAAGGAAGAGGCAGTAAAAAATGGGGAAGGGTGGAAGAAGGTTTAAAGGGAAGGAGCCAAAAGAAGGAAGGAACAGAGTAAGCAAGGAATGGAACAAGGAAGAAAGGAAGTAGCAAGGGATAGAAGGAAGGAAGTGAAAAATGAAAATAGAGGAATAATAGCCAAGAGGAAAAAAATGGAAGAAAATAAAACTTAACCAAAGAACAAAAGGAAAGGAAGTGAAGGGGAAATAGAAGACAAAGTAAGAAAATAACAAACACATCTTATAAGGGGAAAAGGATGTGTGTAGTGAACAAGAAGAAAAATAGGAGGGAGAGTTGGGATACAATAAATCTGTCTTTTGTTGTTTTGGTGTGCTTAGCTGCCGTGGATCTGTTTTTAAAGGCTTCAGAAGATCATTTTCAGGGAGCGGTGATGTTTGACAGTTCTCTTCTTCTTGGTTTCTGTTTTAGACTAACTACATTACAGCCCGTGTTTAACAGCAGCCTCTCAAGCAGAAGTGAATGATGATGTTGCTTTTCCTCTTTCTTCCTTTTCACTGCAAGTTTGTATGCCAAGTCTGGAATAGCTTCAGATCGTAATAACAGTTGGGAAATCCTTTATTTGTCAGATTTCCAAATAGCGCTTCTGTTTGGGTGAGAGGACTTCCTGTTTGTTTGGTTATTTGTGTTTCACTACAACACCTGAGAACACACTAAAACTCCATCTTCCTCAGATAAATGCAGTGCCCTTATGCAATGGAAGCACTTTGTTTTTATTACTTCACCGTTCTTTGCTCCTGTATTTTTACCAAAGTGTTAACACTGTACAATCAAGTGGCGGAGGTAGGTTATGCAATCATATGCATAATCATTTTGTACATCCCAGGTGGGCCGTATGCAGTGGAGGATTTCAGTTTGCTTTTGTCTTCACTTACCCCCAAGCACCCCAGTAGCAAATGTGTTTCTAGAGTTAATGTTATGTGCTGGAATGCCGTGAAAACATTTCAGGGACTTTCACAGCATTTCATTTACCGGCTCCATCGATTTGTCCTCCAGTTCACTTCCTCAAGATAAATGTGGGTGGAACAAGTCCTCAGCTTAATGATCCTTTTGGTTTGTTTGTTCCTCCTCTCAGAAAAAAAAGTGTTGTTCCTGAAATAACACACAGGTGTGTTTCTACTTCAAAAAGCTGGAAAAAGTCCCCACTAGTCTGGGTGGTTAGGGACGTTTTACATGTTTTATATTAAAATACACGCTTGTAAAATAAAGCATTGCAAAAATTGTTTTTCGGTTTGCAGCATGCCGAGGTCCACCCACGAATCTAAACTGACCCCTTGAGCCGACATTTGACATGCACTCATTGAAATGGCCACTAGAGGGTGCCCAATTATATTTTGCACATAATCACATAATCTCCACTTAACTGTTTTCTCTTTGAAGGACCGGTATTCACACCTCAAGTTACCTTTGGGACTTAATTTATTAAAGATCCCTATTTATGTCCTTGTGGGCTCTGCTGGAGGTCTCTTCCTGTCAAAAGGGAGTTCGCCCTCTCCACAGTTGCCAAGTGCTCCTCATAGGGAGATATTGTAATTGTTGAGGTTGTTGAACTTAGTTAAACTGTAAATTCTTTTTTTTCGCCTGCTTTTTCTAATTTCACTTAGATTTGCGCACTAAAACCTCAACTGTTGTTTGGGGTAAAATACTCCTCTTCACAGCTGTAATCTTATTTAAAACATGAGAAACTGGTGGTGACAGACAGATCTCACAAATGCCATAACACAATACGTCAGGGCACAGAATCAAGCTCAAAATGTCTTCAAAGATTTCCAGCCCATTCTGAGAAGCAAGCGCTTTCTGAGAAGCAAGCCCGTGCTAAGAAGGGAGGTTTCTCTGAAAGTCTCCCTTCTTAGAGTCAGTTAACACTAATGGGCATGTTTTATGCTGGTAACATTTTGCCATTAAATACAATGTTTATCTTGATACAGTACTGTGCAAAAACTTCTTCATATTTATCTAGGAAGATTAGAAATGGGTGCAATGATTTATTGAAACATGCAAGCATGCATGAAGCTACAGTAAAAGAGGCAAAAGCAGAGTTTTTACAGTTCTAATGAGCTTTTCAGTATTTGGTATGATGACCTTTGTTTTTCAACACAGTCGAACTTTCTTACAATTTCTTTAAGTAGTCTTCAGGACTGGGTCTCCAGCCTTCTTAAAGGACATTCAAAGCTCTTCTTCGAATTTTAGCTGGTTGTTCTTCTGTTGTCTGTCACGATGCTTCAGCATCGTTGAAATCTGGGCTCTGAGGAGACCAGTCCGTGACTGATAGTGTTCCTCTGTGTCTTCTATCCAGGTAGGTTTTTAGTCTTTCACGATGGTATTATGTGATAGATTAAAATCAGATGGTTCCTTTTTGCAGTTATAATTCGATTGAATTTTGCACCAATGGCTGAAATCAGCCCCAAACCATGAGAGACGCCATGTTTTTCAGGTGGCTCTAGACCCTCACAGTCATATCGCTCTCCTGACCTTCTCAGGACCTCCTCTGTAAGACCTGATGATCAGTCTGGTTCTTGTATAATTTGGCAAACTGCAGCTCTTTTCCTGTTTCCTTTCCTCAAGAATGGCTTCTTCACTGCTCCCCTTCCAAGCCATTTCTGATGAGGCGTAAACAAACTGTAGGTGGATCAGCTGAAGAGCCCGATGCATCTCGCTAGTTCTATGTCAGGTGTTTGCTGGATTTTTTTCGCATTTCCTGAGGACGTGAATTTCAGATACTGTTTTTTTAGGCCTGTCACTTTGTCCTCCATTTGTCCAGCAAACAAGACAGAAACAACATGTTTTATCACCTCTATAAGTTTACACAAGTGATTACCAAATCATCACAGAATGTTTGCAAAGGTTTTATTGCATTACTTCTAACAGCTTGAATGTATTTTGTGAAAACATGCTTTCCTACTACACAATATAAGCTGCAAAGCACTCGCTGTACTTCTGGGACAGCTGGAGTAATTGCTGGACTGCAGTGACCGACTCTCAACCTTATCGACACGCTGCAAATACGTGACTGTATTTTGCTGATTATTTTGTGTTGCGGAGCAGAAAAAAAAATACTGTATTGTTACTGGACTGAATGCCACAACAACAAGGAAGGCCTGAAGCAAATGTAGCAGAGATGAGATGTGACAGACACTGTGCACACAAGCCAAAAGATCTATTCACACACACAAAACACCTTTATTAACCATTTTCCAGAAACAATAGACTGCGAGAAAAGCATCCATGCTTCCAAAACAACGCAACCTATTTCTTCTTGGAAATTGAAATTTGAATTTAGCACCTGTCCAGTTATTTTCACTGAGTCTGATTGCAGCACGTCCCATACAGTCTACTGTATTAGTGATGCATATTAACATAATACAACATCCTAACGCTGTGGGGTTCCTAAAGGCTGTTTTCCTCAGTACTGCAGCTGATTATGCAGCGGAAAAGCACTTGAAACAAACAGTATTCCCCAACACAGGCATGCTGGAGCCATGAGTGTGAATCATGTCACGTTAGGGCGGTGGGTGCTCTCTGCATTTATTGAAAGCATAGGTCTGCAGGGAGCAGCAATAATTGGCTTTCATTATAAATTTAATGAAATGCTGGCGAAGAATATAGATCTCCAGTAAAACACAAAGCTCATTTTGTGGCCCCGCGCACCTTTTGGTCCTCAGCGGCTTTGACTGCAAGAGACCTTTCGGTTCCCCATCAATCATTAGCTTTTGTGACTGTAGCCTACTGTGTTATATTATAAATCCGCGTCTTTATTGTTGTTAAGAAAGGACGCCGTCTTGCACTGAAAAGAGGATTTGTTTTGTTTGTGTGTTCAGTGGAAACAAATGCAAAGTGGGCACATAATAGAAATCAGTAAACAGGCGGAAAGGACAATGCGCCACAGCACAGTTCGATTCGTGCTGCACTAATTGAGTAAATAAGACGAGCAAATGGAGATGTGTTCAAGATGAATTCGTGACTGGGTCTTAAATGACTTTGACATGATCGGGAACAATGTCAAATTTTTCTCGACGTCTTCTCACGTAGAGTTTCCCCTTCCATCTTAGTATGTTTGAATCTTTTGATCCGTGCACGGTTGAACGCTTCCTCGTGTATAATTATCTCATCATTTCCTGTCATGCTGATAGAGTCTGACAATGATCCCTGCAGAACTATTTGGTTGTAGCTTCAGTGCTCTGAGTACTGTGGTCCTACAGATTTAGCAGCTGTGACTACAAAGTACAAATTGAAGCCCTGTGAAGGTGGATGGTGAAAATGACTGGTTTTATGGCTTTAAGCCTCCTCTCAGCAACAAACCCTAACCTAAGCCTCGCTTTGCTCATGTCCTCCTACACTTCTGTTCTTGTCATCTCAGGATTTCAGTGTGTGATGAGGACAAATTCCGCCACAACGAGTTCATCGGGGAAACGCGAATCCCTCTCAAGAAGCTGAAGCCCAATCAAACCAAGAATTTCAACAACTGCCTGGAGAAACAGTTACCTGTAAGTTCACTCCATCCCACACACAGCTGCATTTTTATGTTGTTTAAACGTGATCGTGTTGTTGTTTCTTGAGGGGCTGTACTCACAACAACATTTTAGATCCTAAAGATTGTGCCAATATTACAGACATGGCTTTGCTGTCTGATAGACATGTTATTAAATGCCATGTGGAAGTTTAAGTCAAAATTTCCACCAAAGAAGAAGTTCTGTATGATTTGTCATATCGTATCATTTTATCGATTATAACAAAATTAAATAAACAAAATCTTCTAGATGAAGAGAAAACCAAACACACGATTTGCATTGATGACATTCTAATCCATGTTTGTTTTTCCAAATGTGCAAATCACCATGCAACAAGTGACACTGAATTTACATGCAAATATAGGTGTGACAGCCCTTTAGTTATCAAATTAGTGGGCAGTTTAATGTAATTCGATTTGAAAAACAACAAAATACATTTACTGCAATCTTTACTGCAATAATCTGATAGATATTTCTTGCTTTGTAAAGCTCACTTTTCCTCTTTTTGCACATAGAAGCAACATATTTCTGTCCCAGGTGCAGTTTTTGCCAATGTATCTCAACCAGTTTTGACCAGTTTTCACCCTACTTTCATATTACTTCTTACTTCTTGGATCCTTAGACCAAATTGTAAACCTTACTGTGTCCGGTATACATCTGCCTAGCTTAAGATTAAAGAGTAATTTAGTCATCATTACAAAGCATAAGGTTGTTCCAGTATATTTCCAGTGGAGTCACTTTATTCTGCTAAGAAAAACACTTCAAATACAAATCTGTGAGTAAATAAATTGATCATAAGAAAGAAGCTAACACTTCTGATAAACAGCTCATGTCAGCAGAGCAGAGCTGACATGAGCTGCTTAATTATAACTAATGTTGCCAGGTATGAAAACTGCCTTGAGAAGCAGTAAGCTTGAAGTCATTGTGTTTTTTAATTATTTATTTGTGTGTAACAGTGTAACTGCATAGCATGTAATACTCAACATTATACTCTGCTCAGTGCAATATGTTAGGTGTAGGCCGAGACCATAATCATCAGCAGCAGTCCATCATTTTCAGTGTATTAAGTGACTCCAGTGTGGGTTAGACTTGGCAAGCTTGCTCATGTCCACAAAGACCAGCACTGGAACAGCTTGATTTTCCACATCTGTTGCACTGTATGACCAACTGACCGGGAGTGATGGGCCGTCAAGGCGGTGTAACTTTGACGACGTCTCTCTTCAACATGCATGAATAATTGATTTCATAATGCTGTGCCGATTTGATCTCTGCTTTTACCTCTCAGGTTTCACAGTCCATGCCAGTGAACTTTCATAACATCTTTATCCTTCATCTACGTTTGACATTGATGCCTAGGAAAAGTGGGAGAACCTGTGCAATTTTAAACTGCACCAAACTTTAGTTTGCATTAAGTAAAAGGTGACCCGTTATTATCCACATTTTAATCACAGTTAGTGCATTATGTTGTTTAATTTTGGTGGGGGTTTTTTAAAAAAGGGAAAGAAACTGTTTAGTTATCCCCAAGAGATCGGAGGTCTCAGATAACATTTCTTGAGGTCTCAGACCTTAATGAGCTTGTTAAGACTTTGGTTTGTTCACAATAAAGTTCAGGTTATGTAACTTTCAAAGCTTTATAAGCACACTGACTCTTCAAACCTTGGCTCTTCTGGTCTAGCACTCTCAAAACTGAAATAATTGATACCCATTAACCAGACGAAGTAGCTAGTAAAATGTTTTCAAGTATCAGTTTCATCAGTTTGTAATGTCAACTTAGAAACAGCAGTTGACAGGAACAGTGCACCTGAAGGTGAAGTCCGAACCACTAAAAACATTTCAGAGAGGGTCATAAACCCTTGTTTTCAATGTAAAAGTCTTTCAGGAAGATTTATCAAAATAGTGGTGCACTGTCCTACCATTCATTAACACTAGGAATGGGTATCGTTTAGGTTTTATCCGATACCGGTGCCAAACCGGTACTTTTGAAAGGGTGCCAGTGCTTAAACGGTGCTCGAACCGGTGCTTAAAGAATGGAGAACACAAACTTTGTCCACAAACCTCTCATGTTTAGCTGTTTTGAAAATTTCCCACTCGTGGGACTAATAAAGGTATCTTATCTTATCTCTTTTTATGTAAAAAGATAACAATGTTAGCCTTTTCTGCAGCTATAGGACATATATGGTATCACTCTTGGCTGGAAGCAGTGCGTAAAACAATGGAAAAAACACAAACTATGTCCAAAAACCTCTCATGTTTAGCTGTTTTCCACTTTTTCTTTGGTCATTTTAGCCTTTTTGGCCAGGGTGAAGGGAGTATCTGCCATCAAACAAGAAGACAGCCGCATGTAGCTACAACGGTGTTTGCTAGTTCACCTTACATGCATTAATTTAATAACGTGGTTAGCCTACTCAACGTAAATTACCCACGAACAACATTAAGCTACTCACACAGAGAAGAACGGCTGCTGCTGCATCATCACCCGTCATCATTTCTGCTACACTGGCAGGGCTAGGGGCCAGGACTCTCCTCTTCGGGATAACAGGCACCACACCCGCAGTAGATGTGCTCGGTGTGAGGTCTCGCAGCAAGCTATCAAATACGGCGCATTTCTCGGCTTTTAAAAAAACGCTATGCGTTGCCAGGTGTTTCATCAGATTCGAGGTGTTACCTCCTTTGACAGTATCACCTTAAAGCACTTGTTGCAGGCTGCTGAGTTTGCATCTTTTGCTGTGAAGTACAGCCAGACTTTTGACCGCTTCGCCTTAGGAATTTTTAATCTGTAGCTCTGCTCTAAAAGAACGTAAGTACCTGGGCCCGCCTACTATCCTTGGAAAGGTCAAATGATTGGCTAGAATCCAAAGTGTATGACATCTCAGGAAAAAAAAAGCAACGAAATAAAGCACCGAAATATGCGCTGCTTTTCGGTCTGGTTACTACCGTTTATGTCAGAACCGGTGCCATAAAGGCACCAGATACCGGTACCCATCCCTAATTAACACCTGCCGCAATTTGGTACCCTAGGAAAACTCATCATGGAAGCATATGATTATTTGCTCATGTCAAAGTTCAGAGCCAGAACAAATGAGCAAACACATCTTTAAATGCTGATCAGTTGAACCAAACTCTTGGATCACTAGCAGACGTTTGGGGGGGAAAGAGGTGCAGATTTCATTTAAAAAAAACCACAGTTTTCCAACTCTTAAACCCGGGATAAAATCAGTCCTGCAATCTGGCTTATTCATCCAAAACAAACCTTATAATCCAAAATAGGCAGTCTAAAGAAGCAAAAGCTGAAGACTTTGCTAAACATCAGAAAATATCTGCTGTCATTTCACTGTTTCTGTTCAGATACACAGCTGCATGTCAAAGCCTGAGCTACAGTTCTGCACGGAGAGTAATTAAGGAAGGCATGCGGTCTGTTTTATTGATAACATAACTCTAATTAGTTTCACTGGGACAGAATGTGTGTGCGAACAAATTTAAATATCTGGTAATACTAAATCCAGATAATAAGCGGTGCATTATAATAGTATAACAAAATGGTGCTCCATATAATAGATGTTGGTAATTGCAAGAAACAACAGGACCCGGGAGGATTTAGCTTAAAGCACATGACAGATTAGAGCCTTGGGTTTTGAGCCCATAAGTGGGGTGCGGGAGTGGATTATGCGTTATGAGAGCATGGGAGTGGAGTGAAGTATCATTGAACTGTGATTGAATATCCTTTTGAAAATGCCTACACAGTTTATGGTTTAAAAAAAGTGGATGCAGTGTAATTCTGGACCATCCATATTTGGAGTGTGGAGCACAGTCTTGTGTTTGGAGAGACAACTTCCTGTTGCTTCACTCATATGCTTTGTTGTCCATGTGGGAGTGAGAAATAGCATCCAAAAATACAAAAATATGCTTGTGCATAAACTGGGACCAAACAGCTACTATTCATTGAACAATCTGGGCTTTCATTTTGTACCGAGGTTTGTTTATGTAAGTGGATGTTGTGCTTCCAAAAATGACCACATTTAAAGTGTATTGTAGTCATTTGCCATTCAAAGATTTGAGCATTTTGGGGAGCAGAAAGCAGTATTAGTGTTACAAATGCTATTATTTGTGTTTATTTAGTAGTTTAGTAGTAGGTTAGTAGGTAAAGCAGGTAAGTTTACAATTTGCAACATTGCATCTAAATGTTTGTGGCAAAAATCTGCATATCTAAGAGATAACAACCAGATGAGGGATTGCAAAGTGTGATCAGTAGATACTGTCAGTGCTGACATGGAACAACGTGACTCACAGGTATATCTGCATGACACTGCTGCCTGCAGCTTTACAACAGCTATCTACAGCAAAGAGAGGATGAATTTATTCCACGCACAGCAGACATGCTCTTTAATTTCCACGTTACTGTTTGTTTAGTAAAACTAGAGTTGATTTTAGAAGATGGGTAGCTCAGATCATCGCTGTATAGGTTTTTAAGCAGAGCAGATATTTGCATCAAAGGTGACAAATGTTTAATTTCTTCTTCAGATAAGATTCATGCTATTTTGGACCACCCTGTCATATGTCGTGTAACAGGGCCTCATAGGCCTTTTTCTTACAGATTGCTTCAAGGCAAAGTGAAGTGAAGCTATGACTGTTGCTGGTTAAAAAGAGAAAAGGGTGTTCTGGCAGGTAGCTTTCTGCTCCGTTTGTGCTTGGATGAGGAGCTCTGTCTTAAAAAACAGGAAGTTGTTTTGTGTGCCGGGGAGAATAGAGCAACCATTTAATCATCTCATCCAGCAGCTCACAGTGCCTGTCTTATTGATGGTCTTGACAGTGGAGCCTTTTAACTGGCTTCTTTGGCTTATATAAAAGTCAGTAGATTGGGTAGAAAACACAGAAAAGCTTTGATGTAACCTTAAAGTCGTAAAGGTCATTTTTCAGGGTCATTCTGGGTCATATGAAAATGTATATTGTATTCATGAATATACATAGATTAGTGTGTAATTTCATCTTCCAACAAACTGATGCATTCTCATAAACTTAAAATCAATCTATTAAAAATACATAGGAGGAGATTTGTGGTTCATGTAAGCAGCCGTGTTACCTCACCATATTTGAATACAGTGGTCGGAAAGGACACCTCCCTTCTGACTAGTCACGTTTTACGTGTCTGACTAGAGACTGGCCAAATATATAATGTAGTACACCCAAGGCAGAAAAGAGAAGAAAAAAAAGGTGTAGACATTCGAGTGCAGTGGAGCGACAAAAAAGAAATTAAAATGCAAAGGAAAGAGACAACACGATCATGATCTTAATAAAATGTGTCCACTTCCTCCTCACCTCAAGTCTCGTGTAATCAGTTACAGTCTGACAACATATGAGAGTTTATTCACCAAGCGTGAATAAACGCTTGGAGAAATCTTACACCCTTACTACAAATATAGTTTCACTAACAGCAGCTAACAGCGGCTAAAAGTAGCTAACAGGGCCAATCAGTGGCAGTTATCGACAGTTGCCCCATATTAGACTCCTTTCACAAAGTTTTACAGCCATTTCCAGAGTAAATAGAAGTGGACAGTTATCCAGCATTGACAGCTGAGGTAAACAGCAGACTGATACATTTGTAAATTTGGTTCTACTAAATTTATAGTTGTTACTGTTTTACCTTCTTCAACAGAAAACTACTAAAATCTTTGTAAATACTATGATTTTGTAGTGTTTTTAAATTTCAGACGTCTTCCCCTTAGAACAGTGGTTCTTAACCTTGTTGGAGGTACCGAACCCCACAAGTTTCATATGCGCAGTCACTGAACCCCTCTTTAGTGAAAAATAAAATGTGATTTTTTTCAAATTCAAGACATAGATATGTTTTTTATTGGTGCACAAAATGAGCCGTGCATGTCACGGTGGAGGCTCTGCCGAACCCCTGAGACCGATTCACCGAACCCCTAGGGTTCGATCGAACATAGGTTAAGAACCACTGCCTTAGAACTTAATTGCACAGTGTTAGAGATCAGTGGGTGACCTTAGTCACAAAAAATTGTTTTTCCCCCAATCAGTTTAGTGAGTGTTTGCTGGAGGTTTGCAAACCATTTGTATACACATTTACAAATGACACTCAGACATGAAAACATGGAGAATTCTTAATTTAAAAGCTCTTACAACAGTATATTCAAGGCAGCACTTCATCTATTAGAATATAGGACCAATGAATATTTTGCTGACATAAAGACTGAGGAACACTTTGTATGTTTTGGTAATTTCAATGAGGCTGGACTGCTGTGCCTGCCAACATTGTGAGTTTGACCAATTGCCCATTTTCAATTTAATGGATGAGTCTCCAAGCCTGGACTCTGGATCTGCAATGAGCACTGGCACCAGGAGACGGCAAGAGGCCCTGAACAGTAGAAGCCAGCAGCCTAATCTGGCAATGAATCTTGGATCAGTGTCTCTGTACAATACATTTCTGTATTCCCTCAACTCAGTTGGACAATGAAAGGCTTAGCTGTAATAGAAGGCCTCAAATTTGTAGCTCACCCTGTTGCCACATTTTATGTAATTTCAAATTATATTTTGTTTCATTATGTAAGCCCGTGTTTAAAAGCCGTTGATCTGTCTTTCCTGGAAACAGTTACTACGGCATCATGCCAAATGCTTGCTGAAAGTATTCAGCCACAAAAGAGTATGGCACATGTGGCTAAAGGGTGACAGTGTTAATAATGATGGATGTGATGGCCCGTACAACTTAGAACATGAAATGCCTTACAGACTTTTATCTTTCTGTTCTCTCCGACAAGGTTTTCCCACATTTCTGACATCCAGGGGTTCTAACACTTCACTTCCACACAGATATGTTAGTGTTCTTAATGCTATATTCTTTACATTCAAGGAGACATCTTTACAGTTGGTTGGAAACTTCAGCGAATTTTATCAATTTGTTATCTTCAATTTTTTTGGAATGATAAATCAGAGGCTAGCCTGCCAGTTTGTTGTTAAAATGCATGAACCACAATGTTTGTAGTTTTTAAATATTAAGCAGCTAAGAGCTAATCATTCACTTACACAAGGCTCCAACTATCTGGCAACCGCTGGAAAATACGTGTATTCACCAATTTCTGAGTAGTTCCTGAAAACTGCTGGCTGTCATTGGATGAAATCATTTGCAAACTGGATGCTGAACAAGAAAACCAGTCAAGATAGTTTGCATAGAAGATGGAGTCTGACTTGTCCGCAAGCACTGAAAAAAGTGAAACCTAAACCAAGGAAAGGGAGGAGCCTTTTCCCATATAATACTTGTACAATAATAAGTCTTTTTGCAACCTCAGCAGTCTGCCCCTGGTGGCCTATGCTGGCTTCACTGTTCTGATCTGATCTGATGTCTATGGCAGCGGTCCCCAACCCCCGGGCCTCGGACCGGTACCGGTCCGTGAGTCGTTTGGTGCCGGGCCGCGAGAGTTGACGCTCAGGTGTGAAATGTATGGTTTTCAGGGTTTTTATCAGTTTTCAGCGTTATTTTGTTGTCGTTTTTACGATAACTCTGTTTTCCTGGGTCTTTTCACGTGTGTTATGAATAAATCTTCTTTTTTCGGTACCGGTACTAGTTTTATTTTGTTGTATTTATCCGCGACACTTTAAAGACCGGTCCGTGAAAATATTGTTGGGCATAAACCGGTCTGTGGCGCAAAAAAGGTTGGGGACCGCTGGTCTATGGCATTGTCTTGTTTTTGGGGGGCAGCCTCTTGTGACTGTTCAGAGAGCTGCATTTTTTCTCCCTTAAGCTTTGGCTTCATTTGTTCGAGGCTGCTGCTTTTACCTCATTGAAATCCACTGCAGACATTGACATTTTTCAGCATTTCCAGCCAGACGTGGGAACTGAAGTTTGAATGAGGAGATAATCACATTAGTACAAGTATAAACGAGGCGCTTCGTATTTTTTTCCTTAAAGGCGAGAGAACCAGAGACTGAGAAGCCTAAATATTCCTCTTAAGCCTCTGAGCAACAATTTCTCTCACCTGTTTTTACCTCTGCTGTTACGGGCACAGCTTTATTTATCCTCTCTGCGTGGAATATGTGTGTGAATGCCAGTGCTCTGTATGCCTCAGCCGCTTCTCTTGCATCAGCACAATAGTTAGCGCCCCACTGTTTTCAGAGAGGTGTTGATCTAAGAGATCCTACCAGGACATTGGCAGCAGATGTATTTCAACCCAGCTTCCTGTTGCACACATTTAAAGCCTCAAATCCTGAACTACCCACGCATTCTCTCAAAGAGATTCAGACGTGACCTGTGTCACAGACAAACACTGGTGTTCCTCTTAGCATGTCAGAATTTCTTTGTTGTATTGTTACCATAAATAATACAAAAAGATGGAGGCTTGTGGGAAGGGGTTTCACTTTAAAGTGCATGGCTAAATTTTTTGAATTGATTACTATAGTGTGAACCAGTCAAAGACACCCTCCCCTTTATCCTGGCATATGATCAGACATTTTTCTTGGTAATACCTCTGTTTCCCTGGTAACCCCTGAGGGGCTGTGTAATACCTGGGACCCAGTCAATACACTTGGAATATTATTGTGCTGGGTTGCTACCTACTGTATGCGCTGCTTTGTTGTCAGTCTTTGGAGAAAATAATGAAGCGAGCACAGAGTGAGACATATTTCACTGTGTTATTTAGCACCGTGCCTGCTTTCATTCAGAGTGATGTGGAGATGCTCTCATCGGAGGTATCCGGTAATGCTGTGCATTAAATTCAATTAATGGACATCCTCTAGCCAGTCATAATTGAGTTTTCCCTGAGGCAGTGGTACATGTAGCTGGAAAATGTAAAGTAAACACCACTGCACGGCGGTGTGTTTGGTTATGTTAATTGATTTTATGTTTGAACAGATTAATAGAAAAAGGAAACGGGGATTCATAAAAGCTGCACGAGGAGTCACATCTTAGGAGACATCCATAAATTTTAGTTTGAAAAGCTTTTACTACATTTAGGCTTTGCATTCAAACCACTCCAGTGTATTAGGAACCCTAAAACCACTAAACCATATGCTGCTTTTAGTTTGAAAAATGAAAATTGAGCCAAAATGTTGCAGTTAGGATTTGCACATCCTTTGTGATCTCCTTCTTTTCCTGTGGGTGCTCCTTTCCTGCTGCTGTTCCCTTATTTCCTTCTAATCTGTTTCACACCTGCCTGAGCACCTTACACATGCGTGTTACTATCAGAAAGAATTTTCACCCCATGGTTGATCCAAGCAAAGATACTCAAACCATTTTGCCATTGTTTTTCTTCTCTAGTATTTCATACAAAGATGATATATAAAAGATGGATATTGTCGTTGTGATGCCATCAGTTGGCTTGTAATGTCCTGTTTAAGGGGTTGTTTGACATTTTGAAAATTATGTAACAGATTTATTCATCATATAGTGATTTTTGGGGTGTGTGAGATGAAAAGGAAAGAAAATAGCGCCAGCATCATCCTCTGTCGCACCAACCCTCTGCAAATCCTCCTCACTACATCTATGAATATTCCCTGTGGGCTTTCTCTTTTCTTCCTGCCTGGAAGACCCATCTACAACATCCTTTGTCCAATGTATCCACTATCCCTCCTCTGCACATGTCCAAACTATTGCAGTCTTACCTAAACTGTCCCTCTGAAACACTCTTATCTACCGTATTTTTCGGACTATAAGGCACACTTAAAATCCTTTAAATTCCTCAAAAATAGACAGTGTGCCTTATGTATGAATTCTGGTTGTGCTTACTGACCTTGAACCGATTGTACACAGCGCTCAAAAATCTGTCAAAATGTTTTAGTACAACTTATTAAGCTATGAAGCCGCACAGCTTGGTGGATTGTCGGAGCATTACGGCTATGGAGTTAGAAGTTAGCAGGAAGTTAGCTCGCTAGTTTCTACCTAAACATGATACATCATGTTCTGACTGAGAGATTTCAGAATAAATTAAACTTACAGCTCTGCTATCACTTCCAACATAAATGAAGACAGAAAACTAAACAGCAGTAACATTTGTAGGGTTACTGAAGTTGGACTAGCTGGTATATAACGATGTGCTACGTTATCGCTAGCGACATAGCTATGTTAGCATAACATAAACACAGTGAAGCTGGAGGATGAACGCTAACTTTTTTCCACTTAATAAAAGTTAATGTGAGGGTTTCCGATGGTTACGGACAAATGCAATGGCACGGCAGGATGCTGTAAACGGACCAAACTTCAGTCGAGAGAACAACTGAGATAATCCATCCACAATACGAGGTTAGTCATTAACAGAGATGGGCGTTACTGTAATCCGATTACTTTTTTCAAGTAACGAGTAAAGTAAGGGATTACTATTGCAAAAAAGGTAATTAGATTACTGTTACTTTCCCGTAAGCACGCTGCATTACTGCGTTACTAAAACCGTGATTTTTTTTTTGCGAGAGTGTCTCATGACAATGACGTAAGCGAGTGTGACGTTGGTGACAACAGCTGTGTGCAGATCAACAATGGATAATATGTCAAGTGCGGGAGAGAGTATGAGCGTGCAGCGTTTAAAGCGTGGTAGTACTGATCTTACTTTGAGTTTGATTCCGTAAAAAGTGACAAAAATATTAGAGTCCGCTGTTCACTGCGTGGGAAGAAAACTTCTTTTTACAGCGAAAAAAAACCCTTAACTTCCGGGCAAGCACCGAGTGCGCTGCCAGGGAATGGGAAATTCACAGAGAAACTCGCGGATTCTTCAACTGACCGCTGCGGCACACCTGCACCAGGGCAAACCTCCGCCTGCTATACAGGTGAAAATAGAGCAACAGGACTGCTGAGTCTTTGATTTTATTTATTTTCTGCTGTGAGTGTAAACACAAAAAAACAAATATTTTATTTTATGTGCTGGAATGTGCAGAAAATAGGTTTAAATGTTAAACTAATTTCTTCCAGTCAGAGAATGTTGCATATAATTAAATTTTTGCTTGATGCATAAAGTTAAAAGATTAAAACTAATTAAACAATTTTAAAAAAGAGACTTTTCCATTTGATTACATTTTGTATGATGGATTATGCAGAAAAAGTAGAATTGGGCTGAAAGATCTATCGCTTTATCACCTATTCAGGTTGTAAATCGTGTTTTTAAAAAGTAACTAATTAATTAATTACTTTTTAAAATAAGCAATCAGTAAAGTAACGGGATTACATTTTTGGGGAAGTAATCAGTAATTAGTTACTGATAGTTACTTTTAAGTAACTTGACCAAACTGGTCATTAATATACTGCAACAACATGGGAATAGGAAGTCGAGGACGCCAGAATGAGTTGAGTAAAGTTTGTTTATCTGACTGTTTGGTTTCGCTTAATGTGCCTTATAATCTGGTCCACCTTATGGTCCGAAAAATACTGTCATTTTATCCATTGTGGTCACTCTCGCAGTGAATGCAGTTTACTTGCTACTTTCTTGGTATGGATTATTTATATGCTGGCAGAAAAAAGAGCTGTTAGCAATGGGCTGGTGTTCAGGCTAAATGAATGATCTGTGAGTGTGAAACTGAAAAGAAGACAGTGAGTGCTGTAGAAATGTCAGCGCTTGTCAGGCATGCTGGGCTTGTTACTATCCAGGCAGCCTGAGGTTTGTGCTTCCTACCTCGCTACTGTATGTGTCTCGATGCTCTTGGTTTGTCGTGGATTCCTAAAGTGCGCTCTGTTAAAGGATACAGGCAGACGGAAACTACAAAATCACAACTGGACAAAATGGATTTGAGAGTAAGCTGAAGTGGCAACTGAAACATGTTGGCACGCTAGATGAGTTGAATGTCGTCACCAGTCCAGTGAGACGTCTTGTAAAAGTCATGTGTGATTCATGTGGGGAGAGTCAGCTCCTTGGAGATATCTGATTAGTATCCTGCTGTGGATACTGCTAGACAGATTGTCGAGCCCTGTCTCCTACACACAGTACAAGAGTGTGTGGTGGAGGCAGCAGTCTGCGTCTGCAGAGCTGTTTCTTTATGCCAGTTTTGCTCTTCATTTAAATATTGTTTTCTGATTATTGTGGGAGTTTTGGGGGTGTTAGCAGCAAAGATCATAGATTGCACAGCTTGTGAGGGCACTTTGTTTTTGGATTATTTTATGGGCATTTCTGCCATTATTTGATGGTGAAACAGTGAAAATAGACAGGAAAGTGGTGAGAAACAAAAGAGTGCCACGTGTCAGACTCAAATCTGGGCTGCTGTCTCCAAGTGGGCAGCTATGTGGATACATATCTATATACATGTATCCTTCAGGCTCAAGTCCTCTACCCAAGGCCTGGGAGCTTGAGGGTCCTCTGCAGTATCTTTGCTGTTCCTTGGACTGCTTTCTTCTGGACACAGATCTTGGATGATGTTCCTGGGATCTGCAGAAGCCACTGTTTCCTGTTTCCTTCACCTTCCACATCTTCTCGAGCTCTTCTCTCAGCCTTGGTATTTCTCCAGCTTTTCATCTCTTCTTTCTCATGTTGCTATCCCTTGGTATATCACTGCACCTGTCTCCTTCTGCTTGTCCACCACTACTATGTCCGGTTGGTTAGCCATGACCAGTTTGTCTGTCTGTCTAGAAGTCCCACGGGATTTTAGCTCTTAGGATTTTGCCTGGTGTGGTAGACCCCAGCTTTTATTCATCTTGTGTTCAGAGCTTGTTAACATTGCAATGTTTTTAGGTATATTTTTGTGTTTTTACATCAACAACTTGCCAGTGGTACTGGTCATTGTCTCTAAGATTTTTGGGGGGGTTCTTGCCACTTGGAGGCAGAAAAAAGAAGTTGTGATAATGCATTTCTACCCTGTGGCATCAAATAATGCTGTTCTGCCAGATAGTGCTTGCAACTCACCATGGTGTGCAAGGGTTCTTTGATGCACCAGCTGCAGCAACACTGGGCGCTGAGAGATCACGGCCCCAAGCTACGAAATCTCCATTAGTGAGTTGGCTAGGTGATGGATGGATGGGTTGTTTATTAGCCACAAGAAAGTGGACTGCACCCCGTTTGGAGCTTTGTCTTTTGCTTTGTTTGGGAGTGACAGACCTGGCTCGCTGTTGCTTAAACGCGATGCATCCAGGCACTGGTGCCAAATTATACCATGTCCTTTTCTGTGAGACACCAGCAGCATTGAAAAAAACGAAAGCATTTGGCACATTTGAAATGAGAGCGGGTTTTTTATGCACACAATAGGGACATGTGATCATATTATAAGCTGATATCTTGACTTGTTGGCAAACAGGTGCTTATTTATACATCCAGCTTCAGAGCTCATTGTCATTCATTTACAGTCATGGTTCTGGCCACCTGTGAACTCCTGAAGGACATTTATGGCTGGTTATCTGATAAACACGCATTTTATTCACCTGCTTGTTGATGTATTTGAAAAATGCAGAAAATTGTCCATTCAACTGAAACCAGTAATATTTAAAAGTTGTGAAAATTTTCAGAACATATGCAAACTTTTTATTATTATTTGGCAAATCGAGTTAGAAAGAAGAAAAGTTTTCTTTTGACATACTGACAGCAACTTTCATTCAAAGTAACAGGAACTGTAGTTGTTGTCTTGTACATAGTTTTCATAATATATCTATGAATGCACCATGTACACTCTGTCTCTATTACTCCATTTACAAGTATGTGAGAAATAACTAATAATAATAATAAACTTTATTTATAAAGCACACTTAAAAACCAATGGTATGCCAAGGTGCTTAACAAGTAAGATCGAGAATAGGAGGAGGATAATAGAAATAGGACCGAAGCAAGTACTGAGTATGCAAGCAGGTAGCTGTCACTGATACATAGGAAAGCAACAGGTACAGAGCAAACAAGAATTTAAATGAGCATAAAAACTAGTCCAAAAAATGCTATGACCAAAATTAAAGGACATTTTGCTACTGCACATGCATTAAAGTGGTTTGCCTGGTTCTTAAATATTATGGGTTTTATACGGTGGCCCTGAGAGGTCAAACGCACTGCAAATTAAGGTCACACACAAAAAAAATTAAACAAATTGCTGGAAAAACCACACAAAACACAACATAAGTTGGAAAAATCTCCCAAAAGCTCACAAAATATAAAATAAATATAGCTCACATAACACAGCTGAAGTGATTTAGGGGAGATAATATCTTTTCCGAATGATCTTAAAATGTCTGTGATTTAAATTATGTTCCTGACCAAGTCAGGCCCACAAGTGATTAATTATGAAATTCACTGTGACTTCAACAAGAGAATCACTGATTTAAGTCGGCTCTTACAGTGAGGGGAAGAGAAAACCACATGAACTAGCTTACATCTAAAAGCTGATGCTTTTTATCTCCTGCTGAGGGTGGTCGACACACAATCCAAATTCCAGCAAATTCCCTCCCGTCTAACGTAAACTGAGATGTGGATGTTTTGACGGGTGTTTTTTACTATTTGTTTATTGTATAGCTTGCGTTTTACCTTGTATTTGTTGCATTTCTGAGATGTTTCGAGTTTGTTGCCCTTGTGTAAGAGATTTGATCTCAGTGGGACTTCCCTCCTTGCTCACAGTAAATCGTTCCCCCACTGGCGCTCCAAGGCAGTGACGGCAGATCCAGACACAATCAAACCGCACAGCTATATCAGCGTTATCAGCTCTATCTGTTATTTTCTACAACATATAAAACTTAGCACCTGAAAAGTAAACGAGTCAATGTACTGTACTATGTTATTGCAGTAAAATCAAGGTTTTTCAGTTTGACTTCACTGTAGCATCCAGTCTATCAGAGATGAGAGAAGGAACTGAGACAGAAAATCTAATGAATATTAATTTGAAATGGCACAAACAGTTTTCAGTGGTCCAGGCACTTTCAAGTAGCTCTCGATTAACTTAAAGTTCTTTAGACTCATTGGCCTTTGCTATGTTGATATGAGTGGCTTTATCCTGTGTGTGTGGTTAAAAATAAGTGCTGAGGTAAAGGGAAAAATGATGAATTACCCACATAATCAGCAGCTGTGGAGGAGTTGCTGGTAAATTGCATTTCTAAGTCACTGGACATGGAAAAAAAGCTCTTTCGGCTTCTGAACTGCCTTTCTGTCATTTTCATACACTCAAGTATTTTTTCTTTCTAGATAACAAGAAGTGCTCTGTGGGCCAACACAAACTTGTATAGTAGAAAAGTACATGCATAAGATTGTCATGAATAACTGGTAGTTGTACAGGTCTGTTTTACCAATAACTTAACTAACAAGCACTGATGTAATAGGTTGACTCATATTGTAGTAAATCAGGCTGTTTTTTCTGTTTTATTCTTTTCCATAGTAGTCTCAGGACAAAGTGTGTTCCTTTGCTGGGTCTTATTCCTCTTTTACTCCCCATATTCCATGGAGTTCCACAGGGTTCCAAATTAGGACCACTGTTCTTCTCCATATAAATAATTTGTATGATAATTATCAAATGCTGTCTTCAGACGCCACAGTTATTTGTTCCCTTTTAATTGTAGACACCTTTACATTCCTACCTTTGAAGTTGTTCAGTCCCATTTAAACCAAGTTAATGTTAAATACAATCAACTCAAAATTGCTGCTTTTTAAAAACAGACAACACATAGCTTCTCTTTGTTTTGTTTTGTTTTGTCTTTTACAGCAAAGCACCACATCAAAGTATTGTATTCTCAGCATCCATCTAAGGATGAAGAACTGAGTGAAAGAAACTGCAATCATGGGCAAGTAGATTAATTCAGTGTGGAATTTACCGAAATCAGGATGTAATCTTTGAGGTCGGTAAGAAGTAGAGGTTGGTGGAGTTTGTTTAAAAGATAGCAGGTAAATGTAAATATTGTATGAGAGCAATGCATACATTATATGGAAAATATGCATTGCATAAGTTCATCTATTTGCGCTGTTGCAAGCATAATGTTAAGGCCATATTTTAATCATGCAGAAATTATCTTTAATCTTCAGAAGCTGCAGATATTTTTTTAAATATATTTTTTAAAAATCATTATGAGAATATTTTATCAAGGACAAACCAGAACATTGATATTCCAAAGTTTTTTTGTTTATTTGTTTGTTTTATTCCCCTCCTCAATCGAGGAGTGTGGTTATTTACGATTAAACCGCTTTCAGGCTGCCATTGAGGCCTCTAAATGGCAGAGCAACTGTAAGCACCTTGAAGCAACTGCTGTTGTGATTTTGTGCTATATAAATAAAACTCAGTTGCACTGAAGTTGTGCAAAAAGAACACGAAAGGATGTTTTATAAGACGAGGATTTGTGATGACATTTTGGTATCTGTAAGGCTTCCCTTTTGTTGTTAAAGTGAACTTGTGTTCACTTACTTATTTGATCACGTAAAACCAGGGAGATCAAGAATCTCTTGAAACCGAGCTCCTAGATGAGACTTGTAGACAAATGTACTGCTGTAGGATGCTCATATTATATTGGCCTAGAGTTTCACTCTGAGCCATTTCATACCACCACTTAATGATCAGTTTCATGGAATGTTTTCTGTTATTGGATCTGTATGATGTCACAGGGGATAGATTTTAACAGGTCTTTGGTTCAAATCTTGTATTTATGAGGGGCAACCAATCAGAAGAAAACTGGCTTAAAGGAAAAAAAGCTAAAAATCAAGTGTTTCAGTCAGAGGATGAAGTGAGGGGCTGTTTCTGTAAATAAGGATTATTTTTGAACAGTGAAGCATGCAAAGCTACTGCAGGAGAGTCCAAGAGTACAATATGGAACTAGCAAAGAGTATAATAAATCCAATCTCCCTTCTAGGAAAATTTGTGAAGTTATTTTCATTGGATTATTGGATCACACTGAAACTTTAAAAAAACACAGGAAAAAAGAAAAATGCTGCAAAAAGCACCAAAAATACAACTGAAGTTGAATAAAATACAATAGAAATAGAACATAAGAACATTTGCTCACTGATTTGTTTTGTTTTCCATTTCCGTTGTGTTTTATTCAACTTATGTCGTGTTTTGTGTGCTTTTGCAACATTTTTTTAAATTTGCTGGCGTTTTCTTTCCGTTTGACCTCTAAGGGCCACGGAGTAAATGAATAAATGAATGTTAAAAAATATGTGTTTAATTTTTTTGAGCAATGTGCTAACAATGTGGGTAGATCTAGAGAGATAAGGTTATTCAGACAACATTTTATTCTTTTGTTTATAAAAAAATGTTTTATTTAAAACAAATGTATATATA
This sequence comes from Neolamprologus brichardi, assembly GCF_056152115.1. Taxonomy (NCBI): domain Eukaryota; kingdom Metazoa; phylum Chordata; class Actinopteri; order Cichliformes; family Cichlidae; genus Neolamprologus; species Neolamprologus brichardi. Next base: position 28,691,587 of record NC_142113.1, on the reverse strand, counting down.
CGCACATACACAAATCCATCCAAAACCATTCAAGAAGCCTGTTTTTTTTTAATGCTGTAATGTTATTTTTGTGCCAAGAAAGCTACATATTGTGTTGCTTTCTCCCAGGATGCAGGGAGAATTGGAAAATTCACGGACTTTTAAGCACAGTGGGAAGAAATTGTGGAGAAAATACTTGATTTGCACAATGAGAAAGTGGAGCTGTGTATCAGCAGCTTGCAGAACCCATTGTGAGCCTCCTGCCTCCACTTGGTAGCCAGCGACGCGGTGAGAACGTTTCAGTGGCCAGGATGTGGTCTCTTTAGTTTCTCTGTCCTATTTTGCTACTGTTCCTGAGGCATGTCATTACATTTTGACTGCACCTTGTGATCATTTAACAAGCTATCAAGTTGTGTACTGTGCATGATTATGATTGATGCAGTTGCAATGGTGTCAGAATGACTGATGCTATCCAGCAGCCTAAGAATGAGACTTCCTGTTTAAAGAGAGAATTTGTTTATATAGAAATCTGTGGTGGGGGGGGGAGTGGGGTGCCGCGTTTGGAGACACACTTTTAACATCATGTGTCAGTTCCGATGTTTTTCTTGTCTCGAGGAACATGGTAAATTAATTTTGATGAGGCCATTAACTCATCATCTACAGCGGAGATGGGATCAATCAGCCAATCAGTGTTTGGCTGATTTTTAAGGCACGTACTTGTCTAGACAGCTAGGACTGTAGGTGCTGGAAACTTTACAGGTTACATGGTGAACAGAAATGTCCTGGCAAAGACTGAAGCCTGGCTACAAAGAGCCAGAGCAAGCCAAGAATAGACTAAGGTAAAATTAAAAGAAGGTAAAAAAAAAAAAGAAAGACCTGTCCTCCCACTCCTTCACTGGATCCTGATGAGGTAATGCTTTACTGCTTTTATATAAGCAGCTGTGCAGCACAGGTTCAACATCCCTGAGAATTCAAGCACATAACATGGGAAAGCAGTACGTGTGTAATCAATGGGGGGCTGCAAGTATTTTACCAAAACATAAAAGGAAAGACACCAATGTGACATTTCTTAGTAGGACTCGGACAGATTTTGAAGACTTGAGTGTAGGTGGATGATTGTAGTGGCAATGAGAGAGGCAAAGGCCAAGACATCTAATTTCTTTTTAATAAATTCGGGGTAATTCAGGGACCCTTCAAAATAATAAACGAGCAATATGCAGTCTCTGTGCCAAGGACGTGGCATGGTTACAAAGATGTTCCTCCAAAATCCTGGAAGTTTCTAGTTTCTAGGGTCAGATGAGATGGGGTTTAATCACGTCTCTCACTGCATTTCGGCTTATGTAAGTGAAAATGTTTCAATTTTAGAAAGCGGAGGCGGACACAAGAAGAGAGATTGTTAGCCTGGGATTTCCCTTTTTTCCAGCAGAAGACCTTAAATCAACTTATATCAAACTGCATTCCCAGTTTGATTTAAGTCATGGGATAAGGAGAATTTTAAGGATTAAGTTATATTGTTTATATCCGGGAATCCGCCTAGCAAAGACTTAAATCCAGCTCACTGGATGGATTTGAAAAATGTAAATGAGGGCATAAATTTTAGGCTTCTAACTGTATTTTCATAACTTTTACTGCTTTTCCCACTGATAAAGACATCGCCCACTACCATTCATACCACACCTAATAAGTAATAGATAAACAAATATATGACAGAAAAGACTATAGAAATGTAGCTTTTACACATTGGATCCAAACAGGAAAAAGTTTTGTACAAATTATCAAAAACTCTGTTTTATAACTACAGGACAGTCTAAACCAGCGGTCCCCGACCTTTTTTCCGCCAAGGACCGGTTTATGTCCGACAATATTTTCACAAACAGGCCTTCAAGGTGTCGCGGATAAATACAACAAAATAAAACCAGTACCGGTATCAAAAAAAAGAAGATTTACTCATAACACACAAAAAAAGACCCAGGGAAAACGAGTTAATGATAAGAACGCTAAAAAAATAATGATTAAAAACCCTGAAAACCATAAATTTCACACCCGAGCCTCAACTCCCGTGGCCTGGTACCAAACGACTCACGGACTGGTACCGGCCCGTGGTGCAGGGATTGGGGACCGCTGGTCTAAACAATGAGCTACTAGAACTTTAATTCATTAATTTCTTACTATTTAAACCCATTTCATTTGCTATCGCTGCATCTCTTTTAATGTAAAAAAAGTGAGACATATTGTTGAAACTGCACTTTTTCTACATTATGATATCGCAGAGATTACATGTGTAGTTAAACTCCTGACCTAGAGGTGACAGAAAAAGTTCATCCAAGCCTGATAAAAATAAAAGACTGTATGTTAAAGATGTTTGTGGTCACACCGCCATCATCTTTTGTTGTGAGTCGCATGACTTCCTTCAATAATTGCGTTTGATTTTTGGCCAAGACGCTTGTTGGCATAACTGTCAGTCTTTTGAAAGCTCAGCTGGTTTTGAATCCTAAATCTTCTCATTTCCACCCTGCAGGTCAAGACGGAAGACAAGTCTCTGGAGGAACGTGGACGAATCATGATTTCTCTGAAGTACAACACCCAGAAGTCTTGCCTGGTAGTGGGCATCATACGCTGTGCTCACCTTGCCGCCATGGATGCCAACGGCTTCTCCGACCCCTACGTCAAAACGTCAGTATGCAAACACTGGCAGGCACATCCAAAAAGAAACTGGGGCTGTTTTACCATCTCCAGGGAGCAGATTTAATAAGGTTAAAAACCCCAATTAAGCAAAAAGGATAATAAGGGATTTACTTTGATAGTTTTGGCAGTCATTATCTATCAGTAGTAATTTTATTTTCATTTTATTCACCCCTGAGATCTGCGCCAACCTCTGACGAGGGAGCAATCATAGAACCAGACAGGTGCTCCAGATTAACTTATTTGGAAAAGGGAAGAAAAGCAAACGTGTTTTTACCACGAGCGTCATGCTGCAGTTTGTTGTATTGTACTTAATATACCTTCATACACAGGCATGTTTACACGCCTTTGAAAGCACTCGCTTTCAGGTCTACCTCTACGTGCTTAGATAACAAGGACAGAAGTGTTTGCTACAACCTGTCAGATGATCTCGTGTTTCTCGACTTGCCAGACTTCAGTGTATCTCTGGTGACTGCAGTGGGCACTGTTGTGAGGAACAAGAATTTATACAGTCATGTACAGAAGTTTGAGGAAGTAAAATTGTCTAAGCTTGATAATCAGTTTAATCAGAGCAGAGGAAATAGAAAAGAACATACACTACTCTCACTTTTTAGTCAGAGTATAGCATCAATCAAGTCAATTAAACCTGTGGGATATTGATCTGGTCAAAGTAGCAGAGGGGGTTGTTAATCAGTTTCGGCTGCTTTGATGTTAATGAAATAAACAACAGGTGCACTGGAGGGGCAACAATGAGACAACCCCTAAAACAGCAATGGTTTTACAGGTGGGGGCCGCTGACGTTTTCTTCCTCCTGATTCTTTCTGACTGAAAAACACAAGTATGGAGGGAGATACCAGGAAACAGGCAGTTACTCTGGGATAGATGTACAGGGCTGTAGAAGGCCCTTATCCCATCAGGAGGACCGGGTTACGAGGAACAGGATGAGCACTGTCGGAGTCCTACCAAATAACCTCCAGCAGGCCAGTGATGCGAATGTCTCAGACCAGACAATCAGAAACAGACTTCATGAGAGTGGTATGAGGGCTCGGCGCCCTGTAGTGAGCCCTCTGCTCACCCCCGGCCTGATTGGCATAGAACAGTAGAACTGGCAGGTCCATCACTGGTACCCTGTGCTTTTAACAGATAAGAGGAGGGTCACCATGAGCATGTGTGACAGATGTGAAGCGGTCTGGAGAAGCTATGGAAAGTGTAACGTCGTTCAGTATCTCGTCTTTAGGCGTATTGTCAGACATCATGCTAGTGCAGTGGTTCCTGGGTTCCTCCTAGAGGACAACAATATCCCTCATGTCCAAGAATTTGCACGCAGTTGCTGGAGGAAGAAGGAATGGATCCTATTATCCAGTCCATATTAGTATAGAAATCCAGCATGATTTATTTTCCCATTAAGATCAGATTGTTCTCAAAATATTCCTTTAATTTTTGGGAGCATGAGCATCTTAGACGACTTGATAACATTTCTATGTGGATTTTTGGCGGTTCTATGTTGCCTTTCAAGAAAAGTTTTGTAGGACAGAGTCAGAAAGAGTCAGAAAACAGGCACAATGGGTGACCTTCTATTGCTTCTCTGCAAGGTTTTAGCAACAGATTGAAAGCATTTTTTGTAGTACAGCACAGCAACATCAGCAGAATATGGATGTTGTGCAGACATATATAATAACCAGGTGAGACACGACTTTTCCATGTTTTTCTCCCATTTAAGCACAACAGATCGAGTAAGTCATCGTGGCTGAGGACCTGTGATTTAGTGAGAATAATCCTTTAATTGTCCCACAAGGGGAAATTTGGGTGTAACAGCAGCAAGAAAGACACATTTACAACAAACAGTACACAAGACACAAAACAGAAACATACACAATTACATATTTACATCAAGGACAAAGTGGTTTTCAGCATGAACTGCTTGCTAATAATGTGGCAATAGGAAAAGCAGTACCATGTAATTATCAAACTTTACTGCTGGAGCTTATAGTCAGATAATTCAAATGCCCACAACAAAGACAAATAAAGTAAAAACATTAAAAATGCAGACAAAGGCAAAAGAGAATTTTAATAGTTTAGTAATAATATGATTACTTGTTAATAACAGGTTGAAAAATATGTAAATATGATATCAGTAATGATGTTATAATGCAGAAATAAGTGCTAATAGATGATTTTGAAGGTTATCGCACAGAAAATACAACAAGGTGAGCAATCACAGCAAAAGGAAACAAAGTTAGCAAAAAGGAGGATGAATTTTAGCATTGTAAAGTAGTAAGTACCAATTCTAACTTTTCGTGTGAGATTAGCTTATTATGTGGGACTAAACCCATGTTGCCTCATTTACCTCATAAGTGTCATATTTATTTTTAAATCTAAATATATGACGATATAATTTGAATTCATTCAGCATGAAGAAGAGTGTCATTAACCCTACACTGCAAAAAATGATTTTCAAGAAGGTAAAAAAACCTTGTTTATGGACATGTTTTCTCTTTTGTCTAAAAACAAAACATATTCTTAACAAGAAAATTAAGATCATTCTAGGAAAATAACTTTTTCTTAATAAGATATTTCAGCTCATCTTGAGCTTTATTTACCAGTTACAGGGTACACTGCAAAAGAGCTCTACTTGAAATTAGCCATATGTAACTGACAAAAATTTGAGAGAAAAAAATCTGCCAATGGGGTAAACAAAAGTTGCTTGGCTAGAATCCTTAAAGCTCGCAAATGAATCTCTTCCTTAAATCCTTAATTATTACGTAAGTGGAAGAGTTCAAATTTAGATTTTGAACCAGAACAGAACCAATTCTGCATTAGTGGAAATGCCTTATTGTAAAAAACAAGTTTTGCCTTGTATAAATGTATAATTTATATGAACTGATTTCATGATTTTGACTTTCAGGCTTTTGGGTCATCAAACCATAACTTCCACGTTTTCTTGTTTATGAAGTTTATGCACCTGACTCTTGATGATGATGAGGGTCCATAACAAAAATGCTTTTATGTGATAAATAGAGATCTAACCTGAACATTACTGTATGTGATCAAATTTATATCAAAAGAAGAAGCTCAGTGGGATTTCAAGTTTAAAAAAATACATATACATATATTCACAAATTGCCTATTAAAAATAAAATATTATTAGTAGTAATAGTAAGTGAAAAATCGCACAATGCCAATCAATCCAAATCATAACTATAGTTCCGATAAATCAACTGCAGAAGGTTTTATTTTGTCTCCATAGCTGACCAAACGTTTTTAACTTGACCTCAGGACATTTCTGTGTTTTTGTAAATGTAATCCTCATGTTATAAATGGTCATTAAAGCGCTTCTGTTTCTTATCAGAAAATATATTTCCATCCTTTTTCTTGTTACATTAGCAGACTGCTCTTGCTGTTGCAGGTTAAAATGCCATTTTCACAGTGATTTGCTTATTTTGTACCGCTTTTGTAACAAAAACCCAGCAGGGAACCCGCTCACGCCATTTATCTCCTCCTCGATTTAGGCCAGTGCAACAGAAAATCAAACACCCAGGCTTTGTTATAAACGTGGATTCATTAAATGTTTGGGCAAAGTCATTTTTATGAAAAAATTTAAGACAACATAGGAAAATAAACACTGCTGGAATGGCATAAAAATAACCCATGCAACCATTTTATTGTTAAAGCAGGAACAACTATTAGTCACATTTGAACCATTTTCCTGAATTACCTCACAATTTCATAGTAATGTATTGTGCCTTCATTGACTAATGCAGTAATTTATTTTACAATCTGTTATTGAGTAATTGAATTTTGAATCATGCGTCTGCACATGAAATTGCAGGAAAGAGAAAATTAAACCATTCACTGACAATCACAATGTTTACACTTTAAATTACATCGAACTGATCTGTGTCACTCTTAAAGGCCTTGAAATAAGACAAAATATGATGTAGGCGCCAAAAATACTTTATAAATAATTTTTTTCCATATACACTCACTCTGCCACATTTTTAAAGTTACACCTTACTAGTAACATGTTGGACCCTCTTTGCTTTCAGAACTGCATTAATTATTCATGGCACAGATTCAGCAGCATGTTGACATTACATCATCGAGCAGTTGCTGCATAATTGCCGACTGCACATCCATGATGTGAATCTCCCATTCCACCACATCCCAATGTTGCTCTATTGGATTGAGATCTAGTTACTGTTAAGTCCTTTTGAGTGCACCGAACTCGTTTTCTATTCAATTCAATTTTATTTTATTTTATTTATATGGTACAAAATGACTTTAGTCGCTGCAGTTGGCTTTTAACTAGATAACATGGGTTATAAGGGGATGGACATAGTAAGCAACAATATTCAGGTAGGCTGTGGTGTTAAACAAAGTGTGCCAAGAAAACAATTACACCACCACCAGCAGCCTGAACTGCCTGACCCACCGTCTGAAGTTTCATCAGGCCAGGCAGTGTTTGTCCAATCTTCTGTTGTCCAGCTTTCCTGAGCTCGTGTGAATTGTAGCCTCAGTTTCCTGTTCTTTGCTCATAGGAATGGAACCTGGTATTCTGTAGTAGAGCAGGGCGATATGACCAAAAATATCTATCACGATATACATTTGAAAATTTGCGATAACAATATAATTGACACTAGACAAAATACTTTACAACTCCTCAACTTTATTTGTGCAAAAAAAAAAACCCATCAATGTATTTTGCACTTACACAAGCAGCTTTTTAAGTGCATTAAAGTTATATAAACAATTTGCAGTGCAAATGACAGTTTAACCAAAAGGCATTTCCAGTGGAAATTGGCCGACATATCCTCAGCATAACCATGTATAATATCCACAAAACTTAAAAAGAGGTTACACACACACTGTACGGTAATATTATGTTGAAGCGGAGTACGTATCACTCCGCGAGGCTCCTGCCTAGGGATGGGTATCGAAAACCGGTTCTTGTTGAGAACCGGTTCCCAGTGTTTCAATTCCTTGGAATTGTTTGCCATTTTTGCAAACGATTCCCTTATCGATTCCAGTCGCCCCGAATGACGTCACCACGTTGCGGAGCGTCATTTACCTGGCAGGAAACATGGCGCGTAAGCGGCTCAAACGCTCAAAACTTTGGTTCTACTTTACGAGAACGGATGACAACAGGGCAACTTGCAATACTTGCAAAGTAGATATTTCATTTAAGGGAGGAAACACTACGAATATGAAAAAGCATTTGCTCACAAAACACACGATGACCTTAAATGAATGTCGTGTTTTTAATTCCGCTCCAGACTCGTGAATCTCAACCCAGCAGCAGCGGTAACGTTTGCACGTCCTCTCCCGTTAATACGGCAGGTAAATAATCAACTAACAGTGCAGATTATGTTAGCGCGATCTGCCTTCTTACAAAACCTGCCATTACTGTGCATTTAGGTGACCATGATGAGAGAGACAGACAGAGTCTGGCTCAGATGCTGGCAGTTCTCGCTGCAGTCTACCGTAGCGTCTCCTTTCAGGCCAGGATAGACGAATGTCACCGAGCAGTGACTAAGTTTGTGGTAAAAGGCTTGCACCCATTTGCCACAGCAGATGATTTTCAGTAAGTGAATGTGTTTAATTGTAGGCAGGGACATTACTGGATATTCTTGTGTAATTGCTACAGAAGAATATTTATTTTATTATTTTACATTTACAATTTTTTTTCCTGGGGACCCTGTGACGCCCCATTGAAGAACTGTAGGCTGTGGATCTCTTAAGATCTCACTGTTGGGTTTGTAAGGCCATGTTACTCCTAAATTTCTATCTTGTTCAAAGAGAAGATATAAAACAAAGTTCTAAGCTAATCGAACTTAATGTTCTCCTTTTTTAAAAAAAAGAATCGATAAGAGAATCGATAAAGAATCGAATCGTTAAACAGAATCGAAAATGGAATCGGAATCGTGAAAATCTTATCAATACCCATCCCTACTCCTGCCTACAATAGCCGTAATGCTCCGACAATCCATCAAGCGGTGCAGGTTCGTAGCTTAGCAAAGTTGTACTGAAACATTTGACAGATTTTTAGAGCGCCGTGTACATAAAATTGTTTCGAGGTCAGTAAACACAACCAGAATTCATACATAAGGCACACGGGATTATAAGGGGCACTGTCGACTTTCAGAAAAATCAAAGGATTGATTTTAAGTGTGCCGTATTTTCCAAACAACATGGTAATAACGACGGCCCGCTAGCATGCTCTACCAAAAATAGTGCTTGGTCGTGTATCTGACGGACGAAAGCCAAACCAGTTCCACACCACTGAAGTTGCAGCATTTTTACAAACCAATTCTGGTTCATGTGTTTCATTCAACGATCCACTTTCGCTCTTCTCATTCTGTGTCGCAGCCATGTGCGTATGTAAACAAAGGCACTGCGCATGCGCGTTTTACCCATATTCTATCACGATATTTCATTCTCTTATCATTGCCCAACATTACACCGGTTTACCGTGAACGGTATGATATAGCCCAGCCCTATTCTGTAGTCCGATCTGTATCAGTCTGTTCACTCTCCTATGACATCATCAAGGCATTTATCTCCAGAAAACTGCCACAAACTGGCTATTTTCAGTTTCTGAGCACTTTCTGTGAGCCCTACACATGTTCAGAGCCACTTAAATCATCTTCCTTCCCCATTCAGTTCAAACTCCAGCAGGTTCTCTTGTACATGCCTACACGCCTAAATGCACTGAGTTGATGCCATGTGATTGGCTCATTATTATTTGCACTAATGAGCAGTTGAACAATAGCCAGTAATAGGTTTACTGACTAATGCATTAGCTGGTGAGTGTATATGATGTTGCAATGGTGGATGCTCATATTAAGAATGGCCAAAATTCCAAACAATGGCAACCTGAGGAGCGAGCAGTTCTCTTTCAAACTCCTGATGCTCACATTAATGCTGTTCTCCATTGTTATGTGGCACATTTAAAGGTGCTGAAAAGGATTAGCTGGCTGGCAGTGCTGATGTTACACTACCTGTGCCATCCACAGGCTACAATTCGAAGGACAATCCTGTTTATCACACAAACATTTCCCAAGTCTTTCATCTGGCTGAGCAATGAAAGTGCAATTAATTTCCGACTCTGCTGTGCACACCTCGAGAACAAAAGCGCGACTCCTTTCAGTGGAGAGGGACCGGCAACAATTTTCCAACCGTCAGAGGACGGAAAAAAATCTTCCCCAAGCTTGAAGGACACCGAGGCTGGTAATAGATTTACTGACTGATTCACGTGAAGGAGAATAAAGAAAACGTATAATCTGACACATAAACGGCGCCACAGGATTTCTCTGTCGCTACCTGATTTCTTCTAAGTGTCTATCTGAAGGATCAAGTCACAGCTGTCAATGAACGTTAAGCCATTTGCTCTAATGTGCTGGTAATGTCGGGGATATTCGGAAATTGCGCGAAAGTAGAATTCAGACACGCATTAGTCAACAAGGTAGTGGAGTACTTTACACTCTTTAATGGCCATTCAGTCAATGACAAGTACATTTCATCGGCTTTGAAGTAAAGAGTAGTATATTTTAAAACTCACTGCATGAAGGCATAGTTGTACTCTACAATCATGGCATACGCACACAGGGAAATATTTAAAGTCATATTGCACAATTGCTTTGTTTGCATCATAACTTTCACCCTTAGATTTTTTTTTTGCCAGGGGGTCAGTAATCCCATTACGTGATAACGATTAGGTTCGCCGCAGTGTCCTCATCAACAATTCCAGCTTCCACTCCCTCTGGGGTACACTTGTGAGGAATAACCCACTTAGCCTCCCTTTAAGTCTCTTTGTTACCTTGGGAAATTGAAGTCTGTGAGGGTCCAATGGGCACATAACAGAAGAGAGGGATGTGATGAGATACTGTAATTGCAATGAAATATACCACATCAGAATGAGCAATACCACCCAAAAACTGTGCCAAAAGCACAGAGGTGCTAAACAACATGCACTATGCTGGTTTTGAGATAAGTACAAGTTGCCTTGTGCATCATTTATGAAAACAGAACAGAAACAAAGGTCTAACCTTCACTCGCTCACACACACACACACACACACACACACACACACACACAGACAGGCTGTATACAAACACAAATGCCTTCATCCAGAGAAACAGCAGCACTAAGACCCTGTTTTCTCCTCTGACTCACAAACTGCAGCGAATGCAAACTGAAAATGATAAGCACATTGTTACATTTTGTGAGCACGCCAGGAACGCCTCGGCTAATTTAAATAAATATGAAGTTTAATTTCTTTTGCATATTCCACAACATACTCTCAATTTTCTGTGTGCTACATACACTTCACCAAGGATAATGGAATCTAAAATAACATAACATGTTCGTTTATGATGATGTTCTGAGCACTTTTAGAGCTAGTTGTTAAACTGTTATGCATTATGCTGAGAGTCTTTAAATAATGCGTTCACCCGTTTCATATACTAAGAAAACAAGACATCTAAGAAAATATAGAATAGAATAGAATAGAATTCAACTTTATTGTCATTGCACATGTCACAGGTACAAGGCAACGAAATGCAGTTTGCATCCATCCAGAAGTCCTTTAGACATGATGTTGATATATTACAAATATATATTAGCAATAATATAGATATGTAAGTATATTACAGAGATGGGTCTATTATGGTATGTTATAATGTACACAGTATGAAGGTATGTTATGAATATGCTATAACTATAAGTATGTACAGGCTGTAGTGAGTACAGGCTATGAAAAGGATATAAACATGAAAAACTATACAGAAATATGAGATATACAGCTATACAGAAATGTGAACTATGCAAGAAAATACTGCCTGACTGCAACTTTTAGGGTGAAAAAGCTTGTTACTGGAGCACTTCCCTCTAAGATACAGCCTTTTTACCCCTGACAGGAGCTCTTGTAATTGATATTGATGTTTGTAGCCTTCATTTTAAAAACCAGTCTTAGTTGACAGTTTTGCTCTTTAATCTAAAAGTTACAAAAATCTACCTTTTTAAAGGGTGGAGAGAAAAAAGGTGCAAAATTGTGCACATATTAACTTTATTATTGAACACTGATACATTTGAAGTTGGATTAGCTTTTGTATATAACTCAAAACTATCAACTGAAACTAAACATAATGTATCAAATTGTTTTTAATTTACTTAAAAGAAACAAAGTATCAGAGCAGTTACTGTTTTATCTTATATATCTGCTCTTTATCTTGTTATCTACGTATCCAATTGCCACATTACACACTCTTTTATGATACTATACCTTAAAATCTACACTCATAAATGATTCTTCACCCTCAATAAACACAAATCGACAATGAGTTTATTTATTCCAGTTATTAAACATTGTGTGCTTGGTCTGAACTGAATGTATAGCAGTCAGGTAAATGTCATTGGAATACTGAAAACAAAGAACACATAGTGTAAACAAGAGCAGTATCACTGAAGGCGAGAGTCAAAACTTTGATCCTTATTGATGATTTTATTACAGTTTGATGACGTCAGCCTGTCATGGCGTCATTGTAACATCACAGGGTGTTGTGCAGCTCTCTCCATGACCTTTCTTATGATATATTACTCAACATGACCTTTGGCCATAACAATTAAGGTCAAGGTCGAATGCTTAGCCAGCCAAGATGCTCATGTCCCCCAAGCAGTGTAAAGTTACTTGAAAATAGTAATTAGTTACTAATTACTGATTACTTCTCCAAAAAAGTAATCCATTATGTTACTGATTTTATGTTTTATGTTACTTTATGCACATTGCATCAAGCAAAAATTAAATTATATGCAACTGTCTTTGATTGGAAGAAATTTGTTTAACATTTAAACCTATTTTCTGCATATTTCAGTATATATAAAAAAAAATTGTATATGCTAAAAGTAATGTCAGTACTTCCGAGCTTTAAATGCTGTATGCTAGTACTCTCTCCCGCACTCCATATTATCCATTGTTGATCTACACACGTCGCACGCTCGTACGTCATTGTCATGAGACACTCTCACAAACAAAATCACGGTTTAGTAACGCAGCATGCTTACGGGAAAGTAACAGTAATCTAATTACTTTTTTGCGATAATAATCCCTTACTTCTTACTTGAAAAAGGTAATCAGATTACATCTCTGCCCCTCTTGAAAGCTTATTTTTGTAAAGTTAAATCTGAACATGATATGTTGAAACTGTGGACCCTGGAGTGCTAACAAAGAGACACAAAAACAAACGAACGATTGCATGCTCCCTCCCTTCATCGGCAGAATAATGTGTATGAAAATTATGTTTAAATAAAAAAGTTAATTTGGTAACACTTTAAAATAATTCTTTTTTTCCTGTAAAAACCTGGCTTAGTATATTTGTGGGTCAATATATTACATTGTAATTTAAATAAAATACCTTGATATTCCATCATATTACAGGGGAATTACCCCTGAGTTGAGGCCACATTATAAAGTGTTACTGGCCATTTATACTGTGTTTATCAGCTATAAAACGAGAGGGTTTTGGAAACTGGAAAATTAGTTTTCCCTCTGCAGTCCTCAAGCTTTATTGACAAATCACATTTGAGCTGGCTTTGGATGCTTGCAGGTAAACAGTCCCTGTGATGGCCAAATGAAGCACTGCATTTGCCAAAAAAGGAGTTTATTAACTTTTCAAAATGTGTCACCGGCACACAGCACAGCAAGCTTTACCCCGCCATATCCACCGGCTACACTGGAAGCCCCCAGATTTTGGCAGTCAGCAGAGAATAGTTTCTGGGTTACTGCTGCACGCCTGAGTCACAGTAACAGCAGTACATATCACAGGCTCTAAAATGTTAATCTCTCTAAAAACCTAAAGAAATAAACATGAATTAGTTTTGTCTAAGGTCTAGCAAAGTGAAGTGTGGTATGACTCCCAGAAGCTCCACAAAAAAAGGTTGGAAAACTGATAATAGGAACAAATGACCAACATCCAGAAACCTCACACAGAGAGTCTGAGATGAAGGGTTTAAATAAACTACAGACTGGAGACCTTCTCTGCAGTAATGCGCAGGAGTATCGACTGATTTTGGAAATGTCTTTTTGTTATGAGGTGAGATGTCTTCTCCACGGTAATCTCATCAAGCAGACACTAGAGTGAAATGTTATTGTTTAACTAACCACGTGTGGGACATCAGTCTTGATAGAGTGGGACTGCAGCTGGAGGGGAAAGCACCACAAGGTCTTTATTATTGCAAGCTGAAAAAAGAAAAGCCTTAATAAAATCTGGAGTTTCTAAAAATCAGATGATGTAGTGATTTAGTGTGTGTGTAATGTAACGCAGCTGTGTGGTTGAATGTAGGGCAGTCCCACAGCACCCCCTGGAGGACAGAACAATATAACAGCTGAGAAACGTACAGTGTGCTGTCTGGCCACCGTCTGTGAGGCTTCACATTACTGATGGTGGTTTAAAATAACACATGAGCACCGTGTGCTCCGCAGGGATATGTAATATTTTCATTTTTGCTGTTTCATTCATAAATATAAGCATCAGAAAATTGTATTAAATCTTCTTTTCTTTCCTCCCCTCTCTGTCCTGCAGGTATCTGAAGCCAGACGAGAACAAAAAGTCAAAGCACAAGACTGCTGTGAAAAAGAAGACGCTCAATCCTGAGTTCAATGAGGTATAAACCACAGCTAAACCTTGCAGCATTTCTTTCTATTTTATTCCTGTTTATTGTTGCCTGAGCTTTATCTGGTGCTTTATGTGCTGAGCGACCTTCATAACCCTGGGACCTACAAAAGCCACTTTGACAGGGCAACACTGTTGGAATTTTTCTTAATTCATAACAAGATGGCTTTTTAAAAAAAGCTGCAGAACCAAAAATAACTTAAATAATTAAAGTCCTGTTTAGCCAAGTGTTTACCAGTGAAGACAGGCTAAAACTCAGGTGTATTTTATCAGGACTGAACTTCTAGGCAAGGCAAGTTTATTTGTATAGCACAATTCAACAACAAGGTGATTCAAAGTGCTTTACAGAGACATTAGAAACAAAAACAAATAAAAAGCATGATTTAAAATTGATTAAAACAAGCAAACAAACTAACTAACTAATTAACAAACAAACAAACAAAACAGTATATAAAATCAAAACAGATAAAATCAGAACAGTAGATAAAATCAATAGTTAAAATGTAAGTTTTGAAATTTAAGCTTAAGTGCGGATTTGGTGCTTTATTCAAATGCAGCTGAGAACAGGTGAGTCTTCAACCTGGATTTAAATAAACTGAGTGTTTCAGCTGATCTGAGGCTTTCTGGGAGTTTGTTTCAGATATATGGAGCATAAAAGCTGAATGCAGCTTCTCCGTGTCTGGTTCTGACTCTGGGAACTGATAAAAGACCGGATCCAGATGACCTGAGGGATCTGGAAGGTTCATACTGGGTCTATTGATCTTACCTTATAAAACCGATGAGCCAAGTTCCTGACTGGTTAACTTTGATTATTAAGTGACTGTTTAGTCCTATCAATGCCTGAAGCTCTGAAGCTTTGAAAATAAAGTTTTAGTGGCTCTATCTGCACCAATAAATACTTTTTACAGTGGTAATAATAAGAGAGAAAAATTCATATTTAATGTAAAAGTTTTCTTTATAGTGGCAAACCTTCTTTTTATAAAACCTGTAGTTTGTCTTCTCCTTTTCCCTTTTCATAGTGTATGCCTTCAGGATTCTGATATGTTATTGCAAGTATTACATATAAGAAATATTGTTCCTAACCTGATACATTTAATGGCGAAAACATTAAACAATGATATAACCCAATCATTTGTCGGCTTGGTTTTAGAACTATAAACACTCCTTTGGTTTAGTGAATCTATAAGTGGGCATATTTTGATGTGAGAGCGCTAAGCTGACAGCTAACACTAACAAGCTTGGTTAACCTAAAAAGTAAAACCAACATGAAGCTGTCTGTTTTACATCGTTACATTGTTGTTACATTGTTGTTACATTACATCTACATTGTTTTAACCCCCATGGGGTTGTAAAAAGACTTCAAGTTGCATAGAAGTGTATCAGAAAATGTGAGGCTTCAAAACATCAAGATGGCGATGGCGGTTTCATCATGAGACACCGTGTGCTTTAGCCCCGCAGATCTAGAGACCAGTCAGCTACCTGTTCTTGGGAGAAAATGTGTACTCCTTGACCGGTTTGCAGGTGGTTGCTGGTAGCTGATAGGTGAAACTGGTTCCAAAGAGACATACAGTATGGTACTGCACCAAAAGCCTCCCTGTGGTGTTTGTGGTCACTTGCAGATCAGCATTGTCACATTTAATTTGTATGGAAGACACCAAGCTGTCTGCAAACACTTGCCAACTACTCACCAAGCGACAGTAAAAGTTGCACCTTTAGAAATGTTAAGGCACAACCTTTACTCTGAAAGTTCAAGTTTCACTGCCACTCAGCTAGTAGCTGATCAGTGTTTCCAGACACGTCATCGTCTTCCATGCAAACTGCAGACAACCACAGCAATCGTCTAGTGACCAAGAAGGTTTTTTATGCATCACCCTCTTTCAACTAGTCTCACCTAGTGACAGCAGTTGCCAGGGTTTTGCCTAATTTGTCTGTTATTGGTACTCATGTCCATCAGTCTATGATTCAAAGTAAGATTATAATATGTATGTAAAAACTGGTACAATTAACTTTTAACTGTAGTTTGCAACTGTGAGTACTTTGCAAACATTTAGCAGCTGAAAAGCCAGAGTTAAGAGGAGTTTATAAAAGCAAGTCAGTTATTTCTGGCCCAGTTGTCCAAAAATGCAAATAATGTTTGTTAAAACAGGGAGCTTAATATATTTTTGAACGCTATTGCATTGCCTCCAGACCTTTACCATGCTGTATACCGCTGCTTTGACAAATTCACCGTGAAGGAAGCAATTTAAGTAATCAACCTTTATGTTCTTCTTAGCTGAGCCGGAGCTCCTCAGTCTCACAGCCAAACACCTCCCTCCATGGCTGATTTTAAATTGTATTGAAATCAGAAAGGTGCTGCTTCGGCCACATTTTGAACAAGAATGCCAAACATGTTTTTGAGGCTGAACGAGCCACAGGGCAGCTCGGCTCGGACGTTTCTGCTTGTATACGAGTGGACGTACCCCAGCCGAACGCTCACACAGGCCAGCGGCTTGACATTTCCTCTGACATTTTTTGCGCCCATACTCTTCCATCACCTCCTGGCCTTTCTGTTGGAGACAAGCAATGAGGTCCTCCTCCATATCGAGGCTCTGGTTTCATTAAGGTGATTGAACCGCAGATTGTTGCTTCGCAAACAGCAAATTGATTTCAGAAGAAAATGCTTGTTTCATTTAGTGGACTGTATTGATTACACTGTCATGCTGTTTCAGAAGCCGTGTGTGTATTCCGCATTTAATTTCCTCCGCTCTGAGTTTAAGATACGTTGTCACGTTTGCTGTGCTTTGAGTTTCTTTAACTAACAAAAATTAGTCTGGTTATGTAGTGACTGAAAAAAAAACATTAGCGCGAGAAGAGCTAGATTAAACAGCGTCTTGTTTAAGCCACTAACAAAATATTAAAACCTAATGAGGCGTTCAGAATGAATTTCAGCAGGAAATGAAACAAAAGCTTTCAGAATTGTTTTGATAATTATGCAAACCAAAAAACTGCAGATTAGAGTGTTTGTGTGTGTGTGTGTGACGATGGTCCATCAGAATAAATCAACTCTTAAAGCCCCAATGTGGTGATCTGAAAAGATGAGGTATTATTAATCGTGTGTTTTGAGAGAGAAAATTGTGGAGCTCTTATTTTGCCCTCTTTTATTTTCTGCAGGAGTTCTGTTATGACATAAAATATGCAGACCTCACCAAAAAGACGTTGGAGGTGACCGTATGGGACTACGACATTGGAAAGTCGAATGACTTCATAGGTAAGCGGTGCTGGGCTTCACTGTGCTGACACTTTGAGACTCCCTGAGGGTTACTGGGGTCTGCATGTTTTTAAGGACTTGGTTCGGTTTGTATTTCCAACATGAAAAGGAATGCAAACACAAACTAACTGCTGCTACAACAAAAAGATGGAGATCAACACAGGTGGGATTGTGTGTTTGTTGTGTAATGAGACTTTTAAGGGCGATGGAAAAGCTGTGATTGTGTGGCGTGGATATTTCACAGTCAGTTTTTAATCTTAAGAATAATTGTAACATTATCCATAAATTCCAAAAAAGGGTAAAGAAATCTAAAGAAGTAGCTATTAAACGAGGCCCAACTCAAAAAGATGTCACAACTGAGTTTAATATAATAACATAATGAATAAACCCCCCCAAAACAATGTAATATAACAAGTCAACACATAATATATATGATAAACATAATGAACTTACACTTTATCACAATATATATGATCACATTTTGAAAAATGTGCCATGTCCTGTGCTTTCAAATCACAGCTGGAATCTTCTATTTCCTGTTTGTCTGTATAAAAAGCCAATCAGACTTTTGGAGCTCAGGGGAAACACAAGACCTCAGATGTATCTGCAGTACTGTGACAAAGTTTTCACAGGACTCTGTGCAGTCATGTGAAAAGCTAAGTACGTCCTCACTGCTTCCAGAGGAATAGAAAGTGTAAATAGCAGCTAAGTGCTAATCAAATGCACTAAATCAACCGATCAGTTCGTGTGGGCACCTCTGTTAAAGTTTTGGCAATTTTGCTGGTCTGGAGCATTCAGATGTATGTTAACACAATAACACAATCTTCCAAAGAGAGGACGTCCCAGCAAATTCACCCCAAGGTTGGATTGTGCAGTGCACAGAGAAGCTGCAAAAAATCTCAGACTCAACAGGCCTCAGTTAACATGTTCACTGCTGAAGTGCGTGACTGTAGCATTAGAAAAAGACTGAACCAGTAGGGTTTGTTTGGAAGGGTTCAGGACAAAGCCTCTTCTCTCGGAAAATAATATGGCAGCACGGATCAGGTTTGCAGAAGACTATTGTAACAACGTTCTTTGGTCATATGCAGTGTTGGTCAAGTTACTTGAAAAAAGTAATCAGTAACTAATTACTGATTACTTCCCCAAAAAAGTAATCCAGTTACTTTACTGATTACTTATTTTCAAAAGTAATTAGTTACTTAGTTACTTAGTTACTTTTTAAAAACACGATTTACAACCTGAATAGGTAATAAAGCGATAGATCTTTCAGCCCAATTCTACTTTTTCTGCATAATCGATCATACAAAATGTAATCAAATGGAAAAGTCTCTTTTTTTTAACTTGTTTTATCAGTCTTAATCTTTTAACTTTATGCATCAAGCAAAAATTTAATTATCTGCAACATTCTCTGACTTGAAGAAATTAGTTTAACATTTAAATCTATTTTCTGCACATTCCAGCATATAAAATAAAATATTTTTTGTGTTTACACTCAGTCTTTCAAATAGATGCAAGTAAAACACAGCAGAAAATAAATAAAGTCAAAGACTAGCGGTCCTGTTGCTCTATTTTCACCTGTATAGCAGGACTGTGCCAGGCGGAGGTTTACCCTGGTGCAGGTGTGCCGCAGCAGTCAGTGGAAGAATCCGCTAGTTTCTCTGTGAGTTTCCCATTACGTCGTTGTGCACTCGGTGCTTGTTTAGGGTTTTTTTGCTGTAAAAAGAAGTTTTCTTCCCACGCACAACGGACACTAATGTTTTTGTCACTTTTTATGAAATCAAACTCAAAGTAAGGTCAGTACTTCCACGCTTTAAACGCTGCACGCTCATACTCTCTCCCGTACTCGATATATGATCCATTGTTGATCTGCACACAGCTGTTGTCACGAATGTCGCACTGGCTTACGTCACTGTCATGAGACATTCTCGCAAAAAAATCACGGTTTTAGTAACGCAGTAACTCAGCGCTCCTACGGGAAAGTAACGGTAATCTAATTACCGTTTTTGCAATAGTATTCCCTTACTTTACTCGTTACTTTAAAAAAGTAATCAGATTACAGTAACAAGTAACGCGTTACTGCCCATCTCTGGTCATATGTGACTAAATGTTCAACCATAATGGACAGCACTACATTTGGCATAAATTTCTGGAGGGTGCTGTAACTTTTAATATAGGATAAACATATGAGGATTTTTATTTTAATGTGAGCCGTGCAAAGTCCAGTGATGCAACACACAGAGCTGGAAATGAACATAACTGATTCTCTTTAGTAAACCAACTTATAAATAATTTGTAAAAGGTGTTTCATCTTTAATATTGTTTTTCAGCTGTTTTATGATGCTAAGAATATAAACTGATATTATAATGTGATGCATTATAACTCTTGTATTGCCTGTCTCCTGTCTTTCTAATAAGAACTCATTCTGTGTTTGTGCCTCCTGTTAGGTGGTGTATCTCTGGGCATCAATGCAAATGGAGAAAGGCTCAAGCACTGGTTTGACTGCCTCAAAAACAAGGACAAAAAAATTGAACGCTGGCACACGTTGACCAATGAATTACCCGGTTCATTAAATGACTGAACGCACACATCCTTCGTCCAAACTGTTCGCCGGCTGCACCAGGACTCCCGCATCCCCCCCGTCCTCTCCACCCAGGTCGTCTTCTCTGGGTCGCCCTCGTGTTGCCCGCATCGACCTGAGACGCCTCTCTTTGGGAATACGCAGTATTTCCTCTCCACAGGGCTGAGCTTAAAACATACACATCTCATGTTTGTGTTCAGCAACACTTTCACACATACAGAGAGGAGGTTGCACAGCTGCTCATTTCACGTTTTTAAGAGAAATTCAATCCACAAGATGACTGACAGGGATTGTAGCGTTGACTTTAAAGGATTCTTGTATGAACGGTGGAAGATAAAAGAAGCAAAATCTATTTGATGAGATCTTTTACAGCAGTTAAAGAATTTCCACTAATCCATAAAGCTGCACAGGAAAAACCTCATGATTTCAATTTGAGCAGGATCTTAGGATTTAAAGTAGTGGATACACTAACAAAGGATGTAGCAAATATTTCGTATCATTAATACAAGTTCTAGATTTGGAGCATGTATTTTCCATTTGGGCAGATGAGAGCAATGCCATAGAGACTTCGTGTAGTTTATGGAGAACAGTCTTTAAAACCGGCTGCAGGTTGAGGTCTCATTATGCTTCAAACCATGTCTGAACCACGACTCTCTGCAATGAAAACTGCTGTTTTGTTTGTTTGATAGAGTTAATAGTGAAGCTTGTGTAAAGGCAAAAACTCCACAGAGAAAGAGAGCTGGGTTCCGGCAAGAGTTGCCTATAGCTACTTTATATTGTAAGCCAAATAATCTACAATAATAAACAGCAACCTCTAACAATCAGAAGGCCCCCAATGTGCAAGTAGAGTGACACGAGCGAGAGTGGGAAGGAAGAACTCCCTTTAAACGGGAAGAAACCAGAGATTAATGATGTCACAGAACACGGAGTGTTCAGGTAACAGGACCCCAAAGCAGACTCAGCACACCGCAGCTCAGAACCGTTTTTATTGAACTGAAGAATCTTTTAACAACGTTAAGGAAACGAAAAACTAAGGCTCATGCCACGGGGGGAAACGAGGAGCGTGGAGCCCAGGAGCACCGTAATCGGGACCGTGGGGAAACTGCAACAGAAAGGGGAGACACAGTTAACAGCACGCAGATTGTCAAGAAATGAACAGCTAGACTTCATAAGTAGCCGAGGCTTACAGGTAGAGCAGGACTGTGGAGCTTGGAGGGGAGAGGTGCCCGTGAAGGGAATCCTAGGGAGGGAGGTAGTCAGGCAGAATGACAGGCAGGCCACAGGCTTCCACGCCGAATGCTGGTCATACTGGGAGGAGACTTACAGACTGGCGAGGAGAAGCCGTCAGAGCTGGCTGAAGTAGTCCTCCGGTGATTGCCTCAGATGAGACGCAGGTGATTTGGAGGGGCCCAGCCCGAGGGTGTGGCCACCGCAGCCTCCTACGGCTCCCTGTATGCCGAGCCACGGGCCGTGACAAATGAGTAAATGCAAAGTGGTCTGCAAACACATCGAGAGTGAGTCTTAGGTAGAAAGGAGTTACAATACCCTCCAATACGCACTAACTTTATTCTGTAAAGATAGTTTCAGTTATTTTAAACCATAAGTTAATAAAATAATTTTTGCTTTTTGCAGTTCTAAAGCAGAAAACCAGTTTTTAATTGTGGTTTTTACTTGTTAAGAAAGATATTGCAAACAATATCAACCTGCTAGCATCATATTAATCCATCTGTTTAAAGAATATAGTTACATTTGATTTCAATATGTCTAAATTACAACAAAAAAGTATACTTTCACAGCCTCCACCATCTATTTGGATTCAGCTGTAGACTGATGTATAGTATGTGGGAGTCAGATTTCACCACAGCACCAGATGGCTAGTCATCCATCCATTTGTTTTTTCATGCTTAGCCAACTACGAGTCATATTGGAGCTGCGCTGGGTACACCCTGGACCCTTCGTGTGAGTCCATCATAGGCCTAACATGAAGAGACAGTCACACGCTCCCCAATTAATATCAGCAACGATGGATAGCTGAATGCAGAGAGTGTATCATTCACTTTCACCGTGACAGAGAGCAATGATCATATGAAAGGTTCGGCTTTGGAAGATGTGGGTGAGAAACTTGAGAAAGATCCAGATCCCAGTGTGGCACATCATGGGCTCGATATACAGTAGCTGTGCCTATCTCTGGTTACAACAAAGAATCTAAGTAGTATAACAGAAGAAAAGGCCCAAAGGTGGTGCATCAGGTCTGAATTGAGCTTTTTTCACATTCATAGGGTTTTGCACTGTAAAATTCAGTTAAAACAGAGTTACCTTTACCTCCCAAAGAGTCCGAGGAAGAACATTTAGCAGAAACAGCCTCACCTCTAGTGTTTTTCTTCACACGCTAATGTTTTGTAGCCACAACAACAGAATTGTACTTCTTGCCAAATTCACTATAGTGAAATTCAAGGCAATGGTCGTCATTTTGAGGGAGTGGAGAAGATCCAGCGAGCATATCAAATACAGTGTCTACAAAAAGTCCTGGAAGCAGTGCAGGGATTCAAAAGGAGACAAACTTAGAGGGCACAGATGTGTTTAAACCAGACATGCACAATGTGTCTGTGTAGCTTCTTAGTCATCCAGGTCACGTTAGTGTAGAAAGCCTGAAAAAAGAGACAACTAGACTTCTTTAAATTTGTGAAGATGTTTGACTTCAATAGGTCACATGATGGTCACATGATGTTTTGGGGCAAAGTATGATGGTACCGACCCTCATGTGACTCGTGATAAATCACATAACCTTTTGTTTTTAGAATTGAAGAAGCATTTTTGGATGAAAGGTGACGCGCCTTCATAAACCCAAAGAAGTCCAGTTACCTCGTTTTTTTTAAAGCTCTTTAGACTTTTTAGCTACATTGTTGAAGACGCACGTGTAAACAACAAGGTTAATATGGCTGCTACATATAATTATATAAAGATGGGATCGTTGTTTGAAGCATGTTGAGGCCTCGATAGGCAGTATCACAACTGGAGCAACCACCCTAATCCGTCCCTGAAATCTAAGGCACACTGGGTTACTAAGGTAACAAAGTCTGGCTTTAAAGCCATGTAAAGACTGATGCTCTCCTTTAAGGTTAAAACAAGAGGTTAAAGAACTAATACGCTAACGTTGAGCCTTCTTAAGGCTTCTTTACAGCAGTTATTCATGGCATCCCTGCATGTTTCTGTATGAGACGTGACAAAATGTCACCAACTATGTGGACCAACCACCGATTAAGTTGCGCCCGTCATCTGCTGACTTTTGTGGTCGAGGATCGAGGCTCTGCAAGTGTTTGTTCCATTCAGTCATCCCATCCAGACTTCAAAAAAATCAGAAAAACTGAAACCAGTGAGTGTTATAATATAATTGAGAGGTGAATCATGGGTACAAGGCCGCAGCGCTGTTTTCAATCAGCTGGATTTTCTTTGTGGTCAAAAATAACTTCTTAAGAGTGAAAGAAAATGGGTTCAAACGTCAAGGGCATGATTACATTTCTTTCAAACTGCAAACAGCAAAGTGCCCCTGAGTCAATCTGAGGCAGATGGTCATTTAGACGAGTGCAAAAAACACAGAATATTAACGATACTGTGGGGTTTTGTGATTATCCAGGAGCTGCATGGATATGAATATAGGCAGAAAAATCTCATTGTTCTGATGCTCTGTGGACATATTTCATGCAGAAAATAGGAAACATCCACAGGCGCTATGTGCAGCCGTCACGCCACACAGCGTGCTTCAGTGTCGGAAAGCTGAGTGCAGCTGTAATCAACAACAGAATGAAGTTCAGTGGGTGACCCGTCTGGTGAAAATCACTTGTTGAGCCACAATGCCACCTGATTGGGAAGCTCTATTGTGTGTGTGCGCGCGCGCAGCTTATTGTTTACACTACCGAAAATGAGTTTCGCTGATGGCATTTTCAGCTGGATGAAAATGTACCTGCTGTTTGTCAAAAGGGCCGAATTTCAAAAACAGGAAGTTTACATCAAATGTTTAAAAAGAGGAAAAAAATAGAAATTAAAACACAAAAAGCATGTATTGTTTACAACAGCCTATTCCTGCTGAAGTTCAAGTTTGCTGCTAAACGGGCAAACGCGCCCTCTTTGGTTGAAGTCACTGCGGTCGTTCAGTCGTGCAATGCGACCTTCGCTAAGACGGATGAGAAGGGCAGCATTTTTAATATACTAGCAGTGTATGTGTATTGTTACTATATTGTTGTTTTTTTATGTGAGCACCTCCACTAGAAATGTATCAAACAGAATGTACATGTTTAACCCCTTCTATTCCACAGTAAGTCCTGCACCTTAGTGCTCTGTAGTGTTCATATTGTTCATACGTCGGATCTGAAGCTCTGTATTTGAGCACATCTGGGAATAGAGATGGTTGAACTCACCCTGCAGCGGACTACCAGGGCTTATCTCACTCGAAAAATTCTAAGTGAGTTAACATTTTACTTTGAATGACTTATGATTGTTTTCATTTTAATATATTTTGTCAAAGTGGACCTACTAGGCTTATCCTTGCTTTCTGTCACATACATACTGTTCCAATGATCTCTGCTCGTATTAATTACGGTCAAAGGTTCAAATACTGAGCCCAGCATACGTGCAGGTAGTTCCTGTGAGCCAATTTCATTCCTGTTTTTCAGGAAAGTATGATGTGACATCATTCTGGGGTATTTCAGGATAAAGAGATCATGTCCCAAATTGGTCACTGGGCGCACACAGCTCTGGTTGTGTGATTGAAGGGGAAGCTAACCCTACGTGAGCTGGTTTTAAAATATTCCAAACTCCAGGAGAACTATATTCTCACTTTTTTTTAAAATCAGTCATTATAAATAAAAACAGATCTAAGTTATATTTTAAGTGTTAAGTGTTAGCATGTTAGCTAAGTCTTGCTTATTTGGTTGACCTGCAAATTTTCATTCAAGTTAGATCCACGTCATTTTGTCTTGTGGTCAGTGGCTCTGTGCCCTACAAGTGAGCCCTGCCCCTCATTTTGAGAACCACTGGCTCAACAGACTGGTATGTTTGTGCCTGGGTCCCATACAGCAACGGTCCCCAACCCCCGGGACTCGGACCGTGAAATTTATGGTTTTCAGGGTTTTTATTGGGGGGTTTTTAAGCGTTATTTTTTGATCGGTTTTTTTGTTAACTCGGTTTCCCTGGGTCTTTTTCCTTGTGTTATGAATAAATCTTGTTTTCTTTGTTACCGGTACTGGTTTTGTTTTGTTGTATTTATCGGCAACACCTTAATGGCCGGTTCCTGAAAATATTGTCGGACATAAACTGGTCCAGGGCGCAAAAAAGGTTGGGGACCGCTGCCATACAGAGCCTACGCACAGCTTTTACGATTACTGATGACATGTTGTAGTTGTGCATTGCCACTAGGGGGCAGTGTCAAAAATAAGTGACATAGCACAGTCTGTGGGCTGGTCTTGCGTGTGTTGTTGTTGCGATATAACCAGAGGTGTTTCACCTGGCAAGGCAGGACAATGCTTGCCCCCCGAGAGCAGACAAACTTTAAACTACAGCAGTGCCGATGTTTAAAGACTGTAATGACAGAGGGAGAGCCCATCCACGTGACCCCACTGTCGTTGGTGGTGTCAGATTCTTTAGAGCATAATGATAATTATAATTACAGCTAAAGGGGCACCTTTGTATTTCATGGCTAAGGCTGCAACAGACTTTCACCACTGGATACACAAAGAGGGGCTGGAATGTTAAAAACAGTTAAAACTGGCCACTACAGGCACTATCTTGCAACATTTTTTAATCTTTGTTGTGGTTTTTTCGCATTTGTGATGAACACCACATTTACTCCCGTTCCTGTTCAGGCCCACTTTTAAACCAATCAGTATTCAACGTACGACCTATAAAAAAAGCATTGATTTGAACCATGATTAATTCAGAGCTTCTCTAGTCCAGAAATAAAACTACTGAGCTGGAAATGAGCATAGCAGGTCCACTTTAAAGTTTACCCCGAGTCCCTGTGCAGTCCTGAATCCCAGGACTCAAACCTCAGATCACCGGGTTGGGATGCATGCCATATATAGTTCGATTCCCCAGCACGACCCTTTTTATGCATGTCCTCCACCACACCCGCCTTTCATCCACCGTGCACAGGCTGGTAACCCAGAAGCAGCGCACAAATACTCCTCACGTAGCGATCGGGATTCCTGTCAGGCTTGCAATTTAGCTAACAGCTTTTTGTCATTACCTCACGTCACTGTAAGCGATCGAGCAGGCATGTTTGGGCTTTTTCTTTCAGGAGCATGTCGACTCTGTCCGTGTGGCTGGCTGCTTTTGCAGTCGTATCATTTTAACTCACTAGTTGCAGCTGTTGGATTGTGAAGAACAGCTCTAATGTCCATTTGTTATACTATTTGACCTTCTTCACCCAGAGTTTCATTACTGACACAGTGTTGTTTGAATAATTAGATTCCTTTTCGCGCTTGCTTCCGTTCATTTTGAGGAAAAAATTTGATTTTGATAAGTGATATCGCACCTTCAAAGCTGGGGAATGAAATCTTTAACGCATTTCAGCTGGCCTCACGTCTCCGTTTCCTTTAAGTGTTAACAGTCTCTTCAGCCGCATCGATGCGGGAGACACAAGGCTGCTGTGAAACTTTGCTGGCATCTCAATATACTCCTTAACACAGCAGTGGTCCCTCTCCTCCCCCCTCCCCCTCTCTCTGATTAATATGTAATGAATAAAAACTGATATGTGATTTTGATTTTGTAATCTGTCTGCCTTTGTATGCAAGCTCAATATTATATAAAAAACATAAATGCATGCATATGTTCTTGGTTTTGTCATGAGATGACTTTGCCTAATGTTTGATACTGTTTTCTGTATGAAAAAAAATATGACTGTGGATGCTCTAAGATTATGCTACAAGTCAGTCTTTCTTCTAGACTACATTTTGTACCTTTGAACACTATCGCATTGCCTGTTTGGCTGCTGTATTGACTATCTGGAAGCGTGATTTGATGTGAATTAAATTCTCTCCTTTGTTGTTTTTCGTTTCCTTTTGAACACTCAGGCACTTGTTTTCATTTTTCTGAATTTGTTGAATGTATGACTATAAATGCTTGTCTCAAATTATATTTTAGTCCTATGCCAAATGGAAAGGTTGTTGTGCCTTATTTCTAATAACATGGGTCATTTCACTCATTGCAAGGTGCAGGTGAAAGTCTGAAATGTGGCATAATTTCTTTAGCTCCGGTCAGAGTCCATGCAAATGATGCTTCCAAGCAGCAGCAGCAGGCGCTTCCTGCCAGATCACCGACACTAGTGTTCTGTATTTTGACGGGAAAGCAACAGGAACTCCGTTACAGCGATACTTCCTGCTAATTAAAGGCCAGTATGATCACGCAAGGTTTTGTCTGCAAACTGCATAAAGGCAGGTGACAAATTAAAGAAAAAATAAACCCTTGAGGCTTTTTGTCTCACAGAATCCAGCACCTCTATAAAAAGCAGAAGTCCACTTTGCACCTTCAAAGACTGTAAAAATGATAGATGTAGCCATTTTGATGTCACTCAGTCACAAGTTGTTAGTTGATATTCTGGATATCCTCCTTTCTGCAAGTCAAAATGGCCAAACTTTAGTAAATGGACTTTATATTTTATTCAGCTTGGTAAAAAAAAATATGTGAATGAGCCTTTTTTGCAACTGCAGCTATCGCCCCCTGGTGGTCGTTAAAAAGAATGCAGGTTCAATGCACTTCCCATTTGCAATTATTATGAATTTGTTCAGACTAATCTTTATCCTAGAATTGTCAAACATATGCTGTTGGTTTCTACTCCCCTCGTGTCACCGAATGGTTGGTGAAAACTTGTAACTTAGATGCTGTTGCCTGCACAGACAGATATTGCAGACAAAGCTTTCCACTACCCACCATTAAAACATGTAATAAAGGAATATAATTTAAAGAATACAGATGCCAGAGGGGAAAATATTTATCAGCTATTCACCAAAAGTGTGTTGCACGGAGGTCACTCCTTTTGAATTCCATCTGCTATCATGAGAAAGCTGCCGTGTGGTGTGCAACCAAAAGGTTAAATAATCCCAAACACACTGTCAATAAAGAACAAGCAAACATGGATAGAAAAAACACACAATGAAACACTATCAATCATGGATTGGCCTCCCCAGAGCCTAGATGTCAACAATTATTGAGGCAGTGTGTGATTATCTTGAACGAAAGGCAGCAAACATCCAAAGAAGAGCTTTGAATATCCATCAAGAAGCCTTAGAACTATTCCTGAAGGCTACTTGCCTAAGAAAGTTCAGGGTGTGTTGGAGAAAATGAATGTGGGAGTTCTGGAAGTACTCTGTAGTGTCTTTTGGGTCTTGTAGGTTTTCTTTGTGGCCAAAGTTTGACATGAATACCCTTCAAATGCTTACTTGAATTGGGATTGGAAGAGTTTTCACCTTGTAGTGTTCATCAAACTGTTCCTGAGTGTTTTCTTGCAATGCAGCGGGGCGTGTTGTTACACTGATGGGTCTGCAATGCTTAGGTGGGTGCTACATGTCAAAATAGCGCACACATAAGTCAGCACATAAGCAGAACACTCATTTGCAACGAGATGATTCATATTATTCACTCCACTGTGCCGTGGTTTTAATGTTGTAGGTGATCTATCTTGCAGTGGGAGCTGTTTTTATTCAGAGCACAGCTGCATTGTACATGGCTATAGAAAAGGCGAGGCAATTTTTCAAGCAGTTTTCCTCTGAGACATTATAAGACAATTCAGAAAGATACAGATCTTTTTTTTCGTGCCTTTAGCTGCGTTGGTCTTGCAGAAAACCATATGGCTGCACAGATTCAGAAGCTGGGAACAAAGAAAAATCAATTAGCTGTGTGACTGCCTTTTTCTGTGTCCTTTCTTCTTCTAATACAACCCATTATAGGCAGCAGTGAAGGAGTCTGAACTGTCTGCCACCTTCATTCAGGTGCAAATATGGTGTCCCAGATGATCAGTGATACTGCTGGATGGATAACAAAAGTTCTCTGCAACTGTTTTTATGTAACCACCTTGGATTACCATCGTGTTTATCAAGAGGAAGAACCTCGAGTGCTATAATTAGATGAACTAGTTTAATTAATGTATATTTTTGCCGTATGAACAGATGATGATATGTCTGGTGAATGTGTTAGAAAAAGCCAGTTTCTTCAATAGTATGGACAGTACACACACAGGGGCTTAACTACATTTCCCAAGATGCATTTTAAAAAACAAAAACATACAAAGAGTGCTCAAAATTCAGCTTTGTGCAACAGTATGCACAAGGGTATGCTCTGCAGAAACCCAGTAACCCAGTTTATTTGCTTACAGGTTTTGGGGAAAGTGTTGAGAAGTTGCTTTGAACTTGCTGTGGCTCAGCATTAACATGTAGAAGTAGCTATTATGAATTTGTCTATTGGTTTTTGAAGTCCTGTCTTAAAATCCCAAGATGAGTGTTTTGCCAACACTTTCTTAGTGTTCTGAAACTGGATGTGGTGAGCGAGGGCAAGTTTGACTGTGAAATTATCCGCTCATTGTCACTGATCAATCACAAGTCCTGAGGCAATGAACATACTGAGAGTAATCCTCCTTTCTGAGTCAGATTATGACCAAGATTTAGAAAATGGACTTTAATTTTCTAATCCAGTGCAGCCTCTATCTCTGGCTATCAAGCAGTTAGCAATGTTAGCAACTAAAAAATAATGTCACGTTTAGAAGTAACGGATTGTGGACTGGAGTTAAAAGATGTGCATAGCCACGATGTCACTACCCCTTTTGTTGCACAGTGTGTTGCTAGCTATAGGCCGTGCTGCTGTAAGAGATGGAGAAATAAAGATAAGAAAGACGAGACAGGAAAGGAAGAAGAGAGGTTAGATTTAAGGGTAAGGACTGCTCAGTTGTATTTGATAAACTGGACATTTTAAGCTAACTGGAAGTCTTCATGTTTTTAAATTAGATATCAGGTCAGTACATGTGACATTATGCTTTTTTCATATTGTGAAACATCTGCAAATCAAACTGAGATAGACTAACTGTGTTATTTAAATGTTGCAGGTTAATCCTCTGCAGGTTAGTGCAGGATAAACAGGTTCGTTTGCTGTACTGTAATGGATTTAAAGTAAAGAACGATGTGTGACGGTGACTGTGGTTTCATGGGCAGAGTTAATAGATGCTGACATCCATTGACTGGATTCCACCTTCATGCCAACTTTATCTAGAAATCATCTATAAAAAAAACAACTCTGTTTCCTGGCACAAAACAGACCAGTGTCCCCCCTCCAAGTATCCTCCCGGGACCAACCAAGTAAGCCATCTCACACAATCTGAGCAAAACTCTCTGGGACAGCTCTGTGGTTTAACCTGGGCTAACCTACCTACCTCTCTCTCTGTAAACCATCCCCAGGAATTCCTCTGGCTGATATCTCCTTCAGTATTTGTCATTACGCAAGAAACCTTTTGAACTCTGAGTCCACTCAGCTTTATTGAAATTTTGGCATAGGACAACAACACCACAAACATGGTTATTAGGTTGAGAGGTCCAGTTCAGTGACTCAAACTAACAAAGAAAAGAATTCACTTTTTATGCTATCTATTGGATTCACTTGCTTTAAAGGGCAATACAGGAGCTCCAGGTTCTGAAATGTTGGTGCTGACTTCATTTTTTACCTCTTGAGGTTGCGCCCTTGCTAGAGATTGAAATTTACACCAGTTAATATTGTGTTGGTTCTCTTTTGCTGCCAAAACAGTCCTGACCAATTAAGCTATTGGACCCCTGAATGTGTGCTGTGGTATCTGGCACCAAGACGCTAGCAACAGATTCTTTGTTGCTATGTTGGGAGATGGGGCCTCCATGGATCAGACTTGTTTGTCCAGCACATGCCACAAATGCTTGATTTGATTGAGACCCTGTAAATTTGGGGGCCAATTCAATACCTTTAAACTCATTGTTGTGCCCCTCAAACCATTTCTACTTTTTGGCAGGGAGCATTAATCTGCTAAAAGAGTCCACAGCTATCAGGGTATACCGTTAAAGGGTGTAGATGGTCTGCAACAATGCTTGGGTAGGTACGTGGCAAAGTAACATCCACATGGATGACAGGACCCAAAGCTCTTATTCTCAGATGCCCATTGTTGGACACTGAGTGGTCTACAGCTATGTAGTTACATACCCAACAAAGTGTGATGCACTGTGCACTCTGACACCTTTCTATCAAAACCAGCATTCAATTTTTCAGCAATCTGAGACAGTGATCAGCGTAATGATCAGTGTTGCTGCCTTACCAGGTGTAACAATTAAGTTTAACATCCAGGCATCCATGAAAACAGAATGTATTAAATTTAATGGAGTTAGCAGTAAGTTAGCTCGCTAGTTTCCACCTAAACATGATATAGCATGTTCTGACTGAGAGATTTCTGAAAAAATTAAAGCGCACAGCTCTGCTTTCACTTCCAACATAAATGAAGACAGAAAACTAAACAGCACTGAGTTTTATAGAGTTACTGAAGTTGGGCTAGCTGGTATATAATGATGTGCTATGTGATCGCTAGCAACATAGCTATGTTAGCATAACATAAACACAGTGAAGCTGGAGGATGAACGCTAACTTTTTTCCACTCGATAAAAGTTAACGTGAGGGTTCCCGATGGTGTAAACGGACCAAACTTCAGTCAGGAGAACAACTGAGATAATCCATCCATAATATGAGGTTAGTCGCTAATATACTGCAACAACACGGGAAAGGAGCAGCTGTGAGAGAATTCAACATTAATGAATCAATGGTACGGAAATGGAGGCAGCAAGAAGAATAAGTTGAGTAAAGTTTGATCTGATTTTGTTTCGCCTAATGCGCCTTATAATCCGGTGCACCTATGGTCTGAAAAATACGATACTGTATATTCGACCCACTAACATGTGCTATGATGAAGAAATAATCAGTGTTAAACACTTTACCCGTCAGTGGTCATAATATTATGCCTGATCGGTGTATGTTCTCATGAGTTGGTGAGGATGAAAGTAGAGGCAAAAAAGGACTCCAAAAAAGTTTTATATAATATTGTGCAATGAATTTCTTCCCCAGAGTGTCTGGCACATCAGTTAATAATGAACAGCTTAACACCTATATAGTACCACACAAGTAATATGTCTAATAATAGATAGGCTTCACGTAGCACAATGGACAAAAAGTTACAGACAGGAAGGTTTTCTATTTTTGTTCTTTTTCTCACTTTTTATCTTTTTTATCTTTAATCATTATCATTTATCTGATTGCCTAGCACATGTTCAAAGCCCATCCTATATGTCTACCTGTTAACAACACCTCTGCAATTACTGCGTGACAACACATCTGTTAAGCAAAAAAAGTAGCGGCATAATAATTCTTCCGTATGCTGTGAGGAGACAGGAAGTGGCATTTTGTCTGACAGCCTACATTAGAGGTATATTTTTTTTAGGCCGATATACACAACCTTGGAGGATAGCCATTTACTTTGCTGTCAAGAACCACATTTTTAGGACATTCTGAATTTGTGATTTATGTCTTTGAGCACAACAGAAAATGAGGAAATTTGAGCTTTCAGCCATCTATCTAACAAATGGAGGAAAAAAAACGTGAAATGATGAACGAGTGGCTCTGGTGGCTCGTTGAGTCTTGCAGCTGAACTCTGAGGACTCCGCCTCTGCAGTAATGAGGAAAAAGAGAACATTACAGCCAACAGAGACACAACAGCATAAACAAGGCAGTCCAAATGAAATGTGAAACCGAGGTTAACAAACTCATTTTCCTGACAGTACCCTTTCAGGTTCTAAGTGCAATTCCCCGATTTGATGATAAATATCAGCATTGTTTCTGAGTGTTAGTAAATGACAGTATTTCTACCTGATCTGCTCATTTCACGGAGCCAAGCGTGACCATGGCAACCACAGACATCACACGCTCGGAGCAATCAGGCCATGAAATTCATTTTTAAGTCAGCTGGAAGGTGTCCACACGGAAACTGAGCACAGGTACTCTCCATAGTGTCAGGGCGTTACATTAAAGAGAAACTGGTATTCTCATTGCCAGCTCCATATTTGTTATTCATGGACTCTGCTGCATGCTTCACAATTCAAAATAATTAGCATTTATCTTATAGTGGGCCTCGGTGAAGAAGCAGAACAGTCCTGCAGTTTCCCTGCCTGTATGGCTTTCCTATGCATCGTCCAATTTTCTTCCACAGTCAAAAGGCATGACTCTGATATCTGCCATAAATGTGATATTCAGCTTTATTCGGTTTTATTTATACAGCGTCAAATCACAGCATCAGTCACGTCAAGGTGCTTTATATTGTAAGGTAGACCCTACAATAACACATACAGAGAAAAACCCAACAATCATATGACCCCCTTTGAGCAAGCAGTTTGGCGACAGTGGGAAGGAAAAACTCCCTTTTAACAGGAAGAAACCTCAGGCAGAACCAGGCTCAGGGAGGGGCGGGGCCATCTGA
The DNA here is from genome assembly GCF_056152115.1 of Neolamprologus brichardi. Classification (NCBI taxonomy): domain Eukaryota; kingdom Metazoa; phylum Chordata; class Actinopteri; order Cichliformes; family Cichlidae; genus Neolamprologus; species Neolamprologus brichardi. Next base: position 28,657,918 of record NC_142113.1, on the reverse strand, counting down.
TCAGCTGTTCTTGAATGTACCCAGGACTGAGTGTAAACTTAGAGGAGACCGTGCTTTTGCTGTAGCAGCTCCAAAACTGTGGAACGATCTGCCTTTAGAGATTAGACAGGCCTCTTCTCTGCCTGTTTTTAAATCACTTCTGGAAACCCATGTCTTCACCCTGCTAGATGTTATTTATTTTTATTTTTTTAGGTGATTGTAGTGAGATGATGATGTTGATTTTAGTGAGATGTTGGTTTTTAATTAATTTTCATTTCAGTTGTTTTTTTAGTCGATTGTTTGTTGTTGTTTTTAATGTAGGACTGTTGTAATTTTATGTATTGTGTGTTTTATTTTTTTATTTTTTTGCTGTTTTGTTTGATCTATTGCTCTTAACTTATTTACTGTACAGCACTTTGGTCTTGTGCTGGCTATTTTAAAGTTCTTTATAAATAAAGTTGGACTGGATCTGCCGCGACTGGTTGGGGTGAGAGAAGGAAGACAGGATAAAAGGCCTAACTGTCTAAGGCCTGTCCAAGGTATCCTGCCTTTTCCTCAACTGGACCCTGAGTTGTGATCAAGAAATTGGATGGAAGACCTTCCTTTAGTTCCCTATGAAACAGAAGATTTGAGCAGCAGGTGACTGGAGCATCTGTGCTCACAGCCAGACCTAAGGCGCTAAGATGTGAGACAAAAGCAGGGGGGGAAACGATGTATGAAAAGAGCAGATTGAAGCCAAAGCTTTTGGCTTACAGGTGGACTCATGTTCTGCATCATGGTGCAAAATAAGATAAATAAGGATTTCATTTTTAATTATGCAAAGCCCCTGGAGTAGAGTCCAAGATTAAAAATATAGAGTTTTTAAAGAGTTTACACTGACAGGAGACACTAAATTATCAGCCACTCAAAAAACAAGCAGTGAGAAAAGAAGACGTTATAAAGCACTGTTAGGAGCAGCATTAAGAAAGCTTAAATGAGCTTAAACAGAGACGGCCTGGAACTCAATAATTCCTTAATATGAGTGAAGTGAAATGTGAGTGTAGTGTGATGCCCTGCTGAACTATTTTTGATTATAAGGACTTTGTGTTTCAGTGTTACCTGTGCTATTTATTTATTTATAACACAATACATTCTCCTTATATATACTCAAGATCATAGAGGCGAATTGAGAATGCTTTAGGTACAGTGCAAATACAGGACTTGGTGGTTCATATCTACTATTAGCTGGTTCATCGTCCTGCCTCTGTCTCTTTCAGTGTTTATGTCTTGGTCCCTTTGTGTTTTCTTGTTCTGTTCATCTTGCCAGATGTTAATATTCAGTATCAGTCCTCTTTGGCTGTTTCCTGTTTTACTTTGAAGGTTTGCTCACCTGTGTTCCTCTCCCTCCTGGTACCCATCAGTAATGGGATGATCTGATATCCTCGTGTTGGTGTTGTTCCAGGTTCAACATTGCAAGTGACCAATCACATTATTGTGACGTTATTCTTTTGCGCACCAACCCATTTGTGCATTTATGAAATTTCAATGTTGCAAGGACAATATCAATTCTGCTTAGCGTTTATTAAAGGGTTAGGGTTAGGGTTAGGCGGACAAAGGCGGTTTCTCGCAGCTTAAGTACAGTTTTTTGTTTTACGCCGGTTTTTCCCGAAGTCGCAAAAGTATGACATCACAACATTCTGATTGGTCACTTGCAATGTTGATCCTGGAACAACCTTTAGTATGATGATCTGGGAACAACACCAACACGAGGATATCAGATCGTGCTCAGTAATGAGTGTATCAGTGCGAATGGCCTCAGGTTCCCTTTGTCCTTTTGTTGCAGTGTCTGTAACTCTGGCTGTACTTTTCCCTTCATGGTCTGTGGTGCAGCTTCAGCTTTTTGTTACTCAGTTTACAGACTTTGTATTTTGGACTCTGCACCAGCCCCAATAAATGGCCGGCTTGTGTTTGTTCAGTCTGATTTGCGTCCTCTCATCTCTGCATTTTACAGAGTCGGCAAGATGTGACACTTGGAGTTATTTGTCTTTAGTGATTATCATAAAGATATGGGCAGGCAACAACCCTCCATAAAATAACAAATGATTTAACAACACACAAAGCCACGAGTTCTTTTCTTTGTTTGTTTGTTTGTTTGTTTTAAAGGTCAAATTTCAGGGTTTTTCTGAGTTAAGATCCTGACAGGTTTCTAAGAGACCCGAGCTTTGTACTACCCCAATCATCAGCATCTAACCAATCACAATTATGGACAAGTGTTCTGGCATCAGAGCAACTGATTTCACAAAGGAAGATGAAATTAATTATAATATGAGAAAACTGCAAAGAGGTTAAACACACAATACAGACTGAAAGTAACACAGCTGCTGAAGATAAATCAGCAGAGTGTGAGTGTGTGACAGGAAAAACCCTTTTTATTTGAGCCTTGAAAGAAAACCAGCAAAAAATTCTGAATGTATAAGTTAACAGACTTAATCCATGAGAGAATCTGAAGGATTGTAATCAATCCTCCATATTTTAATCCCCCACATGTAAATGTTTCAATCTATAGTGCTTTAAGTACTACTAATACATACTTGTATTTCCCATTTTAGACAACAGCAGTGTGTTTGCTAGCTGTGAGCAGCTGACTACGCTGTGAATCTCCTTATCACTTCTTAATACTTGAAACTTACATAATCTGTCGGTTTAGGTAAGAGGCTTTGGTATTTCAAGATCTTAAAGGTGCACAAAGTCCATTCATCCATGGAGAATGGTGTTTGCACAGATCAGCTGTGCGCACTCGTGGACGGAGGTGAGCTGAACTCTGCCAAAAACCTGGCTGTTCTCAGGATTTCATCTGGGTCACGGGGAAGAGATTAAAACTTACCCCAGGCCTCTGTTTTAGGCTCTGTTTCTTAAATGACAGCGATCGTCAGTAGAGAAAGAGCGGTGCAAACAAAACACCCACATATTCATTCCATTCAGTCCGTGACTTAAAGGCATGGCTCAAAATCCTTGAACAAAGGTCAAGTCTCTAAAGCAGCAAATATTTCTGGAAAATGTCAGACGACTCACGTAACTATGTTCAGCTGCTTAACTGTATCTCTGCTTTATCAACTCTGTAATCAAGTTCAGATCAGGAAAAGCAACAAATGTCTTTGTTTATTTAAGGGAACATTCACATGAGCTACATACATGTATTCATTAGACCAAAAAAAACGGTGAGGAGACGGGTCTTTGTTCTTCAACAGTGGGGGTTGTGTTTACGCTCATGTGAATGGTGAGTTCATAGAAGCACTAAATGTTTTCCAGGAAAACCCCTCACACACACATACATATATACACAACTTATTTATCTCAACTCATTGTTAAATCTATTAGTTCTCCAAGTAGTTGTAAACAACTGAAGACTAGAGGGGACCGAGCCCGTCAGTCTGGCTCTGGATCAGTTTGCCCCTCGAGCACCGTTTAGCTGACGCTGGGGACTCTTTGAAAACAGTTAATAACTTTTCTGTTGAATCTGGCATTCTGCTGGCATTTCTTTGCTATTTATGCTTTTATTTTTATTTTCTTTTAACATGTTTCTCTATTAATGTTGTGTTTTAATAGTTGTGCAGTGCTTTGTGACGTATGTCTGTGAAAACCCCTATATAAATCAACTTCTGATGCTGTGCACACAAAGCCAGGTTTATAGTTATAAAAGTAAAGCAAGCACAAGCATAGTTTTTTTTCAAAAACCGAGTCACAAGCCACGTTTTGTTTTTCCTTTGAGTTTACAATAGAAGTATTGTAACTAGTTTGCTGACTAACCTTAAAGGAACACTTCCTGCTCTTCTGGTTTCCATCGCGGTCCAAAAACATAACTGAGATGTTTCGGATTCTTTAAAATCATCCGATGTGTGTGAGACATGTTTTGAACATGTTTTGAACACTGATTACATAAATGGCATGATCGGTGCACACATGTATGTTTATGCAGGTTCCTCTAACAGAGAAAAGAGATGTGATATTAATCTGAATTGACAGGCTGTTACCTTCTGACTCTCACACCTCGAGGGAAGAGTAAATCATACCTGGTCGTGTTGACTCAGCAGGTATAGTAACCAGATAGCTGCTGCATTTTTTCACTGTAGCAGATTGATTCACATATTTTGTGCTAGATGTCACAGTGATGGTCTGGTTAAATGGTGTGATGAGTCCTATCTGCAGTTAAACACAGTTAAACATCCCCTCCCTCTCCTCTCTGGAGGGGAGAGGGGGGAACAACTAAGCTGTAGTGCCTCTTCACTTTACTGTGCAATTACCTTTTGTGCAATACTTTTTGTTAATAGTCAACAGTGCAATAGACTCCATACTTGAAATGTGCAATTCACTTGTATTTTTATTTTTATTCCTATTTATTCTATTTATCCCCTTTGTATATTTTATCTATATATGTCTTTGTATTTATATATGTGTATATATCTATATCTATCTATCTATCTATCTATCTATATATCTATATATCTATATATCTATATATATCTATATCTATATCTATATATATATATATATATATATATATATATAATATTCTGTAACTCTGTAACTTCTGTCGGTGCTGTGCTTTTTTGGAAACCGAATTTCCCAGAGGAACCCACCCGAGGGATTAATAAAGTTTTATCTTATCTTATCTTATATCAGAAGATATGGTCACTGATTTTTAAAAATGTACTCATACCCATGAGGTCCCGTCCATTAAAGGTGGAATGTGTTCAGTCTTCTGAATATGTAGGAACGATTCCTGACTGTAAAGCCTGTGTGCTTATACCGAGCCTGTTTTGTCCTTTTCTTGGTGTCATGGTTTGGATATTTATCTGTAGAGAAGTCGCACACGTTGCATAGTGAGTTTCAGTTTATTCCTTCTGATCCCAAAATGCCGAACAACACAGTTTCAAAACAGCTTTGTTACGGCAGCCGTCACTGAGATAAACACGACGCTTTCTAAATTCATTGTTTTGTGTTATCTATCTGTTGTCTGGGTTTGTTTTTTTAAAATTGTGCATGTGAGGATGGATGACTTATCTACTGCTGATTGAATCTACCCTAACCTTAACCTTAAGAGCACGCATAAGGGCATAAAAGGGTCAACAGAATGCAGGAAATTAAGGGTCCAACCTCCAAATCTATTGCTTACTGTGTCCCCTTCATGCTCAAAGGAAGCCTACACTGATGCTATCTCGACTTAGTCTGCGACAGATGGGATGGAGCTTGAACTCTCTGTTCAAATTGAATTGAATAAGGAGACCATATGTTTTCTTTCCTTACCATGCATAGCAGGCTATTGTTCTGTGAATGCAAAGGAGGCCCGTGGGAAGCAAGGTACAAATTGAGTCATCATATTACTGCAGGGTCTTTACCTTACAATATAAAGCACCTTGGGGGCAACTGATGCTGTGATTTGGCACTAAATGAATACAATTGAATTGAATTGTAGGAAACAAGTTGTTAGAATTCACAATCATGTCTCGGTGCCCAGGGTTTTAATGTTGGAGCTCCACAAGGTTGTGTGGTACACAAATAAGCGTCAAACTTCAGTTAAACTGCTAAAGTTTGCTGATGATATCGCTGTGGTAGGTCTTTTGTCTGACAGCGACAACTCTGCATACCGGAGTGAGGTTAAATAGCGGTTGAGTTGATGTAAAGGCAACTACCTGATCCTCAACACATCTAAAACTAAAGAGCTGATTGGGTTAAGAGGGTCTCCTCCCTCCTTTTTCTTGCCACAGCTATAAAGCAGTCTTATTTACACCAGTCCAATCACTAGCAAAAACCACCAGAGACTACTTTCTCTGGCAGCTACGAAATGTGGGCTCAGTTGAGAAGGTGTGATCCATTTTCAGTACAGCTGTTATAGAGACGTACAACTTTCTCAAACCTGTCTTGGTACGATAACCTAACCAATTAGGACAAACAACTTAAACATACAGCTTCCAGGATCGCTGGTTGCAGACTGACTTTCATAGCTTCACACTATGTCACCACCACCAGAATCACCAGGAAGGCTAGAAGCATCACTAAAGACCAGTCCCACCCTGCACCTCACTTTTTCCATCAGGCAAAAGATACAGGAGTATTACTGTAAGCTACAAGCTATTGGGTACTTAAGTAATGCATTGTGCTAATTCAGTTTACCTACATCTGATTAACCGAATCTGAATGAAACTTTACATATGAATCATGCATTTGCATGAGGATGCATATATCAATGCACATTGCTCGCTCTCATACTTGTGTAGGACTTTATTCATCTTTTAAAGTATGTCAGTACATTAATCCAGAGAAATTCATATTCTTCTGTGTGTTAATCATTTGGGTGGGGGTTCTGTCTACATCTTCAATCGGCACAGCTCGATAATGCAAAGGGCTGCAATGAGTTGCTGCTTGTCTGTTATTTCCTCGGCGAACTCGTGGATGCTGTGTGTGTTTTATCTTGGAAACATAAACAGCGGATGATTGACAATGCCGGGTTGATATCTTGACCTTGTGGAGGAATTTCTTCCCGAGTTCTCCCTTTGACTCTCTTTCAGTCAGTCTCTGTGTTTGACATCACACATCTGTCCTTTGGAGACTGCAGAGCTGCTCAGATTTGATGCATAAAATTCTGAGTCTTGAGGCCTTTTCTACTTGACTGTCACATCTCATATGATGCAAGCTCAGCTGAGAAGTAAACAAGCTGGATTTTTCTTCACCCTCCCTTCAGTGATTCTTTTGTTCTGTCTGCGTGTCTTGACAGTTAGATACATTATCAAGTCACTTTCACAGCCCGCCTGACCCTTAGGGGTGACATTCACAGAACCGAACTGGTGTCATCTGTGTTCACACATCATCTCCAAGCCATGTCTGAGAATCAGGCAAGGGCATTGTCTGAAGTTACCCTCCCTCACATGTAACGCACAAGAAGAGCTGGTCAGTTTCAGACACGTTCTCGCTTCTGGAAACACTGCCCAGTTTAGGTCAGGATGCTATCTGTCATGTGTCCTGTGTCCTGGATGGAGGGTGCAGGACACGGGACACATGCAATTCACCCGACTTAAACCTGAGCTTTTCGACATGGACACAAATCTCAATTCTTTAGAAGCATATTGGAAAATTACTTTACTGCTCACTGATCTAAATATAAATCACGTAGGTCATGGTCTCAATCAGTACTTTCCAGTCTTATTAAGCACACCATGAGATTCATTTTGCACATTTTTGCACCCGTAAAACAGATGCAAAAAGCAGGGTATGCTTTGGTGCATGGTTTTCTTGCTAAACAGTGTTACCATATTAGACTGCAGTGTCTTCCACAGAGACAGGACACAGAGAGACCAGACACACACAGAAAGGTAAACAAACACAGACACTTAACAGGAGACATGGGGAACTGAAACTCCGGGAATCAAGATAAGCAATCACTACAACCTAGAATACAAAAGTGTAAGAACAAAAACTAAGCTCAAAGGCAGACTAAGAAAAGAAGAAGACCAGATGCTTTAAACAAAATCATCAAAGCTCAGATTATAACAAAAACAGAGGATAATAAAGATCAATCAGAATTTAGATTCCAAACACAAGCTCTGGGCCAAACACCCAAAACACACGACATATATTATATATATGTTATACAAGGTTCTCCCTTTGTGCAGTGCTACCTCTTCACCAGGGCCAATACCTACATGCACATTTGCTAAGCTATGATAGACCATAGCTTAGCAAATGGTCTATCATAGCTAATGGTAGGAGTTAAAATGGTGACTACGGTCATCAGCATATACTGAAATACAATCACCATGAGCTTTTCACACAATTTCAGGAGAATGAGGTCAGGACATTTTCAACAGTTTGTCTTTCTCGGATGAAACAGCAGAAAATGGACCACCTTACATTACTGGGAATATTGTGATTTAGGTGAGTTAGCTTACTGAATAGAGCGTGCAGGAAGCAGCGCGCATGCAGTGAATGCACTGAAAATTTGCAGACTGGCAAAACCTGATGACAGTAGGGAGATGCCAGGTTAATGTCTGACACAGCATGTATCACACGTGCTCATCTGTTGGGTGATGTGTGAAATTAACGATTAAGTATTGCTGGGTATTACTTTGGGTGAAATCTTCTAAATTATAGTCTTACTGTAAAAAGAGTGCTCAAACTGTACCTTTCCTTACTTTATGGCTGTACAAAAGTGTAAAGTCTGCCGTTATGCCTGGAGCCATTTACATGATTCATCACTTTACGACCACAAGAATCACGGGGTTCCTGGAGAGGCACTGGGGTGCAGCCAGGAGGAAGCCAAAATATAATGGGACAAACTTTACGATGAGATTTCAGGAGCCTAAATGATAGGAAGTGAAAGGGTAGGTGAAGCTGAGTAGCTGCAGGGGGAAATTCTGGCTGTTCTGCACACCCAGCTCTCCTCTGAGCCCCCTCCTTGTGTGTCACAGCAGGCATTTCACCACAACACTCAATGCAGTCATTGAACAGGTAATAAGATTTTTGCCTTTAGCTGCGAGACTTAATACTTGTGGATCTCTTCTTTCCACGCTTCCACTCTCGACGTTTACCATCGGGTAATGGTAAACACTTGATGTGCTCTTGAGTTTACCAAGAAGCAGACTGACAGAGAAGAGCCATCTGTAGCCCACTTCAAACTACGTAATAAAGTGTATATGATAAAAGTATGAAAATGCAAAATAAACAGACTTCAGTTGCATAAATCTTGTAATGTAATCTGGTAAATGAATAAAAGAGCCTTTTAAACCTTAAGGGTTCTGTTAAATGATACAATGTATCTATTTATACACACCAGCGGCAGCAGATCATGAACAATTAGTGGAGTAACAGCTCTACCGCCTGTGCCATGGCTGCCAACAGATGTCTATTTGTCTTTTACTTCCAAGGAGCTAGACTTTAATGTCTTAAAGTGGTCTTGAGCAATAATTTGATTGTTTTTTGGGGTTTTTTCGGACATTGGCTGCTTTTTCACTCATTTTTAGCCAGTTTCTTACACATTTACCTATCAGTGAAAGATCCTGGTTCAGTCATAGAGGACAACTAAGAGTAGTTCTCAGACCGGCTGTTCCACATACTGTGGATGGTACCTTTATCTGATAATAGACAGTCTCTGCAGGTAGAGGGGCTATCCGTAGATGCCAGTCGAGAACCCCGTTCAGTCCATCTAACCAAAAAGTTGGTATATCTCAACACTGTGTGTCCTTAAAAGACCCGAGGAAACTGGAGGACAAGAGACACTTTTTGACGTTCCTAAAAGAACGAAATTGTTTGCTATTAAGATAAACATGATCTGAATAGGAAAAAATCCAAAGACCTGAGTATCTAGCCCTTCAATTGACCACATAATTGTGCATTTATTTGTATGGACACGTGTTTGCTTTCAAAGAGGATTAGCTGTACAATAGCTCCTTGTCCCAGAGGGGATACTTTTTTTCCCCAGTTCAAATATGTTGACACTGTAGTGTCTGTTATCTCTCTGCTGTAGCAACAGAGCTCCTGTCCTTGTTTGCTTAATTAATACTTTGTTGTGGGATGTTACAGCTAATTGTTGTTACAATTAGAGCCTTGGCTGGAAATACTGTAGCGTCAGAGGCCCTCAGCTAAAGGCAATTAACACCAGAGCGCTTCCAAGATTTATCAGACAAGAATAGTCGTCAGGGAAGTGGTTCTAAAACTTCCAATTAAAATCAGAACGTGCTGCTTTTGAGGCACAGGGGTGGATACAAAGCTAGAAGATAGGTCCTTGTACTTATTTATGTAATAAAAAACCAAGCAAAACTACATTTAAAGGGTATATCAGTGAGAATATGCTGGGGTATTTCCAAATGCTAAGGAATCTGGGGGATTTTGGGGGAATGTTACAGTCAAAATTCAAATTAGGATTAAAAAGCTCTTCAAGATTGATTGCTTGAGGCTTGAGATTTAGAAGCAGGGATTTAAAGTTAGCACGCAGGTTCTTCCCCTGGGAAAAATACTCAAAATATAATCGACAGGAAGACACTTGTTCGAGTCCTTAACCTGAATTTTAATGATTATAACAATTTTAGATAGTCCCACAGTTTTGGATTGGGAATGCATGAATCTCCAGCAACACTTGTAGAACACCTTCACTGTGATACGAACAGATCCCTGCTCTGCAGAAGAATGTCTGGACCTATCATGCTGCATTTGATGTCATACTGTTACAATCGTGGCTGTTCATTTTAAATAAAGTCAACGTTTCAAATAATGACTTGAGTGTGAGTTTGAGAGCCAAACACTCAGAGATCAGATTCCTCTCTTCAGTCACAAGAGATAAGATGTTGTTAAAGACTGTGAGCACAGAAGTACCACCCACCTGTGGTTCAAATCTTTTGTTTACAAAGAGTAGCCAATCAGAAAAAGATTAGTGTACAAGAGGGGGGAGATACCTTATTTTAGACTCTGGAGAAACACCAGAGTATGATAAATAACTCTGAGTCACGAAAAGCTACTGCAAGAGAGTCTAAGAATAAAAGTATTGGGAGTGAGCATAATTAGTTGCATTTGATTCATTGACTTTCATGCACAAAAGACCTTGGACTTGATTATTGTCAAATTAAACAAATTTGCTCTGAGGCAAAAAAAATCCTGTTACAAACTGAGCTGAACTCCTGCTCTGCTGGATGGGGATCTGGGGCTTTTGAGGCTCGGTTATCGTCTTGGGCTGCTTGCCATGGTGAGACTGCAACAAGTAATCCAGGTGAGTTTTTATTCCCACGGAAATACTGCAGTTTTATCCAGTTACCAACATCTTAAATTCACACAGAAGGTTCCTTGGCCATCTACTATAGTCCTCCCGTGTTTGGGCAAAAGTGAGGAGGGTCTCTCTCTTACATGAGGCTCATAAAGGACCCTTTGGCATCGCATTTAAAGGCACTGGGTTCTCTTTTTTTAACATGCAGGATTAACCTAAAACACCCCAAATCTTTTCCTATGTTTAAACAAATTTTCATAAACAAAAATGCCCTGTGAGTAAAAGCGAATTCAAGTGTGTTATGTAATAACAAAACTGATACAAGATGTGTTATCCCTGACCCAATGAGGCACGTGTCAAAAATGTAAAACATTTAGTTTTTTAAATCCAATTGTTTTTATATATATATATATATATATATATATATATATATATATATATATATATATATATATATATATATATAGTGCTGAATCACAATAGTCACCTCAACACACATTACATTGTAAGGTAAAGACCCTACAATATTACAGAGGAAAACCTCAATGATCAGATAACCCGCTATGAGTAAGAACTTTGCGACAGTGGGAAGAAAAAACTCACTTTTTATAGGAAGAAACCTCCAACAAAACCATGCTCAGGGAGGAGCCGCGTCTGTCGACATCTGGGCTTGTTTCACATCGTAGGATGAAGATGTTAAACATCAACATAAATTCGATGACTCAAAGTTTTTGACATGATCAGTGTTATTCTTTTTACCTGAAAGTGCTCTAGGCATATAAATAATTAAAATAATTAAGATTAGTGTAGACACAGAGCTCACAATGTGGGACCCAGATTATCGTATTTTAGTACTGCAAATACCCAAATGCGCTGTTAATTAAAGCCCCGAAAACCTAATGAGACAACACGAACGTGGGGTCCAGAGCAATCGGCTGCTTTTATCCAGTAGGTAATCCAAAGGGTTGGTGTGGATCAAAGAAGAATCAGTGGCAGCAAAGCAGGCATGTACCAAGCTGATAAATCGGAGTGAATCAGTGTGATACATCTGCTGAAATACACAATCCTGCACGCCGACAGTGAACAAAAACCAGGCTGTATGTGGATGACCCATATATGTAAAAAAAACTTGTTGAAGCAGGCGATGCGACATCAAAAGTTGTTTTTCCTCAAAAAGCGCAGTGCAGTCCAATTTAATTGCACCCTGCATAGCTGTGAATACAAGTTTCCACTGCAGCCTCCCAGGAAGGGGTAACCATTCACACTTATGAACTCAAGCGCTGGAAATTCAACAATTACTGTGAATCTAACTAACGGGAAGCTTCTGAGTGCGCTGTACTGCTACTCAAAAGATACCTAGTGTCACGAAATGAGGAAGCTGAGAAAGGTTACTTAGGACAAAGAAATACATGGCCGCGGAGACCTCTATAGGCTGGGCAACGGCACCGTGACTGCGATTAGGTATTGTGGATCAGAAAGATCAGAGTTGATTTCAAGCCTTAAATTTGGATTTTGCAGACTTTCACTGGAATTCTTAATAGGAGCTCGAAAGAGATGTCAGAACAAGTGAATGAGGCCATGATTACGTTAAGTATGGCTGTGTGAGATATTTGTTGACAGTCCAAGTCCAACACAGGAGGGTGGAGTAACTTAGAGCAAGCATTTAAAGGTGATTGTTCACTTCAATCAGGGAAGGAATCACGTGACTCAAAACACTACACATCACCAGGGAATACAAACCCACCAGGAGATTCAAACACACTATAGAAATCAGAGATGAGAGCTGCAGAGCTGAGGTTTACACAGGCATGACCAAAGAGAGATGACGCAACCATGAACAGAGCGAGTCAGATACAATACACTCACAAGATAACAAGAGCTTTTTGACATTTAAAAAGTACTGGGATTCCCTTTTACATTTATGTCATTTAGTCCAAGCAGAAATAGGTTTTGGTCGTGCCGACTCCTCCCCAAATATTTTCATCTTTCTGGAAACACAGAGAAACAGAGTTCTTTTAGCCTCTGTGCATGTACATCTGGTATATTTAAAAATATAAAGAAGTTACAGTTGATTGCATTAACACTTTCTAGTGTGTTATTCTGGGCTGTGTATTTATAATCTGAGTAAGAGTTAACCCTCTGCTGAGAATTAAGCTTCCTTACTTTGTTCCAAGCTTTTAACTAATAACGTGAACTCTGATGAACAGGATATAAGCAGATTATAAAACTCTGAATTCCAAAATTCCAAAACAAAGGTATTTTTATTATATATGCTCCTATATTACATACATATAAAATATACAACATATCTTTGCATTAGAACATACAGAAGTTATTTTGCATTTGGAGGCTTTGCTGCTGGAAGCACATACTGGTGGCAGCGGTGGTTCTCCTGGTCAGTCTCACACAGACAAAAAAATCCCCAACTAATTGTAGTTTATTCTGCTTTGTAGCGGCACCCTTTATTGTACCTTTGCGGACAAAAACTACAAATCCCATACTGCCGCACTACACTGCAGCCCCGCCCCCTGCGTTTGAATGGCAAGTTGTTTGTTTCACTCCAACCAGCTGCTAACTATTCCAGTCGGAGAGCAAACACGGGGAGCAGCGGTCCTCTGCTCTCCATTTAAAAAGGCCGACAAGCTGAGGGAAGCTGGCTAGAAAGCCACTTCCGTTTGTACATTTTTCTTCAAAGTAAGGGCATAGAAAAGAAAACCACATTAAAACTGCCTTTATCCATTCAAATCAATGAGTCTTCAAGGTGGTAGAGTCGATATATTTGGGAATACTGAGGTAATAAACCTTAGAGCCAATTCCCAAGATTATTAAAATAATAATCCTCAAATCTAAGAGACACAAACTAGGTAGTAGTTATTTTTTAATGGGAAACTTATGCAAATGTTTATTCTACTACTACTAATAACAATAATAATAATAGTTTAAGACAGCAGATATAAACAGGAGATAATATAAGACTTGGAACGGATATTTTTTACGGCAGATAAAACATTTGGGAGCCTCCTCACCCTGGCAAAAAAACAAACAAACAAAAAAACAGCTGCCGGGCGCTTTTATTTTGAAAAAAACAGACAGGAAGTGCCAACGTTTCCGCTGGAGGTTTGACAGCAGGTCCGTTTTTACCGCTTTGCTTTCTTTATTCCACCCTGTCGCCCTGCTTCTTTCTCTGTTAAATACGTCTCGGCCTGCCCTCTGAGTGTATTTATTTATTCATGCATCTAATTTGAAAACATTTAGCTTTTTTTTTCTTTTTTACATTTTAGTCCTTCCTCAAATGAGAAGACGTAAAAGATGGAGCTTCATATTTTAGAGCACAGCTTGAAAGTGGCGAGTATAGAGAAAGAGGGGATCCAGATTTGCACTCACGGATTAATAAAACTCGCCTTCCTGGCCTCTAAAACAAGGTAGGTAACTTCCCATTCGTGACGTCCACGTAAAAACACAACCTTTGAATGTTTTTCCATTCTCCTAAGTGCTGTTTACTGTTAACATTAGAGCAAAGTAATGCCCGGGGCTGCATGGACTTGTATGCTTGTGTTACAGAAGGTAGCGGTATTCGCTGGTGCTCCAGCCAGGTCCTTCACAAATGCGGCTGTATGTTTAATAGCCTCTGCTTCCAGTTTCCAGGCCTATCCTTGTTCTGTAGTGTCATTTTGTAGCTCCGTGCCATCTGTAGCTGGGTTGTAGCCAGCAGAAGTGTGTGTTTGTGTGTGGAGGGTGTTTTACCTCTGTCAGGACTATTATAACAACATCAGGAAAAACTTAAACAAGCAGCAGAGGACATTTACACTCTATATATGCTGGATACTGTCCAGCAGAGTGGATGTTAACAGCCAGTCAGCCTGGTGAAACTTTCATTTAAATAGCCCTGGCAGTGACAGGATAGCAGGCCTGTACACCATAGCTCTGTTGTGCAGTTTTTAACACTCTGTTAAAATAAGCCTAAGCAAATTAGTTCACACTCTTGGCTGTGTGTGTGTAGTGTGTGTTTTCTTCCTGGCTATTTTACAAGAGGGAAAGACAGACCTAGTGCAGTGAGGTGGCAATCACGTCTCCCTATTTACTGAGGAGAAGTTACTGATTAAAAACAACAACAACAAAAACAATAACAGTCAGATTACTGATTATTACCTGATGTGATTAAGATTAGCTCAAGGAGCACGGCAGCAGCTGTTGTTCTCATTATTAGCAGATTAGGCTTTTGTTTAATCTAATAGTTGATTGGTCTGTACGAACAGGGAGGAATGCACCAACCATCAGCCAAAATTCAGCAAATACTGCATTCACATGTAAAACAGAGGGGGAATTGAATCCTCGTGTTTTTGGAAGCTGAGACTGTAAAATGTTTGCTACTTTTGCTGGAACAGTTGCGTCAAAGAGTGGCTTAATCTAATCAACCACTCAGTTCAGTCAAATAGTTACAACTCTTTGACTCAATAACATAATGTCATCACCAGCTGCCCCTCTCTGTTGGACTTGTCTCATTTGTGATTACATCTACTTACAGTACTGTGCAAAAGTCTCGAGCCACCCCTTTCTTTATGTTTTGCTTCCATAAAGCCAGACTTCCTTATATTTTTTAAGTGGTCTAGTGCAGTAGTTCTGCAGGCTTTCTGAAAGGTCTTTCAAAGTTTTTCTTTGGACATCGGCTTTGTTCATCTATAGCAGAGGAACTGATGATGATGATCTGAAGGTCATGTCCTTAAGAAATATGAAAAACATGTTGCAAAGACCTGACATAGGAGGTCTCATGGAGTGACCATTTTCAAACCAAATTTGAAAATGCTGGTTTAAATCTTCATCAATATGTATGCAGGTCAGCAGAGAGAGACAACAGTGAGTGCCAAAGGCCATTTTTAAGACATGGTGGAGTCATGGTTTTGGGCTGTATTTCAGCCAGTGGTGTTGGAGATTTTCTCAAAGCTGATAAAATTGTGAACGAAGAAAAATAACATCGGATTTTGATCCAACATGTAATACCTTCTGAAAAGTGTCTGATTGGCAACAGCTTCATTTTTCAGCATGACAACGATCACAAACACATTGTCAGAGCAGTAAACACATAGAAAAATACATATAGACATTATCAGTCATGGATTAGCCTCCCTAGAGCCCAGACCTCAACATTACTAATGAAGTGTGAGATCATCTTTACAGAAAAATGGGTAAAAAGACAGCCAACATCCAAAGAAGAGCTTTGATTGTCTTTCAGGAAACCTGGAGAAATATTCCTGAAGACTACCTAAAGAAATGACAAGAAAACCTATCTAAGAGAGTTCAGTCTGTGTAGAAAAATAAAGGTGGTCATAGCAAAAGTTGACTTTAAAGTGTTAGACTTGTACAAACAAAAATCCCTATAGGATTTTGGACACCGATTTTACTTAGTCATGTGGTCAGAAATGCCTAGATTCCTACCAAATAAACTAACAGAGACTCGCTGCCTTTACTGTGTGTGGACAGATTATGATTACAGCCATGTGACGCTCCCCAAAAGCCCCAGTTTGAGTATTTAGGTGTTAGTTGCTTTAAAAATCAGCTGTTTTAAGTGCAGTGTCATAGTTTTGAGCTTTTAGTTTAGTAATCATTGTTTCCACCACACACTGGTGTGGTAAAATAGGAAATGCAGAACTTATGTGTCAGTGTCAGGAAACACGACACCTGTGGTTTTGTCTTTTTGTTTGTTTTCTTTAAACTAGCTGTTGTTTGTCAGGTTGTCTTTGGTTGATATTTTCAGTTAAAGCAACAGGCAGAGGAGTTATTATCCATGTGATTTTGCACTTTATTGTCACTTATCTCATTTTACTTTGATTTGATTTAGAAAGGGACAAAAATAATCAAATTTTAAAAAGAGCTACAAAAGTTATACAAGTTCTAAATCAGAATCTGAATTAAGACAAGCTCATCAGACATTCTCATTCGGCCCAGTCCAGTTAATGGTGCACTGTGGTGCAGTGGTTGGGACTGTCTCCTTGCAGCAACAAAGTCCTAGGTTTTGATCTCCTAGTCAGCTTTCTGGTTGGAGGTTGCCTGCATGGTTATCTCAGGCTTTTTCCCACAATCCAAAGGCACGCATGTGATTCTGAATTGGCCGTGGATGTGAGGTAGTTAAAATCATAGTGTGAAGTGCTGCATGAATGTCTTTGACTTTGAGAGGTCAGTAAGAGTAGAAAAAAAGAAAAGCAATGCTAGTCCACTTCCATTTTCATCAAATTTTCCAGCCACCTAAATGGATATATGTAAAAGAGCCGTTCTCTCACTGTATTCACAAGTGCAGAGTGTTACATGCATTTCCTGTGTGCGTGCTGCCTGTGGGTGTGATAATGCACTTCGTCCATTTTCTCTGGTGGTACAGTAGAAACGGCTGGTTTGGGTGCGAAGAAAGAAGCTTCACTTAACTTTGTCTTGATTGTTTTTTTCCATTCAGTTTTAACTTGGCGTTTTGCACTTGTCTGTTGTGAAATCCCCCCCCCCCCCCCCCCCCCCCCCCCCCCCGCCACCGCCTCCTGTTGGAGAGCCAGTTAAGGATTGTGAATACAAGCGTGAGTTCAGATTACAGATCTGCTCTTGCAAACATGGGTGTAGATTTCAGAGACGATGCAGGGAGTACTTACAAACTAATATTTAGAACACGTGCATTTATCTCTCGCAGGAAAACCGTGTAAAAAGCAGACGGCTTATTTAGAAAAATAATCACATTACTCAGAGGAATGCCACTGACAAGCGTGAGTGCTTTTCTTCAGCAAAAGGTCTTATTTACTCCCAAAATGTGAATTTCAATTCAGTCAACAACATTGAAAGTTCATACAAACACTGAATATTTCGTGGGAAAGGTAACAATCTCTGTCTTGACCACAATCACACTATTGCCAACTGGAGTGTTTAATTAAGGTTTTAGCAATTCATTTCACAGCAACAATGCGCAACAAGTTGGGGAATATATCTTTTCCCTAACAACCGGTGGTTGCCAAGTGGTCAACAACCAGTCTCGAAGCCCATGTGACTGAGGACTCACACTCACATACAACAACAAGCTCAAACTGTGCTTGTATGTGTGTTGACATAGCGGTGAAAATTTTGAGTAAAAGCTGACTATACTTATTTGAATTTGACACATAATACATGTTTTTCCAGTAGAGTGCTGGATTTTTCTGTTGTCTTTGGGGTTTTTTTCACGTATTTAAATAAAGGCATTTTTAACTTTAAGTTAATGCAAAAAAGAAAATGCACTGGGTGCTCAAAATCTCCTTCACAAAGGCCCCCAGATGCTGTACTTCCTCCCCAGTGTATGAGGGAAACCTACACGAATGCTGCTGGAAGGCAGAGAAACAGAGGAACATATTAAAGTTTCATTTTATTTGATTGAGTAATCATAGCTTAAAGGACTCTTACTCTTTTCAGCCTTACTTGTACACAGTACTTGGTGATTTATGCACATCCCTAAGTCATGCACTGTGTTTCAAGCTGGAGGTTTATGTGGTTGCCATCTATTAATGATTACATAAATTCATTGTTTGACTGTAGGACACGAGTGTCCGTTAGAGGACACTGGTTTTGCAATTTGTTTCTTTTTGTAGTTGTTTCTTTTGCTTTCCCCATGAATCCTCTCTGTACTCTCCCATCCTCCACCTAATGTTGTTGAAGCAGCAACCTCGGCACCCCTTCGTGCCTCCTCTTTGATAAGCCCCTACAACAGTGCG
The DNA here is from genome assembly GCF_056152115.1 of Neolamprologus brichardi. NCBI lineage: Eukaryota > Metazoa > Chordata > Actinopteri > Cichliformes > Cichlidae > Neolamprologus > Neolamprologus brichardi. Next base: position 28,639,498 of record NC_142113.1, on the reverse strand, counting down.
CTTTCATCCCTATCATAGTTCTCTTCTGTGCCTCCTTCTTCCACTGAACATAATATGCATGCATGCGTAAATGATTTCCAGATTTGAGAACTAAAAAGTTTTAATCCAATCTTTTCCTGTAGTTTTTTCATAGACCATCTCATCTTCTTTGCCTTGTCTATTTTTGCTCACATTTACAAAATTGACTCTATTTAGAAATTAATCAAATTTTATGAAAAACTAGCAGTCCTGGAAACGTTCAAGCATGCTCCTAGCAGTCCTAAGAAAGAAACTTGATGCCAGCATGTGGTGATTACATAACATACCTCTCAGTGCAGCCAGCTGATGGAAATGCCCCGTGGTTCTCCTTTAGAGTGAAATTTGATGCTTCTATATTTGAGACGAAGTAAGTAGAATGAAATGCAAAGGATCTTCAGATGTAATCATATAAAAGTATTCTTCCGCATATCACTGGAAGAATATTGGCATATGCCAAAATAGTATCAAGTTATAGTCGTTCTTGCGTGCACACAGTTTAAAATCAATGTAGTGAGTGCCAACACAATCAACTGCTCATCCCACAAGAACAAATGCAGAGTCATGTAAAGGATACAGTAGGACAAAAAAAGTACATTTTCTTAAGCTGCTAGGGTAACAAGTAGAGTGAAACACCTGCCACCACACAGGTGAGACAGTTGTGAACCATTACTGTGTACTCAACTTGATTGCTTAATATGTTTCTTGGTTCAGCTGTTGATTGGCTCTTAAAGGCAGGAGGAAGGCAGCTGTCATCTTTAGCATTTCATTATTCTACAACAGATTTCTATGCAGGATTCATAGACCGCCATGTCTTTGGATATAGTGTCTCTGTGTTTATATGGAGCCAATACTGTCTTTCTAGTTTTAGGCAGAATTAAAAATGCTTCTTATGAACACTCCAATCAGACGACACTGACAGAATAAGGAGATGCAACCCCTTCATGAAGCAGCCGGAAGAATAATTTTACCATGTTAAATAATTCTTTCTGGGCTCGCCTTCCAGCTGAATGTAAATGTGCAGGGATATTGGCGGCTTCTCTTTCTAAATTTGACAGCCTGCCCTTGAATGAAGAGCAATATAATGATTGCAAACACTGAGCTAAACAAACATAATAGATAGCTGGTGAAAAGGACGAATGCTTATCACACCGTTCACATCCCTGGCAAATGTTTCACCTGAAGTCTTCAATTGGTAGGAGTTCAATAAAAAAATGTTAAATATCTATAAACCACAGACTGTATATAAAAGATGGAAGAGTAGAACCAATGCAGAAGTGCATTAATTATTCATTCTTTCTTCTGGTCAGCAGATCGATTGGAGAAAGAACTCCACCTGTATATAAAGTCTACTAGATCACTTTCTCTTGATTCATGACCTCAGTAAACTCTTTCCTGATGAGTTTATGGTCTCAATAACTACTTCCCACTCTTACTGAATACAGCATGATGCTTATGCTGTATATTATGGCCCTGGTTCAGATTGGATGGAGATAGTCAAATTGGGATGATAAAGGAGGGCGGACTTACCTTGTCCAGAGTCCAGTGTTTCTCACACATAGGGTGGCTTAACACTGGGCGATTCATACCGTGAACAAGCATGTTTGATCCCTGCATTTTAAGGATTCGGGCATACACACCCCCAGCACAGATCTTCATCAAAGTTTCTTTTAGTAGCTTACAAATATGTGGAAGGCCAGTGTGTCACCACTTCTCTATTTAAGCCACAAAATGCATGAAATTGTTGACCTCATTGTGCTTTTTAAGCACCTCAAAAGATACTGAGACAAAGTGAACTGTATTCCAGATACACACCGACACTCGGATATATTTCCAGCCACCCAAGCCATGTATTTTTTTATTTTCATGACAGAAGCTAGGGCTGCACGATTAATCGTTAGAAAATCGCGATCTCGATTCATACTTATGTGCGATCTCATTTCCAAATGACAACGATTGTATCGCATTTTGATCCGGGACGTAATCTGCATGAAAACAAGCGCTCACTCTTCCTGCTCAACAAATGACAAGGGCGGAGCCTTATACCACGTGATACAGAAGCTGTGCCATGTGATGCTAAAATTAGCAGGGAAAAAACAACGGAGAGCACGTCAGGGATGACAAGAAAGTGACAGGAGAAAATCCGTCCCGGTCAACCACCCAAACATCAATAACGGGAACCTTATACAGCGCTTCCCTATACCCGTCGAACTCCCGCAGGCACAAAGAAATTACGGAGGCTATTACTTATCACCTGACCAAAGATATGGCTCCATCAACACTGTGCAAAACGAGGGATTTAGGAAAATGATCAACACCCTAGACAAACGCTACACAGTGCCGTCCCGTAACTATTTTTCTATTGTTGCTCTACCTGCTCTATACACGCAGCGTCGAGCAACGGTGGAGACGGAATTTCAAGCAGTACAACATTTTGCGGCAACGACAAAATGTGAGACATTTGTTGTTTTTATGTTTATTTATTGTTTCTATGTCTCAACTGTTACGAAGTTGACGTGCAGTTTAATAAGCGCAATAAATATTTATATTGGAAAAGAAAATCGTGAGAGAATCGTGATCTCAATTCTAAGCAAAAGCATCGTGATTCTCATTTTATGCAAAATCGTGCAGCCCTAACAGAAGCTATCTGTTTTGACATGAAACAATCCCCTCGTTCAGATTTTCAAAGTTCAGTCACTGCTAATTAGCCATCTCTGGCCTGTCCTGACTCCCGTTTCCTCTGGGTGGGCTATTCAGACACTGTTGAGTCAATCCCCAGAGACCCTAATCTTGTGCCTGAGCAGACTCCAACTCCACAGTCTTGGACTCCAGCTTGCATGTTTGTTCTGGTGTGACGATGGCTGCGAGTGCTGGAGGGTCATTCTAACCAGAACCTGCAGCAGATGGAGAAGCGGTTCATGTGTCACTACGATGAGCTCACCAAGGCTGCGGAACAGGACTGCTGTCTCACACTGCACTTCAAGACCTTGAAGTTTGAGCTCACTAACTGATAGTTCCTCCATTATGTAGAGAGTTCATTATTATTATTATTAGAGTGGAAAATATTAAATTTATTGGCATGTCTTGTTTCATGCACCCCAGTCCCATGTCTCAGTTTTCACCACAAATACAGACTAATTGTGTAGGAAATACACGTCTGGTTTGACATCTCTGTAGCTACATCCACCTTTTATATATACTCTGTAATGTAAGTGAAATCACTGTCTTAAGTTAAGAAAAAAGGAAATATCTTGTCAAAGACTAAACAACCCTTAGATCCAGATTAGATGTTTGATTCTGACTTCTAGTGCCACTGACATCGATTCGGTCAATAACCAGCCCTAAATATGAACATTGGTGATGTAAAGATATGGAGATATTCTCCTTATTTAAACTCTTATTCTGTACATTCTTTCAATGCCTCTCCAACTCCTAAATAAAATGATGTATGACTTTATGCAGATCATATATCAGTGTAATTCCATTAATACGTGCCCTGAGTTTTTACAAACACATTTGCAGTGCGGTGGTTGACAGCATAAACTCATTTAAAGGCTCCCTGTGAAGTTCCTTGCAGGCACACAGAATGTGAGTAATGAAGGCTGAATATTCAGAGATCACCCCCACAGTCGGGAGTAGCACAGTAAATCTGTGCAGCTGATCTAGATGGAACAATGTCAAAGACTGAAGTAAGTCATTGATTAGGTGTGTTGCCAGCTCGGGCTCAAGAAAGGCCTCCAGTGCACATCATTCTAACGTTCTCGCTCTGCAACACCCTGCAAGTCAAAGTGACAGTTGACAGCTCATTTAATGCCAGGAGGAAATCCTGCTGTTCCCTCTGAGAACCTTTCTGTTATTCTCTTGTCATTATTCACACCTTTCAGCCAATATGAAGTGTGAGCTTTCAGCAGCTGGTGTGTAAAGAATGTGATTATTAGAGGAGCGTTGTGTGTGTTGTTTTTCCTACTGCACCGTTTTCCATTTGTTGTAAAATCTTTGGGGCTCACTTTTGTCTCTAACATCTTTTACCATCTGAGAACAGTTTAAATGCGATAATCTGAATGTCAAGAGGCAGATATGGTCAGATGTGACTAATGGTTTTCAAAAGTGTCTACTTAATAAAATGATGAGGAACACTGAGTTGTTAATAATCTGTCACTTCTATATGCCATTTACCTCAACAAGGCACATGATGATGCAAATGTAGGTGGGATTTTTCTGTAACGCCCCTGCCCAGATGGGCTTATCAACAGACAAATCTGAAATATATGAGCGCTCAAACAAGTGCAGATCTCAAGTTCACAACAGTTTGACTATGTGCATATTAGAGGTGGGAATCACCATACATCCCACGATACGATATTATCACAATATTTAACTCGCGATACGATATTATTGCAATTTTTTAAAATATTTTGCGATATTCAGATTCTGTACATAAAGGTAAACTTTATCAATATTCATTTTATCTAATAACAAAGTCTCACACTCAGTCTTTCTCTCATTTCAGTTTTATTGTTGACAAATTTGAACGGTTTGTATTACAGTCTAGTCCAACTTAACTGAATGCAACCATCTGGTACAATTACAGCTATTCTGAACTATGCAGTTTATGAAAACTATGCAGCCCCTTCAGCAACTGAAGAATTTGAAAGTAAATTAAAACAAAATATAATTTTACATTAAATAAAAAAGTTTTAAACTTAATTAAAATAAAACATGTCTTAAATTAAAATAAGTAAACTGTCATGTTTATTGCTGCCAAAAACAAGTTAAACACATTTGGACAGTGAAGAAATGTCAGGATTCTTGCTTAGAAAAAGGAGCTGATCAACATGCTCTGAAGTCAGAGCATGTTGATCAGATTGTAACAAAATATCGATTTCTGCTGTCCCTGTATCGATACATTATTAGCAAACAAATATCACAGTATCGATTTTTTCCCCCACCCCTAGTGCATATCTCCTCGGAGATTGGTAGAGCAGCAGTTAGTACTGTTTCTTCACAGCAAGATCAAACCTCCTGGTTGGCTGGAGCCTTCCTGTGTGGAGTGTGCATGTTCCAGGCTGTGTGAGGTCTCTCCAGGTTCTTTGACGTCCTCCTACTGTCCAAACACATGTATGTTTGGTTAACTGATGATTGGAATTTTGCCGTAGGTGAGGCTGCAAAGTGGATAAAGTGCTTAAGTGCAGTACCGTGATGTATGATTATGTGTGAAAAAGGTAAATGTGGCTTATAATGAAGAGCACTCTGAGTGGTCAAATAAGATTAGAAAAGTGCTAAACAATAAAAGCTGGTCCATTTCATGCTGCATCCATAATATGAATTAGCATGGCATTCGCCCAGTGCTCTGGTGGGATGAGTCAGACACGTTGACCCTGAGGGCACTGAGCTCTGCGTGTGTGGGGGAGAAAAAGGTTTTTCCAAATCTGTTTTTAGGCAGTAGCCAAACATTTTAATTGTTTAAATCAGATATGACTGAGGATATCTTTGAAAATATCTACTCAGATCATTATCAAGACTCAGCTCAGTGGCACAACTTGCTTTTAAGACTTTGTCTCCACTGTTGTTGTGCTGAAATTATGCTTGTGCAAGTTTTTCATGAGGTCATTGCAAGTTGCAGTAAGTCAGGTAAATTATAAGTCCAAAACACAAACGTCAGCTGGCTTGTGGTCTAGAGGTGGTCAGTCAGCAAATTCACTTCTTTTAATCGCATAGTGACCAAAGATTCTTTATATAATTTCCAGTCAATGTTTGTGTGAATCTACAGCTACACTGGCCTTTATGAGACTTTAATTAAAGAAACCAAACTCTTAGACAGATAAACCAAAGCTAAAATGAAATGATTTTAATTCCAAACACTTATACCAAAGTTGTATATGTATATGTGTGGCCTAAAACGTACTTACAGATAAGGTTTTTAAGCTAAATGGGATTTCTGTCAGATATAGATGTTTTGAGCTCATAGCCTCAGTATATTTGGTGCATTTAAAAACATCTCTGGATCACGGAGATTCCTGTCAAAGCAAAACTTGCCTTTGTCTTTTGGAGAGGGGTAAATCACTGGGTTTGTGAGCCTCATATTCAATAGAAGATGATGAAGACATGCATTGGTCCTTGTGGGTGTTTATTTAAAGGGGACCTAATATCCTTTTTTCCTTATTTTTTGTAATGATGGTGGATGGTCAAATTAAACATGGTCAAAGTTTCAAATAATCACATAAGCATTTGTGATTAGATTGTGCCAAACGCTCAGTTTGAGACAGATTTTTCTGTGTTTACTGACTTTAATACCCTGCTGCACTTATTTTATACCCAGAAGCACTACCATCATCTTTGTGCAGTCTATAGGTTAATTCCACATGATGTGTGTGTTTATAGTGTGTTAGGAAGGAGAAACAGTGAGACATTATTTTTAAACTTTCCACATATATTCTCCACTGTTTGATCTGCTCTCCCTTTTCTTTTCCCTCCAATTTAGATGCAAGTTTTTCAGTTTGACAGAGACTCCAGAGGACTATACCATCATCGTCGACGAGGAAGGATTTAAAGGTGGGCCTCGCTTTGTGGATACTAATCTTTGAAGTCACTGTGGCAACCAGAGATCAGGCGGCAGGAGAAGGTCGCATTGTGTAATCTATGATTCTCACCAGCACCGCGTGGCTTCGGCTGACACTGTTTGAGCACACTTTGTCATTATAGATGTGAGGCCAAGCTGCTGCTCGCTGTGTTGGCTGAGTGAGTGAATCCGTGTCATTACACACCCTTCTCCAGGGTGACCCTCCTTAGTTACCCTGGAGACTACAGGCTATTTGTTGCGTAACTGGTGCAGGTATTTTCTACTGGTGGCTGGCTCTGTGGGTTATTGTCTTTCTTATATTGAACAGAACTACATTGTGAAATTAAATCATACTGGAAACTCCCAAAAAGATGCATACTATATATCCGTATGCATGTTGATTATGGACAATTAGTCCATAATTAGCCCATGAGTGCACAACCCAGTTCAGTCCACATGTCTTGGGTAGATTATACTTTGTATGTTGTAAATTATATTTGGACATGGATGCAGTTTTGGTAACTTTGCCTCTTTTCACCGTCACAGTAGCTTTTAAATCAAACCACCAACATGTGGTTTAAGTCTAGACTTTCAGCTTTTATTTGAGGGGTTTAACAAAAGTATTATATAACAGTTTAAAAATTGAAGCCATTTTTATACACAGTCCCTCACAGTAATTGGACATTTCACTCATGGGAGTATCATTGCCAGGTGAGCCCTGTTCTCTTTTTTACTTGAATCGGAACTCACCTAGCAACTAAAAGTTATGCTTTATTAGCCTTATTTCCTTTGGGATTTTAAAAAATAAAGCCAGCTCTTCTTTTTACCAGATGTGTTGCCCCCTAATGGCCATTAGAAAGAAGTCCAGCTCTATGACCGCTATGACTGCATTAAACAGTTTGTGTCGAGATAGTGGTAGTCTTAAGTTTTCTTTAACAACTATGAGCAGATTCAGAGTTAAATAGAGGATGGTTTAGTGCATTGACGTCTTATTTACACAGTCTGTGGTTCTTACCTGTGGGGTTCATTATTTTATCCCAGTCACTGGTGTAAACACAACCGTGGCTTCTCTGTGTTGAAGTCATTAGACAGCTAAAGGTACCAGTGACAGGATAATAATGATAAACGTTAAAGCTCAGAGTTATAATGGCTCAAGATAACAAAGAGAGTCATGAAGGCACAAATCTGACTCACGAATGACTCAGAAAGGGAAAAGCTGGTCTAATATTTAATGCTTTTGCTCTGTGACCTTACCTCAAAGCTGTTAAAAGTGTCATATTCCTAATCAGTCAGAAATAAAACTGTATTTATTATGCGAAAGTGAGTACATTACAGATCAAAAAAAGAAAGAAACGAGTGCAGATGAAAACTACTGATACCCAGCTTGTTTTCTTTTTATTCCAAAGCGGTTGTTGGTAAAGATTAAATCCATCCATCTGTGTTGCCGCCTCTATGAAACAATCTGTCTCAAATCTTAACCATTTAATTTTGTGACAGACAAACAACTGTACCAGCTCCACTCCCAACTGTTTCTGATTTCATTTCCAGAGCTGCCCCAGTCGGAGCACATCAGCGTTGCCGACGCCACGTGGGTGGCCCTTAACGTGGTGTCAGGAGGTAGCAACACATCCACTTCACAACCCATAGGAGTCACCAAAATCGCTAAATCAGTCATCGCACCACTGGCCGACCACAACATTTCTGTTTTCATGCTGTCGACCTATCAGACGGACTTCATCCTGGTGAGTGTGAATATTGTTCATGTCAAGGTTCTGTGTGTGAATGGTGTGGGTCTCGACAACCATGTGATGCTCTCACAAAAATGACTCGACACACGGCTCGAGGGCTGGAGCCATCCCAGCTGACATCAACCAATACCATAGGATTAAAAAATGGGTGTAGTCTCTGAGAAAGGTTGGCACAGAAGCCCCTTAAATATCCTTTCTAATAACCAGCAGGGGGCGTTTTGCACTATGGCTTCATGTAGAGTACAATAAACAATATGTTTTTGGGGTGAGGCTTCTCTCAGTTTCACAGTTAGATCTTCCCTTCATTCTTCCATACTATCTTTTGTCCTGTCTCCCTCCCCCTCACTCCCCACCAGAGATGGGCGTTACTTGTAACCCGTTACTTATACTGTAATCTGATTACTTTTTTTCAAGTAACGAGTAAAGTAAGGGATTACTATTGCAAAAACGGTAATTAGATTACCGTTACTTTCCCGTAGGAACGCTGCGTTACTGCGTTACTAAAACCGTGATTTTTTTTTTTTTTGCGAGAATGTCTCATGACAGTGACGTAAGCGAGTGCGACGTTCGTGACAACAATGGATCATATATCAAGTGCGGGGGAGAGTATGAGCGTGCAGCGTTTAAAGCGTGGAAGTACTGACCTTTGAGTTTGATTCCATAAAAAGTGACAAAAACATTAGTGTCTGTTGTGCGTGGGAAGAAAACTTCTTTTTACACCGAAAAAAACCCTAAACAAGCTCCGAGTGCGCTACGACGTAATGGGAAATTCACAGAGAAACTCGTGGCACACCTGCACCAGAGCACACCTCCGCCTACCTCACTCCTGCTTTACAGGTGAAAATAGAGCAACAGGACCGTGAGTCTTTGACTTTATTTATTTTCTGCTGTGTTTTACTTGCATCTATTTGAAAGACTGAGTGTAAACACAAAAAATATATATTTTATGTGCTGGAATGTGCAGAAAATAGGTTTAAATATTAAACAAATTTCTTCCAGTCAGAGAATGGTGCATATAATTACATTTTTGCTTGATGCATTAAGTTAAAAGATTAAAACTAATAAAACAAGTTTTAAAAAGAGACTTTTCCATTTGATTACATTTTGTATGATGGATTATGCAGAAAAAGTAGAATTGGGCTGAAAGATCTATCGCTTTATTACCTATTCAGGTTGTAAATCGTGTTTTTAAAAGGTAACTAAGTAATTAATTACTTTTGAAAATAAGTAATCAATTTGGGGGAAGTAATCAGTAATTAGTTACTGATTACTTTTTTCAAGTAACTTGACCAACACTGATCCCCACTGGTCGCAGCAGCCTGATTCTTCCGGAGGTTTCTTCCTGTTAAAAGGGAGTTTTTCCTTCCCACTGTCAACAAGTGACTGTTAATAGAGGGTGGTCTGATTGTTTTGGTTCTCACTGCAGTAGTGTAGAGGTTTACCTTACATTTTAAATCGCCTTGAGCAGAGTTTTGCTGTGACTTGGCACCTAATAAATAAAATTGAACAGAAATCAAGAACCAAGATGGTGATGCCAAGTCCAAGTTGAGACTTTAAAGTGGGACTTTACAAACCCATGACATCATGGTAGCCCATCTTTTGTATATAGTTGTTGGATGAGAGGCAATACACAGCTGTATACACTGAACAGGCCATCGCTCCATCACATGCTGAGCTAAATCAGAAGTAAACTGTTTGTAGTACCATCCTCTGATCTCACAGGTATTTTAATGGCGATAAGTAGAAAAACAGCACTAGCAACTGCTGCAGTGAGAGCCGCCTCTCCGCTGCTTATTTGCATGCTCAGTGGGAACCACTGGGATGCATTTTAATTGACATGAATCCAGACTGTGCTTCAGGTATCATGACAGTGCTTGACCTCACACAGCCCCCCCGCTGTCAGAGTGAACTGAAAGTGCAGTTTCTTTTTCAGTTCTGTTTAGTCAATATAATTGTGTGTGTTTTGAGCCAACAGTTGATCTGCTTCTTAGCATGCTCGGTGTGTTGCATTATTTGTCTTTTATGCAACTCCTGGCAGCACAGTTGTTTACATCTACAGTGCCTGATATGAAAAAGCAATAACCTTGGATATGCTGTACCTTGCACGGCCCCACTTCTTTTGATTTAGGATGAAATCCTTTCTCGTGCCTTTTTGGCTACAGGGAGTCTTTTTTCCTTTCTTTTTTTATTGCCTTGCATTAATGGAAAAACAAGGCCTGCTGACCAGCTTCAGCATGTTCATGAAAATGAAAAAAAAAAAAACCTGTGCTGATGTTGATAATCTGTTACATAAAGGGGATCAGCAGATCAGCCTCTTGCTGGAATTTAAGGTATCATACTCGGGGCATGCTTCCTGTCTCGACACTGGCTCCTTCCCACTGTCCTAATTGTTGGTATATAAGATGAAAAGAGGTAAAGAAAACGTCCAACACTGACCTTGTTATCCACACCCACAAGCCATCTCCTATCTTCATTTCACTCTGTGTTTCATTGCATTACTGAATCCCTCAGCAGGCCAAAAGACAAACCAGCGTAAGATGTTTTCTTTTTTTCACTGCTATGATCTTTTGTGTTACATAAAGCGGTAAAGCCTGACCCAAACGTTGAATACACCCATTTCAACAGAGCAACAAGCATCCTGACTGAGTCAGTCTGCTCAGATCTGCCACACACACCAGCTTCTCAGGAGCAACAATTACAAGAGCGACAGCTAATACGCCAATTAAATTCATGCCGCCGCCTCCCCCCCCCCCATCCCTTCCCACCTTAAACAGAGATCAGCGTAGTTTTAATTAGAGACAGCAAAGTTAAAGAAATATAAATATTAATTGCTTCATTACCATAATAATTTTGGTGGCTTTTTCTCTACCCCTGCTGTCAGCAATTAGTTTCTAAGAAATCTGGAAAACTAATTTCCTTGAAATTTGCTGTGAAAAGTTCTGGCTCCCCGAGGTCTTCTTGACCCTTTCAACTTAATCTTCTAATTCTCCACAATACATATCAAAGCCACGTGCTCGTGAACCCCGCTCTTAATGCAATTACACAAGGACCAAAAAATGCCAAATGCTTTTGAGTGAGTCATATTATGATGATCTGATTAGACTGTAACAATAATCATCTAAAATGCATTGGCTCATGGCCAGCTCTCGCTTTTTATGTCTTTCTTGGTCTGTTTACGTTTCAATTTTCTTTGTTTTCTAATTCTAACTGTTGTATGCTCCTTTGCTTTACGTTGCACATGTTTACCTTCGTGTATGAAAAGAGCTCAACAAATAAACTTGCTTTGACATATTGCTCAGCCCTAATGATGCAGGATTGTACTCTCGGTACGCTGGTGGCCTAAGGGTGAAGCTGTCGATTAGCTGCATGCGGCTGTAAACAAACCTTCAACAATGACGGCATGGTTGGCATAAGAGGCAAAGATCCATGTTCCATTTTTTCTGCCCATGCTAATACTCAGAACTAAAGGCTGTGTTTAAAGTAAAGAATGCAGCTTTACTGTCTTCTCTGCTCCTCCTCAGAACATATAAATCTGGCTGAATATGAACAGCCCAATCCCATTTTCTGCCCATTATCAAAAGCCATTTTGTAGGAAGTCATTAAAAGCAAATGTAGATTAGGCAGAGCAAGAGAGTGGGCACACTGAAAATAAATGAAAGCATTTCATTAGCAAAAAGCTCGGGCTTGGAGAATAAGAGTGGGATTTCCCATCAAACGATTTCTCTGAAAATCCATCGACATTTCTTCCCTGTTACATATTCAGGATTTACTCTTGACCTCTGAACTCGTTCATGTTGCCGTCCTCAGGTTCGAGAGCGAGACCTCCCGATGGTCACGCACACTCTGTCTTCCGAATTCACTTTGTTTCGAGTGGTCAACGGGGAGACTGTTGCTGCTCACAATCTGGGGGTGACCAATGGCTTTGTGAAACCAAAACTAGGTAAGAGTTAACAAAATAATTCAATATTTCTGTCTAGAGAAAAGCTTAATGCTTCCACCCTGCCTTTAATAGCCTTTAATGTGGACTGCCATTTCAATATTTCTGCCAACTTGAGGGGGTCCATGGCCAATACTTGGGCCAAGACGTACAGGTTACTGGTCATTGTTTATTAACACAGATCCATTTTTAAAAAGCCAAATTGTCGCCACTGTGTGGTTCTGCACAGATGCAATCTGCAATGCGATTGGACGATAGTATATTGATACTGAGATCTCTGTAATCGGAAATGGGTTTTGCAAAGCACTTACAAGATGTTGTCAGACTTGTTTCTTCAACGTAATAATCTCTGCATATTAATTTGTGCTGTTGCCCAGACATTAAAGTGGACCCATTATGTTAATTTCCAGCTCAATTTTTTTTCTTGGAATTTATTAAAGTATCTCTTTAAAACGAACCTTATATAGTACAACCTCGGTTCATTCAAGCCATTATGACTCCGTTCTTTCTCCCTTTGAGACCACTTTCTTTCGATTGGCTGCCCCTCGTGCACAGAATGTTAAAACAGCAGGTGGGTGGGGCTTCTGTGCTCACACCCACAGATCACCATATTAACATCCGCTCTCAGTGGTTAAGTGTTTACTGCACGCTGAAGCTTGTCCTTGTGGCCCACATTTACAGTATTTAATATGAGCATCAACAACTGGAACAGCATGTATGTAATATAATATAATCTGCCCCCCTTTAAGACTAGTCCCGGATTAAAAGAAAATTTAAATGTTTCCACTACAGGAAATGGGATTAAAATGTAATTATGCTTGTTTCTCAGCCCTGAAATAATAATACGTTTGTTGTGGATTTGTTTTTATTACGGGTGAGATGCTTACATTTTAAGTTTTATAAATGCGTAAACTTTTTCAGCACTGTTTAAATATAAAATGTGCAAACATATACATCAAATTGTGTCTAATTAACATTAATGTTTAAAGGTTTATTTATGATTGTAGAAACGGATGTTGGATAATCTCCACTTAAGTGCATTGCGGCGCTTTCAATTACACAGCACACAGTCTTTATCGCTGTTCATACAATTTGTAAGTGTTTTGTTCCTGTTGTTGTGCAAGCTGAGCTCGAAAGCTCCTTCTTAATGTTGGCAAATGCAGTTTTCAAGCTCACTTTTTCACCCAGCACAGACAAGGGAAGTCTAAACTAGCTCAGACGAATGGAAAAAGGATGATCAGAAAATGTATTGCCATGTAGTCATTTATTAAGAAGCCTCCTAAGCCCTCATGTATTATCTTTTTCAGTGCCCCGTCCTATCATTCACCCCTTATCCAGTCCCAGCAACATGTTCTGTGTGACCAGCCTGGACCCAGACACACTGCCCTCTGTGGCCACTCTGCTCATGGACGTCATGTTTTACTCTGGAGGGTAAAACATTTTATTACTTCATTAAGGCCCTGAAGGCCTTTTGCATGTTTTGCATGTTGCCAGGATTCCACTCAATCACTGAGAACATAGGACAGCATCTCTTTATAGTCTATTAATCAAATGTAGGATGTTACCTAAAAGGGATAAAACAGCAATTTAGCTCATTAAGAGAAGTTTGGCCACAGTGGAAAGTAGTATTCAGTTTTTTTTGTTATCTAATTATCTAAGTTAATCTAAAGTTATCTGATGTCTTCTGCTGGAGCCTTGTCAAGTCTGAAAAATTTTCTTTACTGCCTTCAATTATATGGGTATAAAAGGGTATAAAATTCAGGAAAGCTTATTTTCTCGAGAATAGACTATTTTCACTTTCATTTCCTAGACAAGGAAGGAAAAATTAGGAGATGCTAAATGGTGGCATTTTGGGAAAATGTTCTGGAGCTCAGCCCACACAAGAGGCTGAGTGTCAGAGGCTGAGTGTCAGAATATGATGACCTGTGATGCATCAATTTGAACCCTTCTTTCATCTTTTATCTTTTTCACACATTAATCATCTTCATGTAAGTGCAGCACCAGAGCGTAAGACTAACCCCACACAATAATGAGAGAATAGTGTAAAATGATTCCATCCATTGTGTGTTAGTCTGCATAATTTGAGGGTTGTTTTTTTTTTATACATATATGTTGTGTGCAGTAATACTTTAATTAGAGACCTTTTAGGTCCTGTCAAAGCAGGCATTAACAATGACTGCTTCATTCCACTTAAATGAGGCAATTTTAAGGCCTTCCAAGGTGTTTTGTGTTCACTCACTGAAATGGCTCACTAGGATACTAGTATCCTAGGATACTCCTAGGATACTAGGAAATGTAAATTACAGCACTTTCAATGGGCATTTTCTTATTTTCTGGCTTTTGACAGTCAAAACACCTGCTGTGAAATAGCTCTATAAACTAAAAGGGAAAAAAAAGGAAGTCCCGGTCCACGTTGTTGCACTGCCACCATCTCTGATTATTAAATCAGTGTTGGTGTGGCTTCTTTGAGTTGAAAGTCCAGCTTGACAGGGCAATCAAGTTGAAATTCTAGCTTCCGATTTCAAATGGAATATGCCAAAGTTTTTTAAAAAAGCAAGAAAATGTAGGATTTGTTTTCCTCCTTAGAAACAAGATCGAGAGGTACTCAGATTCCCATACTTGGGGCAGCAACTCCTCACTGACCCAGATTGGATATTCCACACTTTGGACATTTAGTGATATTTCGTCATCAGCTGCTCTTACCATCAGTATGAGTAAAGAAAAAAGCTGACTTGAACATGTACTCCTTGGCTGACTAACCACCTCTGCCTTACATGACGAAAGTTGCGTATACATTGCGTGCACTTTGAGGCTGGCTGCTAGTAGCTTGCGGACAATCCAGGGTCCTGTTGCCTAGGTGACCTTTAACTTCTTTACTAGCAGCTTATATGCCAATCGATGGTATTTTTCACTCTCATTGGTTGTCCCTTTATCACAGGCCCCGCCCACTTAATGTCTCTAGCTGTAGTTGCTTGAAGATATCAGATGTCTTCCACTTTCTATGGTCTCTGATGGACACATTCGAGCGAATCGCTTCCAGTGTGCACATTGTTTAACAGATAGCAGTTCTATGACCTCATCAACTCTCACTGTTAGCATTGTTAGGGAACCCAAGGACAACATTACACATAGGCACGGACTTCAAAATCTTCTTTTTTTAAATGGAAAACCCTGAGTTCTTCAAACAGAACCCAGTCTACCTACTCAAGCTGTTAGGCAACACAGAGAGTTGAGGACCGTTTCGAGTTCCCTTGCCATCCATTCACACTCTGGCCTTTAAGACCCTTTTTATTTCCCTCCTGTGTAAGAGGACACACACTTGACAGTCTGCAAAGCGGTGCGTGCTTGTTGCAGCCAAAAGAAAGGTGTAAAAGTTAACTGGAAATTAATCAAAGTGTCACAGGTCCAATCAAAAACTGTATTGTTTTTGTCTTTGCCAGGCAAAAAGAGTCTGGAGCATCCAGTGAAGACTCGAACCACATCCGCTTCTTCTCCTTCTCCCTGATCGAGGGCTACATCTCTCTGGTCATGGATGAACAGACAACACAAAGGTAGAAGAAAAACACCCACCACCACACTGCTGTTGTGTAATTAACTACACTTGTTCTTTTAAGGTTTTGTTGTCTGTTAATCGCCAATAAAAGGGCAGCTTGTATTCATGCAGGGGAGTGCGTTTCTGATTGTTGTTTGAGGTGGTGATTAGTTTGTTGCTAGGCAATAAGCAGAGCTATTGGGTGTATTGCACATAAGTCACAGTGGGTTTCAGTCTGACTCATCTACTCCCTTAGTTTCTAACAGTGTACACTAATTAAGCAGGAGGGCCATCAAGGAACTTGAGCAGCTGCAGGTCCCACATGGTTTCTCCTGTGTTAGCATCTGATCAAAGGCTGCCAATGAATTAAAAAAGGTCTGCATTATATTGGTTCGTAACATCTTCAATCCATGTGGAAGTAAAATAACAACTGGAGTGAACTTGAATTGTTAAGTTTAGATTTTGTTTCTGCAGCATGTAGGTCAGCAATGTCCCCACGTTTTATGTAAGACCGAATGTGTTGCCTTAAAGGGATGGGTCACCCAAATTACTCTGCTTTACAATGGCTCTTTTCTTCAGTGCAGCAGGGTGCACAGCAGGCACAGACTTTAGCTGTTTTTGCACTGTGCTGAGTGGCTAGTGGCTTCTTCTGATGCACCTTTATCTGCTAACCATGCCTGGTGCCATAATTTGTTAAATAAAGCAAAAAAAGGTCAAATAAAGCCACTCTTGGAAAACATTTAAAGATGACAGAGTTAATGAAATACTGGAACTGAATGATTTAATACTGTGTTTATGATGTCTTATTATTGGTAACAATTCAGAAATATAGAAATTGTATGACCACACTTGTGTTGCTTAAGTGAGTAACTTAACCAGCCTTTATGTGGTACAAATGTATTTTAATAAATACTGAAGCTAATATAATTGTTCTGGTTTTTTTCTTCCAGGTTTCCAAACAATGTACTTTTTACCAGTGCCTCTGGTGAGCTTTGGAAAATGGTTCGAATTGGAGGGCAACCTTTAGGATTTGGTGAGTTTTTTGTTGCTGTAGTAATGGATAGAAGCAGGCCACATGCTACTACAGATTGATGCCAACAAAGCACATGTTCAAGTATCAAGATCAGCGTTGTCAGAACTGGTTTGATAACCATCCCAGTGTGTAGTTATCCAGGTAACTGTGGGTTTAACACAGAGTCTTTAGCATTAAAAAGGTGGTTCGCTTTTTATCAGGGTAGATTGCCATACTAACTGCAGGTTATACCTGAGATAAAAGATTAACAGGTATGAAATCACCACTGAAAACTGTGTCACTGTTCCTGGAAGATCTAAAGTCTTTATCTAACCCTAAACAGACAATAAAAAAATACTATTTCCAGGAACTTTTTCCTGTTGCCCTTTATGTATGATCCTAAAACAAGACACCTATTTGTACTTGTAGTTAACCTATGTTTAAATTATATTTTTCATATTTATTTCTTTTTTGCTGTGAGACCATTAAACACCAGGGCAGCAGGTGAAAGTACAAAACTGCACCTGTCTTACACACACCTGAAATTTCATGGAGTAGTAATAATCTGTCAGATTCCCCCCGCGCATAAAGCTGCAATACCGAGAAGTCTGTGAACTTACATTTATTTGTATTTTTGTCGGCTTTCCTTCCTGGCTTCAAATAAATGAAATTTTATTATTGCTGACCAAATATGTGGGTGTAATCCTATAGTTTTCCTCCCAGACACACTCAGACTGCTGAGACAAATCTGCAGCAGCTGTGTTGTTTTATAGTTTTCCTTTGTAAAGTCGGTAGACCTTCTCATTTTTCTGGTTGGTTAGAGGCTTATGTTAGTTGATAACCACCTTCATATAACAGCTTACCTGAGCATCAATAATCAGGCTAAGTGAAGCCTTAGCAGACAAAAAAAACGCAATAGTTAAAAAGCCAGAATTTCACAAGAAGACCTCAGACCTGGCTGCTCTAATCAGGATAATAAATGTGTTATCATGATTAATGTGTATTGTATTTATCAACATGCTTTAATGAGTTGTAGAGTGGTTGTGGGGCCTGTTGAGAGTTTAAAGAACGTGTCTTTAATGGTCTGCAGATGAGTGCGGCATCGTGGCTCAGATATCAGAACCGCTGGCGACGGCTGACATTCCAGCTTACTACATTAGCACCTTCAAGTTTGACCACGCCCTGGTAAGAAACAGTTTCTACTGCATATGTTTGGTTTGTAACCAACTTGTTTGTAATTGTTGCGCTGTTTGGTTGGTCTAACCAGTTCATGACACCTTGATAGACTGTATATAAAAGATGGACATGCATAGCATCTGGGTCTGAAGAGTGAAGCCAGTGCAAAGGTGTTTTTAAACTTGCATTCTTTCCCGTGGCCAGCAGGGGGTCGCTTGTCTAATTTGTATAGAAGTCTTTGGGAAAATGGCTTTGTGACTCCAGTAAACTCTTTCTTATTGACTTAATTCACTAGTTTCAAGTCAAGATTTTTAGTTCTTGCTTACCACTTCCAGAAAACCTTCAACTTGAGGCTTTAACCCTTTAAAGCCGGTCGGAGCGGGCACGCTCTGTTTTGCATAACTATTTTTAAATCCCAGTAGCTCTGCAACCACGTGAGCTAGCGCAATAATTTTTTTTCATATGAAACCGGAGGAGTTGTACTTACATCTTATGCCATCAGCTTGTCCTAGGTCACAGTTTCCTTCCACATATAGTTTTGCAAAAACTGCATAAAAAGCACTTGCAGCAACAAAAACATAATATTCCAGAAACACACTTTGCCGATCCGATCAGCTGTTCATAACACTTCCTACGTTGGAATAGACGTCAGCGCAAACTTTTGCATGTCCGCCATTACCTGTCCGAAACCGGAAGGGACGTCATTTTCGCGGAAATGTAGTTTTTTTTTTAACAATCAGGGCCTCATGAGCCTATACTGGTGTTTTTAAAAGTTATCTTTGACTTTATGACTTTCTGTGTCGTTTCTGGGATGCTTAGGACTCATACTGCACTGCTGGAAATAGTTTCTTTTGATACATATGCTGCTTTTTTGCAAATTTGCATTATAACATTTATTTTCGTTTTTCCTGCAGTGTATAAAAATTGGTGTATTTCAAAAATAAAACTATGAAGACACTCAAAATAAATTTCCTGTGGTAGGAAACTATTTTGTGCAACTTTTTTGTATTTACAGTTTTGAGGGATAAGCCTCTTAAATTTCTCTAACTAGAAATATATGTTAAAAAAGCAAAAACGATTTTCAATTTTTTTGTAGTTTATTGCACTTTTTTGCAATTCATGTAATTACTATGCACTTAATGCATACATATTATTAAAATCTGGGCTATAATGGTTGTATGGATGTATAGCAACTTGAAATGCTCCCAAAAATGGCACTACAGCATGTAAAAATATAATATAAGCTCTGGCGGACTTGGTTCTATGGTAGGTCTTAAAGGGTTAAGAAGACACTAGGCACTGATCATAGCAACTATGTCCATCTTTTATATACAGTTTATGGCATCAGCATAGGCCCTAAGCAGCTGGAGAGAAACTGTTTCAGCTTTTTCAGATGTTTTTGGGGCCATCAAAAACATCTGAAAACACAATCAGAAGGTTCTAATCAACTACTTTGCGTCTTCTTCAGGTTCCTGAAGAAAACATCCAAAGTGTGATTGGCGCACTGCGGACTGAGAGTGCTGCACAGTGAAGGAAGCTGGAGAAAGCGATGACGACTACCATCTCCAAAGTCATTTTGTTTAAAAGTTTATCATGTCCAAAAAGTGCCAAGAGCTTGCTAGCGGACTACTGTGGGTCAACTCTGAAAGGAAGGACGGAGGGAGAGAGGAGGGTGACAGTGTGTTAGGGAAGCCTTTGTTACTCAACCATTTTCTTTACTCCCCCAACTACTCTTTGCCTTCCTTCGTGCCCAAGTCCCCTCCACCTCCACGCTCTGGTAGTTTTTGCGTTAGTTTACCAAACTGTCTCTTTTCTTCTCTAAAGCTGCTTCTTCCCACTCCCTGACCCTCCTGAGCACCCTACTGTATTAGTTACATAATTCCTCTCATGGAAAGATGACGAATGTACTCTCAAAGCAAAATAATTATTATATATAGTTATCAAATTCTCCTTTTTTTGTTTGCTTTGTTTTTCCACAGGTCATTTTTCTCAGTGCCAAGATGTTTGAATGCCTAAACCGATGCCTTTGTCTAAAATACTGCACATGTGCAATAGAAGGAGACAGCCAGCGTTGGCGCTTGTTTTTGCTTTTTAGTCGTCGTTGAACGTGTTTTAATCATCGATCTGACTATTGAAGTCCCCCAGACTTATAATCAGTCTGGCGAAACGTGAAGTGAATCATTTATTTTGTGCATTTAATAAGTTACATCCATGCACACTGTGAGCAATATGATCGACGGGCCAATCAGGATCTGTAGATTTGATTATAGGTGTCATTTTTGTGAGAGGTTGTTGATTTCTTATTTGATTTTGGATAGGATATAGAAAACAAAGTTCCCAGTTGACGTATTCTTAATAACTTCTCCCACAGCGTCACAATCAGTTCAAAACGTCTCTTATTTTGAGCCATTCCCATCAGCCTCTTCTGCACACTATTTGTTACCTGAAATGGTCAACGTGGTCCTCATTAGACCTCTGAAACACTATCATGTGAGCATTACAACCACTCCCACACTAACCACTATGTGCCAAATTTAGGTTCAGTTTGCCACAAAATTAAATTTAAGTCTGTACTATCTTGTGAGGGTTTTAAATTAGCTCTAAATTGTTATTTCTCTTTGTTCATATTGTGTCAATTAATCTAATTTAAAACATAAAAATTGCACACTGAAATCAATGTGGGTTTTTCTTTTTTTATGGAGGGTCACAAAGTGTTGATTAAAAACTCCATCCAGCCATTCTCTTCCACTTATCTTCCTCATCTTTCAAACTGAGTGAGTATTAATCAGCGGACGTGAAGAAACTGATTTTAATTGGTTTAGTTTGTATTAAAAAAAAAATAAGAACACAAATTTAAAAATGCAAATAAATAGCCATTAAAAAGTGTGATTTTTGGCCCATTTTGAGGCGATTTTTCACTCGTGCGACCGTCTTGGGGATCGGCCTCAGTTTAGCTTTAATCGTGTGTCGTGCATTGTGTAGTATACCTGAGAAGCGATTAACACCTCACTTCATGTTACCAAGCTAAAGGTCACATCAGAGCATCCTGACCTATGAATTTCTAACCCCTGCGATTCAGTCGCACAGTTTGAGCGCGAGCTGAATAACGCGACTGAAAGAAATCACACAGTGTATGCCAGTTTTAGTAAAATAATCAGTGCAGATCTATACCAGGCACATAAAATTTCAAATTACCTTTACAATCTTCCTCGTACCCAGAAATATATCTGAAACTCCAACTGATATTGATTTGATTGATGGATTTAAAACAAAAACCCCAGAAGATAATCTTTTGAGGTGGATTTGTGATCCCGCCATGCATTAACTTTACAATGCAGGTCTGTGTGCAAAAGTATGAAAGTAGAGGCTGCGGGGAAAAGGAGGGAGCGGCTACCTCCACCCTGTCAATACTTCAAATAAGCGCGTACCAACAACACTGAACACGGTAAAAATAACAGAAGTTCCTCCACGAGCATCTGTCTCATTTAAAGAAACCGTTCACTACTAAATAGTTGCTTTTGATGGCAATCGTACTAACAGCATGACCCGTTTTCCAACTGCCAAAAACTCATGTTTGAGAGCAATTACGCCGACACTTGCCAGTGACCGTGTTGCTCACAGTGTGCATTGGAGTGAGAAACGCTGAAAAGATTTGCATCGACACTAGTCATAAATTACTGAGCCACTTCCATGAGCTAGAATAATGTCAGTGCAAATGTGCTAACATAAGCTACGGTTCACACAGGGGAAGGAAGGTTACACTCCGAGCCCTGGTGTCCATTTTGGTCTTGAAGCTGCCCCTCTCCTACTCCAGTCTGCACTTTAATGCAGGTCCCACCCCCACAGACCTGCTGTACTGATGTGAACACAGAGAGGGCTCTTTTCTTTAGCTAGATCTTATCCACATGGAACGATTTCTGTTGGTATTAACCGTTGGTGATGATGTTTTTGTTTTCTTCTCTTCACACCACCTTCCACCTATCTGCAGCCTCTCCTCTGATCACATTTGATTAGTAGATAATCTGTATTTATCAGTGTTAAAACATGAGGAAGGTGTTATTTCTTCTGATTGCATTTCAAAGAGAAAGCCTTTCATTTTGAAGCTTCTTTTGTGTGGGGGGGGGAATAAATGAAAAAAAAAATAAACTAGCTGTTTTTTGAGCTGCTTGCGTGTTCACTTTTCACCCATGTGTCATTTTACTGTATTTACTTACCGACAGAGGGGCTGTATACTCGAAGCAATAACTAGTGATGTCGCCTCCCCATCTTGCCTTCAGAGCTCCAGTTTAGCTGTGAATGAGACACATTTTTTTCACATTTTATTAACACAAATGTATGAAGTGTACCGGCCATGGATGAATTAAATGAGTGGATATCACATCCCCACTTGACCATGCTAAAGATCCGTGATGACATGCTGAGTCATCCCTCAGGTCTTGCGCTCTTCACCTCTGAGTCAGGCTGGCTGCTGGCAGTTGACTCTTTTATCTGCCAACTTAACTGCCCTGTTAGCATTACTCACTGAGTGGTGGTAGCTAATGCCAAGAGGGGACAAAGCACTAATTTTGCCTTCATTGCGATACTTGTTTATTTTGCTTTGCATTTTAATGAGTACTAAAATGAAGATAAAATTGCGTGTTCAACTCTCAGGGGTGCAGTTTCTCTTTGCATGATAAGGACCAGCATGAGGGCTGCCACATCTATGGGATTATCCACACTAGGAGAGCGCTGACTAAGCCCAAAGCACATGTGACATGTCCCCATGCTGGCAAAGATGGCTTTTGCACAGCATTACACACTCCTCTCCAAGTTTAGCATCCCAGTTTCGACCAAGGTTGAAGAATGGTCGAAAACCACCTGCCCATCTTCCCCGATTAGGTCTTTGAGCTAACAGCTTCATGTAGCAAAGCCACTGTCTATCCATGTCACTGTACAGCACATAGACAGTACAGAGGAGGCTGGCTTAGACAACCCACCGCCTGTGGAGCCATTCCACAACCATGGAGTAGATGGCCACTCAGCACTTCCAACAAGCACCGCATATTTTCAGCAACTTAGCTGGAGATAAAGGGCTCAGGCAGATAACTGCAGATGCAATGAGCTCGGTCACTGGGCTGCAGATGTACCAGATGACGTGCCTGGCAGAGAATTAGTCACTGGTTGGTTCCCCCAGGCAGCCAACTGGACCTAGCAGTGCCATCTCTGGCGGTGTGTGCTCCAGTCATTGAGATTCTACATAGCTGACCAGGACCAGAGTCCAGCTACAGGCCTTCACAGAGACCAGATGCCTAGAAAGAAGAAGCCTTAGTCCACCTAAGTTTTGTTCAGCAGTTTCTGCACTTCCCACACAATTGCCCAAGCACAAGCCCCCTGCATACACAAATGCTCTTCCATTGCAACTGTTAAGTCTGGGTGCATTAAAGGCTCTGACGACAAACAGACGTTCATGCCATTTGTCATTGTTCTGCTCCAATAACAGTGCTTCCAACAAGCTGTGTGACTGTACATATTTCCTTGTGCAAATCAATACAAAATATCTACATTCAAACTATTGCAAATCATCAGTCTGCAGGTCACATAAACCAGGTCAGGCAGGCGATGTCTTTCTCCACAGACACATGGGAGGTTAACGGTGCCTCACCTACAGTGCTACAAGTTAGCTGACTGCCTGCTCACCTCCGTGGCACGCTTGTGCCCTCTTTCTGTGAGTGGCGAGAAGAATCATTGCTGCAGGTCACCAGTTAGCATAGAGCACCAACAGTTTTTATTTGCTTCAGGGTTTCAGAGCATATTCCTCGAGGGGAATGGTAATCTCATGGACCCCTTATAAAGGGGTTCCTGTGAGGGATATTCATGATGCATGTTGGTGATCACTGCATGCTTTTGTTTGGTTCAGTCTGCTGGACACGACGGCTCCTTCAGTGGTTAATTTGATCCTTTCTCCTGGGTCTGCCACGCTGCCTGGCTGCTCTATGGGGAGCGTGTAAATGTCCCTTTCTGCAGGAGCTGTACAGAATGACCAGACTGAAAGGGAACAATGTGTTATGACTATAACTTCTGTTCTCTGAAAGAGAAGCATAAATGGGCATATCAGGACATTAAAAAAAAAACAAACATTAAAATTGTCCTTTGCAGGTCTTAAAATTAGTTAAATACAACAACGCATGACATATCACACCAATTAAGAAAAATGAAGCCCAAATGAGAAGCAATATGTGAAAAACTAAGTACTTCCTATGATTCAGTAGCTTCTAAAATCACTAGCTTTTATTTTTGCATTTACGACATGCGGCACTGCTGCATGTAATCTGAAAAACAAACATCGTGCAGACCAGAAGTGAAAGACGTCAGTCGTGTGCCTGCAATGACCCACCAAGCGCAAACAGCAGCAGTGATGCTATCGAGATTTTCATCAACAGTCTTTGTTGCATCATTACGACAGCGCTCCAGCAGGGGTTTGTTTTCCACTGGTGAAAAGACGATTTTCAAACCCTCTCTGGGGTGTGACGCACTCTGAGGGTTAATAAATATATATTTAAAAAAAATAAAGATCGGTGTTATTTTGCATTTGAAAATGAACATTTATTCCAGCAACTCTGAAGATCATTATAATCCTAGACTATGAGTCATAATGGTTTTTGTAACTCCATGATCCTTCCTTTATGATCTGCTATCTCAGAAAATGTCTTCAGAGAAGACAATTTGGGATGTTTTTTAATGTTTTTGGCAATGTTTCAGCCCTTTTCTCAAAAGTAAAACTTTCTTTATATTTTCTTTGTAAGAAGGAAAGTTAGGACAGATTCTGTGAAATACACCTGTACATTTACGCCCCCCAGAGCATGAAATGTAGTCACTTTGGATTCTTACTTCTAGCTTCACATTTCTATAACTAATTTCTGATGTCAGGAAAGTCAATCTAGTACAGATAGCCCAACACCTAAATGTCTATGTAGAGAGTAAAAGGATACAGACCACAACAAAACACCAAAACGTGCCATTTTGAGTAGCAGTACAGGAAGATTTCCTCTGAAAATTCCCACTTTTTTGGAGAATATACGGAGAAGGGAAAAATGGCAAGACTTTACAGGCTTACACGTGTAGGCAGCTCAAAGGTGCCAAAGCCTACAGGTTGTCAAATGGTCACAGTGTCATAGGCTGTACACATGACGTAGCGCACAAAGCTAACATCCGCTGTGACATCAGAAGGGTGCACACTCCGCTCAAAGCCAAATATCTCCATCTTTTATGTACAGTCTTCAGGTTACATCTAATGTTTGTTATCAGCTCATCACGAGCCATTAGCTGCTGATCACATGAGAGACTTAAGCTACACAAAACAAAGATATAAACCCAAGGCTCAAGTGTTCCCGCCTAATCTGAGCCAGTGTAGGGAAAACCTCATCATACTGTAATGAGCTGCTTTTTAGGCTCATGATTTATAGGTGGATCAACATTACTGACACTAATAAGTGTTTATAAAGTTATAAAACAAAGGCAGTTTTCTCACTGATTTCTATAAGAAATGGACTTCTTTTTGCAACGGGAGCCTCCTACTGGCCATTTCAAAGAATGCACTTCCTCACTGGCTTTACTTTTCAGACCTGGAAACCTACATCCATCTTATATACAGTCTGTGGCTAAAATCTATTTTTTTTTTAAAAAGTGCATTGCTCCTCTCACCCCACTCTTCCATTCTTTGAACTTGATGCTAGCCCACACAGGTGCTATAATGAATGATCTGATTTAAATTAGAACACAGGAAACACATTAGTGCACACCCTACCTTTCTCTTGGTCTCTGTCTTCCTTGCTGGGCTTTTTCTTCCACAATGCCCACGCTCCACTCCAGCCTGCAGAAAATGGACAGCAATTGACAGCAGGGAAGACTGCAGGTATATCAGTTGTCTGTATTATCTGACCTGAGTAAACAAAGCAGAGAACAGCCAGGCCCTTGTTGCTCTGCATGGGTGGGCCCCACACCACCACCTCCTCTCCTCTACTTCAGCACACAGAAGGGGAGGAGGGCTCATCCAGCTGCAGAGACCCTCTCTGCAGAGCGGGGTTATAGGAGCAGACACAGTGTGTTAGTGTTTCCACTCATCATGATCATTTTACACCTTACATAATCTCACGCTGCTCGGCACGGCAGTTCACTGACATGCGGTGGAGACGCTTGCTTGCTCCTCAGCTCCCACTCACAAAGATTAAAATTGCGAGCTATAAGTCAAACAGAGAGGCATCTCAGTGCCGCTAATTGAAATGCATCACTTTCATTGTGCAGAGCTGCAAGGTCGCATGGTGGGAAATCTCCACCCACAGAAATGACAAATCTAAACTTTACGGGCGACACATTAACAGCAGTGAGTCAGCGCTTCATCTAGACCAGGCTGTAATGGCAACAACCACCACACATTTTCCTACGGGGCACTTGAATCACAACACACACACAGGTGTCACCTTACAGGGCTTCTGGGTAATTAAACCCAACATTTCTTTTACATTTCCCTGCAATATTGACCAACGAATCACACACTGTACTTTTTCCAATTGCAGAGATGTTTGCGGCATCTAGTTATCAAGCATAAGACTGGATGTGGTTCATTGTATTCAGTGTCATGTGTCTTTTGAAGCCTCAAATTTGGTGAGGGTGAGGTTAGAGTTGAAGGGCATATGCAGAACTCAGTGCAGCTTTCAGAAGATAAAGAACCAGACACAAAAACTGTGTCTCTACCGTCTTCCTGTGACGGAAAAAACCTGATATGGGAAAATGGTAACCGAGCTTGCATCGGTAAAGCCTTCTCCATGACAGCTAAGAAAACTACATGCATAATTTTGGTTCAGCATCATCACAGACGTTAGTGCTGCACCTGGTAAGTCACCAACTGTGACTAGAATCATGCAGACCCTTCTCACTGTTCTACAGGTGCATCTGTGAAATAATGCCTCCTCCTAAACACCAGATGTGGGTCAACTCATCTCATAATTTGAATGGGATATTAAAAGTGATGAATGAAGTTTTGCAAACCGAAGCTTCTCCTGCACGTTCTCAAATCCTGCTCTGCAGACGGTCGCAGGTCGTACGTTTTATGCTCACTCTGTAATTTTGCGTAAATACATTTCCGGGCTCTTCAGAGGGCCGTCAAGTTGTCATAATGATAAATGGCCCAGAATACAAGAGCTCAGCAAAGAGAACAAAGCAAAGCAGTGCACATCGGGCTGACTTCAGCAATACTCCGTGTTCTGTGAGAATTAAAGTGTCCATCATGTTGATATCAGGAAACCTGAGTTAAGAGTCGAGGTTAAAAATCAGCTTAAAGAGCACGTGTGAGGAGTCGGATCAAATCAGGTAACAATTAATTTTATGGGTTCATTTCTTACAAGTTTTTCTTTCCTACCAATTCACCCGTTTTCTAAACCGAAGTTTGTTTCACTGTATAGAAAACAAAGATGTGCCATTTAATAGTCAGGTGAACGGATAAGATTGGACAACGATTAAAATTAGTCACAGTTTGCCAGTTATTGTGATTACATTTTTAACACACAAAATCTAGCCTAGAACATGTGTTGGAAATACAGCCACAGTCATAGTTATTCTTTATACGAGTCTGGGGTTTTATCGCTGTCATGTTTTAAGTAATAGATTTATTTTTATATTAGTCAACATTCCAGCAATTAAACCTTTTAACTATTAGCTCTGCAGATTCAAACTTGATACAAATGTTACAATGTAAACTGGAGGTGGACCAATTAATCGCCGCCTCCTTTAACTGGAATTACAGTCCTTTAAAATGTGTTCAATTCAATTTTATTTATATAGTCCCAAATAACTACAACAGTGCCCTTTATATTATAATACTTTTTAAACCCTTCAATATTAGAAAGAACCCCAAACAATGAGACGATCCCCTGTGAGCAAGGACTTGGCGACTGTGTGAAGGAAGAACTCCCTTTAAACAGGAAGAAACAGGGCGAGCAATCAGCTGGGGGTGAGGTAGGAAGGAAGGCAGCATGGGAGCATTTATCATTTATTAGTAAACAAGCAGCTGTTTCAGCTTTAATATTATCCTGACTCTTACATGTTTATATGATAGATGTATTGTTAAATGGGGGAGACTGCATACATGTTGAAAAGTGTATATGTGTTTCAGGAGCAGGTTGTGAGTGCATCCAATTTGTGACTCGTACCTTGATGATGAAACTTCCAGGCAGGAGGAAAAGAGGAAGTCAGAGAAGATTTGTGGATGTAGTGAAGGAGGACATGCAGTGCATTGGTGTCACAAACCTCAAACAGGATTTGTTTCTTTAAATTTAGGCTTAAAGTAACTGATACTTCATCTGACGTGCACCTTCCTAAAAATGTAACCACACATTGCATCCATTCAGTACAGTCCGAAAAAGATGGATAAACTCAAAAACAGGAACTCGTCTGCCAACTTTAGGCAGCAAAATTGCAGAGAAATGTAGCCAGACCAAGCCAAAGTATAAATGCAGCATCAGCCACTCTGTAGGCTCAAAATAGGTTTTAATGCAGAATTATTTACCCAGCAGCTGTATGTCTTCCTCCCATTGCCCCCAACTGTTCAAGGCGGACTGCTGCCGTTCCCCAGGGCTGGTTCTGCTGGAGGTTTCTTCATATTAAAAAAGGGAGTTTTTCCTTCCCACTGTCGTCAAAGCGCTTGCTCATAGGGAGGGGTCATATGATTGTTGGAGTTTCCACTGTATTATTGTAGGGTCTTTACCTTACAATATAAACCGCCTTAAGGTGACTGTTACTTGTGATTTGGCGCAATATAAATACAAATAAAACTGTCACACACGAGGTGGGGTGCTTCCTGAACAGGTTGCCAGCTTTTTACAAAGACAGGGCTAACAAAAAGACAACCGCTTACTCTCACGTCCACACTTTGGTCAATTTTAGAATCGCCAATTGTCCTAAGAAGCATGCGTTCGGTCTGCAAGAGGAAACCCACACAGGAACAGGAAGAACACGCAAACGCTACACAGAAAGGCCCCAGTGGTCAAGAAGGGTCAAACCATAAACCACATGACAACGCTGCCTCTCCACGACCTCTAAGAATAGGAAAATAGCTCCCAGGAAAGCTCTACACATGTGCAGACTGCATCATTTAAAACTCTGGCCTTTTATTATGAGCAACCACCACTGTAACATTTCATATATGAGAAAAATATGAAGAGTTTTTGTGAAGAAACTTGCATAGAATTAATCAGAAATGAAGAGTTTTTTTTAAGTCTAATACATCAACAAAAAACTGATGTGTAAATTTATTTAAAAATGAATTTATTTTGATTTAGGATATAAAAAGCCAATCGCTTCTTTGCCATTCAGTGATTTTCACGGGAAAAGCAGACACAACGAAGCAAATTGTTCCTCTTATTTCATTTTACAGCCATCAGCAGACACTTTTCAGCCCCAACACTCCTACAATCAGCATCCTCTCACCCTGTCAGCGCGACACGATTGTAGTTGCTGTAGATTTTCGCTGCTCGCGTATGCAGAACGTGCGGGCACGACCGATGACACGGGAGCTCGGGTTGTAAAATTGATTCCTCGAAACTTGTTTTCTCCCTCGGGCTGAGTGCCTTCACCTCTATTTGCAGTTAGCAGGGAGATAATCATTTCTGTGGATTGTTTTGCTGTCATTGGCTTTTCAACAGCTGCAGTGTTTTACAAATATTTTATCGTGCCGCAGAGATTTAAAGCGCTGCTGCATAATGTTTGAAATAAACCCAAACCGTACGAGTCTGTCGATGGCGCGCTTCACCGGCCACATTTTTTCCTGTTGTTTCTCCAGTGTGGCAGCAAATGAGTCACACGTGAGAGAAAATTAAAGTTAGAACCACATCGAAGCTGGTGAGAACACGAGTGACAGGGACAAAATAATAGGAATACAGCTGCAGCTAAAGTTTATTTTTATAATCACTGTGTGCAGAAGAGCCGTTTAGTCTATAAAAGTTCAGTTTTTAGTCCACAGTGACCACATCCAATGTCTCATTTTGTCCAGAAGCCAAATATGTTCAGTGTATTCTTAAAAAACAGCAAATTTTCACAGATAAATTCACCGTTTTTCCCACCACAGCATCACAGAGTCACTGAAAAATCAATTAACTGACGACTCGTTTGAGCTCTAGTTGTGATAAAATGAGGCTTGGATGTCTTTCCCACATGACCTTAAGAATAAAGAATAAAGTGAGCAGTGTCAGTGGAAGTTTGCTGTGCAATCATCTGCTCTGCCCTCCGCTGACGTCAGCGCGTGACCGGGTCCACCGCCTGTGGAGAGCAGCTGGCTTCGTGGCTCCAGACCGAGCCTCCAGTCGGCTCTCCGGGGCAGCCGAGGGTCAGCGGGAGGCCTCGGCCTAAACATCCAGGCTTAATCCACCGCTGGTGAGGACAGGAGGCTCACAGGAGGGACTTCGCCAGCGCCACCATGTGGTCAACGCCACATGCTATATCCACCACTTGGCCTGGTACAGTCACCTGAGGTGGAAAAACAACCCACAAGAAGGAAGTCAACAACAACATAAAATGTAAGAAAGGAAGACGTGCAGTTTCTGTGCTTTTACTGCACATACAGCGAGGGCAGAGGGTTTATTTATGTTCTTTCTTTTGTACGTGACCCAGGATTTCACAATGTGCAACACTGACAAGAAGTGTGAGCTCTACACCTCCAAATCCTGTTAAAATGTCTCGAGAGGACGTGCTGATAAAGTCTGCAGACTTAAATTGAAAATCTCAACAGGGCGCATACAGGTAGCGAATATTTTATAACACCTTCACACACACTTTTCTCTACTTAAAGCACACAAAATTTTCCCCAGAATACAGATGACACAAGTATAAGGAAAAAGCATTTATTTTGATCCAAAGGAAGAAGAAGTGGGTCAAAAATAGACGCTCAGCTGCATGGTTTTCTCTTTGTTTAGATGACTAATACTGAATCAGTGTCTTACCCGCCACGGGAAGTACTGGTCGTCTTTCTTCCCGATGCCCAAACAACCCCTCACATTCTTCCCCCACACGAAGAGCTCACCCCGATCTGAGAAGCAGACATTTAAATAAATAATAATAAAATAAATATCAGTAAGCTGTGACCACAGATTAGAAGGATGAAGCATGGAGCAGTAATGTAAGTTTCAAGTTTATTCATTTATATAGCACTTTTAAAAACAACAGTTGACCAAAGTACTGTACAATAATAAAGACATACCAAATAAAATAGAATATAGATTAAGAAAAAATAGAATCATGGAAAGAACAATAGGAACAGACTCATCTTGATTTAAAAGCCAGAGAGTAAAAGTGGGTCTTTAGACGGGTTTTGAGAGTCTCCAGCGTTGGAGAGGTCCTGATATGCAAGAGTAATGAGTTCCGTAATTTAGGAGCAGTCACGGCAAATGCCCGGTCTCCTCTGTGTTTTAACCTCGACCTTGGGACAACCAAAAGCATTTGGTCGGCAGACCTCAAGGATCTTGTGGGAGAATACCGGGTTAGGAGATCAGCATCATATATAAGGGCTTAGCCATGTAACGTCTTAAAAACAAGTGTTAAAATTTTAAAATCAATTCGAAAGCTGACTGGTAGCCAATGTAATGATACAAGTATGGGAGATATGTGATCCCGCTTGCATGTCTCAGTTAGGAGCCGTGCTGAAGCGTTTTGGACTAGCTCCAGTCGGCCAATTAGTCTCTGAAGCAGAGAAAAGGCTTAACTTTTGCAAGGAGGCGAAGATGAAAGAAGCTCGTCTTGATTACGTTATTTATTTGTTTGTCAAATGTCAGCTTCAATTTACATACTATAAATACTCAGTTTTCTACACGACAGTTCAGATTCATAAAAAGCTGCTTCGTCACAGGATGTGTTAGTTGGCCTGACACATCCCAAAATATATATATTTTATTACATTTTTTGGAATAGTCTCTTTGAGCACTAATAGTTCTACAAATACATCACTGCTTTGTGCACATGGTTGATGATGCAGATTCCTGCATTGCTTCTCAGTAAAAAAACAACAACAAAAACAAACAAAAACCCAGCAACATAGCAGCAAATGCAACGAAGACATAAACACGAACACCAACAATATCTGCATTGCCAATGCTTCAAGATAGGAAAACTACATTAAAAGGTTACACACAAGCCACCGATGATACAATATCCACAGATGAGAAAGAGGTTTGTCACTTAAAATAACACAACTCCCAAACATATCCTTGATATTCAACTTCAGCTAATGAACAGTGGACACCCTGAATGTGCTCGTCTCAGCTACACAGTTCAGGCTCTTTCCACCTACTCTTCAAACGCATCCGATCAGAATGTTGGAACCAGCAGATGAACTGAAGCACAGTACCAAGGATTAATAGGAACTCAGATATGTACAAGAATAAAACGGTAGAGCTGAAATCAGAGTGTAACAGGTCCTGAATTAATTAAAAGGGAGTTACTAGTTCTCAGTGAGCACTTCGGTCAGTTTTGGAGAATTTATCCAAACCATTTAGACCTCTGGATGGTTTGTGAAAACTGCAGAAGAGGAAGACGTCACCTGTAGCCTCTAATAGACCACATTGATCATCTTTTATTGGCAGTATTCAATTAAAAGGAAAAAAGAAAGAAATCTTCCTGTTTTTCTTCACTATTTAAACTTTTCTGCTTTGTTTACAGTTTATGTAAATTAAGGGAAAATTTCTGTGCTTCAGTTATGAAGCAAAGTCTGGCTAATGAGCTCCCAGTGCTTCATATGTTTCCTAAAGTGTGAGTCTAAAGAGTCGTGCTGATGAGCTGTATTGTTATACTGCTTGTTTTGGTCTGAGAGTAGGTAGAAGTTAATACTTATCAAGACCTACTTACTGTTAGTCCCTCCCTATGTTACAGTTTAACAGTGTTTTTTTATATACACACTTAAGATCAAACTACCACCCCGGGCTTTTCTCTGTGGAATCAAACACAGGACCTTTATGCTCTGAGGGAGCGGCTAACCACTGAGCCACTGTGCTTGTTCTTCTGGATTAAGAGAGCACCTTTCTGACACAGCAGTGCAGTCACACAGGTCAGGCTGACAATGGTCAGATCAGTGCAGTGTATTCAGAAATCTCAGGCTGGTGGCCTGGTGGCCTCAATGAATCAAAGTGGCCTCACTTTGATTCATTAGATTTATTCACTCAGCTTTATGCAGCTCCGTCTGGAGTCTTAACGTCTCTTTTCACACATGCAGTTGGTCCTCCCTACAATAACTTTTTAAAAATCAATCAAGATACCCTTTTACTCACTAAACTCCACAAAACTCAGTCTGAAGTTTTAGTGCTGTTGGCTGGTTACAGCCTCAGCCTCCGACTAATAAAACCTGACAAAAGAGATGTTTCCAGTCCAGTGTTTCAGCGACAAAAACAAGACGAGACAGACTTTTTCATTTCAGCGCCATAAACACTACATCACCCAATCACTCAGCGATAAACTGTTCCCCCAGCGGGCACGTCCGCCTCTTTCTAAGCACCTGAGACTGCATCGACTGCACTGCGAGTTTTATTCTTCCATTTCTTATCTGGGCTCAAAAAAAAAAAAAAAAGCAGAAATCTGAGCAATAAAGCAGGAATATTGTAAAGAAGCATCTGTGCGCATACCTGTCACTGCAGCAAAATGGCTGAGGCCACACCTGATCCTGGAGACAACACCTGAGGGGTTAAACTCAGACCGTCCAAACAGTGTCGGGGGAATCATCTCTGGGGTCGAAGACTCTGACAGTTTGGGGCCTTTTCCAAGGATGCCATAGCCCCACACAAACACCTCTCCTTTGTCTGGAAAGACACACAAATACCGGACTTTAGAGCTCGACAAGAAGAAAAAGCTACACATATGACAAAACTACGACTCGTTCTTTTACAACTATCTGACAGACCGGCTCGTTCTAAAGAGCGCTCTGAATTCAAGCGTAGTCCTGTAACTGTTACAGTTCAGTCTTTGGAGTTTCTTCCCTCCTGGTCCTCAGTCCATAAGCAGCATTATCACAAATTAGCAACATAGTTACAGAGCGAGGTCACTGAGTGCGGAAAAGTCTCCAACGCTTTGCTGCAGAGGTCCAAACCACCTCTGGCATTAACATCAGCACAAAAACTGTCACCGAGAGCTTCATGGCATAGGTCTCCATGATCGAGGAGCTCCTGCAGACGTAATGTGCAGCTGACCCAGTACTCTCTTCTATACAGCAAAAATATTATTTGACTAGAAAGTCCAGGAAGTTCACACCCAACCACCTAATGTCTGTTTTTTGTAATTTATTCTAAACATATCCACTTTATTTGAATTTACTGACATCCCACCAACAGCGGGTCACTGTTAGGATTACTGTCCTGTGTGCAGGGCTGAAATGGTACAGATAGCAAGACCAGATAGCGGACCATAGCTTCGGTCCGCCAATCAGCAGCTCCTTAAGGTACCGAAAACTAAGTATAAATTTAAAGGTGATCGTGCTTTTGCTGTAGTTGCTCCAAAGTTGTGGAATGATCTACCCATGCATGTTAGGCAGGCCTCTTCTCTTTCTGAATTTAAAAATCTTCTTAAAACACATTTATTCGCTGAAGCCTTTGGCATTGATTAGAGGGGTTGACTCAATTTGTTTTAACATGTTTCAATTTATTTTAGTTTTTTAGTTATTTATTTTATCTTATCTCATTTTAATTTTCTTTACTTATGCTATTAGCATGTACAGCACTTTGTGAACTCTGGTTTTATGTTAAAGTGCTTTATAAATAAAGGTGGTATGGTATGGTAACAGATTCTTCTCAACAGCAACGAACCAAAAACATGACTGATGAAGACAGCAAGCTGGCTATTATCAGTAGTATTGCAGCAGTGAACACTGATACTAAACATTTTTAAATAAGAGCTGCCTTTATTCACATAAACCCTAACCATCATTTTATAAAGCTGCCACATGATAAATGTTAAAAGTCACCAAAGACTAAATGAAACGTACATGTCATCTGTCCCCTCGGGCTAGAGGAATCTTACCTTTTGACCTCCCTGAATGTTCACCCAAAATGCTTCAAGGCTTTATAGTTTTATAACCTAATATTCAACACAGCCTCATTATTTTTTATTCAGGAGTATAGAAGATGGGAAAATGGACTAAACAGCTAATACGATCATATGCAAGGCAAAAAATGGCAGCACAAACAACCTCCACAATTATTACACATGATTAGAGGTCCTAGGGTAATACTGATCCCATGTAAAAGTATCATCACTTATGTACAGCTGAAGGTTTTATATAGCTTTCATTCTGCATTCATAATCACCAGTAATGAAGAGTGTTATATCTAACATGTAATGTGCAAGTCTGATCGAGTAAAAGTGGAAGGAAGCTACTTTTCCCCAAAAATGTCTAAAAATAGGACCAGAAATGTGTCACTCAGTCAGGATGAATTTATTGGAAATCAGCCTGCGGGTTGACTCAACACTGACGGAAACAAACCACCCACCGCTCCAAGGATGAGTAAAAGCTCAGTTTTAGCACGGTACACTGATGTTTACCTGAAACAGTTAGTCACAGTCTGCCACCACGTCAAAAAGGTAAATGAACAAACAAGCCAGACATGACAGGAATCAAACTGGAAGCCAGACATCCAAAACTGATGAGCGATGCCACCGAGAGGCCACGTGTGGAGCGACTGCTCTAGACTCAAACTGAAGACTCAAATTAGAAAATGCATTTTTAATCCTACAAGCCAGACAATGTAAAGGAAACTTTTCCGACACAAATCGTCCGCTTTTGTTATTTTTTCTGTTTGATTGTGTGAACTGACCGTTGAGTATGGCCACCTGTGTGCCTCCGCACGCTGCCTGAATCACCTTTCCGCAGCCTTTCAGAGGGAGATGACGAGGAGAGTTCATCTGAAAAATAAACAAAAGAAAAATGAATAATAGATATCTGTATGAATAATCGAGTAAACGTTGAGTTTGGTCTCTCTGCAACGTGCTTTCTGTCTTTTCCTCCAAAGCTTTGGCCTCATCCAAGAATTACGAACAAATCATTAAAGGCAATAAGTCAACTTCTACAAGTTCCTTTTGGTCCAAACATGCTCATTTTATAAATCTGATTGAAAATATGTTCCTGAAATCATTTACTAAGAGATTAGACATCTGCACTTTAGTGCTAAGGACTAAAAACTGTTTCAGTTAGAGGCAAAAGTTCTGCATTCAAACTGCAGCATGCAGTAGAGGTAGCATTTACACATAAATACTCAACTTTGGATGACGCTTTGAGAATCAAGTGGAGACTGTGCGTAAGGCTGACATTTCTTACAGGCAGAAGACAAGACAGCCTGCGTCAGAGTCCTCTCTCTACTGACATTACTTCCTGTGATTTAGAAAAGAGTGCTTCATGTGTAAAATGTAACTCAGAATCGTTCTCCAGCCGGTAACACGCCAGACAACCTGCTGTATTCTCACATGGGATTAACCTGACATCTCTCAGACTGTGTGCTAAGAAGATGGCAAGTTAAAGGACGTTTAATGTCCAATTTAACTGCGTTGGAAAGTTGCGTTCTCACTTGAGGCTCTTTGGGGAACATCTAGGAAAGTTCAGAGCTGATGGGCTCAACAGCTGATGGAAAAACAGCTTCATAGTGCAATGTAATGTAATGCAATTAGTTAACTGCTTAGCTTCACATTAATGCACATTAATTCAGTCTTTGTGACACATCAAAGTTTTAAAGTTATTTGTCCAGCATCTTTAAAAATGCAGGTTTACAAAGTGTTTTAACAGCAAACAAAAGCAGATTACTAAATTCAAAACAGAAAGCCAGACATTAGGTCAGGATAAGACAGAAGACATAACATGCAGAAGAGACACTCAATAAATGAAAGGTAAAAATTAATGGTCAGCATAGTTATTGGAGAAAAAGTATCTGAATTTCAGGAGCGGGACCACACCTCCAAACATGCTCCGTCCGGTTCTCATCTATATATATTCCCCCAGTTCTACAAGGTGTTTGTTCTTGTTTACTTCCTCACCCTCCCTCCCCTTTTTAATTCTTTAACTTCTTCACTTATTTTTAGCAAATGGGGATCTGCAAGGCCAGGGAGTCGCTGCCAGTCCCATTCAAGGCCTTCCACCAAACCGCAGCTAAATTCATGTCCAAGTCATTCACCTTTATCTACTAAAACACTGTCAAACCTCAAATGAGGACGTGGGCCCAGCGAGTGAATGATAAAAAAAGCTATGAAGCAATTTATCAGAGAAAAAACACAAGAAAACTGAACACAAATCTATAAAAATGTGTCTTTAGTAGCGATAAAAGGAGATAAAGCTTAATTCTGCAAGTTTTTTTGTAAGAGAACCATCAT
Organism: Neolamprologus brichardi; assembly: GCF_056152115.1. Taxonomy (NCBI): domain Eukaryota; kingdom Metazoa; phylum Chordata; class Actinopteri; order Cichliformes; family Cichlidae; genus Neolamprologus; species Neolamprologus brichardi. The sequence goes on along the minus strand of NC_142113.1, from coordinate 28,602,160 downwards.
CTGATGTCAAAAGCATGATCATCTTTGGATTTAAGCTCAACTTGGAACAGCCAGAAAGAGCATGTGTGGGGACAGACCCACACATAGTAATCCTTTCTTTTCTTCTTTCAGCTGTGGGGTCACCACAGCGAATCACCTGCCTCCATCTCACCCTATTCCTGCATCATCCTTCAGTCACACCAACTCTCTGCCCTCCTTCACTACATCCATGAATCTTCTCTGTGGTTTTCCTCTTTTTTCTCCATATTTAACACGCTGCTTTAAAACTGATCGGTAAACTTAGTAAACTCAATGCTCAACTCAGCTAACCTTTTTTCTCCCTTTGATTTAAATCAGAAACCAGTTTGTGCATTAAAGTCACGTCAATCTCTGCCTGTCTCGTGTAGTCAGACTCCTCTATGCCAGTGTTTTCATAGTTTAGGGGATCTAATAACGTCATTTCTGGCACTGTTGAACTTTTTAGGCTTTCATCTGATGATTGTTTGATTTGAAGTCTACAGGATATAATTCATCACACTGTGAACTTTTTCCTTTTTACTGGACTCTATGAATCCTGATCACCAGCAGTGCTCAACAGGACGGCCTTATATTAGGACTATTTGTCGGCACAATCTTATGAACATTTAACAATGAATTTCTCTGAAATTTGTTCTTCACTTCAGTTCTAAAAAATGTAAAAAAAGAAAGAAAAAAAATAGTGGCTACAGTAAAGTGAGCTGCTTCGCTCTGACGGTGTGGACAGATGAGTGACAGGTGGAAATGAAACCAGGCAGAGGCTTCAACCAGCCACATGAGCGGGCCCTGTTCAGGCACCATCAGTTCTCCTCACCTGTGTAGCCTGTGTGACAAAGGCCAGCTGCCTGTATTCGGAGTTGCCCCATCCATACAGCTGCCCATCTTTGGAAACAGCCAGGCTGCAGTCCCCATATGTACTGATCTGCTGCACTTCCACCCCGGCTAGATCTCCTCCCACCTCCACCGGACTGGAACTGATGTTGTGGTGCCCCAGCCCTGGAATATGAGATGCTGCAGTCAGCAAATGTCTCCAGAAAATTATTAAAAGTGAAACTCTTACAAATAAAAGTCTTTATTTAGCAGCAACCAGGGCTTAAAATCAATGCCAACGTGGAGTTCATCTGATGGCTACTAGAGGCTGGCTAGGTGGTACAAATCATCCAGTAAGTCTGTGCTTCAGTTTTGGTGAACTTAATTCTGCTTTGTTAGCCTGTTATTTAGCTTTAAGTAGCCACTTGTACTTTTATGGATGCAGCTTGTTAATCAGCCAATGTCATAAGCTGGCTATCATTAGCAGGTAACTTGACGTTCCACCCTTTCAACCACATGAGGGCTTTTCTGGCTCCCTAGAAACAAAACGGCAGGGGCCAATTCTAACTCTAAACCTTCAAAAACAACCAGAGATTGAAGTTGGCTCCAGCAGGTTTTACCTGAAGTGCCTAAAAAGCAGATAACTGCATACCAGCTAGCATTGGTATCATTATCAGTGGTATAAAGTATGTATAATGTAGTTTATGTAGTTGTTCTTGATAGTGATACTAACTGGAAACACAGCAGCGCCCCCCAAGAAAAAGAGAAACTTGGCAATAATTTTGTTTTGATTTACTAAACTGTTCATTTTTCTGCTGTTCAGCTTGAATGTATGTGTATGAACACATCGCTGTTAATGTTATATGTTAAAAGCAACTCTACTGAAACAGAAATGTCCACTGTAGTAAAGATCACTTTTTTCTCTTTATATTTTTTGGTGTTCAAGGTTAGTGGATGCCGAGTTTCATGGCATGCGACGCGCACTGACCCGTCTGTCCATCTGCACCCCATCCACAGGCGAACACCTTTCCTGTCTCTGTGAGGAAAAGGCTGTGGTCCTGCCCACATGCCACCTGGGAAAAGTAATAAAACACACATTAACTTCACAGTGGTTGGTGTCACATTAAGCCAAATGCTCAATTAATCCGTCAGGAAAGATACGATTCAAGTAACAACCTCATGAAAAAAAAAGACTAATTTAATGAATGGACTTCTGAGAGGTGGTGATTAGTGTAGCAACAGCACCAAATGACATTTTAATACGCGTACTGGGCAGGTGTTAGCATGCTTAAAATAATCTGGATCTGGACAGGATGTGAAGCAACCAAATGTTTGGAAAGGGAGGGAAATGAGACAGAAAAACCGTCTGTCATCACTGCTCAGACACAGCCTGCACTCACCTGGATGACCCTGCTGCTGAAGCCCTCTATCTTGTGAATGATGTGACTGCCGCTGTTGAAACGCAAGAAAGAGAAATGACCAATTCATCACCCAAGCATAGCAGTGCCTCCAGGAGATCCCAGCAGCATGCCAGCCTTCCTTTAACCTCCTGCCAGCATGTGTAACCGAGGCAAAGAGCAAAGGGAGTTTTCGATAGTTAGAGCAGTGATTTCCAAAGCGAGGGTCACAGCCCAAGGTGACATTTTCAGTTTTCTACATACATTTGAAGCTATATTTAAAGAAGAAGTCACAGCTATAGCAGAAAAAGCTATCAGGTTAATGTGGGGAGCCTACATGCCCTCCCCGGGCCTGTGTGGCTCCTCCATGCATGTACTGTTAGTGGCTGATTCTAAATTAGCCATAGGTGTGACTGTGAGTCTGAATGATTGTCTGTCTTCCTGTGTTAGCCCCGCTATAGACTGCAGACCTGTGCAGGATAAACAGCCTCTCGCCCTGTGACACCTGGGATAGGCTTCAATCGAAAAGGCGGTCTTCCAAAATAAAAGCTTCAATAGAGACCAAAGACGCCTCCTGATGAAATTGCCAAAACCTGCTGGTTTCTCTGTGACATCAGAAAATTGCTGGTGTATTTCACCAGCAGCAGAATGCAGAAAGACACACCTGTAGACTTCATCTTCAACTATCCGCCTTCCACACTGGCCATAGGCGTTGTTGCCCATACTGAAAACTAGAGAAAAGGACAGAACAGAGAGAGGAGTGTGAGGGTGAGAGGACGCATCGTGTAAAGTCATATTAATGATTAAGACTAGTTTATCTGAGTCATCTTACTGTTTACTTCAATTTAATCAGTTATTATTCATCTCTGGCTCTCTTCCACAGTGTATCTTTTGTTCCCTCTCCCTCCCCTCACCCCAGTTATAGCAGACGGCCGCCCCTCCCTGAGCCTGGTTCTACCGGAAGCATCTTCCTGTTAAACGGGAGTTTTTCCTTCCCACTGTCACCAAGTGCTTGCTCAAACAGGGACACTGACTGTTGGGATTTTCTCTGTATTATTGTAGTGTTTTTACTGTACAACATAAACCACCTTGTGAGGTGACTGTTGATGTGATTCGGCACTATATAAATAAAATTGTTTTGAATTTAATTGTTTAATTTATTAACATTTATAAAACATTTCAATTATCCTATTTTTGTGTAAATGAATTACTCATTTTTTCATTTTAGACATGATATTACATAACAATATATTGCATGTGTCCCACTCTACCTCAATAAAAACTTATTCTCAAATAAATAAGAAACACCTGAGAAGCTCAAAGTGTTTTAGATAAAGTTGTTTTTAAAAGCTTTAATGGACTCTGCAGTACATGTTATGAAAAGCTGTAAGATTATTGACTTTAATACTTTGATTTAGTAGCAACAACAATCTGCTATGTTGTTTAAACTAAGGTTTAAAAAAGAGATAGTTTGAGTTTAACAGAACAGAATTAAACGCCACCTTAAAATTTTTTGTATGCTCTGCAAACAGGTGCACCAGGCTTTGGTCACACAGGCGATATCAAGGACAGCAGAAACATAACCTGCAAGATGATTTTATACATGCTGTTTTTATGACTTGGTGGCCACTTATAATACAAGTAATTTAGATAACTGCATAAATACTCATGTCAGAAAAATCTAAAATATCAGCTGCAGTACTCTTTAAAACAACGCACCGCAGTAGATCGCACTGTGTGTTAGCCGTGACACATCTTTCTTTTGTCAGAAACTAGCCTCACAAATCTTGGGAGTAAATGTCTACCAGCAAATTACCACCAGTTAAAACAACATCACAACAAAGCACCCTGCAATTTAACAAAACACAATAAAAGCCCATTTAAATTAAAAAACAGAAATGATTCTGGCTGGCAACCAAAAGTGGCAAAAAGCCTTTTCACAAATTAGGATTTGAATGAAGTAAAACGCTTGTTGGAACATCAGTCTGCTAATTTACTGAATGTACCAGAAGACCTTAATGAGCTTTCTGCATGAGCTGTAACAGCTGCCTGATAATGATTCATTTTTGGTTGGCGGTGGGTGGATGATGTAAATGGACACATGGTGTGACAGGTGGCTGAAAGGTTTCTACAGGGGGGGGGGACATGCTCCGCAGATTTTTGTGGGTTTGGATTTAAGCTGGTGCGGAAGGTGTGCGTCTCTTACCTCCCTCTCGGTCAGTGAGGACCAGAGAGTGAGCCCGGCCACATGCAACCTGAACCACTCTGGTCTGCAGAGGCTCAACGAGAGGCAGGGCCACCGGGGACGGCTCCAACACGTAGTCGTAGCTCTTATCTACACGAACAGGGCGAGACGACACATGAACAAATAGCAGTGATGCTCCTTAAGTAATATTAATATAAACTTGTTAGAGAAACACTGTGAAATGGAATGTGACACATGGAAGAAACACAAGACCACTCCTCAGCTCTATCCCACAGACTACATGGGATAGATATATACCCTTATAGATATATAAAGGATGGATATAGTTTATGGCAGGTTACCACTTTAGTTTTCCAAATTACACATTACAGCCACTTGACAGCTTTGACTGACAAATGTAACCCCAAAGAGCCGATTACGGTCGCTGCAATGGTCTTCTAACGTAAAAACAGTGACGTCACTGTTAAAGAGGGCGTGGGTACTTACTGCAGTATTCGCCATTCAGATCGACCCGATATATTAGCAGGAGTAGAAGATATTGAAAAACAGAAGCAAAGACATCTTTAAAAAGCCTCCTCTTTGCTGGCGCTCTTATCACAGGCATGGTAGGATAGCTTTTATTACCCGTTACTTTCCTGTTAATAACTTTGTTGCAATTCACTGCAATGATCAACTTTTCTTTTATTTTAATACCAAACTGCAAAAGCACCCCCTCGCACTGTCTGGATATTTGCATATCATGATTTCATTAGCAAACCGCTGTACTAGGGCCTTGTGCAGGTGTTTGCATGGTTATTGCCGGTGCTGGCACTATTATCTTCCACTTATCCGCAGTCAAGCTGACAACAGGCTAAGCAGGGTATTCTAGACGTCCTTCTCTCTATCCACACTTTCCAGTCCCTTCTACTGGGGTGCGAGGTGTTCCTAGACCAGACGAGATATAGAATTGCACCAGCAGGTTGGGGGTCTTCACCCAACTGATGTGCCCAGAAAGCCTCCAAATGAAAGCCTCCATGAGGCTTCCTAATGAACACGCAGGAGTAGCGGCTCTATTCAGGGATCCCTCCAAACATCAGAGCTCCACAAACTATGACTAAAGAGCCCAGCCAGCCTATGGAGGAAACTCATTTCGGCTGCTTACATTCATGGGTGAGGGTTGGGACGTAGATGGATGGGTACATCGAATGCCTCCCCTTCTAGTAGAGCTATCCCTTTACCACAACAGTCCGATACCAACGCAAGCTCCACCTGTCACAATTATGCATAAGATCCCTAGATACCAGGAGCATTCAATTGATTTCTGGCAGCTTTCAGCGAATGAGAAGCAAAACTGTTGAAGCCAGAAAGTCTTTGGTGGCTCTCATGGGAAACATAATTTACAAAATGAACACCATGCTTTATTCAGTAAGTCTTGGAACTACTGATTGAGACCACAAACTCATTAGAAGAGTTTCTACTAAGCATATGGATCATGTGACCCAGTACAACCCCAACATTTAACCTCCAGCATTTGTCTTAACTGCAGACCTTAGTTGTGTAAAAGTTATCCTAATTTCTGGGGTACTTCTTTACTTGTCTCTCCGCTTCTTTTTGCAGACAGCAGTTGCCCCCTGCTGGCCATTAGAAAGAATGCAGGTTTAAGTCACTCTGACATTCTAGTTTACAGGCCCAGAAGTTATGTCCCTCCTTGCTATACAGTTCACATGTATTGTCTTGTACATATATCCTTACCAAAAAAGAAACTTCAAACAAGACTTTACACAGTACCGTACCAGCTACAGATGGTCATCTTATTTATACAGACAATGTATAGCATTGCCATCACCTGATGGGTCCAATAGCCATTCTTCTTTCACATCCAATGTTCTTCAAACTATCTTTAAAGAAATAAATAGTTTCTGTCTTACGGCGGTCGTGCTGAGTGCGCTGAAAGCCCAACTGAGAATCTTTGTTCAGGCCCATGCCCCAAAGTTTGGTCACATCTTTGGATGGAGACGCGATGAGAGTGAAACCATAACCACAGGCAGCAGAGGAGATCTGCAACAGCAGCAGCAGAAAGCAAGTTCAGCTTTACAAAGCTCTCTTAAGACATATAAAATGGTTTGTTGACATAGGTATGACTGGCAGCAGCAGTTTAACTGATTTGACTGATATTTTATGAAGTTACACCTAAATAACAATTACTATCTTATAAATCTTTAGAAGCCCAACCCATAAGACTCAGACTATCATACTGCCGGCCGATTTTACCTGTTCTGCAGTCTCCAGGCGGTAAGGAGTAAGCTGGTATTTGCGGGGCTTCTTCCTGCCGCTGTCTGGTACTACAAAGGTAGGGATGCCAAGTGCACCAGTGAAGCTGAAGCCCCAGACAAACACTTTATGGGTTGGCTTTTTGTGCTGGCCGACATACTGGAAGACCGGATCACTGCCACTCTTCTCCTGGGGTCTGGATGCTTTGCTGAGTGTTGCATACCAACAGACTTGAAGGCCTGCTCTCATGTGCCGGGGACACAGTCGCACATAGGAAAAAGCCATCCTGTAGAAAAAGGCAGGGATAGGGAAAACAATAGAGATGAAGTTGATGTGGTTGTTTGACCAAACTATACTGACATTTAATATTGTAATGATAAGCCACATTAACTGTTCTTTAATTCAAAATAAAAATATTCTTTACTTTTACATTTAAATATATCAGAATTTTTTAATTGCCTTTACAGAACAATAAAAATATATTTTTGTTTTATCAAACTGTGTTATTATTTTAAAAAAATGTAATATTAATGTGTAGGGGGGGAAAAAAACACACTGCCACATTTCATTTACATTTTCTATCAAATTAGGCGTTCTGTGGTTTTATAAAACTACGCACACAATACTAGGAGACTTTTAAATTTTTATATAAAAGCCTAAAGCCTAGCAGTAACTTCGGCATGCACCTGATCCACAGTAGCTTTGATTAAATGTAATTTATGCCTTGGTTAACAATTTAACGTTAGCTGTCCCACATTAAAACAGGCGTACTAAGGGACTCGTGAGCATCCATTTTGGGTTAAATTACACTAAAAATAGTTAATACTAAGTCTTCGTAATCAACCCCGATTTGAAAAACGGATCATAAGGATTTGAATAAGGCATTTATTATTAATCTTATCAGATTGTACATCTGACGCTGCGGGATGGTAGTTAAAATTAGGTTAAATTTGAAGGGACTTTCACCTCGTGTTCGTTCCAACAGCAGCCACTGAGCCGGGGTAAATTTCTCTTCTCTTACAGTTAGAGCCGCATTTTGTAATGCTGAGAAACTCACTCGGTATCTACAGAAATGATGACTTCCAGGTGAAATTATAGGAAAATGTCTCAGGGCCGTTATTCCATGTTTGTTTAGGTTAACTTTCTCCAACCCAGGATGCAGAAGGACCCTCTTCCGTCACGTCTGTTCGCCTTTAAGAATAAAACAACAGCGCCCCCTGCTGCCCTGGAGCTCCAAAAGCGCTCTACAGCGAGGCGAACAGATTAAAGAATGGCAGGAAATATGTGTAAATCATTTTAATGCTGTAGCTGGAGATGACCTGAATGACTTATATAACTCTTCCTAGCTATGTCTACAATAAAAAAAAAAATCACAATTTATTAGAAGATTTATTGTTTTGACTATAAAATAACATATAACTAAAGCTGTAAAACCTAACAATGGATTAAATAGATTTGTATAGGTCAGAAGTGCTTTGAAAGCCAATCAAGTTTCCACAAATGGAAGTAAGCAGTATCAAACAGCCTGGAAAGACACAAAACAACTTCAATAAGACTTGAGCAGTGGAGAAAAGGATTCAAAAGAGAGGCAAAATAGCCAAAGACATGCAAAAGACCAAGATTACAATATGATAAAAATCACACAGATGTGACTGAAGTTAAAGCAAATACAAGAAAAATCACTGCAAAGAGAGAAAATGATGCAATCAAAGGTGAGAAGAACAACTATGAGATGCAAAATGACCACAGGGTGGTTAAAAAAAAATGACTGCTGGAGGATGTAAAACATTCCTTTGAATTAAGATGGTACTATTCTATACTTAGCTTCTCTGGATCATATTTATATTATGTTGCTCAATATCATTTGTGCCAATCAAATTACATCAACATAGTATTTCAATTGTGTCCAGGCTGTCTACAGTTTCCTGGCTAATTCAGCACCTGTATATGTGTTCACTGTTATGAAAGTAGCATAATAATCTGATAGAGTAATAATATCTGTTATAGCTTTACCTTCCTAGCCGATAATCTACTCGGGTGTCAGATTAGAGCTGATCTGGAAGTGGGTTAATGCTGCAGAGCTGTCAGGTGAGCACCCGACCTTCGCCTCACAGGGTATTAACCTGCCATAGCAGAGGTGAATGAAATGCCTGGAGGGTCACATGTGAAAACTTCTGGCCTCGGTGCTGCTGTGAGTATTTTCTATATATAACTCAACCACCTGCCCTCAGAGCGCACACTCCCCCTCTTCTGAAATGTTTAGAGGGTTTTCTAACTACCCTGAGTGCAGTTTTATTTACCACTAATTTTAAAATACATCATTATTGTCAATATGTCAGTGAAATTAACCATTTTACAGAAGAACATAGTGTGGCATCTGCTGTTATGTCAACACAGTATGGATAGAGTCTGCAATGTCCAGGTCTGGTGTGTCATCTGCTCATTACATCACAGATTTTGGCCTCTAATCCTGCAGTATCACACATATCAGTCTGCCTCCTCTAAATTATCCCCATTCTGTTTTTAAGTCTTTATTTTCAATCAGTGTCCTATTAATGTGGAAGGCAGTTTAAAGTGCTGATGAAATGCACAGGACGGCATAAATTAATAAAAACAGACCAGTGCACATCAAGTTACATATAGAGAGACTACTTTACAGGAAGTAGCAAGCAAATGCTAAAAAAAACCCTCTTGCTCAAAACAACTGGGGAAAAAAACGAAAGCACAAAGATTTGTATTGAAAAGTGGGCTCGAAAATGGCCTGGGTTGGTGATCGTTTTAGACACTTTCTTATTCGAATGAATGGGGAAAAATTCAGAAGTATTTTGGGAATTTCACAACAACTCTGACAAATTGCTACCAAAAGTCACATCACAGTATTCCCAAATGGGCCACAAGAAATGATGTAACATATGTGGGAGCTTTCTCAAAGCTGCGAGACGAGATTTTAGGCGGACGAAGAAGAAGAAGAAATTGGATAGGCTCACTTAATTTCAAAGTAAAACATTACTATGTGCAGTTCATTTCAACTAAAAATAGTCCAGGTGTCATAGGGGGAGCTGTAAAGTAAGGAGAGGCTGTGACAGTACTTTTGCTTTATGCAGGTGGAGCTGTATCTGAAATACTGCTGTTCACATAATTGTACAATTCTATCATCCACCCATCCGTACATCCACTATACAGTTCAGTCACTTATCCCATCTTGCCATTCACACTCACATTCCCCAGGCAGTTTAGAACTCAGCTAACCCTAAGCATGTCTTCTTTTTAATTCCAGTTTATGTAAAATCACCTTTTTTAAGCTTCATTTTACTTTTAGACCACCGGCAGCATCCCAAACAGGTAAGACTTAAAAATGTTGAGCGATGGATTTAAAGTGGGTAAACAGTGGGGCATAGTACAGAGGGGAAGTCTGACATATGGGAGCTAAATTAAAAGACAAACAAAAGACATTTCACAGTTAAATATTAATGAAATCAGCAGGATTAATTGGACAAAACAGCTTAAAAAGTCACAAAACCAGTCCAGAGCTCAAAGAGGACTGGTCCTAACTTCAGTTTTGTGTTAATTTACAATTATGCATGTGCTGCTCTGCAGCCTGGTATCACCCGCCCTGTCCAAAAGCAGGTATGTGCAGAGAAGTGGAGGCTGTAATCCTTTAAGAGGATCAAGTCTGACTTCCAGGGGGAAGGGAAACAGGATCCACTAACTGTCCATAGTAGCCTGCACATGGCATATCTGTCATCTTGGTGTGTGTCCATTAAAAAAAAATGCTGAGCTGACAGAATTTTGATGGAGCGTAAACAGTGATGGAGGCTGAGGCTACCTCAGTGATGGAGTCCATATCTACAAGCATCCTGAACGTGAGGACGACTGAGAGGAGGAGGAGTTAAGGCAAACCACGGCATGACTGTTCTATTTCAGAATATGGACACGTACTTTGGTCAGCAATACCCAGCAGCCACAGGTGCATTATTGCATAAAATCATTTTAAATTAAGGTTTTGTTTCCGAATCTAGCTTCTTTAAAACCTGCTTGTTACTGATTGGTTAACACAGAGTTTACAGCACACTGTAATGTGAGGAAATTTCAGCATTTTTATTAATGCACAAACTGACATTTTATATAATGCCATGCATGTTCAGCTGTGTTGTCATAAGTCAGCAGGTATGCCTTTGCTGCTTGGTGCCCACAAGTGTTGTAAAAGTGACGTTTTGAAGAAACTGAAATAATTTGTTTTAGACAGTAAGCGTGTCACACTTTACAGTCAAATTTGAGCTTATTATATCATCACTTGTGCTTGTGGGGATAGGTTAATTGGAAAATCCAAATTGCCATTAGGTGTGAATGTGCGAGTGAATGTGAGCACGAATGGTTGTCTGTCCCTGTGTGTTGGCCCTGCGACAGACTGGCGACCTGTCCAGGGTGTACCCCGCCTCTCGCCCTATGACAGCTGGGATAGGCTCCAGCGCCCCCCGCGACCCTGAAAAGGAGAAGCGGAAGCGAATGGATAGATGAATATCATCACTGTTTCAAATAAGCTTGTTTTCATTAGAGTAAATAACCCATTAACTCTGCATGGACTCAGTATCCATCTACATGGTTAACCTAATATTGTATGTAAATATGTTCAAATATAAAATCAATGCATTACACTTTCAGTGACTTCTTCTTAGATGCAGTCTCATGTAAAAGACCTCAGATGTGTCTGTTCTTCCCAAACACACAGCCATGCCGATGCTGGAGGTCATCTGCAGCCTGATTGGCTGGCTGTGTCTCTACTTCTTGTTCGTCTGCACCTTCACCCAGCGGGGACCCGAGTGGAACTGCCGCCTGGTCACGTTGTCCCACGGCGTCCTCATAGTGCTGCTCACAGCCTACGTTGTTTTCGTAGACGGACCCTGGCCCTTCACGCATGCAGGTCAGTGGATCAATAGACATGTTACCAATGCAGTTACAAAGTATAGTTAGTAATTAAATTAAATTAAATTAAATTAAGCTCTCTTTTTGGTCATGTGGTGATGTAAATTCAGACTGCTAATTATAGCAGTCTACTGTCCTCACTGAGAGTTAACAGGATCAGCAGCATGGCGCTGATGTTCAGCATATTTTAAAATTTAATGAAAAGTAAAGTACAAATCAGTTTGGTGGGTAATGGAGGTGAAACACATCCACGGTCTGCATTAAATGAACCAATAAGTCGGGTAATTAATCACCGAGTGAAGAGATTAATGTAATCAGTCCATGAATGAATCAATATAAGCACAGAGTTTTAATTAGTTTGTGAATTAAAGAGAGTGATTTAAAAAAAAATGTACAAATGATTATGATTGAATTTAGGTCGGTATAATAAATTAAAAGTACATAAAAATAGCTGTACCAGGATGGTACATGTGGTCTATATAGGGCAAAGGATGCTGAAGATGGAGGTACCAGGCAGGAGGTTAAGAGGAAAAGCACAGAGAAAATTCATGGATGTATTAGTGAGGGTTGGTGCAACAGAAGCTAGGGATTGGGTAACATGGAGGGAGATGATTCTCTGTGGTGACCCTTAAACATCCAAAAGATGAAGACAGCAAAGAACCAAGCAGTCAAAAACCTGCAGGTACAGGTGCAATTTTCCAAAAAGTGGGTTTTATGGTACCGAAAAAGACAAAGAAATATATCGAAACCACAAACAAATGTAAGTAGGTTATTGTAAGAAATACGTGGACCAATAAAAAGAGGTCAATTAAACAGGATCCACTCTAAAAAAAAACAAAACCCTGACTTATCCAAATGAGCACAATTCAAACTATGATTTCATTCTCATAAGTATTAAGCCTCCAAACCTGAGATCTCTTGATACAACTTTAAATATAAGGACTCTCAGTTTTATAGGCGACCAGCTTTTTACAGTTTGCCTTTAAATGTGCAGTATACAGAGGTGCACGGTATGCTTTAAACACCTTCACGTTATTTCTCCAAGCACTAAATTTGCATTAAGAATTTTTTCATGTGCATGCATCACACAGCATTGCATGCAAATATCTTGATGCGTTCTCAATCATCCAGGAAAGTAAATCTCCAAAACAGAACAGAATCAACTTTTTGGAGATTTATCACACAGCATTTACTCTCTCATAAGGAGGCTAAGGCAGAAGTTCCAACCACTTCACCTTCCTAGGTGGAGCTGAGCATGCAAGGAAACGAGCAATAAATTAAGGAAATAAGGATGCAGCATTTCTGGAGGGGTCTTTTTTGGTTAATTGTGTTGGTTTTGCAAGCAAGTAGACAAAGTTAGCAACTGTCTTGTGAACATAGTGGATAATTTAGCAGCTAAACAATCACATGTGTTTCTTTAGAGTTGGTGGAAATGAAAACAAAGCTAAAAAAAATTACATTAAAGTGAAAATTGAATATTTTTTCCTTTTAGGTGGACACATTCATGACTTTAATTGAATGCTAATGCTACTTTTTGTCTCTTGGATGTGTGCAGCTCCAAGTGTTTGTTAACCTATTGGTATTTAGCTAGTTGAGTTTTTTTCTCTGACCAATAAATAAAATATTAAATACAGATGACCTTCTTCTTATCCTTCACCCAGGTACAGAAAACACAGAGCTGCAGAGGTTCGCCCTGGCTGTGTGCCTCGGCTACTTCTTCTTCGACATGGGTTGGTGTGTATGCTACCACACGGAGGGCCCCGTCATGCTTGCACATCATGCTGCCAGTATCGCAGGCATCCTGCTGGCTTTGCTGACGGGGGTGTCAGGCTGTGAAACCTGCGGGGTCATCTTTGGCAGCGAGCTCACCAATCCCCTGCTGCAGACCCGCTGGTTCCTCCGCCAGGTGGGCCTGTACGACAGCCTGCTGGGCGACGCGGTGGACCTGCTTTTTATTTTACTGTTTGCCACTGTTCGCGTGGGAGTCGGCACGGTGATGTTCTACTGCGAGCTCACCTCTCCTAGGACTTCAATGATAATGAAGCTTGGTGGAGTGGTTATGTATGGGCTGGCATGGGTGTTCATGGTTGACATAGCCAGATTTGGCTACAAGAAAAGCAAGGCTAAGTATAAAAGGTGGATAGAGAACCACAAACTCAAAGACATGGACAGACAAAAGGTGGGTGGACATTCAGACAAGAGTGAATGAAAAGCTAATGTTCTGTGTAAGGTTTTCAAAAGCTCTAAAGGTGCTATGTACAGCATGAGAATAATAAAAGATTACTAAATATTTTTAATATGCTGTATAGTATGAGTCCCCAAATAAAAGAGAAAAGTTATTGCTTATCATGAGCGCGCTCTAACCTTGTTTTAAAATGCCATGGGCTGCTTCATAGCAAAAAGTTTAAGTTGTATTAGCAACAGTCAGCTTTAGTAGTCTAAATGTCTGATGTTTTTGCACACTTATCCAAAAAGTACCAGCAAATTTATTGCGATGGAACAAAACATTCACAGCACAGAATCTCCTGGGGTATAATTACAGGAGGAGAAACTCCATTTAAGACATGACAAGTTTAAAATGATAGCTACACAGTAGGACTCTATCCAGGGGCGCCACCAGATTTTCTTCATAGGGGTGACCATATGGGGGCCACTAAAAATATAGGCTACTTGAAAAATATGGCAAAAACGAGATAAAGAAATGAATTAGATGCCTATTTAATTTCCTGCTATTAAAATTGATATCACTGAAAATAGGTACATATCAAAACAAAATAAGATTTTGAAATCCATATTAAACCTATTTTAACTGATTGAATGATTTACTGGAAATCTCAACCAGCACAGCTGAGCAGAAGCAGCTTAAGATTCATTGTCACAGAATCGAGTTAAGTTTCAAACTTGTTCAGGAAAACAAGCAAGTGTTGGATCATGTAAGAGTGTGAGCTGTTGTCTGTCTCTGTGTTGGCCCTGAGATGCACCAATGATCTGCTTGGTGGAAATTAAAAAGTATCAACCTATAAAGGACTGAATTCAAAGACACTCCTGAAATCAAAGTGAAGAAATTATACAGTAGGCTAGTCCTTCTTGCTTGTATGCATGTCGACAGCTTCGGGCCATGCTCCTAATGAAACGACGGATGGCGTGCTGGGAGATCTCCTCCCACATCAGGGCATCACTGAGCTCCTGGAACGTCTGAGGTGCAACCTGGTGGCATCAGATGGACCAGAATGTAATGGCTCTGAGGTGATCTGTTGGATTTATGTCAGGCGAGCGTAGGGGGCTTTTCAGTGATATCAATTCTTTTATCCTTCAGGAACTGCCTGCAAACCATGGCCACATGAAGCAGGGCATTGTTGTTTGGAGATATATCCATGGATGGATGCACGGCTATACCGACCTTCATTGACCTACCAACAAACTGGCTGTGCAGACTGATGTTACAGGCAGTATAATGTTTATATGCACAGAGCGCCAGTGATGGACCTGCCAATTATGGTATTCTACGGCAAATCCAGTCGGGGTCCACAGTGCCAGTCAGTGAGCACAGGGCCCACTCAAACATGTTGGGCCCTCGGTCCAACCTCAACAAGTCTGTTTCTGATTGTTTGCTCAGAGATTTTTACACCGTTTCATAATGGAGTTATTGTTACTTGCTATTTGCTACTAAAAAGTAGCAAATTATCCCGCTGCGTGAATATACGAATGCTTTGTAGGACATCTCAGCTATTTTCCATTTTTACAAAATGTGTCAAACAGTTTGTTTTTTAACTACCATGCGTGCTTTGGAAATGTTCCTGGATGTAGAGTTCAGCTAAAGGAGGGCACTGGATCACGAATTACTGCTTAGTGACCAAAATCTAGGTTGTATTGTGTTTTTATTTATTTATTTTGAATTATTTAATAATAAAATACTAATTTAATTGGTAATTCTGACATCTTTCACACATCCCAAGGACTTTTCAGGGACTGCACCTGTATAAAGAATGATAAATAAAGTGTTTTAATAAAGTTTTAATAAGTGTTTTAATGTGTTCAGTTAGGTTGAGATTAGAGCTGGGTGATATAAGATTTTTTCATATCACAATATGTTTTTTTTCATTTCAGGCGATAACGATATATATCACGATATAAGCCAAATAACTATATTTGTAAGATTTAAATGTGCCATTGCTCACAAGTAAAATGTGAAATAATCAGCAACTTGTTTTGATTTAAATATTTATTTCCCATAATAAGTTCAACAGGGTTGATGTACTTAATGAACATGAGACTTTTTCAGATAAATAAAGGCAAATATTGCAAACTACACAAAAGGCAGCCGCTAAAGCGTTTAAGTTTCAAAATAGAACAAACGAAACAGACTACTAAATTGTCAATTCCACTTAGAAACAAAATATTAATTCTAAAAATAAATCTTAGTTTGTTTTACAGAAGAACAGACAAAATTGACTAACTTTTGTTAATATCAAATAAACTGAGAACTAAAAGGAAATTCTCAATCTCTCCTTGTTGTATAGTTTAGCTTTTCAAACAGTTTTAACAGTTACTTTAGTCTGACAAAAGCCGAATGACGAATTAGCGCTTTCAGTTTTTCAAGCGATTTATCGTATTTCCAGACTTGCTTTCGGCACAATTTACAGTGCGCTACTCTGTTTTTGTCAGACTTGAAATAGCCGAAATACCTTCACACTACGGAACTTCTCTGGCTCTTCGTTTGACAATCTCTCCGGCATTGGAACCATCATCTGTTTTCTCTTCGGTAACCTTCGGTCACGCTCGGTTGATTTTTCTCTAGTCAGCACACTCATTACCCGGCGGCACGGCGGCTGGCTGCTTCCCAAACAAATACACAAGTGCGGCTTGGCACTGGTGCTGTACGTAACAAATCACGTGACGTGACGCTGCGGCTGTGATTGGTTCGGCTCTGCGCTAGTTAATTTGGATTGGCTGTTCTTTTTTTTTTTTTTTTTTTTTTATAAGAGGACAAGCGAGATGAGGCTTATCGCAATAGTTTAACTTTTCTATCGAGAAAAAGTTATTTCGCAATACATATCGTTATCGTTCTATCGCCCAGCTCTAGTTGAGATCTGATGGCTGCAAAGAGCATATATAATTCACAGCTCAGTTTTATAATCATCAAACAGTTCTTTGACGCTCTTCCCTTTGGATCTCTCAGAATCTCTTCTAAGGGGACAACTGCACTGAAACCAGGCTTGATATCATAAGGCGGCACATTCACATAGCATTCACATTTTTCCCTTTAATTTAGTCGGAATGAGTTTGAAACATCTTTTTGTTTGAGCTTTGTTCCTTGGGACAACCTTTATAAAGTATAGATCTGATGCAGTACATTGTTTTGGGGAAGAAAACATGCAATATAATGTGTGTTTTAATCAAGTTTCATTCAATACTGTAGATACATGTTTGCTATTAGATGTTGTCTGTTCTGTTAGCTTGTCGTTTCCACTGCTGTTCCATCATGTTAGTGTTTTCCTTTTTGTTTTTTGTGCGCATTTTGTCTTTTTCCCCATCTCCATTGGGTTTTATTTAATGTCTGTTGTGTGTGTGTGTTTTTTTTAAATTCTTTATTTTTGCTAGGCCACTGTAGATGACTATATACTAGAACAGAAATAGTAATAGTAAATTTCATTCACTAAAACTAAAGCACAAGCTTGTATATGAATGTGGTATATTATATTACCTTCTCTGGTACAGAGAAACTCCATATTATATACTATATACATTTAATAAACATGCACCAAAACCATAAAAACTTAAGTTTCATAAGTCAGAGCACCTGTGAAAACTATCTACAGAAGCCAAGCCTGTTTTGTTTTTAGTTTTCTTTTCTATCAGGATAAAAACATGCATTTAAATGCCATGAAGTTATTATGTCTTGATGCATTCTCAATCATCCAGGAAAATAAATCTCCAAAAGTTGATTCTGTTCATCTGGATGTAGCATTTTCTGGGAGAAACGTTTCGTCACTCATCCAAGTGACTTCTTCAGTCTCAGCTGACCGCAGGTTTCCCCAATCTTATAAACAGTACATTTGCATAATGACTGAAACCAGCCCACTGAAGGAACAATGGGCTGGGAGGTCAGTTCCTTAATCATAATTATGCAAATTCTCATGACCATTGATCATGAGATTGATGTACTGTTTATAAGATTGGGGAAAAATGCAGTCAGCTGAGACTGAAGAAGTCACTTGGATGAGTGACGAAACGTTTCTCCCAGAAAATGCTACATCCAGATGAACAGAATCAACTTTTGGAGATGAAGTTATTATGTTGGGCATTTTAATATGGGAAGCGGCCTCTAGAGTGCGTCTTGAGCAGACATTCGATGAACTGTTTTCTGCACTTATTCGCTCTAAGCAGCATGAAGAGGTGAAACTGTACTTTACAAGACTCAAAGACGGCATCTATATTGATGCATTTAAATTAGTCAAATCCTGTAGAGTCCCACGTTAAGTCACCTAGCATCAACTGACAGGTTACTATTCCTTCCTTCTAGCTCTAAAAACACCCGATGATTAGACCCATAATTTAAAATCAGAGGTTTCATAATGTGTTCTTAAAAACTCATGTTATACTCCTCTTGTATCCTCTATAGAGTGGATCTGATTGAGAAACCAGTCAAACGGTATCCCGATACCATAGCAACCTGTCAATCACAATACTGGTGCGTCCTAAACCCTGATTTATTATCCTAATAGGGAATACAAACTAAACATCATGTTCCATTGATGCACATGAAAACTGTTTACTCAATCAATCAGCAGTAGGGTCATTTTCACATAGACTTCTGTACAACAGGACTTCTTTTTGTAACCAGATGTACTGCCCCCTGCTGGCCATTTGAACAAAAACAAGTTTAAGGCACTTAAGCATTCGCTTCACTTTTCAGGGCAAAGTTTCGCTCTATTTTTTAAGCACAGTCTGTTATCTCACTTCCCCATCAAGATCAAATAAAATTAAACAAAAATTTCCATTCATCTTTTCCTTAATTTTCACAAACAATGAGCTTCCTGTGTCATAAACATGTTAACAGAGTTAATAACAATGTAACAAAAATTATAACATTTAAAATAACATTTATAAAATGGATTAATTCTCCTCTTTTTGAGCAGTTTGTGTTAAAGCAATACATGATAGCATGGTGTAAAACAAAAAGGTGCGAGTAAAAACACGAATAAAATTACTGACATGCAGTCATTGTACAATATACGCCTTTACCCTGAACGCAGTCCAAAGCAGTCATCGTTTTTGCCTGAACATATTTATCCACAAACCGGAGCCACGGCGCAGTCTTGTGGCCGGTGAATCTATCTTCAGCCCAACCTTAAAAGTGAAGCGCAGATGTCTGCGTGAATGTATTTTTATAGTTAAAAACACAGGTTGGACAAAACTGGTTTACTACGTACACTTCGGCTAGTCAACCAAGCATCAACCAACCATCTGAATTATTATTTTAAGAGTTTTTTGTCCATCTGCATTTTATTTTTGAATGATTTGTTTGTTTTTTGATTTACTGTTTATTTGATAGAAGGATAAAACCAATGGACTCCAAACTGGGGACATTATTTTTTTGTTTTGTTTGTTTTTTTGCTACATTTAAGTGCTTCCGGGTGTTTAAAATCTGTGACTGTTTAAGTCAGCTGCTATACAGCACTGCATTGCTATGAAAAATCATACAGAGACGATGGTAACTGGCAAGCGTATAGTAATTAAAGGAATACAGAAGATGATAATGGACATGCACATAATTTAAAAGGTTTTTTTTAATGCAATTTTTTCATTTTGTGAGAATAAATCAATTTATCTAGTAATTTATCTTGAGGCAATTAAACTTGTTTTCTAGTGAGATGAACAAGTTATATATTTAGTTATTGTGAGAAAATGAGCCTAGCTTTGCAGCTTTCTGTTCAACTCTTTCCTACATGGGCGTATCCAGATTGGTACGGGGTGTCACTGCCCTTCCCCACTTCAAAGAAGTTATTGTTACTTCCTGGTGTCATCGCACAATTCAGTCACACTGGAAATCTTACAATGTTCAGCGTTACTGCATGAGAGCATGGATAGGAGTGGTTCAATTCAATTCCTATACTGTTACACAGCAGTAAATAATTAAATTATTACCAGTTGCAAAATTAAACATAAACACTTCCCGATTTCCTGTTTGTTTGGGGTTTCTTTTGTATGTTTGCCACACTTAAATATTTCAGATCATCAAACAAATTGAAATATAAGACAAAGATAACAACTAAACACAAAATTCAGTTTCTAAACAAAGTTGTTTATTATTAAGAGAGAAAACCAAACCAAAAGTGAATACCCTAAACCTAATAACTGGTTGGGCCACCCTTAGCAGCAACAACTGCAATCAAGCGTTTGCAGGAACTGGCAATGAGTGTTTTACAGAGCTGTAGAGGAATTTTAGTCCACTAATCTTTGCAGAATTCTTGTTTTTCACCCACTTATTGAGAGGCCTTTCCAGCATGAATCCACTTAAGGTCATTCCCCAGCATCTCAATTGGATTCGGGTCAGGACTTTGGCATTTTTGCCCAGTTTCTTTCTTATTGTTGAATCAGGACCTCTGACATTAACTTAGATATGTGAAGCCTGCGGTTCTTTAATGTTGTTCACCACTGTTTTGTGGTATAATGGCTCCCACTGTGTTTCACTGGAGTCCCAAAGCCTTAGAAATGGCTTTCTTATCCCTCTCCAGACTGATAGATGTCAGTGACTTTGCTACTTAGCTGTTTCTTTAGATTGTAGCATGATGTGTTGCTTTTTGGGATCTTTTAGCCTGCGTCACTTTGTCAGACAGGTTTTATTTAAGTGATTCAACAGGTCTGTCAGTAATAAGGCCTGACTGTTTGGTGAAACTGAACTTTTTCACACACGACCAGGTAGGTTTGGAAAATCTTTCTCCCTTAATCAATGAAACCATTTGTTAAAAACAGCATTTTGTATTTACTCAGGTTATCTTTGTCTAATATAAAACTTTCTTTGATGATCTGAAACATTTAACTGTCAGAAATATGCAAAACACTCAGAAATCAGGAAGAAGGGAAACACTTTTTCACACCACTGTATATAAATATAATGAATTATGATCCAGCAACACAGTATCATTTATTAGACTCAAAGGTCGTACTACATAAGGAGTCATACTATTAGGCAGAAACTTTTATTTCTTGTCTAATTGCCTACTTCTTTTGTAGGATTTATTTTACACTAAAGTCTGGATACTTGTTTTTCTGTGAAAACAGCTGTAATACAAAAAATATTTTAAACTCTTGCACACATGCATATAATTCTACTATAATATTAGTAATACTGTATTAGGGCACAGGACTGTGAATATGCTTGAAAAGTGTGCCTACTGCTTTCTATGCCACTTCTTCTCACTGTATTAATTTTAATTGAATTTTTAGATTCCAGTTGGACTCACCAAGCCATGTTGTTGGTCACTCTGTGCCAGGCCGTTAAAAAAATAATTTAAAAAAGGTCCCTGTTGGCCTCTCATTATTACGATTAGCCCAGCTGAAGCAGCACATGTCACTTTAGTAATTCTGCCTATTTTTAACTTCATAAGTGGTCAAGATTGGGTATTCCTATAATCTTCACATAATAACAGGAAAACAAAATGCTTCTGAGATAAACCATCTTATTATCTCAAGAAATTACCCTTTAGTTTTCTTGAGACAAAAAGCTAAATCAACCTGCCATCATAAGAAACGGGGATTTTCACCTTTTTTCTTACTTAAGATGAGACGTTCAGAATGTATCCCACAGTCAGTGAGAAATTAAAACTTCTAAATCCTCCAATTTATCTCATAAACCCGAGGGCGTCGCAGCTGCAAAGTCAAAGTTAAACCCACATAAAGTTCAATATTAGCACTTATTTGATCAACTGAGCTAAAAGGAACGTCACACTGTTTTGTTTGTATCTGGTGTCACTTGTTAACAACCTACACATATAGTATCTAACACAATAAAAGGAAATTTACAACAAATTCATATTTAGCTTTTCTGATGCTCCAAAATCAGAATAATGAGAATCGTCTTGGTCTTCCTGAAATTGTGTTAATGCAGCAAATACAAGCGTAACATACTGAACGCAAAGTCCAGACCTGTCAAGTGTGCTAGCTTAGCTTAGCTAAGACTGAAAAGCAGGGAGGAAAACACACCTATCGCCAACTCTAAAGCCCACTGATTTTTTAATATCTTATATTTTAAAATTAAAATAGAAAATACCCAGACAACCACTCGTCACTAGGGAACAATGTGACCGGTGTGATTGCTTTGGCCAATAGCAGACTGCCACAGCTGCCTGTAGTTTCCTCAAAAGAGGCTGTTTCAAGTGAAACTCATCTTCAAAGTATCTGTTTTTACTGCTGAGCAAGTAAGTCAGAAATCACAGCATTAAACTGCCTTATTATATTTGTGCTTGTAATTGAAAAAATGATTCAGGGTGTAGATTTGTGAGCTTCAGAGTTTTTGTTAGATATTTGATCCAAATCAGACCATCACCTGCTTAACGTTTAATGCAAAGCTTGGCTAAAAACAGCATTAAATCCCTTCTGGGTAAATTTTATGGTTGGAATGAGTGTTTTAACCTTCCATTTAGGCATTTTATTGGGCACTTGTATATTGACTCTATCTATAATGTAGAGGTTATTTTCTATTGCAGGTTTTTACACTGAGTTTTTTGAAGAGGAAAATCTTCCTTCAGTACTGGTCACAGTCATAATGTCTCACTTCTTCTCTGCTGAACGTCTGTGACGTCAGATGGTCGGCTTAGCCTTTTTCCATTCATTATATCCAGTGTTTCAGATCATTTATGCAGTCAGTGATTATTATTATACTAAAAAGTGTCCATGAAAAACTCAGTGATATGTCTCTTCTGCTCCTGCTTTGTGAAAGAGTTTATAGTGGAGTAATTCAGACTGCGACGATGACGCCGTCCTTTGAAGTAGGAGATCAGACATTAATCCTTCAGTGGTAAAAGGTGGAGGAAGGTGAGCACGCAGCAACATGAAACTTGGCTCTGACAGCCGAGAGAGCAGGAAGCCTTTCGTCACTGAATCCCATCTGAAAAAATACCAGAAAGAGAGTTTGAAATACAAAACATTAAATTGAGCGCGAAGCTGATGAAAGTGAGATGACCGAGAGAATTCAAACACACCGTTGTTGTCATCCGAGTCTGTGGCTGCATCGCCGTGCGTTTGTTGCAGTTCGTTGTACTTCATCTCTATGTCCTGGAAGCAGATCATCATTACAGCACAACTGACTGTGGCCCACAGATCAGACACAGATACAGTCAAACTGACAAAATGGGCTTAAATGCAGGAGTCAAAATAGGAATTTAGAAAAAAAAAAGTTCTCTTAACCTCCTAAAACCCAAACGCTTTCATGGCATGCATTTGTTATTTTTCTTTGCTATTTGGGTTGATTGGGACCTAAAGAACGTAAAAACAAAGAATTACCAGATTGTTTTGTTTTTTTTTACCTAATTGTTGTTTTTGAGAAAAATGAGATCCACATATGAGGACATTTGTATCAAATTTTGATAGAACAGTGGCAGTATAATGTCCTCGTATGTGGATATCAGGCCCTTGTAGAGAAAAATTAAGTATTTTGGTCTAGACGTCCCTAAATGTGATGTCCACATATGTGGACGGCAGGTCCTAGGAGGTTAATGCAGAGATGGTGATTGCAATGAGACATTTTACCTGTAAATATTAAAGCAGCTGTAAAACACACACTAGTGTTAGAGTAAGCCTTTAAAAGCACTAACCATTCAATAATTCCCAGAAAACTACATTTTTATTTAAAATCATTAGTTTATTGAATCACCTGGCAATAAAAAATTATGTAATATTAATTTGCACATATGAGATTTAATTTGGATAATATTATATTCTGCATTTTTAAATGTATTGCTAAAAATTTAATTAATTCATTAATATTGTGCAACTTATTTAGGTTTTTCTGTATTTATATTTTTCTGTAACTACATTCCTTGATCCTCATCTCTTATTAACAGACCAGTGGTATGGTCCAGTTCATACCAAAGGTTATGAACTGGACCATACCACTGGTCCAGTTCATACTGGACCAGTGGTATGGGACACTGAGACACTTATAATAATACGATGATTATATTGTTCACTCAGTTACATTTCGTGTCAAAGTTTTTAAGAATTTAGGAGAAGATACATATGTTAATTACAACTTAAAAATACATTTAAATTACATTACCTGGGGAAAAATCCAGATGTTTTTCTTGTGTTATGTAAAAAAGACTCAGACGCCAGTTAATGATTTGAATTTCAGATACTCTTCATTTACTGTAGATAGTTTTTTTGTTGTTGTTGTTATTTTTACACACTCCACACCTCGCTAAAATGTCAAGTCTGACTGATGGCTCCATGGGAATCACCTTACTGATGCTAAAAATACCATTTTATTACTGTCAGGCTGTGTTACTAGCTAACACACACAGTCTGAGTTAATACGAGATAACAAAGTGCCTAAGGACTGAAGGAAGGACCACTTTAAAAAACTACAAAAATGTCTGGAAGAAAAATATAAATACAAAAAAGGACACTATGTTAGAGGGTAGAAAAACAAAAGAAAATATAACTAAATATGTGAGGAGGCAAATACATTTTTGCTTAATACAAACAGAGAACATTCATTTACTTAGAAGAGCACATCCAAATGCAAACCATCCTCCAGATCATTTTTTCAGGCTTGAATTTATGAAAGTCTGGTTTAGTTTAAGAGTAAGCAGGTTTTTCCATGGTAATGTACCAAATTTTAAATCTTTAAAAAAACAAACCTGCGTCTGGGCTTGGATCAGTCGTTTGTTTAACCTTACAACTTTTGTGTCTGCTTGTTAGGCAGCTGCTGAACATCTAATGAGTAATATATTACTTTTCTGAGCAATGACCCCAAAACGGCTTACTTACTGCGTTAAACATTTGGCCCTAATATTGCTGTTCAAGTAAAAAGAGACATTAAAAACACCCCAGCATTGCTATCAGATGGTAATTTTGTGCTTTTTAGTGCAGATATATGAAAATCATCCACTGGCTACAAACAGCTGGTGGAGAAAATAGAGATCAGGTGTGTTAGGGCAACACTCTCCAGTAAATTTAACATCACAAAAATGACTCACTGGAGGCGAGACATCTCACCATGTTTAGGTTTTGCGACTATAGAAAGCAGACCTCAGATACTAAGGTACCTTAAGATACTGCAGATCGGCCTGTAGGAGGCGCAGGTGGGTCATGAGCTGCCGACTGAGGTTGGGGCCTCCGCCTCCCATCTGCGAGGAGGAAGACAGCAGTTTCCTCATGTCGATCCCAACATCACTTCCAACTCCGACATCATCATCAGTGCTGCTTTCCTCAGAGCCGGGGAAATCCAGGACCACGAAGCCACCTGGGTGGAGATGCAGATCAGGAGATGTTGAGATAGTTATGCAAGTATATTTTGGTCATTAATTCTTAATACTAGAGTACAGCAGTACCATTACGTTCAGCAGCCTCAGGTGGAGGCTGCAGGTGTTCTTTCTGTAAACTTTCAGATGTCTGGCTCTCATCACAGGTAGCAGAGGGCCCCTCTGGGCTCTCAGGCAAAGAAGGACTCGACTGACTCCCACGGGCTCCACTCGGCTTGCTCTCCTCCGTTTCCTCCTCTGCTTCTCTGCTTAACATGTGTGTGAAGACTGCCTGCTTCAGCATCGCCACTGAAACAGACATCAGCGGTCATTTTCCTCATGCGAATGTCAGCATATTCTCTTTACCATTAAACTGGATGTTTCTTCCTGTTGAAGGAGACTTTTTCCTTCCCACTGTTGCCAAGGGTTTGCTCAAAGAGGATTCTTTGATTGTTGGGGTTTTCTCTGTATTATTGTAGGATCTCTAGCTTACAATACAAAGCGTGCTGAGGTGACTGCTGTTTGGGGCTATATGAATAAAACTGAATTTATTTGAATTAACCCGAGCTTAATGATAAAACAAACATCTCAGGGTCAAAACTATCCACAGTGCTTACTGCTACCGACAGGTAATCAGGACTTACGTGTCTTTAGAGCTTCTTCAGCTTTGGAGCAAGGCATGACAAAAGCATTGTGCTCTTCTTCATTTTCAAGGGCAATGCCAAGCCGCGATCCTTCCTGCAGCAGTCTCTCCGCCAGCTGCCCGTCCAGGAAGGCCTCTAGCTCCGCTTCATCCACCTCTCCATTCTGCTCCTCTTCCTCCTGCCTGTCTGTCATCGGCAGCTCCTCTTCTTCATCTTCTGATCTCAATCCATCGAAGGGGTTGAGACTCTCCGGTGGATCTTGAATGTCTGAAGCAGAGGCGGCCACTTTATCGGAGATGCTCATATCTGGGATTTAAATTTTAAAAATGTGATGAAGCGTTGGACAGAAAACCATGAACAACAACAACACAGAATCAGACTTGCAAAGACTCCCCCATATGGAAAAGATATATATAAATCTTATAAAGTTTGTATCTGTCTTGTATGAAACTTGTATGAAAAGCATACAAGAGTGAAAACACATATAAGATCTCTTGAAAAATTATATAATGAAACTTGTATGTTTTGGATACTTACTAAAAAAATATATGAAAGTAATGAGAAAGTGGCCACTTTCATGAGTAAATCATATATGTTTTTACTATTTCTTTTCCATATGGGCCAAATCGGCTGGAGGGCATAGATTTGGGGATTTTAACTATATTTTCATAGGTTTTAAAGATTTTCCTACTGCCTCCACCATATTACACCAAAGCAATTAAATATAAGATGAACACTAACAATTAAAACACACCAAATTCCCCGTTTAGTTTATCATCTACCATAGAAAGTGTTATTTTTTTACAATGGGTCCACAGGGGGGGAATAAGATTTATGAACAATGAGCTACCAGAGCTTTTTTCTATATTTTTGCACATTTATTTATTTGTGCTGACAGATTTCATTAATTTACTACAGCAGCACTTTTTTATTACATGCAAAGACTGAGCTGTATTGTTGAAATTGAACTTGTGTGTGTAGTTAAACATCAGTGGAGTTACGTTGGTTCGGCCCACTTAAGATCAAAGCGGGCTGCATGTGACCCATGATGTAAAATTATTTTGACATCTCTGATTTCATATATCATTTGAATAAGCCATAGATTAATCGATCCATCAGTACTTTTGGTACTGACAAACACATATAGATACCTGCAGAACGGATACTTTCACTCGGCGTCTCATCTTTGCTCAGTTTAGGCATCCCATTGTTGATGATATTAATAGCATCCCGCTCCACACTGAAACACATTTACATTGTAAACAGTGAATTAAAAAAAACAAAAAAACAATACGCACACTCAAAACTCAAACAACAATACCAGTGACAATGTCTGCAGCATTAGCAGACTCACTCAGACTGAGGTGGAGGCGTGTCCCTCCTGTGGGGTTTGGCCTTCATGGCTTCGGCACACTGTGTGATTAGATGTTGCCACCTGGAGCAACAGAGGTGGCACAGCTGGATGAAACAGACTAAAAGTGACCAGATGAAGGTGCATGAGCATTGTTTTGGTGCGACACTCACGTTCTCTGATCGAACACCGTCTGAGCCGTCAGCTCGTAGATCTGAGCCCCGTTTTCGGACATGGACAGAACAAAGAAAGACTTGTTGTCTGACGAAGAGAAAATTTCAAACAAGGATTGGTCCACATGACACAAAAGCTACATTTACATTCAAAATAGAGTGTGTACATAGAAAAATATACAGAAACTAATGTCACTGACATGAAAAAACAAAGAAACTTGTGAAGTTAAGTTAAAAGCTAATGTTAGCATGCTAAGTCCTCAGTTAGGATCTCACAGGAAAACTGTCATTCCTACAATGGCTGAGGAAATTTGGCATGCCAACCAAAATCTTCTGCATCTTCGACACAACTGAGAACATAACACTACCTGTGTGTTTTTATGGTGGTAAAAACAAAAAAAAGGTTCTAAACTTAATTCAGTGAGCTAAATACTGGTTTAGCTAAATGCTAAACTAAGCTAAGCTAAATGTTTAGCTAAATGATGGTTTAGCTCACAGGGGAGACCAGGTGACCTATTGTATTGTTTGAATCCACACTGAGGGATTTACTGCACGTCTTCCCCTGGTCTTTTTCCCCCCAAAGCTTTCCTGTCTCCTGACACCCTTCCTGATACAACCCCTAATGGGATCTGTGACTCCATCAACCAGGGATGCGTTGCTTGTTAGGAGTAAACCACTGCACTATGGAGCACCATTTCCACTTGTCTGCGGTTCTTACCAGTTGCGACAGGTCGAACCAAGACTGTGTTGAGTTTGATGATGGGGCTGAAGGTGTGCTTGGTGTCGACAACACTGGCCATGTTTTTGCCATGAAACTTTAGGACCAGGCGCTCATCTTGTTTCTGCAGCAAGACCATGATGTCCTCCAGGAGAAGTGTGTACAGCTCTGAAAGGAAAACACTAGTGGTATAAAACTGTATGTGTATCTGACAAGTTTTGTCTCATTTTGGATGCAAAAATAAACCTGAAGAAGTATTTAATCTACAAAAATGTCTGATATTATAGTTTTTTTAATCTTATTGTCATATACTGATGTGTACACACCAATTGTCTTTTCCTTATTGACTTTCCAGGAGAGAGGACCCTCATGAACCATCTTCCTCTTAGTGAGGTCCAGATTCTGCAAACACAACACGTGGCAGAACTTCATAAACAATCCAGAGTAAATATCAAGGTAAACAGAGATTAAAACAAGTTTGTTACCTTCAGCTCCAGGATCACAGGGTTTTCACTCTGTTTCAGAGACGAGAAGTCTAACCTTCTCTGATACTCCTCGAGCCGCTGTTAAGACACAACACAACTCATAAAATACCCTTCCAAATCTCAGCCTGTATGAATCTGCACATTTCTTTAAATAAAATGATTAAATATCTAATGTGTGTACCTGTTTGTTTTCAGCCTCTTTCACAGCTTGGTTGACATGTTTGAGGATCTTTTTACAACAGTCTCCAGCTCTCTTCACCTTTTTCCTTTCCTCAATGTCCTCTACAAGAACAAAAAACCAACATAGCCAACAGTTCTTGATGATTAAGCTAAAATTAATTGTTCCCCCTCAATGAAAAAGGTAATTGGTTTCCAGAATCTGTACTAAAATGTATAAAATCGTATTTATACCTGTGTACTTGGCAATGTTATCCAGCAGGAGCGGGTATTTGGTCACTCTCTGCATTTCTACAGGGATGATGTCTTTGAGCTGCAGCCTGCGACACAAACGGTTGCTCTGAGCTTCCTGAAGAATGACAACAAGCAAGAGAAGAGCAAGGAATGAAGAAGGTCAATAACAAAAAAACCTCTGTAACAGATATTATATGAGACTATAAAACAAAATCTGAAATATTCGAGCTTATGGGATGTTCTACTTTAAGTTCTACTTTAAGCTCCAAAATGCAGACATTTGTTATACAAAATAGAAACAAAAGAAAACATGGTTCAGACAAAAGATAGATGAAATCTTTAACGAATAATAATACAACAGATTCAATCAAAGTCCTAAAATTTAGATAAAAAAAAGAAAAGAAAAGGGGGGGAGCCCATTGCACCAACATTCCTCTAATTATGAAGTGCGTATTGTCACTTCTATCCTTATGTTACATTTACTGGGTAACTTAAAAGTTTTTTAAGCTGCAAAAAGCCACCTGGTTCAAGGGTCCTAAGTAAGCATGTACTCATAAAGCATCTCCAATAAACTGAATGTAAGTCACTCATATGGAGCCAACTGTGCCACTGTTCTTATCCATTCTCCATACGGAGATGGATACTTACTCATCCTGTGTCTCTGTGTAGGTTCTCAGTCATCCAGGGCAAAGTTACCTAAGGAGTTCAGAAAGAAAACCACTGGACATCTTTAAGTTTGCTGTCCCACACCCTTTTTCACACCTTGAGCTGAGGCACATGATCAGTAGTGGGCTCTCCACCGTTTGGTCTTAGAACTGAAGAAACTTCTTGGATGAGAGAAATGTCTTCAAGAAACTTTAAAAATCCAGTTGCTTTTCTTTCCAAACTCCTTAGATTTTTGAATGGACAGATACAATTTGGGTCAAATTAGGCAAGTTCTTGTTCTTCCCCTCTCTGGAAGCCTCATGTGACTGACTTTCCCTACACCCACAGCCAGTCGTGAGGGGGTGTACCTGCACTCCCCTAGCCTTGTTCGGGTCTCTTCCTGCTATAAAGGGAGCTCATTGGAGAATGTCGGCTCATTGGATATTTTTCTATAATGATGCAAGGTCTCCAGCTTGCAATTGTTGTGAACTGGCACACTAACTAAAACTTAATCGAATGTTCTTCTGCCTGCCAATATCTGTCTCATCCAAAGTCACTTTCCTCCTGGTGGTAGACTGCAGTGGGAGTCTTGCACTCACCTGCATGAACAGGTTGAATTTCTGGTCCTTCTTCTGCCTCGTCTTGATGAGCTCCAGTGCAGACGGCTGGTTACTGCAGAAGGTTGCCACTGCTCTCTTTAACTTTTGCTCTTCCTCCCCACTGAACTGGATGCGAGTGCACAGAGAAAGCAAAAAATGCTTAAATATTACCAGCTTACGTGCCAAGAGTGCATGATGTACTTGATGATTTCTACTGAAACAACTCTGAAAATATTTTAAAAAACAACACAGAGCCTGCAGCCATGCCAGCAGAAGTTATCTACTTGCACATTGATGCTTTTAGATATAAATATAGAAGCAAAGCCTGCCAGATAATTCAGGCAAAGAACTTGCACTCATTTCCTCTGCCTTATGACAACTCCACCATCACAGCATCCACCCGTAAGTCCGCTCGGACATTAACTGACCATTTCTAGGTATATCTACACATAACATATTAGAGGGGAGTGATGAGGTAGACACTAAACTAGCAAACTGGTACTGGAACACGCACCTTTATTGTGTTAGCAGGATAATATTTCACTATCAAGACTAAACACAAAGGCTGAGCCTGATAGGAATGTTTTAGGTTTGCTGGTATTTATTTACTAAACCCAAATTGTTGCCCAAATTTTGATTTTGACCTGAATGGCGATGCTGTGGGAAAAGACACATGGACCTCAAAAGTCTTTAACATAATGTAATGTGGGGATTGTGAAGACCTCTTTACCATTTATCTAGTCTGGGCAGAAGGTGACTAAAAATACAAATAAACGCAGTTTCTGTTTTCAGTCCTCTCTCACAGATACTTGAAGCCAGCCTTACCCATCCCAGGAGATCATCTCCGATCTGACCGATCACAGACGTCTCGTTCCTCTTCCTGATTGCAGTCATTTGTTCTGTTATAGAAACTGGAGCACAGCGAGAAGATTATTTTCTTTTATACATCCAAAAATACTCACCAGCTAGCTCAGTTTGGTGATGACTCACATATTTCTCAATCATTAATTGATTAGCAACATAACATTTACAAAATTACAATTTTTACCCCATTTCCAAAAAAGTTGGAACGCTGCATAAAAAGTAAATAAAAACAGAATGCAGCGATTTGCAAATCTCATAAACTCATCTTTTATTCACACTAGAACACAGAGAACATATAAAATCTTAAAACTGAGACTTTTTAGTATTTTATAAAAAATAATTTAAAAAAAGCTTATTTTGAATTTGATGGCAGCAGCACAAACCAGGGACAGGGGCAACAAACGGCTCGAAAGGTAAGTAAGTAGTGAAAAGAAGTTTCAGTTCCTCAGTGCAAACTCACCAAAGGCCAAACAAAAAGTCCAGCAGGTCTTCTCAGTTGTTAAAAGAAGAGGGGATGCGACGCAGCAGTAAACGCGGCCCTGTCCTGACTTTTTTGAGACTTCTAGCTACCATCAAATAAAAACGAGCTAATATTTTTCATAAAGTAGTCAAACGTCTCAAAAGGAAAAAACAAAATCTGTGTAATTGTTCCATTCAGTTTTTATTTTTTGGGGATTGGGATTGAAATTTAAAACCACGCCCTCTTGTTATAGCTCCCACTCTGGACCATCTCCTTTCCCTGTGACTGTTTTCCTGAATCAGTTCATGTTAAGGGCTTGAAAGGGAAAAGGCATGGCTGTGAACACTAATGACGTGTCATGACTATGTCAGCACACGTGTTTAACCTACAAGGGACGATGGACAGTCCTTTATTATGATGCCAGCTTTATATTTGTGTGTGTCACTGTGAAATCTCCGAGATTTTTTTACACGATCTGGCCCATTGGCAGCGTGACAAGGACAAAGTGTGTGCTGTAAGTGTTTTTATAACATTATAAACTTTTACTTTATTGTAACATCCAGTAACTCTCAGTCACTTCCCTGTAATGATTTTTCATTGGACCATGAAATGACCAAAATCCAAAAATCAATCAATTAGAATATATGAAAATCTGCCGTAGATGAAGGAAACAGTCTGTGTCTCATTAACACAATTACAGCCACGCCCCTACTCAGTCATGTGTGAAATGTGTTACCGTGCAGCTAATTGATTGTTACCATGAAGCTGAATGATTTCCTCCAGGTTGATAAAGATGTGTTTTATGTCTTCTGGTGGAAGGATGCCGTCCCTGTTCAGCCTCTGGCAGAAAACACAGTCCAGCACCTTCAGCATCCTCAAGTGTGCACGCTCAGTGTAGAACAGCTCTAAAGAGCGAACGGACAAATGCATGCATGTGGATAAAATTTGCACAGATTTCTTTTTTCTTTTTTAATAATTTTAGAAAAATGTGTAATATTGGCGATTTACCATTGATGACTTCCTGCCGGTTGATCTCCTGTTGCGTTAAGCCCATCAGGACGCCTCGAGGGACCAGTCCCTGCCAGATCAGAGGATCTTCTTCACACTCAGCCTCTCCACCTTGGTCATCTTCACTCTGGATGTCACCCGGTACCTCCATCCTAAAGAGACAAAAAGAGACTGGCTATCATAAAGATAAATGTGGCATTAGAAAGGGAAACAGTTACTGCATTTAAATGTTTATTTAACACAATAAACTATTTAAAAAGTATCAGTATCATTAGGATATTTTGACAAAATTCCCAACCCACCTTTCTAATAGATGGTTTGTCCCGTGACAACCATGACCATAAAGTTAAAACAAACAAACCCCCAATATGTTGATTCATAGGTTACATTTTTTTTAAATATAACAACTCTCTGGTTATTTATATCCAATATATGCAAAAAACTCTTTGAAAATGGATACAACTTTTATTTGGTTGCGGCAGAGGGTCGCCCTCCCTGAGCCTGGTTCTGTCGGAGGTTTCTTCCTGTTAAAAGGGAGTTTTTCCTTCCCACTGTCGCCAAAGTACTTGCTCATATGGGGTCATATGATTGTTGGGTTTTTCTCTGTATGTATAATTGTAGGGTCTACCTTACAATATAAAGCATCTTGAGGCGACTGATGTTGTGATTTGGCGCTGTATAAATAAAATTTAATTGAATTGAATTTGGTTTTCCTTCTTTGCTTTCAAATCGTACATTAGTAGGCGGTTACTTCCTTTAAATCCAGAAATTTCCTTTACAGTGGCACACAGCCCAAAAATGTTTTTAAAAACAGACTTAAAGCTGCATCCCCAACTTCAACTACCTGAAGGCCTCCTGATCTTCATCCCGCTGCTCCACTGTGGAGGGGCTGAAGTCAAACTGAGTGCCGGTTGGACCGGAGACGCCGTCGTGGTTGTCAGCAGACTGCACGCTGTCGCCTGGTCTGGGCTGCGTGCAGAACGGAGAGACATCTGTAGAATAAAGGAGAGAAGAGGAGTAAAATACATGAGACAATTAAGACTCGAATGGAGCTTTATTTTGAACAAATTCAACAGTATCCGTATTCTGCAGGGATATTTAGTACAAGTTACTGAAACTAGAGATAGTGTGTGAGTGACTCCGTGTTCATCCCACATGTAATGGAAGATTGGGGCAATTAAATAAAAGAAAATTATCAAAATTTAATAACGAACAAAAACTGGAATATCTTACTGGATTCTGACTCTTGTCCGCCTGCCTCTGAGACCTGAGTGGTGGGGGAACTGTGTGCAGGGAGGGTGGTGGCAGGCAATAATTGGGTATCTGATCCATCGCGGATCCGTCCAGGACTTGTGGCGGACTGGTCTGATGGTTCAGACATGCCAAGAGGCGACTGAGGAAGCTTTGGCGGACGCTGCTTGATCTGGTCCACAGCTTTCACGACTGTGCAGAAACCCATGAGCATGAAGTATCACACACTACACTGATAACATTATTGTATGTACACCCTCAATTATACACAGATACAGCTCTTTATGCAATAAGCCAGCAAATACCTCACGGTTAAAATATATATTTTTTTCTCACCTGGGGTGGGGTCCACTCTGCTCGGACGCCGAGGGGGGCGGATGTTGGGAAACTGATGGAAATAGTTAGAAGTTACACATTGGAGTAAATGATTCTCAGTTCTGAAGTTCACTTAAATGTCAGTCACATGTCACCTGTGTGGAAAAACTACTGTTGCCTGTCCCAGCACAGCCTTGAAGGGAGGTTGTCATACATTCAGTGGCCAGAATACACAGGGAAGCAAGCTGAACATACTGGGAGTAACCCAGATGAGAGGCGTTTCCATGCTAAACGCACTGGAAAGGCTAATTAGCACAGACAGGAGGAGTAAGTGGCTCCTAGCTTTCTCTTTGTCTCTGTGCTGCATGTGCTTAAGGTCTCACACCCTGACGTTGCCTTTGTTTATTTGACTCTGCTCTTAGTTGTGGATCAATAAACTGCACTACAGTAAACTCAAAAAAAGATCTACTTCAGAGGACGTTCGAGTGTTTTTTTAACTTCTAATTGAATCTAAAACGCTGAATCCAAAAGTGACCAGCCAGACAAAGTTTATTATTACTGTTTATTATATTGTTATATTATATTGTTTATTATTTTCACCTTCCTCTCACCCACTTCTCAGACTTCATACTTTTCTCATGAAAAAACAAAACAAAACATGTTTATCTAGGAACAATTTTTTTAAAGACAACAAAGTCAGTAACTTCCCACAGATCCATCCATTAAACCATGCACTTAACTACTTACTCATTAGTGGAATTGTATAATGATTGCATTATTATGTATCGGTTACTCTGTGTGTGTGTGTGTGTGTGTGTGTGTGTGTGTGTGTGTGTGTGTCAGGAGGTTGCACCTTAATCCTGGGGAAATTGATGCGAGCACGTTTATGTTCGAGGCCTCGATGCTCCTTCACTTTCACTCCGAGGTGCTTCATGTAGGTGAGAATCACATACTGCATTGTTTGCCTGCAATAAGAGACACACAATGTGTAGCAGTGTAACACAGAACACGTGCTTCTGATTTTCTCATCTATGCAGCAGCTCTTAATGATCACAGTATTAATAACAGACGGACGTTCTTTCAGACAGACCATCTCTTACAAAGAAAGAAATATCCATCATATTATTGCAATAAACAAAAGAAATACCAGTGGACCAGTGGATCTATAGTACCAATTTTAAACTCCTACGTTGCCTCGTTCACAAGCTTATGTGCCTACGCCACCTGTTCGCATGTCTGCAGGGCGGACGACAATATCTCGTCAGTCTTTTACAGCTGAGCAGTAAAAACACCCGTCTTTGATTTTTTTTTTCCCAACACTGATGACTGGAAAACCATTTTAAGTTGTTTGGGGGGGGGGGGGGCTACATAAAACAACGGTTTTATAGTGTGTTGCAATGTAAAGCTGTGGTGTGATGGGTGCAGTACTAGATGTCACCACTGGGGGCAAGAGATTCCACATTTGCGTCTCTTGCATGGTGTATCAGAGCTTTATGACTGTCTTATTCTTTCCCATGTGCAAGATTTCTTTTTCCCACCCACCCTTTATTTTTTAAGGAC
This sequence comes from Neolamprologus brichardi, assembly GCF_056152115.1. Lineage (NCBI taxonomy): Eukaryota > Metazoa > Chordata > Actinopteri > Cichliformes > Cichlidae > Neolamprologus > Neolamprologus brichardi. Next base: position 28,566,609 of record NC_142113.1, on the reverse strand, counting down.
GTCCAACAAGATCATTCAGGGGAAGTTAATGAATGATGTTGAGCCGATCGAGACGTGGCATCAGAGGCATCAGTACAACTTTCATTTTCGAGCAATGAAATTTGCCCTGATGTCAAAATATTTGCGAGTAAAGCACCTCCATGATTAATTTTGTCTTACATGTGACAGACTTCTATATTTGTTCAAAGATATAAAACTGTGCTCACACAGACTTTGTTTGAGATATTCTGTCTTAACATTTAGTCACAGATGGGACAATGATTTATAAATATCAGAACAGAACAGAAACTATAAAACTTCCCCAAAATCATTCACACTGAGTATCCTGCAGCTGCCTGATGATATCAAATATAAAACTCCCTCGTCTTACCACTTCTCCTCTTCTGAGCTCTGTGATGTCAACCTGCAAAATCACACACACACAATCACATGATGCACGTCTGTGTGGGTGTTTTTTTTTTGGTTTTTTTTTTTAAAGAAATACAATCAGAAAGGAGCATAGGGGTTAAAAATACACATCTAGGTGTCTTTGTGGCTCAGAGACTTACAGGATATCCTCTATCTTGAAGAGGATGTGTTCAGCACAGGAGCATTCTTTCTCCAAGGCCTGCTGGTCTCTTCCTGGCTCAGAGTCCAACTTACAGAGCTCGTCTTCGGCCAGCGTCAGACCCATGCTGCGCTTCTGTCTGCACACCGAGACACAGAGCGCATGTACATAGAGAAATATTACTTTACACAGACATGTATCAGATATCTGCCAGGAAAATATTCAGGTTCAACATTTATTATAAGAATAAATTTAACAGCTGAGTGACAGCTACCTGAAGTCTTCCAGGTTCTTGTGCAGGTCTGGTAACAGCGCGTCCTGTAACGTCTGAATGTACTGTTTACACAGGCTGTCTGGGATCAAGTCCAGCCTTCGCTTCTCTGTCACACACACACAGAGAAAATATTCAACTCCAAAGCATCCAATTCACAAATTAAATGTGAAAAAAGAACATTTATAATTTATATAAAGGAATCCGGTTTAAACCCTAGTCGCGTATCTGCTGTTGTAGAGCCTGTTTTCAGCCACTGCAATCGATGATATCAGAACGGTAGCTAATACTGTCAAATACCCCAAGTTATTAGAATTGATTTCTTTTCTCTGAAGCTTTCAAACATATTTTATTTACGAGTGGGAGTGTGAGATTGACACACAGATTGGTGCAATGTCAGTAGTGATGAGGATGTTGTACCGGTTTCTTGTTGTGAAGAGTGAGCTGAGCGGTCGATCTACCCTCACCTACAGCCACAAGCTGTGGGCACAGTGAATAAATGAGCTATTTCAGGTGGGTTGGGCATCTGCATCCTGGATGCCTCCTAGGTAAGGTTATCTCTCCCAAGATATGCTGGAAAGATTACATGTCTCAGCTGTCATGGGAACACCTCAGTACCACTCTGACAAAGCTGGAGGAAGTGGATGGGGAAAAGCCAGTCTGGACGTCTCTGCTTAGACTGCTACCCCTGCGACTAACACCCAGATACAATGAATATCTTACACACTACAAAAGAAATAACAGTAATAAATTGCATGATATTTATCCATATTTACCAGTCAAGCATGCTCAGTTTACCTTTTTCATTTCTCAAGGTTTCATGAATTTGCATGAAATTGGAGTTTCTTAATCTCTCTCACTCACACACAAACACTTTCCTGAAAATAATAATAATAATTTTGTGGTCTTAGTTTTTGTGTATAATAAACTCTTTGTTAAACTGCTTCAAGCATCAGTTTGCTTATTAGGCCCCAAGCAGCAGAGGTGGACAGTGTACTTCATTAAGCTTGCTGTCTTCTGACTACATCTTCTACTTCCATAGTCCAGCACATGAAAAGCAGAGTTCAGATTTTAACTTTTCAAAGCGACATGTACAGTATGTGTGAAGTTTAAAATCATGAAATATGATACTTTAGAGCAGTGGTTCCCAAACTTTTTTTTTTGCTGGGCACCCCTTTGTTTTACAAGAAAAATGTTCGCGTTTTCAAACTCCACTGAGGTTTATTTCACACCTCAAACAATTAGTAAACAAATAAGCAAATACAAGTAAACTGCAAGAAATTACAGGTAGTAATGAAATAATCTCCAAACTCTTTTACGCGATGTCCACACTTAAATGGGTATTTTTGAAAACGCAGCTGTTTCTATGCGTTCGGACCTTTCGTCCACACGTCAACGGCGTTTCAAACCACCGAAAACTGAGATTTTTGTTAAAAAACGCCATTTTTTGCATTTACGTGTGGACAAGGAATACAGAGTTCGTCACGCAACGTCAAAGGTATGTGCCTTTTTTCACGTCACGCTGTGCGCCACGTTATTGTTTACATGAGATGAATTGCAGAATGGCAGATAGAGACAAAATACTGTTAATCTGACTATCTGCAGGTTTTACACGCTTACATATACACACGCAGTTACTGTCCCTCCATTTAGAAAGGCAGAGACGTCAAGGTGTGATTATTTTATGTGTAGTTGTTTTTTTCCTGTGTAATAATATTCAACATTGCTATCAATACATTTCTCTGTGCAAAAAAACATAAACAACTGTGGGATACTGTTTGTGCGTGGTTTGAACGGGGGAAACAAATCGTGGCAGGATCAGCCTGATATTATTTGGATCCCATTGTAACTTTACTGTATAAAGAGCTAACATCTCCAAAATGTCAGGAGTAGTTAGTCATTACAAGAAGTGTTTGTGAACTACAAATCAAGAATGTGGGATACTGTTTGTCCGTGTTTGTCCAGCGCTGCTCCCGACGCAATGGAAACTAATTCTATTGCAGAGACCTACCTCGGCACTTGTGCAGGTGAAGCCAAAGGGAAGACATGCTTCACCATATTTTCTACTCTTTGGCTTAGAATGAAGTTGGTTTGGAAACATAATTGGCGATGCTTCATCTCCTGCTTTGCGTTTGTGTGGAAGCCTCGTCAGAAACCTGTCAATTATGCTAGCAGTGTCCAAGCGTTCTTTTTTTTTTTTCCTTTTCATACCGCGCTCCCCCCTGCAATGGCTCAGGGCCCCCACACTTTGGAAGCCTCTGTTTTAGAGGATTCCTCTAATGCCTTACCTAGCTCAGCAGAAACAGTCTCTGGCACCGGCACTTTAAGATTCTAGATAAGACAACAGAAGGAGAGTTAAGAATCACATCAACACACAAACACTATTTTATTTTATTTTTTTTAAAACAAAAACAGGAAAATTGTCACAAAGAACAGACACTGACTGAGAAAGAATCTAATGGACCAACTTACTGCAGTTCGATCCATGAATAGCGTGTGTAATTCAATAAAGAAGCGTCGACTTTCTTTGGAGTTGGTTTGCTTGTACATATCAGCGTAGAGGTAACACAGCTAACCATAGGGGGAAAATACAGTTAGTCCTTTCTATTAGGTTCTATTAGTCCATGTTTGCATAGCTTCTTATTTCATTAATTGCATTACTTATTCAAAACATGAACAAAATACAACATCGTGAGAAAAAGGTCTCTTTAGGTCAACAGCGGTGTTCCACAGGGCTCAATCCTTGGCCCACTTTCATTTATGACAAAGTAGAACTTGGCAACCCTTTTTATGTCCCTGAGTTTTATATTCATACATGATACTGAGACTGCTTTATATTTTAAAGATGTAAAATGCGTTCTGTGCTGACCAACACCGTTAACACACTAAATTATGCTCATATTGAACTCGTATAATCAAAGAAATGGTTTATCTTATATTACATCAGTCTGCAAGATTTTCCATCTTGCCAATAGTTTCACAGCTCAATAGTTAACACATTTCTGCAAGGTTTATTACTTTTCTATAATGTCTGTGTAAATGCATTCACATGTTTTATGCTTCTAAGACATAAAACAACAAAAGCATTCTTCTACCAAGTGTTGCCTCTTTATACTGCTAAATAGCCAGCTCCATTGTTGTCGATAAACTGTGAAAAACACATTAATGAGCCACACTGTTGCACTGTCTGACATGTTCCTTTGTTATGATGAAAAAGGCTCTTTGTAGTTTATTTTTAGTCAGTTCACTTTCCTGCTTCTGTAAAGACTCGCAGTAGGACTGAATGTGTATTTATCATACCAACAGTCCATGGTTACAGTTGTTTTTAAGATTTACATCTTCAGTAGGAGCGGCTGGGGTTGTGATCACCAATGTTTTGTCACAGATGCTTGGCCCATTTTATATATAGAGTATGTGGTTGTGAATCATGAATGCAGTGTGAAAATAGAAAATGACAAAGAACAAGTTCACGGAAAGTTTGGTAAAATGAAGTTTAAATACAATTAAAATGCCTTGCTACTACTTTAGGAAACAGTATACGCATATGCTTGCTATATACTTATGTATGCTTTTAATTTTCAGCCTGCAGTGGCCTCATATTGGCATCAAATGATGATACCAATGGATTCAGACTATATTGGGAGCAAAGGCATTACAACACACTGATTTGTACTGTGTTTGTGGCTATACCAGAGGAGCAGGGTCAAACTGTGAGACCACATGGTGGAGGAAAACTGCGAGGTGTGCCGGCCGAGACTTCAGCGACTCAATACTCTGGAAACAGGTACACTCGCCATTGATCTGAGGAAAGGCATCCATTTATTAGATCGGATGAAGATCATGTGACCCAAAAATCAGAGACATTTTGCCAGATACCTGTTCTTGTGAGGATTCAAAGTAGTCGTCTTCTGCTCCAATAATCTGAGGGTTTACGAGGTAAGGAGGGCTACCCGCACTGGACTGGGTATTGGGATGCTGTGTGATATAATTGAGGTAAAATGCAGGGTCAAACAAAGAGGTTCACATGACAAAGGAATAATTTCTTCTTCATATGTAGGAACCTTAACCTTAACTTTAACCCAAGAAATATTTTTAACACTTTCCCCTTGGACAACTTATAGGGGTAACCTTTGTCTCTCTTTTCTCAACTAACTGGTTTTTATTTCAGGCATGCTTCCAAAGCCAAATGACTGTCTTTTCCTCCCTCCTGTTCTATGTCCTTACTGTTGCTCTTGACCTCTTGCCAGGAATCCATTTACCAGAGCATTTAGTTATCTATTGTTTTTTTCCTGCTGATAAGGAGTTAGGGTTGAGACTTGTTTTTAAGCAATTAGTGATTCAATTTTTTCCTAATATTCTTTGATTCACTGTTTTGCTTATTTACTGTTTCTGAACCAACTTTATGTTGCAAATGTCCTCCATTAAGTTACCCAAATTGCATGGCACTTTTGCAGTTTCGAGCCCAAACAGCAAGCACATTAGCAACCCTCTCAGTTGAACTGATAAAGAGCATGCACATCTAGAACTTCAGCTGGTGGAGACAGAGATCAAAGTAGCGCTTCCTAGGGTAAATCCACTTCAGTAGAGTCATTTCACTGGGTCTCTGGAAGCAGCAACCCCTGAAGCTGAAATAAAGCTCATGTAGAAATAACCTGCATTTGTGGTTGCCTCCTAAAGCAAGTCAGTCAAGTGTTAATAGGGCAAACTTAATAGCATTAAAAACATGACTATAGATGGGTGGAAAAGCAATTTGGTCACAATGAAGAGCTGTCCCTTGTGTATCAACTGTATGCTGGGTGACTCCTTTAAATCACTGGTTTAGATTTTGCTTCAAGTTTGGGCATGGCTGCTTTGATTGAAAGGTATGCTAACAAAGATGCTGGTAGCAGAAAGCTACTTTAGCTAGCTAGCTTTCTTACTGAAACTCACAGCCATGTTTATGCTCTTGGTGCCTTTTTTAACACATTATTGGAATCATCTAACATATAATATAATATCCATCCATTCGCTTCCGCTTATCGTAAATATGGCCATTTGTGAAATTAAACATGTTTAATGTCAAATTTACACCAAATCAAATTTGCGTGTGCATCTTACTGCGTCAGCGGCATCCTCAGCCTCTGGCGATGTGCAGATGTTGAGGCCATCCCGCCGACTAATGTCTGGGCTCTGACAGGGAGTCCCTCTGTAGCCCACAGTGTCAAAGAGGGGGCTGCTGTGAACCTAATGCAGACACAGATGCATGCACATTAACACACACACGACACACAAAACACTTAAACCAAATTGATTGTTTAGTCTGGTGCTGAATACTGGGAAATTCCTGAGAGTGGAAAGCACTACTTAATTCCTATTTTTAGAAGCTGTGATAAAAAGACTGTTATTACAAAGCAGTCTGTGTAAGCATTAGATGGTGGTTACTGCTACAATAGATTATTAACAAAAATCCTTGCTCAGCAGCAGCAGCTCAAAAACTCAGAGGTAAAAATGAAAAGTGTGACTTTAAATTTTATTTATTTTTTAATCTATAAATGGTCAGAAAATACCTGAAGTGTTGATTTAACTTTACAGCTGAGAAAAGAGGGCTCTTATAATATATAAAATCTTAATGTTCGCTCAAGTTTATCAACTAACTTTTATCATATTTTATCAGATTTAACATTTAAAGTAATGACAGAATAAAACTGAAAAAAGTAAAAAATTATTAAAAGTTCAAAAGCCGAACCCAGAACACCTCTGACATCTGTTTATCGACTCATACATGACCAGCCTACACCGTCATTACCAACTGGCACCATATTAAATGCTCCGATGTGTCGGTGTACTCACTGAGTTGTTATTGATCAGGGGGCCATTGTCACACGGTGTGGGTGAGGTCTGTTCCTTCGGAGGAGACCCACCGTCTCCATCCTCAATCTCACCATTCCAGGAAGCCGTGGCTGCTTCCTGAAATTCAGACAAACATATACATACATGTATATATATTCCTTTTTTGGATCATGACACCACCTTTTGTTTTTTGTTTGTTTAATTTTGCCTCTCCACACCATCTCAGGAGATTTAAAAAAAAATAATCAAACAATCAAGACATGATTAAAGTTCAAACATTCAGTGATAAATTCGAGGGGTTTTGACAAATGTATTGCATTAACTGTTTAGAAATTACAGCCATTTTTATACACAGTCCCCCATTTTCATAGGCTCATAAGCAATTGGACAACTGATTGACAAGCAGTTTCATGTTCTTTTATTCAGTGACAAATTAAGCTGAACTTGCATTCTACAGCTGCTTGGTGGAAGATGCCGATGCAAGCAAAGGAGGCTGAAAACCCAAAACAAACCTATCAAAGAGACAGAAAACCTGCCAGATCAGCATTCTGGTACATTCTTAAAAAGAAGGAATGTACTGGCAGCAGCAACAGAAAGAAAAATCCCAGCACGTCTAACCAAGTCCAGAACACTCTGAGGAGGAGGCAGACATATCATTGTTAAAGTCTACAATCAAGAGATGGCTTCATGAGTGTAAACACACAGGGCTTATAACAAAGTGCAATCCGCTGTTTATACTCAAGAACAGGAAGGCCAGATTAGACTTTTACAGAGAACATTTCAAATAGCCTGCACAGATCTGGAAAAAAAATATTGGGACAAACGAAAGCAAGATAACCCAGAATGATGGGAAGAGAAGAGCATGGAGAAAGAGATCTAAAGTATATCACATTAACAGTGAAACACGGCGGAGGCGGCGTTATGGCATGGGCACGTATGGCTGCCATTGAAACCAGACTGCTAGTGTTTCTTGATGATGTGACTTCTGATAGAAGCAGCAGGATGAATTCTGCTATGTATGCGGCTGTACTCTCTGCTCAAATCCAGCCAAATGCTACAAAACTGATTGGACAGAACTTCACATTTTAAATGGATAATGAGCCAACGCAAACTGCTAATGCAATCCAAGAGTTTCTCAAGCAAAGAAAGGGATATTTTTCAAAGGCCAAGTTAGTCACATGCCCTCAACCCAACAGACCGTGCAGAAAACTGAAGGCACAGAGACCCACAAACAAGCAGAAACTGAAGGTGGCTGCAATAAAGACATACCAGAGTAGCACTGAGGAGGACACACAGCATTCTGTGATGTCCATGGGTTAAAGCTGGAAATTTGCACTTCAATCACATTTTGATCATTTGATTGAAAAGTCACTGTGGTGGTATACAAGGGCAAAACTGCAGGAATGCATTGTCCACATACTTATGGAACTGTATGCATGAATTCATTCAGACTGTTATCAGTTACAAATGATTAAGATCATACAGACTAAAGATCATCTAGTGACCCTGGACCTCCAACTAGTCACGGAATATCATGGTTGCAAAATTATTTTATAATTTTTCCAGAGTTTTTTAGATGTGGATGAATTTTACGACCACAACCTTCTGGCAGTAGGATGATGGAAAGTTAATGCTTGGAAACATTTAGAAGAATTCACAGATTGCTCTTAGTTCAGAAAGACCCAATGTCATAGAATTAATGGAAAGTTAAAGGTGTTTTATTTACATTACAGCCTTCTAAGGGAAATCTTAAGTGCAATGGTTGGTTACATACTGGTCTTTTATAAGGAAAATTGAATCATTTCATTTGGTTTTATTAACCAGAAGTATGACTAAGATGAGATTACTTATATTTAAATTGAACTAGACACAAAATCTGACAGGGGAAAATGTGACTTAAACATAATAATCGAGCACGTAATCCTGTCGAAGTTTGAGCATTTGAGTAAATAACTTCCAAATTAAAAGCCGAAAGTCCAGAGTTTCAACAATCCCTAAATCATATGCACGTTGCAGAAAAAGTTTGACTCGTTCGATGTTACACGGCGGACACACTGCTGACATTCTGCAGCAGTTTCAGTAAAAAGTTGGTTGAAATGGACCGGAACGATGAGGCTAATTAAAAATAATGAGCTGCATGGGTTGTACCAGCCAGATAAGCTTATCACGAACCCTGTCACAGTTAAAAATAACATTGTGTCAGAGGACTGAGGTTTCACTTCACCGCTGTAGCAGAAGGAGGCATTAATCTGAGTATAAAGCTCCTTCATTTAATTTTTTTTTTAATTCACCGTCTATTATAATTACTTTAAATAATAACAAATTACATTATTCTTATTATCTTTTTGAGTACGTGTGTTATTTCATTACATATTTTTTCTCTGGTAATAATTTAAACTGAACAACCTCTGGAGGATCATTTGTGCCAAGTTACTCATTCAGAATGTAAGTAAGTGCACTTAAAAACAACTTTAAAGCCTGATGGATCGATCTAGCGGATGGAACATTACGTTCACTTGTCAAGGCCCATAAAATGTTTACAGTGACCATATTGGGTGATACTTTATTGCAGAACAAAGCTAATTTTCCTCTAGCGGTACTGTGGTTTTTCCATCATCTGATACAGTTTACTAAAGTCCCGCCTTCAACGAGACCTGCAATAACAGGTTAACAGTGATTTCATTAGTAAAATAGCAGCTGAGTGTTTTTGCTGTGTGTGTTTATGTCTCAAAAATATATACAGTGTTGTTCACTTATTGTGCTAATGGAAGTTTTTTTTTTTTTGCATTCATCCACACACTCTTTAAATGTGACGCTGCTTACACAGCTTACAACAGGATTCTCCTCTTTCTTACCCCATCAGACAGAGAGGAGGATGTGGTGTTGTCCTGAGGGCTACAGGGTGTGCTGCTGGTCAAGAAGCTGCCTTGCTCCCCACCTGACAGTGCAGGTGAGTGGGGTGCTGAGAGAGTGTCTCCTCCTTCCTTATTCCCTTCCTTCTCCTCTTCCAGGGGGATCTGAGGAAGCCCTGGAGGCCTCCCCAGCACTGTCAGGGCTACATAGGAGCCCGCTGCCAGAGAGGAGTCATGGGAAAGGAATGAAGGGAGGGTGAAGGGAGGGGAGAATATAAAAGCCATCAGAACCAGCTTAGACAACCCAATGTGTCAGACCGTTAGAGGAACAATAAGCAATCTGCAGAGCAAGTATGCTTATATGTTATGTCATGAGATAATGTGCTGTTTGAACTGCTAACTGTAGCACTTATGCTGCAATAACTTATAAAGGCAGTGTTTTGGCTTCGAGTCTATATATAATAATACGATGTTAGCTGACACGTCTCATCCTTTCTGATAAGTCACTTAAGATCTTTTTGCTCAAATGTAGTTTAAGATTAAAACAACTCAACTAATTTTTATGTTGACTTAATAATATCTTCTTAATGAGCCTTGTAAATCACAGACAACACAACAGATGTGATACAGCAAACTAAGGATGTAAATAATTAGAGCATACTCACATTTTATCAACTTTACAACCTCTAGGTGGTTTGAATGTGTAACTAAGGTCCCGTTGACCTGTCCAAAGACAAAAAGCATTAGCAAAGAATTTCTACAACTGACCAACATATGTTCCTTAAAGCCTAAAACCCACAATTATACTGTTTTGTTTATTTCATTCGTGGTAGTCACTGTTTCTATGTGGCATCATTCTGTTTTTCTGTTATTCTAAACAAACCCCATGACAACATCAAAAGTATCCGTGGACATCAGTCCATCTCACTGACTTCACCGTGCTTTTAGTGGCTCATTTGTTATTTCTGAACATGTTTAAAAAGAGCCACAAGAAATGTATGCATGCATTCATAACAGGGAAGAAGCTTTGTGACACAAAGCTGGAGTGGCTGAAAAACATTTGGTTAGCTGATCACTTTATTATTAATTCTGTTGCTGTTTCAGGCATTTTATAGCCTTTATTTTGATAGACCAGTAAAAATCAGATGGGAAAGTATGGAGAAAGCATGTGAGCTGTTGTGTTTTTATAATATTTCTAAGAAAAGTAAAAACACATAACAGCTGGGATGGAAGAAAATGGATAGAGATAAAGCTAAAGCAGGACTTACAACATGAACAGGTCACACGATGAACTGCATGGTGGTTTTCTGATATTTTATTACAGTGCAAATAACCTATAGATTCTTTTTAATTTTCTAAAGTCATCAGTCCAGTCATTACCACGTCTCATTGTGACTGCCCAGCTGTGCAGAGGCGAAAGAGTGATGAAGCATGAAACTATTCTGTGTAGCTCTCATTTGTCTATTGTTTGAAAATCAAGCACAGCATCAGTTCAGGAAGGTAAAAAGTGAAATTCAGCCACAAACCCAGCAGCTCAGCTGATGTAAAGGCCAGCCCACCTCACCTAATGGCTCAACTGACACCCTTATATGCATCAAATTAGCAAATCACGTAGGGAGCGCCATTTAAGCTACTTTATCATTCCTAATAACCCCTGGAAAACACAAAAATCCCTTTGGGGTTGCATCATGAAGGGCATCTGGTGTAAAAATCCGCCAAATCAAGCATGTGGAGCTAGAAACTGTGGCAACCTTCAGTGAACAAGGCAGTGGCCTGTCCAATAATGGCTGCACATCTGCAAGCCTTTGTGCAACCCACCTCCATCACAGCTTCCCTTCTGATGCTGTTCCTGGTTTTTCTTTCCTTTTGGGTCATCTTGCAACTGCTCTTACTGCCTCCATCATTCCAATAAATGCACATCACCGCTTACGGAACTATCCATCTCCTTTTTTAGTCCTAACTAAACTATCTGTGGCGCGTTTTAAATTGCACACTATCAATGACTCCTTGGGAAAACATTGAAAATGTTTGTGCCAAAGTCAAGAAACAGTAGGACAAAAACATCCTGCATTCAGCTTACTACACAGTCCTAATCGCTTTGTCATTATCTGTGAGGTTTACTGTACAGATACTACATTGGAGCAGAAGTACCACTCTGAAAACATGCCTGATACCCATCCCATTGTGTACAATGAATACAGATTTCCAAAGAAATAAGAACTGGATTTGAATCTTTATTTTGGGGAACTAAATAAAAAGAAAAGTTTTAAAACAAAGGAAACATTGGTGCTAATGTGCTCTTGTATTTTAGACTCATTAAGGTTCATTTGCCCAAGAAGAAAATAAATGAGGAAGCTAACCTTAATGATCCTATCTCCTGTCTGCACACCAGCTCGCATTGCAGCTCCATCTATAATGCAAAAGACAGGAGATGGTCAGATGTAGAGTGTGTGTGTGTGTGTGTGTGTGTGTGTGTGTGTGTGTGTGTGTGTGTGTGTGTGTGTGTGTGTGTGTGTGTGTGTGTGTGTGTGTGTGTGTGTGTGTGTGTGTGTGTGTGTGTGTGTGTGTGAAGTAAGAAAGAGAGAAAGTCTTACCTTCTTTGACCAGCTGCACAAACACAGGGTTGTCTCCACTTACTGTCAGCCCAAAGCCATTTTCATCTCTCTGGATTATCACACAGCGCTGGACCAGACCTGTCACGCACACACACACACGGTACCCAAATTGGTAAAAAAAACAAAAAACAAAAAGAAACTCTGGACGACTTTGTTTTGTGGCATTTTGTTTGTGTTACAAAGATGAAAGCGTCACACTGCTGTTGTTACTGGATGTGGTTGATATCAACATTACAAAATTACTGAGAGCAGTAATATATGAAGTTTAATCTCATTCTTTTGCACTATAAACCTCGATCCGGTACTGCGGGGGAGAAAAAAAAAAAGCATTCACACAGGAAGTGACAAATTACAAGACTGAAATGAAAATAGTTTCTTAAACAGTCTCCTGCCGTCTTTGCTGAGACTCACTGCTAAAAGTTCTTCATTTTTCCTCTCATCTCTTGGAGAGAATTCACTGGAATAATGTTTAAAATAGTCCAGAAAATCAAAATAGATACCACAGAGCAGCAGAAGGTTGACAGTGGCTTAGTTATTGGTTGCCTATTTGTTGTTTTAACATCACGGCCTGGTTTTATTATTAGAGAAAACATCTGTACTTATAACTTTATATTGCTAAAGTAAAACTTGTTGGAGGAAATTTGTTGTTGCTGATTTTTTAACACAGATTTTAAATACAAGACCACATCTTTATTGTTTTAAAGCTGTGATAGTGATGGTATTGATTGTTCTTTGCTCTGCATGAAGACATAATCTAAAATAATAACCTGGAACACATTTAGATCTGAAGTTGCAACAACTTTACTTTAAAAAAAAGTATGGTGTTCCACAAGGGTCAGTTTTAGGTCCTCTATCAAATCTTCCTTCACTTACCTCAGAAGTTATCTTTATTCTGCAGATGTCACTCAACTTTATATAAACATATACCAAACCTCAGCACTTAGGATGAATTCTTTTGTTTGTTTTTTGCAGATAACAATATCTGTGTAGATATGTGTAGGCAAATAGGCCTCAAACCCGATTCTAAAGCTTAAAACTACAGTAGCACACGATTCTGGGCCAAAGGCACACCAGCACAGTGCTTAAACCTGACAGGAGGAATCACACAGATAGAAATAATAAACAATAATAATCTTTTTAACCTTTTCACGCATAGTGGTCACTACAGTGGACAGCTATTCAAAGGCTGTTTTATTGTATTTGTGTCAGTGTTGATTGCATACTTGCACATAAACACAACACACAGTGTATATTATTTATTCATTTGTCAAATTTATATGTAAGTAAGTGCATGCACATGTAAAAACCCTTTGAAAAGTACATGTTTAAAAAATGAAGTTCAAAAATCTTTTTTCATGCCTAAAGATGAATAAAAATAATTAAGAAAAAAAAACCCTGATTGTGGTTGTCATAATTCATGCATGAAAGGGTTAAACTCACTCCCTATCTAAAGCAGAGACGTTAAACTTATTTCCCATCGTGGGTCACACGTACCTCCATTTTGATCTTAAGTGGGCAGAAGAAGTGAAACTGTCACTAAAAAGGAGTTTAACTACACATTTAATCACTGACACTTCCTAATATAAGAAGAGGAAGTGCGATTTCAACACTACCAGTACAGTGTTTCTCTATGATAAAGAAATGTTGTTGTAGTAAATAAACAAATCTGTGAGCACGACTCTCTGGAATTAAACTCCAAGAACAAAATGTTTTGGTTTCATTGCCCAGACTGTACTGTAACTATAAAAGGAAATAGTTTCTTTTTTATACTGTAGAGCCAGTACTTATTTACGTTGGTGTAGTATGAATGGCCACAGGAGCGGTCTCTATCAGCAGGAAAAGCTGTAAAACTTATAAAAATACATTTAACAGTCCAAAATTTATTCTTCTTCACATTTTTCAAAGCCATTCAGGTGAACGGATTGGAGTTTATGCTGGACTTCTACTGGCCCCTGGGCCTTATGTTTGACAGCCCTGATCTAATGGTTGAATGCAACAACCTAATGCCTGTAACTAAAATGCTGCACTTGCAGTGTGGTTATCCTCTATGATCCCCCTCGTTCCTCATTCCTGTTAACATGAAAGATGCACAGACTTCTTTATTAACTATATACACTATATTTATAAAGATGATCAAGTAAAACGGTACAGTGCTAGACCAACCATGATTTTATTATCCAGTGATGTAATTTCACAATGAGATCTGTGTTGTGTGAGAAAAAAATTATATAAGTTATATAAAACCTAACTTGTATCGTCCCAAATATGCATCAAAAATATATTTAAATGAGAACTGCTACAAACAGAGTAGAATAAGTATTACTCTGATTACTTTGTTTTTAATGTTAAATAAAGGTAAGTGATTTGTGGAGTGCATGAGGTAGACTAGAACTTTAATCTCACCCATTGGTCTTACCCACGTTTTGTTTTTTAAGTGGTAAGAAAGCGACGCCCTGATTAGACATTGAACTAAATGTCGCATAAATGGCACAGAAATACCCATTAGCTAACGCCAGGAGCAGCTAGTAGTGCTCATTTTAATATGACCAATCGTTGCAGTCCTCTGAGGTCAGGGACTCCTTTTGCAAGCCGAGCTGCGTCTATAATAAAATCCTACAAATCTACCTCACCAGCAACATGAAATCTGCAAAGAACATCTGCTAGATCAGGAAAACTTGATGTTCTTCCTGCAGCCACTGAGGAAGTTTAGTGCAATCTGCCTGTCTGGTTACTCCCACTTCAAAGAACCATCAGAGAGAGTTGAGTGGATAATTGGTTGTCTTTTGGACTCCATGAGGAGCCTCAAGACTCCAGGGTGAACAAAAGGGCAGAAAGGATTAATGTCAACCCGGCAACCCAGGCAACCACCTTCACAACTTCTTTCTGAGGGCAGCCTACACCCACACCATCTCTATTCGCTCCCCCGCCAGCCTCTGTGATAAATACTCTAGTGGACAATATCTGTTTTAAAGTTTTAAGCAAATTGGATGTAAAAGTTCAGGCTTAGAAAAATAACACTTCAATAGTACAAGTGTAGAAAAGAAAGCTAGCTGCATCACTGATGAAGCAGGAACTCTTTGTCTACGTACTATTGTGCTATTTCCCCGAGCAAAGACTTCGCTATAATCTGATTTTTTTGTCTGTGCAATTATTGAAAGCAGAAAGATATTTAAACTTAATTTGAAGTTACCACCACAGCACGTTCAAGTGATGCAAAACAATTCATTTCTGCACCCGCACATTGGTGCAAGCTGAGATTAGAAAGTTGCGTTACGAGCTAAGAATCGATCCGTCGTCATTCATCGAGCCTTTATGACGGATATTTACAGATAAACCTTCACAGTGAATTCACAAAGTGAAAATTCTGCAAACAATGAATGAAGCAAATGAGAAAACAAAAGTAATCAACAAATCCAAGAATATAAAGAAATCTGTGTCTGTTACCTGTTGGGTCGAACTCATTTTTGAGGGAAGGAGAGGGTTTCTCATTCTTTGGCTTCCAGTCTGTGGGCTCCCTGTTGAGAATGCTCGGAGTCCTAAAGAGACAAAACATCAACCCTTAAAAGTCAAAGTTTAGCTGCAGTTAGTAAAGCTGAAGTTGTTTTCCGAATTTCCTTCCAAATTAAATCCTGATGTTGCTCTTTTCATTCTTATATGAAATACATAAATATATATAAAATGTTTGGCTGCTCATCATGGCATTCATTCATTTAGCTTTTATGGGTATCTGCATATTCAATATATGCATTAAATTATTTCACAGGAAGCAGTGTGGGAGCAGAGTCGGGCAGATGTTTTGATTGATGTTTAAATGTTTCTGTCCGCCTTGTAAAGATCCTTCTAACAGATATCTGTATTAATAAAAGTGCAGCGTTTCATTATCTTGGCAAAATAAAGCCATCTCGAGTCATTTCCCTTCATCCTAGTAGCGTGCCAAAATATGTAATTCCTCTAGTGGCCACATGAGGCTGGCTCAAAAGTGAGTCAACGCCCCATAGACTCCAATGTTAAAAAGCCCAACCAGAGCAGAAATAAACATGTTTAAAGCCTGAATCACATTTTTTTTAAACTATTCTCTGTAGTTATAATTACTTTAACTTTACATTTCAACAACATGAAGGTGCTCATTTGCATTTTAGCTACCTGCTATTTTATTTTATTTTTTTTTTTTTTTTTTACCTCCAGTTATTTGCATTTTTAAAGCAATTATCTGATCATCCTGAGGGGATAATTATACTAACACGTTACTGAGTTGACTGTTTGAGGTACCTTGGTACCAATTATCAGGGATCTGTCTCTAAAGTAGGTTAAAAATTCTGACTTGATAAAACAACTGTCGATGAGTCTGTAGTTCCACTTAGTCCATCCCTAAGTGGAACTACAGACTTGCTGATGTCTAATTTAGAATAATTTGCCAATAAAACAACTCACTAAGCTCCATGTACTCCCACTTTCTTGGATTTTATAAGCATATCCCCCACTGGAGCTGGACGTGAAGGTGGCAGTTCATTTATTAATAGCTGAGGCTCCCTCAGCTCGTCCCTCCCTACTCGTTCCAGAAGAGGGGGTTTTGTTTGTGCTGCTGTTCCTCCCTCGGACAATGGGGGCCCTGGGCTCTTAACAATGGCTCCCACGTCAGAGCCAACTTACTATACTGTGGCTTTGTGGGACACATTCCCGGAAACAGGGACCAGGGTTTTTGGCTTGGCCTGAGTTTCCTGAATGTGGGAGAGGGCTGAGAAAGAAGCAGGGGGGGAAGGCGGGAAGGAGGAGGAGGAAGGAGGTGTCTTTGAGGAAAGACAGAAGACTGGGCTTAGGAAATTTCAGCTAAACCTCCCAAAGTGAACAATCCAGTGTAAACTCTCCTTATGGCAAAGAAAAGGAAAGAAAGTAATTAAATGCTGGGATACCACATGACAAAGACGTAGGAATATTTTCCGGTATGCCGGGCTCCTGGAAAACAAACCAGACTAAACATGCAGTGGATCCTCACAATTACAGACAAAAAGAGATAACTGTGGGTTATGCTGAACAGGAGACTATTATGGTTTTAACCTTGAGATCTGAACCTCCTCCTTGCTGTGGTTGGAAGAGATTAGCAGCTGATAGGACATGGTGAGAAAAGGGCAGACTTAGTCCTGCTCATGGGGTGGCAGTAAGTAAGTGTATGAGAAGAGGGAGGAATTCAGCTCTCAGCTCGTGATGTGTACGCCACATTCGTGCAGTTTGGGCCCCGGGATCAGGCGAAAACATTTGTGACGCCTGAAAACACGTTTCACTGTTCTTCCACAAGAACACGCAGAGTTGTTACACTCTGACAATAAAATAAAAGGTTTATGAGCGTGCATAAAAACTCAAAACTGCAAGTCGCTGACATACAGTCGAGTGAAAAAGAAAGCACGCACCACCTTTAGCAGCAATAACTTAAAGTAATCAGTTTCTGTTTGAGTTTATCGACCTTTCACATGGATCTAGGGGAATTTCAGTCGACTCTTCTTTGTAATGTTGCATCAGTTCACTGAGGTTTGAGGGAATTCACTTATGCACAGCTCTCTTAACGTCTCCTCACATCTCAATCGGGACTTTGACCCTGTCATTGCAACACCTTGATTTTCTTCTTCAGCTGTTCTGCTGTAGTTTTTAGGATGTGCTTGGGATCACTACAGTGCTGCATCAGCCAGTTTATTTGACTCTAGAATATTTTGGTAAACAGACGAGTTTAAGGTTGGCTCAGTGACTGCAAGGTGCTCCGGTCCTTCAAATAATCACCCCTCAACTGCAGTGCTTCACAGTCGGTATGAGACGTTTGTGCTGTGTTTGGTGTCAGCCAAACATGGAGCTGTGCATTATGTCAAAACATCTCCGCTTTGGTCTCTCTGTACTCAGGACATTGTTACAGAAGTCTTGTGGTTTGTTCAGATGCAACTTTTCAAACCTAAAATGTGCTGTCGTGTTGGTTTTAGAGGGACGAGGCTCTCTCCTGGCAACCCTTCAATGCAATCCATACTCGTTCAGTGTTTTTCCCAATTTCACTGTCATTAACTTTAATATTTAATATGCCAACTGAGGTCTGAAGTCAAATCTGGGGAGATATTGTTGACATTGTGTTAAGATATGCCTGTATGGTCCAGACAGGTAAACTTATCTGCTCATACTTGCTGATGATCACTGATAATAAAGTGTCTTTGATTAGCAGCACCCTGCTGCTACTCACCTACTTAAACCCCAGTTAGTCAACAATGTCAGAAGTAGAAATCAGCCGGGCTCTACTCAGAATCCAGCAGGAAAGCCGCTAAGTGCCAGGACAGCTCCCCGAGTTGCCAGCAATGATATGGCTTCCCTCTGGAGAGTTAATTAGGGCCATTTTCAGAAATTGCCACCAGAAAAAACATTCCTAAATTCAGTGGAAAAAAAAAGCTGTTAAGAGACAGATGGGGAACCTCGACGTGTTTTATGTCGGCCTATTAAAAACTTTAAAGAGTTAATGGTGTCTTTGTCGTAGCCACAGATGTTATTAAACCAGTTTTAAAATGCCTTTAACTGCACCTCTACCGAATGTTCAGCACAAAAATCACACACCCACTTTAAACTGTGACGCCTAAGCCATCAACATGATATCCAAGTCATTAAATATCAGCTCGGGGATTACTTTTTTCCCTTTCAAGAGTTCAGAGATGTAATATTTTTACAGTGCAGCACGTATATCCTGATAGGTCCATGTAATCTAAATCACACTAGACGACCTCTTCGATGAATCTGACCATGCTGGACAGTCTTTGAAACAAAGTGATGGGACATGTTTCAGTCCTAACAATCGATGTACCTCCTTTTGTTGTCCTACAAGGAGGAAAAGAGTTCATGTCCATGTGAAACATTTCCTGGAAGCTTAGAAAAAAAGGGATCATTAAAATCAACTGTTTTAGTCTCATTGGGCTGGAATATATGGTCACAGCTCAAACTTTCTTTGCTTGCTTACTGCAAAGTTATCAAAAAAGGACAAAAAAACAAAACAAAACAAAAAAAACATGCAACAATCTACTCGGGCCTCAGATGCCAAAAATACCAGACAATTCCTCTGGGATGATAACAGCAGCAAAGGACTTAGCTCCAGAGAGCTGGAAAACTGGAACGCCAATGAGTACGAAGCTAAAACTCCAAATATAGTAGCGCTCACTGTTTATTATGAAAGCAGCAGGCTACACTAAAATGCAAAATCATTTATGCTTTAATTTTGCTCTCTGTAACCCAAATTAAATGTCCTAAAAGAATATAAAGAATGCAGGAATAGGTTAAAAAGTGGATTTTAAAGGTGAATAACCAAAGCCCCGGTCTTATTGTGGGACTGACTGGAAATTTCTGGTACTGTAGTTTGTTTGTTGGAATACAGAGATGTGCAAGTATCAAAGCTGCACCAGCTCTGAGGCTTTGGTGAAGAAAGTTTGCACAGGACTTTATGCCTCCCAGGATTCAGTAGCTTCTAGAAACACCTCCAGCTGCAATAACCTGATGTAATTGTTTTTTATAGGACTTCATCGTGACTCTTCTTGATATCACTTGAAGTTCTGGGGCATTTATTTATCCACAGCTCACTAAAGCATTTCAGTCAGGCTGAAGTCTTGACTTTGCGCCACTGCAACAAATTGCTTTTTTTCTTTTTCAGTCATGCTGTTGTAAACATGTTTGCACGCTATTGCACGACTCAATTTCAGCAAACAGTGCTCACACTTCACTCTACAAAACTTTGGCATTCAGAGGAGTTCATACTCAGCCCAGTAACTGCAAGGTACCCAAATCCTGCCTCCTCCACCACCGTGCTTCACAGCTGGTGTGAGGTGTTGAGACATAATGCATAACGAAGAGGGCCATGTCTGGCCGACATCAAGCACAGCTTATCAGCACAAACATCTTCACTTTGGTCTTATCTTCCAAAGGATATCGTTCCACAAGTCCTGTGCTTTAGATGGATCTTTGCAAACCTAAACCTGTTATGTCGGTATGTTCTTTTTGAGAGAGAAGAGGCTTTCTCCCCGA
The DNA here is from genome assembly GCF_056152115.1 of Neolamprologus brichardi. Lineage (NCBI taxonomy): Eukaryota > Metazoa > Chordata > Actinopteri > Cichliformes > Cichlidae > Neolamprologus > Neolamprologus brichardi. Next base: position 28,546,464 of record NC_142113.1, on the reverse strand, counting down.
AACACTTCCGAACAAATCATACTAGTTCAGTCTTTTTCTAACCGTACTGTCACGAACTCAAACATTTAACATGCTAACTGAGGTCTGTGGAATCTGAAATGTGCATAGAGCCCACATCCCCCCAAAAATTGAGTGTAGCATTCATGCAGAATACAAAGTCAAGCATTGTCACGTCAGCTCATCAGTGCCAGCCCACATCTGGTGATGGCACAGCTGATATCCGTCTGAGCTTCTCTGTCTCATATAAAGTGAGATATTTAAGTTGGTTTGGGCTGACACTGTTTTTTGTTGAAGGATAAAGTTAGCAATACTTATTAATATTTTATTTATTTCAACAAAGCCTATAAAAAGACCAAAACTAGCTCCAAACCCACTACTTCCCTGTGAAAAAGTTGATATTTAGCAACAGGAGAGATGATGACAAAATAAAATAAAGTGTTCAACACACTGAAGGAACTATGCACCCTCTGCAAAGCTCATAGATGGCCCTATTTCTATCACATCAGTGTCACTAACTGGCCTTTCTAATTTTATTTTTCTCTATCACTCATTTGATTTTCACCCCCCCTCCACCAATCCCTCTATTTCAAGGATCCTGGACTAAACAGAAAGGACCACCTTCACATGAACGCTGCCTTCGGGGGAAAAGGACAAATGCACAGACAAAGATCATTAGTAAGATCAATTCTCCATAAGTAAAACAACAACTCTTTCCAAAATTAATATTATCATGCTGGCTCCATTAATAAATCACTCTGCATTTCCATGTGACATTATTGGCTCCCTCCACAAACATCCAAATTCAATAGAAGCTTGTGAACTTCCAGCAGTGATCCAATCAAAATGCTCGACAAGGGCTGTTAAACATTATCCAGTCATCCTCAAGTGAATGTTTTAATATTAAACAGACTCACCCAGCACTAACTGCTTTTACAAGGTTAGACTTCACAGTGAGATTCAGCTATAAGAACTAAATCTGTAGGTGAAGGTGACTTTTTGTTCCTTCTTCCAGACCCTAGCTGGATAAAATAAAACACATTAATTATACGTGTAAAGGTAAAGTCACATGTAATTTTTAGCTGTATGTCATTAGAGTTTGTCCTCAGGTGACATGACAAATTATTGCATAATCTCAGGGTATATTAAGTCAAGACCATTAAGGAGAAACTGATCATGTGGACTAACTTCATAATGAACTCAGCAGTGAGAAATAAGCTGTGTGTTTCAGCCACATTTACTATAAAAGGTCAAATAAATGTATTTACATGGCTACACGTGCTAAAATGTGTGTTTATTCCTGTTCGGACACGGTATGCGTGCCAATTTTGATGCTTGCATGCATTAAGAACAACATGAAGTTAACTGCTGCACTGTCTGAGTATTTCAGAAACTGCTCATCTACTGGGATGGTTCCCACAGTGCCATCTCTAATGGTCTAAAAAAGAGAAAATGACCAGTGAGCAGCACGTCCCCTGGTGAAAATGCTTTGTTGATGTCAGAGGTCAGAGGATAATGGCCAGATCACTCTGCCTGTTAGGAAGGCAGCTCATTAAAACCAAAGTATCCATCACTGAATGCACAATCTTAAAGTAGATGAGCTGCAGCAGCAGAAGACCACACTGGGTACTACTCCTGTCAGCTAAGTAAAAAAAAACAGGGCTATAATTCACCAGGGCTACCAAAAATTGGACAATAGAAGACTAGGATACTGTTGCTATCTCCAATGAGTTTCTTCTGATGACTTTTTCCAGCAGGACAGCACAAATAATCTCAAACTGCTCTCTTGAACATGACAACGAGTTCACTGGACTCAAACGGCATCATTGGGATCTGGTGGAGCAGGAGATTAACATCACGGATGTGCAGCAACCGTGTGATGCTATCATGTCAATATGGATCACAATCTCGGAGGAATGTTTCAATCACCTTGCTGAATCTATGCCATGAAGAATTAAGCTGTTCTAAAGGCATAAAGGGGTTCAACCTGATAACCTCATGGTGTAACTAATAAAGTTCCTTTCAAAACCTTTTAATGTTGGCTTATTTATCCAACAAGATCCGACAAGAATAAATATATTTTTTAAAATAGCCTCTTTTTACCTTCCCTGTGGATATTATGTTTGTTTAACTTGCATTAATATAGTATCCTATCTCAGGTCAACTTACAGTCAGGGAAACCCAGTTTCTATTAGCAAGCTCTTGCACTGTAAATGTAGTGATCTCTGTCCGGCTGGTAGTCAGCCTGCACTGATGTGTCGCCAGCAGAGTTTCAGTCAGGAAGGGCCTGATGGACATTGTTTAGCAATGATGTCACCACTTCCTGTCTGGGCTCTGGTGGTAAAGGGCAGTGAGGCGAAGGGGGGGGGGGACCCATAGATCAGCAAAACGGTTTGACAAAGAGCAACACAGCTGTTCCACCGCCTGAAGCTTTTGGGTTTATAACTCATTCTCCACACCAGCATCACTTAAACTCACAAAAAACGCAAAAAGCAAAAAAATCTCTGACAGGTTTACAGGACGGGGCGGGGAGCATTTAGAAACTGCACTGAAATGAGCTTCCAACAAAGACAATATGCAGTCTGACCTCCTCCTTCCTGCATCCTACTGCTTCCCCGATCTCGCCTCTGCAGCCTTTTTCCAACTTTTAAGTGCATCAAAGATAAAGCCAAAGTTTTGAGGAGTATCTGTAATCATATCTGTGGAAAATAGACTGTATGTCATGTGAAATGTCATCACTTCTTTGGAGGCAAATTTTACAGCTCAAACTCATCATCAGAATCAGAATACTTTATTAATCCTTAAGGAAATTCTGTGACAATTATCTGAGTGTCAGGAACTCCACTAGCACATATCTACCAAGCACTTTTGTGCAGCTCAGCGAGCAGACTCAGACACAGTGCTTTATTTATTTATTTATTTTTTAGCAGACCACATTTGTGTGAGACGAGATGTTAGATCTTGTCACCAACTTCTCGCAGCAGATGACGTTCCTGGGCTGAGAGCTGTTGACAGCTGAAGCCACGAGACGAGTAGCTTTCACAATGCTGTCTAAGGTTTTTTGTATGCTCTTCATTAGGCGGTGTGTCATCCACACCAGTGGTTAGTTGTGACTTGTCCCTATCGTGAAACCAATACGTTTCTCCCTTATTAACCTCCTCGCTGTCAACAGGGGCTTTTAATGCGTCTCGCCCTCATAATCCCACCATCGCCATGCGTCAACAGACGGGGATTATCTTTAATAGAAGTTTTTTTTCCTAAAGGATTTTTATAAACTGCTAACCAAGAACTCATAAACCTATGTGCAGGTGTATATTTAACTAATCACTGAATCCCAAGATAAACCAGTGGAAACCATTGCTCTACAGGAAGTCAGTGGGACAGATTTACATGCCTTTGCATGTTCTTAGCTTTTGATGTTCTTTTCATCAGGTTTGTACCAGCAACTAACGTTCACTAGCGTCAGAGCCCAGGTAGAGGTATGAGATCGACCTTATTATCCAGGTAAATGGAGACAATCGTGCATGCTTACGCCATGAAGAACACTGTTCCTACCTGCAGCATTTTTCTCCTCAACGTTCAGTTTTTTGTTAAAGTAAAAAAAACATGAACTGCATCTTTACATTTTACAAAAAGTCCTCTAAATTCTATCAATATCATTCTCCACAAAACCGACTGACCTCAGTATATCCGGCAGCAGTCTGATAAACAAACCACCAGATTATCCAAACTGTTTAAACCATGTGGAGATAAAACTAAAAGTGATGACGCCTCATTGCACATGCACACGTATGACAAGCAGGATAGATCAAATTTGGACAAGGAAGCACATCTACAAACTGTGAACACATTATTTCACTGTTTTTCTTTTCTTTTCTTTTTTTAATTAATCTGTTTAATCTGTTTGTCTGAGTTTATTTCCTTTGCCGACTTATTTTTAGCCATATTTCCGATCCATCCCAGCTGTAATAAACAATTCCTTTGTAGGTCTAAAAGCTTACCGCTTCTGTCCAACCTGCAGGAAGCTGTGCCTGCGCCTAAAGCCCAGCAAGACTCATTAACCTCAGGAAAGAGGATGGTTTTGGTTTCTTCTGCAAGGCGAGGCAGATGGGAGAACGTGTCCCATCAAGACCGTAAAATATCGCAAATGTTACCAGAAACTTTGCAAAGGGGGGGCTGAATTCTTCTCGCTGAGAAACACTTGGACAGCGCCCAGGCCGTGACCCAACCACTGCTGGAGTTGGCACATTTGTTACCAGGCAATGACGAGCCATTTCAGTAATGTGGTAATGTGCATGTATTGTTTAGATAGTAAAACAAATTAGATCAACAAAGAGGTGTGTACGCGAGGGACAGACGGACACTTTGTCATCACACGAGGGATGCACGACATCGAGCAAACATCTGACGGCAGCAGTCCCATTCAAAGCCGTCTAATCTGCAAGAATTTCATGAAAACACAGATAACAAAGACCTCAAATACACAGCGCACTACCATTTCTACAGTTAGAGGCTGGTAAATAATTAATATAGACAAAGACATGATCAGTGTCATGTTTCCACTTGTAGCTCTTCCATAAAGATGAGGCAGAGAGTGAACGTGAGATCATTAGATGAAGCTGTCCAGAGGAAATGATACTGTGAGGGCTTATTCGTTAATCAATACAATATTTTTCATCCATTACCTCTGCCAAGAAGGTTATGTAATTGGTTGGGTTTCTTTGTTTCTTTGTTTGTTAGGCTACCCATCAATTTTCTTTACCGCTTATCCAAGTCTATCTCAGTTGTCATGAGGCGGGAAGAGTGATGCAATCTGGGCAGGCAAACATTCATAGCTTTGCCCAATTTAGATACACAAATTAGCCTAACAGGGCTGTGGGAGGAGAGAATCCATGCAGGCACAGGGAGAACATGTGAACTCCACACTGAAGCTGCCCCGCAGGTTCAAACCAGGAATGCTGTTACTAGTCACTGCACTGGGTGGTGGTGGTGGTGGAGGACAGCTAGTAAGGTGGTAGAGCGATTTGTCTGGTTATAATGAACAACATGCTAACTAGTTACTCGAGATGGTGGCGTCCAGGTCCAAATTCTTAGAGGGTCATGTGGCATTCAGCCACACGAGCCTGAGCAACAACAGGTCTGTGATGAGTGGAGTACTGAGCAGATGAGCATGTGTCCATCAAAGACAAGCATGGGTAACCCTTTCCCTTAAATGAGGAAAATCCCTGTAAGTGTTGACCACAAGTATGAATTGATCACGTCCCCCACCCTTCATAGACAACGCCCATCACTACTCACGATGGCTGAGTGAGTCCTGAGATCACTATCAAACATGACGGCCGAGGAGAAATAAAAGTTGTAACATAATAAATTTGAATAAGAAAATGAGGAAACATCATTTTTATGTTTTCAACAAATGAGATATCCTTCTAGATCCAGAGAATTTATTCCCTTTTTTAATTTAGTCCCTGTGGAGGGATTTTTCATTCTTGATCGAGGTCTGCACTTTTTCCACGTGTCCTTAATCAAAATTTATAATTACTATTATTTTATAGCGCCGTTGTTAAAGTTGATGAGTTTTTTTCCCTTCACATAACAGTTATTTAAAATATGGTGCATGGATATTTCCATATTACACCCAATCAGTATTTTGGTCAACCAATTGAATAAAGCAACACTGGCTCATATTTAGATTTATCATTATTGGCTTATATGGTGCTCAATGTGTGCCAAAACGTTATCCAAGAAAAAACAAACAAACAAACAAACAAAAACACATGTTAGTTGAAACTGCTATCATCATAAAGCTGATGCAAATAATAGCAACTACATCATTTACAAATCTCTGCAGCACATCATTATCTCTGCAATAAGCAATTTATTTATCTAATCTTGCTTTTCCATCTAGCAAATATTTGGTCTGTGTTGACACATTTTATCTATTATGCTTTGTTAACTACTTTTATGTATTATGAATCTCATGGTTTTATATTTAATACGTGCCGGGTCCTTTCTCTCTCTCTTTTCCCTCTCCCAAATCTTTTTTCCTATCTTATTTTGTCAAGCATTTTGGTATACCCTTGGGTTTTTTTAGTGTGCTTTATAAATAAAGTTTATTATTATTATTATCATTATTATTATTATTATTATTATTATTATAAGCTGCTAACTAGTTTAAAAATGTAATAAACAATGATCTCATATTCATCATGAACTAAGCGGCTTATATCTAAAGGATCTCAGCGAAGATCAGAATTGATTAAAACCTAACATTATTGATACAACTGCTTTTTGTGGTTATAGTTCCAGCAATCTTGGACTTGATTGTTTTTTTTTTAATGATAAACATCATTGTGGTGGTTTTAGACAACATTTCTGCACATGTTCTTAAGTAGTTTCATCCAGAGTGAACTAAGAAGATTGATAATCACTTCTTCTATAGCTGTGTGTAGGGCCCCAGTCATGCAGGCCTCTGGGCTCATCCGTGTTCCCGTGGCAACCATCAACGTCATCCATTTCCAGTTTGTGTGGCACTTTCTGAAGTTTCACTACAGCCCTGAGAGTAAATAGCAAATGTCTGGAGAAAGACTTTGATACAAACTAGGGGCAGCTGGACCAGTGAGCCACTAACCAAACCAATCACTTGAAGGTTTTTGGTTCAACACCCTCTTCCTAACTGATTTCACCTGATGACAGCCCGCAAACTCCAGCTACCGCTCACCAACGATTCGGTGATGTCAACAAGCTAGCCTGGGTTCCCCCAAATCAAAAAAGCCTACAGCAGGGGTGGGGAACTCCAGGCCTCTGGAGAACTTCAGGACATGTTGAGGAGGTAAATTAGCCATTAAAATCAGCTGTGTTGGATCAAGGACACGTCTAAAACCTGCAAGACACCGGCACTTGAGGCCTGGAGTTCCCCCACCCCTGGCCTACAGAGACCTCCAAATATCGCTCATTCATCAAGATCTCCAACAAATAAACAACTTGCATCTCTCTAAATAAATTTACACACAATTAAAAATGCATTACTAACCATTTCTCTACATTATTTTAACAGTGACATTAGCACATTTGGTACCTTTGTGCCGGAGCGAGACCAGAATAAGCAATTTCCTGATACTTTTAGCTACTGTGCTAAACTAGGCTAACCAGCGCCTTAGTTTAATAAAAAAAAAGAACACCTGTGTCAATGTTAATCTCCTCATTTTTCAAAAATCCTTTACAATTGTTGTAATATTTGGACATCTACAGCTGACAGGACTGTGGTTTGCTAACATAGTTAAGATGGATGAGTTACATGACTCAGTCTGTATGATTTATGAGTCATATTATGGCAGGCTTTCTCTTCTAGGGCCTATTAAGAATCATTAAGATTGTATGATCATTAAGCAGATATGAACACAGAAGGGACTCGTTGTCTTAAAAACCAGCAAAGCAGTCGACTGACTGGGTCCTTCCTGCAGGCTGAAGGTCGAGAAATCAAATGACTTTGTTTGACTCTCCAAGGCAGTCATGTGTGCTTTTATTCAATAGTTTCCTCAAAGAAAACTCCTGACTGCAAAGTGCAAGAAAAACAAATACAGAAATAGCTTATATGGGATTGAATGTGAGTCAAAGTCAGCCTATAATGTTTCTACCCCAGAGAAGGAAGACACCGAACAACATGAAAACATATAATAATGATTGATTCTTTATTTGAGGCTGTTATCAGTGATTAATAAGGGTGGGGGTTAATACATTTATACCTGCTTCCCTTTGCTACAGCCTGTCAGTGAAACTCCCTGCCTGTATTGAAGTCATGTGACTTTAGTCAAGGATTTGGAGATGTCCAAGGTCTAGTGACTGGTGGTGATTCCTGTGTGTATCCTAGAAAACATGCTGACTCACTGAACAAGTACTAGTGGACGCCTTTCAAGAGTAAACAAGAAAAATACTCAGGAAACTCTCAAATTAAGCAATATATTAGAGACAACTAATTGAAAACATAGCAGCACCACGAAATATCCCTCTTCTGGTTCAACTCTGACAGTCATATTCTGGAGTCAAACTGGGGAAAACCCTGCCCAGTTCTGTGGCCAATTAGTTTTACAATGGACATGTTCGTGAACTCCATTGAGAAAACTGTAAAATTTGATTTTCCCTGTCGTTATTACCTGGATAACGTTGCTGTGAGATTATTAAAGTTGCTTAAGTGTTTATCAAAGCCGTGTGCTTTGTTCGGCAGTCCAAGTAGTAAATGAAACAACTTTAAGTGTATTAAAATCAAGCTTTTAATTTACATTTAAAATAAGCATTAAAATAAAAAAAGCCTAAGCATTAAAATACATAGATGAATTGAATCATTAAATCGCCGAATTAACAAAAAAATATACGAAACTAAAATACAAATAATCCAATCCGATTATATGTTGTTTATGTTTTCCAGCCGGGAATATATTTTAAAATCAGGTGTTTTTTAATGGAATCTGGTGTGATGCACTAAGGTGTCTTTCCATTCACAAAACTGACCCGAAAACCCATTCGTCAGCACGTAAGCCAAAATTAAGCAACAAATAAAGACACGCAGAGAATGAGAGTGTGAGAGAGAGTGGCGAACTTACTTGTCAGCGAGTGTTGACTGTGTGCCACTCATTGGGCTTCCCTTGTGAGTTTCCGACGGCTTCACCCAAACAACATTACCATCATAACTCCCGACTCTTCTGTACTAAAACTGCTTCTTCATTTCGTCTCCTACGCGTCCATGCACGTCCCCGAAACGCTGCCAAGTCTTTACATCCAGCATGAAGGTTTAAAAATCAAAAGTAAAGCTCCTCGGAGACACACGATGTGTGTTTTTATGTATCTATGGAACGATCCAGCTGTTAAACTCCAGCAGAAGTGATGAAATGAAATTCGCTTCTTTCAGAAAGCAGCCGCTGCCTGCATCAGGAGATGGACATCTGGAAAAAACCTCAGAGAAAACAGGCTGAAAAAGGTTTTTCTCCCCAGCTTTCACATTCTCAGATTACCTTCAAGTTCAGAGAGAGAGAGAGAGAATCTCTTGTTTTTCCTTAGGAAATACTTCCATGATGACACTCCAGACTATTCCTGGTGTCCGGGGGAGAATTACGTCAAACTTTGGCTGCTGGATCCAAAATGAACTTTTTCCCCCCCTTCTTATTTGCGCGACGTCCCGGTGTTGTTCACTGTGCGGATGTGGACGGTTCGTGCTTTCTGGGGCATCCCGCTGCCGATCTTATCGCTAATTTGTGCGAAGAGTCGCGGTCGTTGCTCTGCTGTGTGATGCATTTGGGAAAGAGGAAATGCTTTGTGCCCCCTCCCCAAAAAAGAAGTGAAAAGAGGAGGAAAAACACACCTTCCATCACGATGCGTTTAGGAGCCCATCGGAGTTCTCTAAACTATACGCTTTATAACGAATATGGTGGGGTTTGTTTGTTTGTTTGTTTGTTTTTACCTTATCTAACAGTGAATCACTTTCTGTGCAACACACTCTTAGGTTAATCTGATTACACACAGATACACTTTACCCAAGCACAATTTGTGCAGTAAAGGGTTTTGCAGATATTATGTTAAAACTATTTAACCTATTTAAACTGCTGCTTTGTTTAACTTCTATTTTATGCTATACATGGATGTCGGTTTTATTTCAGCGTGGCTTGGAGCACATTAAGAAGGCGCTCTGGAGGTGCAGACTTAATTTCCTCTTTTCTTAATTTCCTCAGCATATACGGGAATATAGCGCACTGAGAGTTTTCTCATTTAATATTATCCCTTTAAATAACTAACAGGTCTGTCTGATGCTTAAACTGCTTTAATCTGTTAGCTGATGAAGCATTTTATTTTATGAACCTCCTGGCTTTAATAATCCATACACTCAAAGGGTTCTGCATATTTAAATCTATAAAACTATATTTATAGAAATATGTATAAACTTCTTTACACTGACAGAGAATGGCCACTGGTCCACACTACTTAAGACAAAACTGGGCTGTGTGACCCACAATGTAAAATGGGTTTGACAAATATAAATGGATCAAATTCTGTTATCCTTAATACCAGAGTTAATAGTTTTTCATTATCTAAATGGTTTCTATTTTTATTTGTTCTCGAGTTTTTGCTGCCACTTCAATTCAGATTTATTTAGTTTCCAGAACAATTACTGTTCCGTGCATAAAGTATTATTATATTACAATATTTCGCTATAAATTGACAAAGCAACACGTGACAACAAGTGACATGTAAAAATATAGTATAGAATAGAAATCTTTGTTGTCTTTAGAAATAAAGCAGTTTGAGATTGGGATGAGTCACTGAACCACTCCTGTGTGGTGCAACAAGGTTGAAACTACATGCATACATTCATGTATGATTAAATAAATGTTACACAAGCATGCCTTAAGACTGTTACTGTAAAAATAAATAAATAAATAAACATTAGGCAAATCACAAAGTAGCACATGCACACAATACAAAAGAGGCAACTGGACCATAAAGTGCAGGGGTCAGTTGATGTCTGCAGGTCTGCAGCTATTCTGCAGTAAAGTTTTCTGATATGAGCATACTTCATATCAATAGAATATTAATATATTACTATATGCGTTACTGTTAATCTGAATGTGCAGGTTCGAACAGGTGGTGCCAAGGTGATATCAGTCTTTTACAATGGTTTTGGCCCAAACCCTGCTTTGATTTTTTTTTTTGTCTTAGTTGACGATATTGCACTATATATTATGGTTTCGTTTTGTTTTTTAAGTCATCCCGGAGACTATAGATGTTTATTTGACAGTGTGGTTCATCGTAAACTGGCTGATCAACTGTCTTTGGCGGACTTACAATCAAACGCCTGTAGGGGGCACCAGTGCACGGGTACAAAAGAAGCAGCAACAAGGATTGTTACACGAAGAAGAAGGGCATCCGTCCACAGGCCAACCACAGATACTTAACAGACAACATAAACATTGTCACATATTTAGGCAGATCAGCTGTTTTAGCACCTTAGCTCTCGTTTTCTTTGGCACTTTCACTAGAGATCTCCTTCACGATGTGGTAAACTATCTAAATGTCTTGTGGTCGGCCATGTTTATTGGGATGGCGGCTATCCGAAGGCCTTGAAGTGGCACTGCTACTGGACGGTGAGACGTTTGGCTCATAGAAACAGCTAGGTTGCTAAGCTAAGCTAACAGCATCCACTGCAAAGGTTTTTGTCATCAAGATGACTAAATATGATGCTCATCTACTGGTACTTCATTCTGGGGGCATGCTAGTATGTATCTTGAGGTTATTGGACATATTTGCACCGCACTGGAAGCATCGCGGGGCAGTTTGATGAAGGCGGTATGCACCGTTGTTTTGCGGCGTACTAACAGAAATTGACCCAGAAAATGTAGCAGCAACATTTTTCATTGTTTACAGCATAATGCCTGACCCAGAGAGAAAACCGCTTTCCTTTTCTAAGTGTTAGCACCTTCAGTGCTCTTCGGCATGTAAAGTCTGCAATAGGGTTGCGTTAGATTAAACCAAAGAAGAATTTTTATGTATTTTGTTGGCAGTGTTTATTGGTTGAGAGGCCCGGTGATGGGCGGAACACCGACTGTTAACTGTTCAGCTCTTACTGACATCTGTGCGGGCTGGTCCGGGGCAATCTAGCCGGGAGAGGCGTACACAGTCCCCGGCAGAAAGCACAGTTTTTGGAGCCTCTTCATTCAGCTTTTTTGCTCTAGAGTAAAATGAACCAACCAAAGATGTGATACTAAACTACGTCTGTCTAATGGCTGAACATCTGTTTCCACTGACAGCTGTGTTGATGTGGCAATGCATGCGTTAAATGAGTCAAGTGCAATCGCTGGTTGCAGACTGGCTAACTGCAGACTGTTTTGCATGTTCAGACTTGTGCAAGTATTTGTTTTAGAAATGCAAATTACAAGATGATGGTTTTCCTTCTACTTTATTTGCAAAGCAATCCATTTGTTAAGATTATAGCATTTGTTATTAATATGAATATGTTGTCTAATTGGTGGCTATGTATCTAATAATATATATTTATATATAGTAATATATATCCAGTTTAAGTGGGCATACACTTAATAAAAGGCACATACATGAAACATTTTCAGAAGTTTAAAAAGCATGCAGAAGAGTGATTGCAATTAAAAAAAAAATATAGCCTTTAACTTAAAATGTAATGAAATAAAGAAATGTAGTTCCATACTCCTGTGACCGGATATTGAAAGTCCTATATTAAATTTAAGCAAAGAGCAGAGGTAGCAGGGCAAATGAACACAATACAGTGGAGAGCAGTGTAGTATGAAGAGAGATTAATGGGTTAATGGCTTTCATTCTTACGAAGGTGGGTCTCTTCTTACTTGGATCACCACGGTAATGTGCTGAACAACTTAATTAAGAGCAGCTTATGTTCAGCGTTTCAGTTTAAAATGGTCTGGAAGTGTTATATTTTCTCTTCGTTGTTATCTCTGATCTGGATTTGACGCTTTTTCAAGTCAGCTATCACAAAGAAAGCCTGGCTAGGTTGAACTTGCTTCCCTTAACTCTCTTCTGTTACCTAAGGTGGACTATCACACCTTTTCATGTGTTGACATTTGGCGTTTTTTAATAGTCCAGCACCTTCATCCTACTGTCCAAAGACTTGCATATTAGAGCAGTTGGTGAGGTAGATAAAGTGCTTAATACTGAAGAATAAAGCACTGTATTGATGTACGGCTACTAGGGCTGCACGATTTTGCATAAAACAAGAATCACAATTTTTTGGCTTAGAATTGAGATCACGATTCTCTCACGATTTTCTTTTCCAATATAAATATTTATTGCACTTATTAACTGCACGTCAACTTCGTAACAGTTGAGAATGAACATAAAATCAATAAATAAACATAAATACAACAAATATCTCACGTTTTGTCGTTGCCGCAAAATGTTGTACTGCTTGAAATTCCGTCTCCACCGTTGCTCGACACTGCGTGTATAGAGCAGGTAGTGCAACAATAGAAAAATAGTTGCGGGACGGCACTGTGTAGCGTTTGTCTAGGATGTTGATCATTTTCCTAAATCCCTCGTTTTGCACAGTGTTGATGGAGCCATATCTTTGGTCAGGTGATAAGTAATAGCCTCCGTAATTTCTTTGTGCCTGCGGAAGTTTGACGGGTATAGGGAAGCGCTGTATAAGGTTCCCGTTATTGATGTTTGGGTGGTTGACCGGGACGGATTTTCTCCTGTCACTTTCTTGTCATCCTTGACGTGTTCTCCGTTGTTTTTTCCCTGCTAATTTTAGCATCACACGGCACAGCTTCTGTATCACGTGGTATAAGGCTCCGCCCTTGTCACTTGTTGAGCAGGAAGAGTGAGCGCTTGTTTTCATGCAGATTACGTCCCGGATCAAAATGCGGTACAATCGTCGTCTTTTTTTTTTTTTTTTTTTTTTTTTTTTTTTTTTTTTTTAATCGTTGTCATTTGGAAAGAGATCGCACATAAGTATGAATCGAGATCGCGATTTTCTAACGATTAATCGTGCAGCCCTAACGGCTACAGTGGCTTGGAGTAGTGAGAAAGACTAGAGAAAGGTGCCATGTAGATATGAGACCATTTCCAAATCATTGTGTTGTCACTGTTATAATATTGTTATTTATTTTGTTTAAAATTGTGGTATCTGTCCCATATTGATTTTTAGATGTCGCTACATGTAAGGGAAACAAAGGAGAAGCGGTTCATTTCCACATTTAATGACTGTCCACTTTGTTTACGTCAGAGACCTCATCAGGATTTGGCCTATTTTATATGGTTCATATAAAACAGAATCTGTGTTACCTTAATTATTAGAAGTCTTAGCGTTTCCCTGTTATTTTTGGCCATTCGATAAACATAAATATATTTGCGCTTGAGTAAATTAAATTCTGTATAAAAATAGTTTTAACGGTTTTATTTTGGCAGTCCTGGTCGTAAAACTCTTTGTGCTGACAAGTTTTATATTCAGGAAAAAGTCTGCTTGTTATATTGTGATGAGTCCAATTTACCTCCATGGAATGACAGTTTGCTGAAGCTCTTGAAAAAACAGTGCTCGGGGCCTGGTGAGCTTAACCATGAAGCACTGTGGTTTATGGGAAATCGAGTCCTAACTTGCCTTCTTGCTCACCGTCTTCTCAGCCAATGATTCAGCTGGAGAAACCAGTGCTAGCTGGTACCATGCCGGTGGTGTGGCCCACCATCCTTGACCTGGGCAGGGATGAGTGCAAAAGAATTCTGCGGAAGCTGGGTGAGCTCAAAGCAGTGCAATGTTATCAGTGCCTCTGATTGAATCTCTTTCATGTGCAAAAGACCTGCAACATTTACAGACTGATGTTTGTGTGTCGCAGAGCTGGAGGCGTACGCTGGGGTCATCAGCGCTCTGAGAGCCCAAGGAGACCTGACAAAGGACAAAAAGGATCTGCTGGGCGAGCTCACTAAAATCCTCGGGTAATTTTTGTTGTTTTTAAATGGTTTCTTTCATCTTCGCTTGCAGAGTTTGGTTTATTTAAAACCAGCCTTTCCTTTTTACCCTCACAGCATCTCTACAGAGCGTCATCGCGCAGAGGTCCGCAGGGCTGTCAACGATGAGCGCCTCACCACCATCGCTTATCAGTAAGTATGAGACTGTTTAAGTCCAGCTCTGTTATGTCTGTGGAGGAGAGCAAAAGGGACTTGTTCAGGTTTTCCTCAAAGTTTTCATTAGTCCTCATTCACTTTAGCAACAATGAGCTATTTGGCTATTTATTTAACCAACCTCTGCTCCAGTGCTTGTCAAACTGTAAGGTGTGGAGTGGAAGCATGTGGAAATAAAAGCTTTAGGTTTTAAACAGGCCTTTGTTGTACCCTGACTCTGAGCCCGAGTAACTTATAACGTTTCCTCTCGTGGCGTCCTCTAATCAGATTTCCGTTCTTTTTCTTTTTCAGCATGTCGGGTCCAAACAGCTCCTCTGAGTGGTCCATTGAAGGGCGGAGGCTTGTTCCTTTGATGCCGAGGCTGGTTCCCCAGACGGCCTTTACAGTCACAGCTAACGCTGTGGCCAGCGCCACGGCCAATCAGAACGCCTCCCTCCTGCTGCCAGCTGAAACAGGGAACAAAGAGGGTAAAGCCAGAAACATTCACTTTACATCGGACTCTGGCTGTTTTCAAACACTTTGGGCATTGAATGATGCGTTTCATTTCCTCCCTGTAGTTGTGGTGTGCTACTCCTACACGAGCACCACCTGCACCTCCACCAGCACCACGGCGACCAGCGGCCCTATAGGAGCAACAGTGAAATCTCCACGGCCACCCAGCCCTTCATCCAACGTGGTGGTGCTGCCCAGCGGCAGCACTGTGTATGTGAAAAGTGAGTGTCAGCAACATCATATCAACTTTTCTCTTGCTTTGGACGGAAGCGACATGAAAGGGAAATAATAAATAGCAACATAACTTGAGCCGACTGTTGTGATTTGCTGCTATATAAATAAAATTAAAACTACTTTTCAGGGAGGAGGCTAACTGCATGGCTAATTAACATGTCATTAAATAACATAAGTTACCAAAACTGTCATCCTTTCTTTATATACGTGTTATTTAAACCAGCGCAGATAGTCAGTTAGAGAAAGCCTTTCTAACATATCAGCAGGATCCCAGCGATCCCTCAGTTTCTCTGTCACTGTTGTCACCAAACCTTCTGGTTTGTCTGTGTTTGTATTCATATGCTGACTTGCTGGGTGTAAGTTTGTTTTTTTCTTTTCTGTTAGACGGTTTATAAGAGCTCAGTGGAAGAGGCAAATGATGGGTGTGAGATGTTGGGAAGACTGAACCGTAACATGAGTCTGAAGATTTTTGCTGATTTTGTGCTTAATTTTAACTCGGTATTAACTTTCAAACCTCACACTCACAAATATAGTCCCTTAAAAGATTTGTTTGACATATTTGAGAGCAAACCTCATGGAAGCAGATCCCAGTTTGGATTCACGAGGCAGACAGTCTCTCTACTTTTAAGATTGGGCTTAATCTTAGTTAACCTTAGTTATGCTGCTGTAGGCTCAGGCTGCTGGGGGATTTCCCATGATGCACTGAACATTTTTTTTTCTCACCACTTGGTGATCTGACCTCTTTTTCTTCTCCTCAGTTTCCCCGTAACTTCCCCGAGTCTCTTTCTACCAAAAGTCACTTTTTAAAAAGAAAGTTCTTCCTCCCCACTGTCGCCAAGTGCTGGCTCACTGGTGTTCTCTCTTTACCTTTGTACAGTCTTTACCTTACACTATAAAACCCCCATGCGACAACTGTTGTTGTAAGCTAGTGCTATGTAAATAATGAGCTTTATTCTTTAGTGCTGCACTTGAAATCACTTCTTTTGCATGTGAACGTGTTCAGACTTGAAAGAAATTTCCAGCCGTCCAGAAACAGTTTCTCATTTAAATGAGTGCCGATGTCTTTGAGTAAAATGGCTAAATAACTTTGAAGTAAATGTCATTTTATTGATGCATTCTTTGGGATGGGATGTGGGATGTACTCGTCTTCAGCTTTCATGTTATGTTTTTATAATAGAGTTTGGAATTGAAGATAAGGAGGGAGAGACTGTGGTTTGTGCAAATCACTCTGTCAGCCTAAAGGGGGCACTGCGATGCTTGTCTGTTTGTTACAAGCTGATTTTAAACGGCTGTCTTTCTTAGCACCAGTGATTCACATACTCTCCCCACACTCCAGACTAAACTGGCTGGGAATGTGAGATCTGAGTTTCCTATCCATGGCGTCTGTTAGGACATGTTGGCTCGGGTTTGACAATCCCACCAGCATCTGCTGCCGATTAAACAGCTGGTAGAAACAATGTGTGACAGGAGAATGTAGCGCGGGAATGAGGCACCGGAAGACAGAGCATCTGTACATCATTAGAACTAAAGATGTAATTGAGAGGTTTTGATTTATGAATGAATGAGTCATAGAACTGTGCAGAAATGTGCAGATTAGGATTTTTACTGGTAGTTGTTAATTCATAATTTTTACACCATAAACTTTCTTTTATTTTAGGGTTTAATGTTACATGTCTGTCACAAGCCAAGTACAGTCAGTGATCGCAGTCAGTACTTCTTGATTATCAGCAATTAAAAAGCAAAATCCTCAACTGTATCCCTACTCAGTGATACAGTCTCAGTCATCCTTAATTTTTTCCGCTGATTTCACCTTTCAGGTGTTAGTTGTTCCGATGAGGACGAGAAGCCTCGCAAGCGAAGGCGCACGAACTCATCCAGCTCGTCTCCGGTGATGCTGAAAGAAGTTACCAAGGTGTCCCCGCCGGTATCCAAGAACATCACGGTGCCCGTGAGCGGCAGCCCCAAGATGAGCAGCATCATGCAGAGCATCGCCAACTCCTTACCGCCTCACCTGTCCCCCGTCAAGATCACCTTCACCAAGCCCACCATCCAGACGACCAGCACCACCACGCAGAAGGTGACAGTCGAACCCTACCTCGGCTCGTCTCTCTAGACGCTGCTTCTGAGTTTAAACGTCTCGTGTTTCAACAGGTGATCATCGTGACGACTTCCCCGAGTTCCAATTTCGTGCCCAACATCCTGTCCAAGTCCCACGCCCACAACAACGCCACCGCTGTGTCAAAGCTGGGGTCCACCTCTGTGCTGACCACACCCACACAAAAGCAGACGGTGGTTTTTCCAGCCAGCTGCAGCACTTCCACGAACCCCAACGCCATCGCCGTGACCACAGTGGTCTCCTCCACACCATCAGCGGTCATGTCGACGGTCACACAGTGTAGGTTCCTCCTCTGTGCTCAGTTTTTCTGCCAGGTCCATCTTCAGACAAAACAAAAACGTGTGCTCCCAAAGGTGCCAAGAGAACAGCAGGGCTCAAAATAAATTAGTTAGTTAGTGAATCAGAAAAACACCAGATTATTCTCAATGATAATTATTCAGTTTGGTTGTAATGTGCAGTTTTCCATGGCTCTGTGCCTTTAAACTCCAGTGCTTTGTAGGTTGGATTGCATGATACGACACATGAATTTAAAGCTGTATTATTAACTGTTTTGTCCACTTGGGGGCAGCAGAGAATAACAACTTAACATTTCAGCTAATTAAATTTATAAAAATACATTTGAGTGAATAAATATGTCAAATATTAGGGTAAAGCAGTAAAACTCCGACTTGGGAGACTGAGCTTTTTTTTCCTTGATGACTCAGTTTATGTAGTTATTAATATAGCTGCTGATTTCATTTCTGTTCATTTACTACTCTACCAGTAGAGTGCTACTATTACTTGTTAGGGACGTACCTTATCTTTCCAGTACAAGCTGAAATCACTGGATCGGTTATATCAGTGGTGTCCAAACCAGTGCCGGCTGGTGTCCTGCAGGTTTTAGATGTGTCCTTGATCCATCGCAGCTGATTTAAATGGTTAAATTACCTCCTCAACATGTCTTGAAGTTCTCCAGAGGCCTGGCAATGAACTAATCATTGGATTTGGGTGTGCTGACCCAGGGTAATATATCTAAAACCTGCAGGACACTGGCCCTCGAGGCCTGGAGCTGGCCAAGCCTGGGTTATCTAATCTGATACGATCCATCATCTTCTAGAAGCAAGTCTTGCCATTCAGAAACATTATTTAAAAGTGGTCACCAGGACTTTCAAACTGCATATATAGATATACAAAATCTGATTTAAAAAATCCTTAAAAAGTTTCCAAAAGTTATTTTTACCACCATCCTTGCTTTTGGCAAATTATCCAATTGAATTCTTCGAGTGTCTTCCACCTTTCATGGTGTATCTGGCCTTAATTGCTTAATGTCAACATGCCATAAAGACTCAAAACTGTCATGTTATCAACAGCTTAGTTGCTCAAGAGAAGGAAAAAGGCAGTATTAGTGGATAGACATGACAAAGTAGTATCAAGTTAACCTCAAAATAATGTTAATGATACTTTACTGATTAAAATGATTTTGACTCATTAGTGTAAAAAGATTTAAGCTCGTGGGTTTTAATATGATTTTAACCAGATAATCTCTTTTAAATGTTCAATCTTCTTCTCTGGGACGCCACCTATTAGGTTTTGAATCTTACCGTCAAAGTTGTCGGTTGCAGGTGGAGTTTCAGCTGGAGTGAAGGTCTCTACAGCCAGACTTCCTTCACCTAAGACACTGGTGGCCTCACCCACTCAGATCCTGGCCCAGTTCCCCAAACAACAGTCACCCAAACAGCTGCAGCAGAGCTCGCCTTTAGGAGCGTCCAACATCGGTCAGACCCAGACCACCACCTCCTCACCGGGAGCCAAGCCCACCATCCAGATCAAACAAGAGTCCGGTAACCATGACGAGCCTTTATTGTTTGTTTGCGTTTCAGTTCTGTCATTTTATTTCATTTTAACCACGTGCTGTTTGCAATAAGCTCATATCTATTTTCATATGACGCACAGCTGTTTGAAAAGAAAGGAAGCACGACAGTGAATCTGTTTAGAAAGTGAATATCGTGATACGACCGCACTGTTTGTTAATGTGTGGTTTGTGTGCAGGGGTGAAGATCATCACTCAGCAGGTGCAGCCCAGCAAAATCCTGCCCAAGCCTTCGGCGGCTTTGTCCAGCAGCAGCTCTTCTCCCATCATGGTTGTTAGTAGCAACGGAGCCATCATGACCACAAAGCTGGTCACTCAGCCCACAGGTGAGTGGGGGCGAGGGGATCAAAAACTCCACATCTGATCCAGGAAAGGAGAGATCGCGTGTAACTTAAAGGTCGCCTTTGTGACCAGAGTAAAACTGTAATGACGCCTGTGACTCTTTGTCATTCAGATTTAATCATAGAGTATTTAAACGGAGTTAAATATCTCAGCGGTAATGTGGCAGCTTAATTTAATCCTTGATGGAGACGCTCCTGTCGATATCTTTAAGGTGGACAACAGTAATTCTGTATTCCTTCGTGTAGCTACCCAGACCACCTACACGAGACCCACTGTTAGTCCCAACATCGGGGCCAGAATATCAGCCACCAGTGGCGGGACCACTTACGTCAAGACCACCAGCGGCAGCATCATCACCGTGGTGCCCAAGTCTCTGGCCACTCTGGGAGGAAAGATCATCAGCAGCAACATCGTGTCCGGTGAGTCAGAGGGAGGTCTAGAGCGTTTCTACGTTCGGTGCAAGTTTCTCATCAGTTCTCGTCCGCTGCAGGCACGACGACTAAGATCACCACCATCCCCATGACCTCCAAGCCCAACGTCATCGTGGTGCAGAAAACCACGGGCAAAGGAGCGACCATCCAGGGACTGCCCGGCAAGAATGTGGTCACCACGCTGTTAAATGCTGGGGTCAGTTGATCAGCGTGATAGCATTCTCACACGTGCGCTAAACTCATAGGAGCAGTTAACCCTTTTTTATACAAGAGAGAAAGATTAGTCTGTCTAGAGCTTAATTTAACATTATATAATATTTAATATCAATAATATAAAATGCTTGTGTAACCAACATATGAGGTGTAGTGCAGAACTAGTTATTGGGGAAATCATGCGGACTTCCCGGCTGTAATTAGTTTGTGTTTGCTTTCAAAATATTAAGCCTGCTGTGTTTTTACCTCATTATTTACAACGTCTTTGACACATTTAACTTTATTAATTCAGGGGAATTTTCAGGGAATTCCTCATCATGTTCGCATATTTACACCTGACAGCTGTCCACAGTCTGATCCCCGGGCCCACCAGTTCACTGCTTCTTTCACTTTCACCACTCAGATTTACAAGCCCAGTTCTTTACTTTAAGTCACTGCGTCCTGCTTCAGATTCAGATATTGTAGCAAAGCTAGCTTGCTTTTGCGCTACCTAAATAGTTTATGAAGAATGTGAGTAAACGTGTCAGTTATATGGCATATGTGTGTGTCTTATGATGCATTGTCAAAATGCAAAGATCTGCGACCACAGGAAGAATAGCTGCTGCGTTTCTGCAAAAACTAAACTAAACCTCTATTAGACGTCTTTAGCCACTTTGGTCATTGTACTGGATAACTTGAGAAGAAGGCAAAGTAGGATTTTCCAAACAGTACCATAGGTGTGTCGTCTAAAGGTGAAGGTTAGAGGTCAATATTTCTGAAAATGTAATGACCATTGTAATTATTTTAGATGTTTTATATCAGCGGTCCCCAACCCTGGGCCACGGGCCGGTACCGGTCCATGAGTTGTTTGGTACCAGCCGCGAGAGTTGAGGCTCGGGTGTGAAGTTTATGGTTTTCAGGGTTTTTATCATTAACTCGGTTTCTCTGGGTCTTATTTTGAAAGAAATATTTACGTGTTACCATAGCGACCGGAGACCATTAAGGGGCAGAGAGGAGGATGTTACTCTCAATGTTGTTTGGGCATTTCAGGAGGATGCTGTTACACAATTACACAGTGAATCCACGTTTATTATTATATTTACAAAATACCACAGTTTTTGCCTTGGTCGTGTCATTTTATTTTGTTGTAATTATCCGCGACACATATGAAAGACAGTGGTTCCTGGCCTTTTGGCTGCTGCCTTGTTGGTCTTTTGAAGTTACCCATGTGTAACGTTAACTAACGCTAGCAATGGTTGAATGGCTGCAATCCTTAGACGGACAAATCTGTCATGGGAAAAATTTGAATTTCAGTCACCAAGTCAGAAGTACAAACTTTTTGTATGGGCTGTGCTCACAGCAGGTCATGTGATTTGTCAGAAAACTGCAAAAAAACATCAACAGGCAACTAACAGTCGGGAGGTTCAGTGTTTGAACAGCTGCCTATGGCTGCGCTGCTAACGCTAAACCTTATCCAAGTGCATGAGTTCTAAAAGAAATTTCAACCCCTGTACAGTTATTGTGAAGGGGGAACCTATCTATAGAGACCAGAAACATATTTTTGTGCGTGACTGTAAACAGTCTGATCTTTAAAGTTGGGAATTGTAATGTGGGAGCCTATGGGGATTGACTCAGTGGTGAAGTTAGTGGAAATGGGGGGGAAAAAAGAGGTTGGAAGTCTATAGTTCCCACCGGATTTGGTCAGTGAGTATGGGTTCCCACAAATTTATGTTTTAAATTAGGTTTCTTGCAATTCGTGCTTCTTTTTCTTTTATTCCGTTTTATTCGCTTTTTGGTTTTGTTTTGTTTTTAATTTGAATTTGGCTAAAAAGAATCCTAATGAGCGTGCTGCGTATGCTGCAGGGGGAAAAGGGCCTTCAGGCAGTTCAGGGGACCAAACCTGCAATCATCACCGCCTCCAGACCCATCACTAAAATGATCGTCACCCAGCCCAAAGGCATGAGCTCCGGGTCCCAGGCCACCGCCACCAAAATCATCCCGACCAAGATCGTTTACGGCCAGCAGGGCAAGACGCAGGTGAGACGTGTTGGTTTTTTTCCACCATATTTGTTTTTATAACAGGGTTAATAAAATGTAAATATCATCATTGCAAACTGGTTGACCTCAGCCCGCTGAGGTTATCACATGACAAACATCGGGTGGATAATCATGTGACCTTTTGACTGACAAGTAACCGCAAGGGTCATGTGATATAAGTGCAGGAAGAGCCATGTTTATCTTAAGAGTAATGGGTATGGGTTTCTTCCTCTGAAAATGGGAACAGATCTGCTCAAGAAGGAGAAGAGTGCTTTTCATGGAGCTCAGTAGGTCGGTCACCTGCACTGGATGTTTCCAGAGAAGTGAGATGTGGTTATTTAAAATAAATGTACAGCTACTTAAGCAGAAGGGGAAAAATCCCCTTGTTCTATAGGCAGATGTATAGCAGGAGCTTTAACACTTACCTTTCCTGTTCCTCCCTCAACTTCCCCTTATCGCAGAGAGCTGAATGCTGTGGTAGTTATTTGATCTGCTGCTGTTGGTCAAACAGCTGCAGACTGCATTGTGACATGATCATGTTTCTGGCCTGCTGTATTATACCTGCATTAGCCAATTGTCTGAGCACAGCAACGAGCTGTAACCACAACACTGACACGTTATCGCCCTTAAGTTGATCGCGTTATCAAAAGGGATCCCTGTCTGGACATCAAGCACACACAGAGAAACAGGGAGGCAGATGCGTCAGTTGAAAGATGTGACCCACAAATTGTGTCCACTGATATTTTTTTTTTTTCCCCACAGTAATTAAAAACTTTTCGATGTTTCATTACTTTTTTCCCCAAGAACATACTTACGGGCCACTTTAATAGGTACACTTGTTCTACTGCTTTTTAATGGACATATCTAATCATCCAGTCACACGGCAGCAACTCAGTCTGATGCTTGATTTAAACCACATCCCTACATGCACTGAGGAAGACAATTGATTTAAGTGACATGATTGTCAGTGCCAGATGGGCTCATCTGAGCAGTCAAAAACTGCTGATCTACTTGGATTCTCTTGGAAAAAGAGAACATATCTTGTCAATGGCCGTGCCTTGTTGATGTCAGAGGTCTGTGGAGAATGGCCAGACTGCTTCAGGCTGATAGGAAGGCAACAGTTACTCAAATAATCAGTTGTTACAAACAAGGTATGCAGAAGAGCAGGTGGGCTACAGCAGCAGAAGATTACCTGACATCTGAAAACAGAAAATTCAGGTTACAGTTTGCACAGGCTCAGCAAAATTAGACAGTACACAATTGGAAAAACATTGCCTGGTCTCAATTTCTGCTGCAATTTGGATTGTAGGGTCAGAATTTATTGGGCAGTACACAAATAACATTAAAGCATGGATCAGTCCCACTTTCTATCAAAGGCTCCGACATCTTTGGGATCTGGTGCAGCAACTGTGTGATGCCAATATGGACCATTATCTCCGAAGGAGCAACTTGTTGAATCTGTGTGTAATGTGACTTTAGCTGAGCCTGAATTCAAACTGGAGGTTGTAAAAGCCAAAACAGTGAGCTGAAAGCGGCTAAAGCTCACCAGAGGGGACCTGCAGAGTGAGGTGATACAGGTATTGTGGCCGGTGGACTTTTTGTATTTTGTATGCTATTAGTATCACCTGAGCTCTAATTAGTTTTTTGTGCCCTCTTTTAGCAGAAGCTACAGTTCAAAGTCCACAGCTTTGAAATCAGCCACTGTCGTTGACCTCTTTCAGTTCCTAGGGGGGTTTTATTTTGTCTATTTTTGAAGACTTCTGGAGAAATTCTTAGATTTCTGACAGATGTTAAATGACTAGCGAAAGCATATGTAGTAATTTAAGAAGAAACACCCACAAAAAGGTTGTTCAGACTAAAGCCTGCAGCCTCCGCCTGATATTTCTAGACCTTTTGGGGGAATTTGAATTCAAGATAAAATTGTCAGAAATATTCTGAGAGGGTAAGTCCCACTACGCTGGTTTCCAGGTCGTTTTGTGCTGCAAACACACAAAGTTAAAGTGAAGGGTTAATGAAAACGCGAGCTGTCAGCCACACCGTGTTAAAAATATCTCTCTAATAACAAAAACATAAATCACAAGTCCTGCAGATTTTTTTTCTTTGTCTTTTTCAGATTGATTCACAAATACTTTGTCATTGTTTCAATATCAGACTTCTCAAAAAAAAGGTCTAAATTCAGAATTCAAGGTTCGTTTTTAGTCATCGAGGGGAAACTGTGGTCAGTGAGTAATGAGTACTGTAGTTACCGAGTTAAACACCCACAGTGCTAATCTGCTGCACAGTTGGAGTGAAACCACTAATTGCCACATTTTCTTAACTGGCTTAAATACCAGCGTCTCTTTTCTCTTTTCCAGTGACGAACATGACACCTGTTTACCAAAGTTTGTTTCCAGTTTCTGTAATATTTAAACTGTTTTTCTCAAGCAGTCAGTTTCGACGTTTATGACCTAGTTACTCAGCAGCCGCTGAAGCAGACGGAAAAATGACTCAGCTAATGTCAGCGTTCATGAGTAAGAAACTCGTAGTCTAAATAACGTCTTCCGACTAACTCCGCTGTAAAATGTTTGATAAGAAGCAACTTGCTGCCTCCGATAAGCCGTCTGACTCGAGGCAAAGCTGCGCTTTATTTATAAAGTGAACTTTATTGTGTCACTAAAGACAAATTAGCCTTACGGGACATTTAAGAGCTGTACGCTCTCTGGGTTTTTTGTTAAATTTTTTTATCAGGCCTCGCCATCAGATATTTTATGTTATTGTTTATGTGCAAAAAAAAGTTTTTAGAATTTCTCTTTTCTTGAGGGGAATCCCACAAACATTAAGCTGGCTGTGGAGGCTGTTATTAGCCCACTACATAAAATAGCCACTTCATTGTCATTCAGAACAGACAGATGGTGCACATATTTTGGAACATTTTACTCGCCATTGGACTACACAACACAAATAAATCTGAAGTATAAAAAAATTAAAAAATAATCTATAATATATTTATACATATTATTATTATTATTATTATTATTATTATTATTATTATTATTAACCAGGGTTACACGTGTAACAACAGCCGAGAAGCCTTAGAAGAACTGTAAAGATGAGGATGGCTTGACCAATGGTGCACTCGCTGGTGTAGCCATCTCTTGTTACCATTAAGAGGGAAGGAAGCACTTCCTGGCAGCAGCAACAGTGCGTCTGCACATAAGCAGTGAGAGTTGCACCCACACAGTTGTGTTTCTCCATTTGTGCACACAGTAAACTATGTTAAAGGTGGCCAGTTTTATTCTCACGCCAATCCGTCTCTGGTTCTCTGCACCGGTTCAAGGAAATCCTGTCCTCTGTGTTTAGTTTTGTAATAAAACTGCAAAGGAGTCTCCCTTTTAATGAGAGAATATAAATGACAGGATCCTTCCAGGAGGGCTATTCCTGGTAGATGTTGTGCGTGTGATGCATCTGGTGCTCACGTATGATGATGTGGTTCCAGGGCCAGCTTTAAGGGAAAAACGTAAACACCATGATGCAAAGATTAGAATCAGTTTAACAGGTTGTGGTGGATTTGTGGGTTCCTTCCACCTGGGAGATTGGAATTTATGTCCCGTCAAAAAGCACCGAAAAGTCAGGTTTGACTTATTTTATTTCAATTAGTCTAGTTTTAGTTTTCAGAAATCTACCTTTTCAAAAATAACTCAAGGCTGTCTCGTCCGCGGTCTACTGCATGACACAACTGCTTTGCCTACGTTATCACATTAGTTGTGCATTATTTTGAGGCCATATTAAGGGGAAGTAGTATTCTTCCTGGAACATGCAAAGCTATGACATAACGTGAGCCTTTTGTAATAAGAACCCATGAAAAGCATTAATAATGACGTCGTAGGAACAACGCCTAACACGTCAGATCTTGCGCACAAATCTTTACACAATTGTGACGCAGCAGATTTGCAACATGGGCCTATGGTTCCTGAATGCTACTGAGGAACCACTGAGTCACTGTGTACTTAACCTAATTTTCCATTTCCCACAGAGAAGCAAATTCTATATCACAATAAATCATTTATAAAAGTTCAGCGACGGTGACTCTGTTCAAACAGATGCCAGACAGTGGGAGTTATTCACCTGACCGGTTCAGTCAGGTGAAGCTCACTGATGTTGCGCGAGGATGGTGGCAAGCAAGCTAGAGATGCTTGTGGAAGCAAAACATCCCTGATCAAATGTTGTCTTACTTAAAAAACAAAACGAAAAAGGGCGATCGTGGCTCAAGAGTTGGTAGTTCGTCTTGTAATCGGAAGGTTGCCGGTTTGAGCCCCGGCTCGGACAGTCTCGGTCGTTGTGTCCGTGGGCAAGACACTTCACCTACCGCCTACTGGTGATGGCCAGAGGGGCCGATGGCGCGATATGGCAGCCTCGCTTCTGTCAGTCTGCCCCAGGGCAGCTGTGGCTATAACTGTAGCTTGCCTTCACCAGTGTATGAATGAATAGTGGAATTGTAAAGCGCTTTGAGGGTCTCAAAAAGCGCTGTATAAATGCAATCCATTATTATTATTATTAAAAAAACAGAAAGGGGAAAAAAAAAGGTAGAGGCAGTTGGGCCGCGTGTTGGACTGCGTAAAAGCGTTGGATTAGGGCAATGGAGGCAGTTACATCCCAGTAAGGCTTGGGATGAGCAGAACACATCCCACACAACAGCAGCCAAGAAATCACAGGTGGTCTTGTGTTACAATAAAGTGATAACAAACTAGATGATAAAGAGGTTGTTTAGTGCAGATCAATAAAGATGTGTATTGACATTCTGGTTTGACCTTTGATGTGTTATTGATATAAAAAAGTGAGTGAAAAGATTGTAAAATGTTAACATTGAAAGACTCGTTGTGACCGGCTGTGTGAGGGAAGAGAGAGATGGAAAGAAAGATGGAAAGTAGTGGAAGTCTGAACGGATATTGAAACATCTGGCCTGCCACAACAGGAGGTTACAGAGGCAAACACTTGCTTTCAGGCTTGTGTTTTCACTCATTAGGACTATAATTCCTTATCAAGTATAATGAGGAGCACACACCAGTCAACAGCTTTCAGGACACTGTATGCTCCTCTGGTTTCCTGCAGGTTCTCATCAAACCGAAGCCGGTCTTCCAGACAGCGGTGGTGAGCGAGCAGACCCGGCAGCTGGTCACTGAGACGCTGCAGCAGGTGACTCGCTCCGCCGAACTGAGTCAGAGTCAGACCCCAGGCCAGGACGGGGCCGCAAAGGATGATGCCGGCAGCCTCGCGGAGGCCAGCAGCTTAGTCAGCGAGGCTTCCCAGGGCAGCGCTCAAGGTATGCCTCCCTTTACTTTTCCCATGACGCAGAGATTGGAGATAAACTACTGCTTCTGTGGTGTTTGCCTCAGGATTGTTGACTGAAATGTGATGTGTAACCGCTGGTTTAAAAAAACAAAAACTGTCCGCTCCTCAGAAGTGCAGCCTGTAGTGCACGTGGTGTCCTCCAGAGAGCAGGATTGGACTGAGCAGGAAGTAGCTGTGGAGTCCAGCCCCACCATCATCTACCAGGAGGTATCTGGCGGGGAATCCCAGTCGGCCACTTCCACCATAAAAGCTCTTCTTGAACTTCAGCAGACATCAGGTGAGCCATCACGTCACAGAAAAAGCTGCAGGTGTCACAGGAAGAGGAGAGGAGAGGTGGGGGTTTACCACCAGTGCACATGCTGATTCAGCAGAGTTCAGAGGAGCTCGAAAAAACAGCTCGAATCAGCTTCATCAGAAATACAAACACAGGTGGTGTTCGCCTCAAGTGTCAAACAAATTTTCAACACATTCCTGAAACTGCCGAAGCACGAAGAGCTGCTGGCCAACAGTAATTATGCATTTCGTGCTCGAGGCTTTGCTTAGATAGTGAGCTCATCGGATGGCAGACCTGTGGAACAGGACTGATGTAAGCAAATGCAAAGGTAAAGGTTTCCCATGGAATATTTGAAGGTGGGAATTTTTTTTTAAAATATTTAAATACTCACATTAGCGGCACCGCGGAGCAGCCGATAGATTTATCTGGCTGTGAGTGAAAATTCCCAAAGAGGTAATTGCTGTTTAGTGCGCAAAACCTGATCCATAATGAAGGTAATACCCAGTGTTGTCTGTAAAACTCTTTAGAGCGTTAATACTCAAAATACATAAATTTTTATAAAGCTGTCATGAACTGGAGACAACGAGCTTTTTTTTATGTTTTTAAAATGAGATCACATTAACGAAATGAGGTCCAAATTATCGGCAAAGAAGTAACCTTAATCTAACCTAACCCCGTGTTTGGATGATGTCTTGTTTTTTTTGTTTTTTTTCTTTTGGGGGGGGGGGGGTGTTTTTAGACCTCAGAGGGGGAAAGGGCATCTGTTTTAGGTCATAGCATCATATTTGAGTTTATAGACTATATTTCTGCAGCACAGCGGTCCAAAAACTGCCGTACTCGACGCTCTGGTGCTCGATTTATCGTTAATATTGGTCTCACATATTAATTCGTCCCAATTCTGGTTTTACTTTGCAGTTTGTTTGGATTTTTTTTAAGAGGAGACAGTGTAACTCAACACTTCCTGCACATATGTTTCAAATTAAAAGCCTTCCACCCAGCAGCTCAGGGGTATAATCCCCCAATTTGCCTTTTTTTTTTTTTTTTTTTTTTTTTTTTTTTTGAGATCTAATATAACTTCTCTGTTACAAAAAAAATCCTGAGAAGTGATTCACCGAAAAAACACAGATATTTATCGTAATTATTTTGTTGTTGTTTTCCCCCCGATTCTGCCAGGAAAGCAGATCATCCTTATTATAAGAAACGTTTTTAATTTGTTCCAGCTGTTCCAAAACCGATGTGGCAGTCAACCTTTACTTACTTTTGAAACGCTTTAAGTGAAATGCACGTTCATGGAGCCTCCACGGTTTTTAGCTAGTCAGCAAAAAGAGTTGCACACCACCGAGTAAAGGAACTATTGTGCTTTGATTACGTTTCTATAAAAAGGGTTTCCACACAGTCAACTTAACCTGTTTTACAAGCTGCCTGTTTGCGGTTCAGCGTCTTTCTGTAGTTTCCTGTCCACGCCTCCGTGTTAGATTGGATTCAACAATCAAAACACAAACTATATCTGTGATAACAAAGAGCTTCTCGTGGCAAATGGTACACCAGACCTCAAAGGTGTATCGTATTATGAACATGCTATTTACAATGTCATCATTGGGTTTTTTAGGGGGTTTTTTTGTTTTTGTTTTTTTTGCATTTCCACGGAAACAAGACCGCCTCCCAGCTTTATTAGCAGTTATAAGTTTCTCCACCTGTGACATTGCAAACAGGTAACCAGTGCGCTGAAACTTTCGCCCACTCACTGCTCACTTCTTCCAGGTTAAGGGTGAAGGGGAGAATCACTACATGCCGCAGACACAGATGTTATGAAGTTATGCGTCAAAATGTGTTTTAGCCAATTTAAAAGTCAGTTTGAGTGTAGGCTGTATTTTGTGGTGCTTAGCACCTCTGTCAGCAAGTCTAAATATAGCCTACAGTTAGTCAAGCTAACACTTGCTTTATCTGCTTTAGTGTTACTAAACTATGCTATTTACTGAGACGCTCGAGCCAAATAAGTCAAGCAGCTGGTCTGCACCACTGAAATCTGGATTATGCAGGCAAACAGAACTTTCTGTTCAAGTGTCAAAAACAAAAATCGTGCCGAGATTTCAGCTGGATTTAAAACTAAAGTGATTGCTCAGAGAGAAAGTTGGCGCTCTAACCCCGGTGCCTAAAAACCCTGAAACTTTAAATGCACATTTATCGGAACAGTTTCTGTCTGCTAGCCCTCGCTCGGGCCTAAAGTCGAGCACAAGCTGGAAAAAATCAGATGAAGTTAACAGTGAATATGAGCTGTAAACATGACTGAATTGGTAAATGATGCTGAATTTCACTGTTGTTCGTCTTGACAGTGAAGGAAAAGGGAGAACCCAAACCCAGGCAGCACACCATCGACCTTAGCCAGATGGCTGTGCCCATCCAGTTGGCCCAGGAGAAGAAGCCCAGCCCTGAATCCCCCAAACCCTCTACCTCAGAGGCCGAACCCACCGCTGAATACGTCGCAGGAGGTAGTCCTCTCCATCATGCTTCATATTCAGCACTTTGCAGTTCCTGTTTTCCGTGCCAGTCATGATTTCAGTGGAATGAAATACAGTTCAAACTAAAACCTCGCAGTGGGCAGCTTGTGAAACATGGTTCTCCTTTTTAGGTCATTTAGTGACGGAAGCTGAAGTGTGTGTGTGAAACCTACTACTATTAATACCTCATCATCTGACAGCATGACTAATTTCACTGCAGGAAAAGCCACCAGAGTGGGAGTGCCCTCGCAGGATGAAGAGGTGGTTATGTCCTCCAGTCAGCAGCTGGGGAAGCCATATAAAACAAGCACAGTTGCTGTGGTAACCAAACCTGCTGCTGTCTCCTCTGCGGCTCCAGCGTCACACGTGGTGAGGGTTGGACTTTGGTCTTAAGGGTACAAAATAAATATCAATGTATAAATGTGTTGCAGAGAAACGGGTCAAACCTTGTGTCATTTATATTCTACAAATATATCTGAGCTCCTCTCCGATCCACAGAAAACTGGTGTAAACTGCTTTCACGGGAACAGTTTCTCTGCGTGAAAGTAGCAGTTTCAATGCAAACCTTTCATCTGCTTTGGTGGATTACCACCGGAGACAAAATGCTTCCTGGGAATTTTTCTCTTGTTCTTTGTGAAAGCATGGCAGTGCAGTTTTTCTTATTTATGTTGCAGTTATTGTCTTGGTTTCCATGTTTGTTTGTTTTTTTTTTTAAACAATCGTTTGGTGTCAGAGGACAGAAACCGAGAGCAAGTTGCCACAAAGTGCAGCGTCTTCAGCTTTTGAAAAAGTATAAAAACAAACAGTTGAGTTTGATGAGTTTTTTAATGTTGCACAGAGAACCTTTTAAATTAAATAAACATCCCCTTTATGGACTTCCTGTGAAAATCTAATTAATCCATGTGATTCAGTAGCTTGTAGGTCCACCTTTAGCAGCAATAACACAAGTTGCTGTTTTCTGTATGACTTCTATCAGTGTGTTACTTTGTCTCACATCGTTGTGGAGAAATTTGGCCCACTCTTCTTTACAAAGTTGCTTCAGTTCACTGATCCTTCAGTTGTGCACAGCTCTCTTAAGGTCCTGCCACAGCTTTACCATCAGATTGAGGTCTGGACTTTGTCTTGTAGATTTCCTGCTGTGCTTGGAATCGCGGTCCTGTTACATGATCCAAGCTTGAAGTGTCAAACCGATGGCTTCATGCATACCTTACTCAGTGGCTGCAAGGTGCCCAGGTCCTGTGGCTGTGAAACAAACCCGAATCAATAAGCCATCCTCTGCCGTGCTGACAGTTGGTATGCAGTGTTTGTGCTGATGTGCAGCGTCAACACGTCGCTATGGATTATGGCCAAACATCTCCACATCAGTCTTGTCTCTCCACAGGACATTGGCCCATCTATGCATAATGTGTATGAACATTCCACGCACAAATTAATGATTTATCAATATTCTTGTGCCCAATCTTTAAAATTAACTTAAAACCACTCATTAATATTAGTATCGTCTTTTGGTCATTACTTACGGTTTTCAGAAAACACTGTAAGCCATAAAATGCTCAGTTAGTTAATTGACATATTCCAATATTGCTCTTATCTTAAAAAAAAAATCAGATCTGTCCTGCTGGATGTCGTTGGACATCTAACTTCCAAACTCTTAAATCCTGTGGATTTGGTTAAGCTGTTCTTAATTTCTCCTGTGAGAACTCTTTTTCACATGACTGTAAATGGTTTTGAAAAGCAAAGCAAATGCAGAAGTGCGTTTTAAAACCTACATTCTTTCTAATGACCAGTAGGGGGCGACTCCTCCGGTTTGTGTGTGGAAAATAACAGCCCTACTTCATCCAAGACCTCGGAAAACATTTTCCGGATTAGTTTATGGGCTCAGTTGCTACTTTCAAGCCTTTTTGAATGCAACATGAATGAATTTAGTAAATGATGGTTCTCGTTAGCCTCCAGAGGAATGATACAGCAGGGAACGCTTTAGGGCGGGTCTAACTTTTGATTGACAGGTCACTATCGTATCGGTGCACAGTGCCCCTCGTTTCTCAGTCAGAGCCACACTTCAATGGTGCATCTTGTTTCAAAAAGTCAAGATGGAAAAAACAATAAAGCGCAAATCAATTGGATGAGCGATGGCTATGTCCATCTTTTTGTACAGTCTTTTCTCCTTAAAATTCTCCTGTGTCGTATTTTTGTCCTGCTGATCGTTAACAGCGTCATGTATGTGTCTTTTTTCCAGCACTCTGACAGTCATGGTAAACCTGAGGCTGGATTAGAGGCGGGTGAGTTGGAAGGAGACACTTTGGACCCCCAGACAGGCTTGTTCTACCGCTCCACCCAACCAGCTTCAGAACCCACCAAGCAACCCGCCCACTCTGCAAGCGCTCAGCCGCCGCCTTTGAGCCAGCCCGAGGCCGAGCAGAGCCGGCACCCTCCCACCTCCACCTCCACGTCCACCCAGCAGACGCCACCGCCGCCGCAGCTGCAGAGCAAACCTCAGATCAGCCAGCCTTCCTCTTCCTCCACCACCTTCCCTTCTACTCCTCTTCTGACTAAGAAAATCCCCAAGCTACGAGAGCAGAGTCAGCCCAAACCCCAAACCTTAACCCAGAGCCCTAAAGACAGACCTGTGAGCGCACCGACCCCAGCCGGGGCCAAGGCCGCCACTCCGAGCACGCCAACCAAGCCCATGTTGACGCCACAGCTCCCGAAGCTCCAGCAGGCCCCCACATCCCACCACCGGCCCCTGCACACCTCAATGTCCCACCCTCCTCCGCTGCAGGCACACCACCCCGTCAGCACCGACAAAACCGCCTCCAGCCAGGTGAGTGGATTTTACACCTGCTCACCAGGAGTAAATTTCCAGAGGCAGCTGATGCCCACAGCTTCTCCTCCTCAGAAATTCCTGTTTTTTATTTTGTCATGATGACTTCCTGTTAAGTCACCTGATAAAAACCTGTCGAGGGTGACACGTGAGTGGATTTTCACTTCTGTCCCGATCCACGACCACAAACGCATACATCCAGTCCCATGACTAGGAGATAAAAGGGAGAGGCCTACACCCAGCCTCCCCTTTTTATCTCCCACTCTCCCAGGGGGCGATATCAATTTGAGTGACACCTTATGTTTATCAAAAGAGATCAGCTGCATTTTGCTGCTCAGTGCATTAAATAACTGCTGTACATCTATTAAAAACGGTGAGCAGTATTTTAATAACATCACTGTAGAGCACCGATAGCAAATGTGGGTCAGGGCCCAGAATGAAGCCCTCAAAGCCCGCTTTCTCTATTTTAATTGCACGGTGTCGTTGTAATCCAACACAAGAATAGAAGTGAATTCAAAGTTCAAACTGAGGTAATTTAAATTCTGAACATCGCTAAACAATGTGACATACTTTCATTATTAATGAAAACCCAACGTGTGGTTTTGTAGATGTTAATGTGGAGGTGTGAATCTAGTAAAGAAAGGAAATGTGCTTTTTATATCATGTCTAAACTTCCTGTTCATTTCTAAGTAGTTATTAAAATGACACATTATGAAGTTAAATGTGGTAAAGGGTGTATTTAACTTTTGGCTCATGGTTTTGGCCCGTGAATTAAAACGAGTTTGATACCGTTCCTCTAGACGTGTTCAAAATTCCAACTTGGATTATTGTTCTTAAAAGCTTCCCTGAGTCTACAAAAGGGAATCCACAGCATTCCCAAGTAATTCTCAGCATCTAATAATAAGCAGTGCATGTTTCGGTGCTGGGATTTCCCTACGTTTGAGCCAAATGGAATGAACCTCTTGTTTTTTTTCTCCTCGTGTGACACATTGATAAACAAGGGGAAATTAATTTATGGCTGTGCTAATGCTGGCTGCAGCTGCTGCTTCTCTCTGTTATCTGTCACGGCAACCAAAGGCCAATTGGTGGCCAGAACAAATAACAAATCAGCTCATTTGTCACAGTTGGACTGAAGCAAGAGCTCGGTGTCTGTATATTTGGAGCTTGTGAGCCATACAGCAAGCTTTCCTACTATCTGACTTTTAAATATGAACACTTATCTTGTCTTTGGCTGTAGCACATACAGAGCCTCCATACGTGCCTTTGATTATCATTTCAGTTCATTATGATCTTCTTATCAGGACCTGCTTTGGTTACTGTCTTTCCTCCTGCCAGAGGTCAGCTGTAGTAATTCAGTAATAACGAGTACTTCTAATTTGTCACTGCAGCAGCCAATCATCACGCAGAGTGCCACCGTCACCAAGATTACCTTTGGCAGTTCCCACCACTCGTCGCCCGTCTTCAGCAGCGGGGAGGCTTCTGCCAAACTGATCCCGGAGTCCAGCTCCGGGCCTTCTGGAGACAAGCCCTCAGTGTCGGACATCCTAAAGATCTCCATGATGGAGGCGGAGATCGATCCAAGCACGGAGCCCATGGTGGTGGATTCCTCCAGCGATTGCGGCCCTCTGGGGAAAGCTTTGGAGGTCCAGGCCGTGTCCGGCACGCTGGACTCGGGCCAGTTCATCAGCAGCTCCGGGGCCGCCATGCATCACTCCCACTCGAAGCCGCAGCAGTTCAGCTGCCTGCAGGGCCTCGCGGCGCAGAGGAGCAAGGAAGACCTGGAAGTCATAGAGGTACGTTTTGTATTGTACGTTACTGAGAAGATAAATCGCACAGCAGATAAACGTTTTTGCACAAAGAACACATGATATGGCCACGTTATCAAAGTGAAAGCACACAAGTGTTTTTTTTTTAATGGACGGTGGATAATGATAACCACAGATACTTTATAAACTTTAAAAAGTCCTTGGTTAACTAAACAACTGATTTTCAGCCAAAACTGAAACGTTTTTCACCATAAACGCCGTCCTCTGATCCTTCATTAGGCAGCATGTGCAACTATTAAAGAGATTCAACAAAGACGGGGCTTTATTTATTATTTTTTTTAAATGAACTCGGCACAGTCGCAAACAAACACACCCATGCTAAACGCCTTTTTTAAATCAGGTTTTCATGCCAACAGATTTTATTTGCAAATGCTCGTCTAATGGAGCAGCTGGTCCTGTGTTTTTATCTCACGCTAAGCAAACATTTTTCTTAACACTTTCTCCCACAAGGGCAACATTTGACGACCTCTCCGTACCCTCAAAGACGGGTTTTGATACCTCAGTATACGTCAGTGAAGACGTGGAACACCCTCACTAACCTCTCATGCACAGTCGGTCAATTTGTTCTAAAAGCAGGGCTGAAACGAGGGTTACCGAGGCAACCAAGGGGGAAAGAGTGAAGAAGTTAGGTCCATAAGTATTTGGATGGACAGTTTTGTGCTTTTGCCTGTGATTTCAAAATCAGCTGAGTTGTGTACAAACAAATATGCAGTGGAAGTGCAGACTTTAATTTAAAATATTTTGCGTTAACTGCAATTTTAAGACGCAGTCCCTGATTTTCAGAGGCTCAAAAAATGAAAAAAAAACTTCCAAGGATTGTTTTTTCTGTCTTGAAATGCTCTGCCAGGTGTTTACTGCAGCTGTCTTCAGCTCTGTTGGGCTGCGATCAGGTAACTGACCTGGCCACTGAAGAATATGTCATTCACTGTTCCCCAGCTTTACTATTACTATGTTAAGTATCCTTTGTATGAAAAGGTTTTTGTCTTTGAAGCCTGAACAGTTTCTCTGACTCTGACTCGATCTTCTCGTCTAATTCTCAGAAACAAAGGTGAACAGGTGGATTTCCCTGAAAGTCCTGTTTTGTTTCTTTAAGTCAAAGCTGAAAAAATGTCAACAAGGATGGAAAATACCATCTTGAAGCATCACTACCTGATGATAAAGCCCAGAAGAAGGCACTCACTGTCTCAAATGTCGGAAAATAGAGTGATTCCCCCAGAACAGGAAAAGGGAAAACCTTTATGCTCAGTATTGACATAACTTACATTCGGTTGCTTATTTCTAGCTCCATTGTTTATTCTGGGACGTTCGTATACTCAACTGCAGCTCCGCATTTCTTTAGCTTTAGCTCCTCTTTCTTTGATTTGATTGGCTGCCCCTCACAAACAGGCTTGAACAGTAAGTAGGAGGGGCTTCTGTGTACACAGTCAGAACCATGTGACTGAGAGGACCATATTAGGGATATCCCCTCTCTGTGATGTCACACAGAGTCTAGAGTGGGAAAAAAAAGTCTGAGAGGGACTATTTTCACCTACTCTGAGCCCAATTTTTCTCATACATGCAGGTGATTCCTCAGTATTCCATCCTGCCAGACTCCAGCCAGTCTAACGTGGTAGTGGAGCCCAGCGGCTTCCTGGAGATCACCAACTACACCAGCCAGCAGCTGGAGGAGGACAGCCCCATGGAGCAGGAGGTGGACAGCAGCAACGACGAGGCCACCGCCGCCAGCCCCCCCGACCAGCCGTAGTCACTCCATGCTAAGAGACCCTGACGGGTGCAGCGCACATTTTCACTTTGGGAAAAGCAGACTGGCGATTTGTTCGAGGCCTCGGACACAGTGGACTTTAGTTAGTGTTTCATTTTGTGTAAAGTATTAGTTTGTTAGGCTCTTTTCGTCCCCGCAGCTAACGGCACATGTGGTTTTTATCACCAGATGTGGGAGCGAGGTGAAAGGATTAGTTCTAGTCCGGCTTCAGAGAGCTGGAAAGCAGTTTCTCCCAGCATACGATGTTACAGTATGGTGGACTTTCTACTTTCTAAGACATTTAAATATCATTTCATAAACATACAGCTGAGCAAGTACACTGCATTTAAAGTCAACCCAAAGGACCTGCAACTTCTGAGGGCGTCATAGAGATGAGTAGCAGCAGAAAAGATATTGAAAATGCCTTAAACACCAGACGTAAAAGCCCTTTTTAGACATTATGCGTGACATCACTGCCCCCAGCCATCTTTTTAAATAAAACCTTTATTGTTACGTTCCTCACGGCCTCTTTTGCACCTATTACAACTTTAACACTAGTTCGATGTCTCATCAAGAACCGGTTTGACGTGTTTTCACCCCCAAGAAATTCTATCGAAGGTGATTTTCCTTCTGCAGAAATTCCCAAAAGCTTTGCTCATAATGTTGCAGACTCAACTGAACCTGCGCCGATTCTCCAAAGACCGAGTGTGTCACACACAGGCTCAGAGGAACGAGCCTCCCATGAAAACAAATCACAACATCTTTGTTTTATTTAAACTTAGGAGCATAGTTGGCGATATAAAATCCAAAAATCTGTCATACCCCTAACAACATGCAGTCATAATCTCACGTGGTGTTTTATAGAAAAGTGCCCCGGGTGCTTTTTTTGTTTTGGATATGAAATCGGATGATTGGAAAGGATGTCTGAAAGGGGCTTTGATAATTCACACAAAAGAGGGAACTCGATCAGGTCTGCAGACCCAAACAACCCCAGAAGTTTGGAAGCTTTCAGAAATAATTCTCGGAACTTAATTCAGACCGGGGCTTCTCCGAGGAACGTCGTCCTGGAAAAATCAGCTCACGCCGTTCCTGAGCGGCGACTCGTAAATGGACAGCTTTTGGCGTCAGACGGATTGTATTTTTTCTCAACTCATTTTGTAACTCTCCAACACTTTACAGGGTTTTCAGAGGAGGGAATAGAGCTGGTGCAGATTGATATATATATATATTATTTTTTTCTTCTGTGAGGAACATGACGCAGAACCACAAAAAGAGTCCTGGAGGACCAATAACGTCCAACGTAAGAGTTGCTGCTCAGTGTAATTTTGGAGTGCTTTAAAAAAAAAAAGGAAAAGAAGCAAATTGAGCAATGTACTTTTTTTGTAAGATGTATTCCAGAGTCCAAAAAGTTGCAGTGAGGATTTCAATAAGTACGCATTTCTTTTCTACCTTTTCAAACTGTCTGACTAGATGAAAAAAATTTTAATCTGCACAATAAATCAGCTGAGTACAGCCGGTTGTGTTTGTCTCGGTCCAATTGTTTGAAAACAAAGAGTTTCAAACAAAAAAACCCGTCCATCCTTGACAGGGAGAAATTCCTCTGCTTTGAATAATGTTTGTCTGATGAGGTTTGTCCATTTTCATTTTCCCTTCAGGCTTTTGGAAAAACATGATGATGAACTTGACCTCACGCCACAAAAACACCAGCACATCGGCACCGTGCACATTCAGGTTTCTTTTCTTACGACACTGGAATATGTGAAGCTTTGAGAGAAAAGCTAAACCGTTTCTTGTAAAATTCCTGTTCAGAGGGAGCTTTTGCTGCTTTTTCTTTTTTTTTTGTCTTTCTTTCGTTTTACATTAAACGCCTATAATCTTTACGTCGCTGCTTGTGAGGCATAGATAGGTGATTGACAGCAAAACAGAAGACGACCCAAAGCAATCAGGATGCGATTAGGCTGCAAACGCACGTCTGTGTCTGGCTGGAGGCCTCAGTGTGTTTTAGAAAAGCCTGTTTTTACTGGTATTTAATGAAGACAATTTCCCAAACTTGCAAGGATGGGGTGAACAGATCTGTTCTGTTATTTCACACATTTAAGAGCAATAAAGTTAATCTTTAGAGAGCTGAGCAGGTAAAAAGCTGAAAAAGAACTTAAAAAGGGAGCTTTTTACATACCTACTCACACACTGTTAATTTTTTTTACCATACAGTACTGTGCAAAAGTCTTCACAGCCCTCATTTCTTTAGATTTTGGGTCCAAGCCAAACTTCCTGAATGTTTTTTTTTTTTTTTTTTTTTTTTGGACACTGGCTGCTTTTCACTAATTTTTAGTCCAGGCCTTGTTCGTGACCTTTTTCAGAGGAAAGTTTTTTGTTTGTTACGCCACTAATCACTGATCTATGAGTCATTTAAGCACATGAGGGCACACAAGGAACTAAAAAAAAACACAATTTCCCATTTTTATTTTTTTTCAGACAGGGTTTTACCTTTTTAAAGTATTTTTGCAACAACAAGGTGATTCCCAAAGGGCAAAAAGCATGATGTCCTTAAAAAGCCTCAGGATAAGAAAAGCCATTCTTAAAGAAGGGAAATGGGGAGAAAAGGTTGAGATATGTCAAATTATATTAATTTGCTAAGAACTGGACTAAAAATCAGTGCAAACAGGTCTTGTGGAGCGATGAATCAAAATTTGAAATTGTCAGTATGTACAGAGGAGAGTCAGAGGAGAGGTACCTGCACCCCTATTACAACAATACCCGTCTGTGAGACACAGTGGAGCCTCTGTCATGGTTTGGGGCTGCTGAAAATTACCATAAGATTTTGATTTTCCCTGCAAATCTATGTGAAAAGTATCTGATTGGCAACAGCTCAATTTTTCAGCCTGACAATGATCCCAAACGCACTACTGCAGCAGTAAAACCAAACCTGGATAGAAAAAAACGCACCGCTCAGTCTAATGCTCTAACACAGGTGTGTCGAACTCCAGGCCTCGAGGGCCGGTTTCCTGAAGGTTT
Source organism: Neolamprologus brichardi (assembly GCF_056152115.1). NCBI lineage: Eukaryota > Metazoa > Chordata > Actinopteri > Cichliformes > Cichlidae > Neolamprologus > Neolamprologus brichardi. The sequence goes on along the minus strand of NC_142113.1, from coordinate 28,506,622 downwards.
TAGATCTCACCCTGGGTCAACACACCTGAATCACATGATTAGATCATTACCAGGCCTCTGGAGAACATCAAGACATGTCGAGGAGGTAATCTAGCCATTTAAATCAGCTGTGTTGGATCAAGGACACCTAAAACCTGCAGGACTAAATATAATGTCTAAATATTCTACTTTGTAATAGACTTCTTCAGTTAAAGCTGGAGGAGTCTAATACGCCCACCCCTCCGCCTCCACCCGATCTCTTTTGAGGGAAGTATAATGAAGGTTATCAGGACAGCTGGATGACCTCCACGTGCAATGACTAAGAATTGGTGGCCAATAAAAACACATTAGTTCACCACTTCTTCAGAACCAGACGCTTTTGTGACAAGGCTTTATTGAAACGGTAATTTGGGGATTTCCCCGCTTGGCAAAACAAAACGAAAGAATTACACATGCACTTTCTGTCATGTTGAACTGCTTTGCTTGGAAAAGCAAAGAGAAATATCCTCCACATACTTTTCTTTCTCACCTTTGACCTGTAACCTGAATGTGCTGAGCGACTGCTGCAGACTGTTGCTTAGCGATAACCAGCTTTTCCTCTACAGGTGCTTCAGGAAACTGAGCAGTACACATTTTATACTGGGCAGCTGTGTCATTCCCAGTGTGAATGCCAGACTTTAAAATTGGGAACATTCGCATCTTTTTTCTTGCACACAGTGACAGTTTGACAAGAGTCCTTTTTTTTTTTCATTTACACATTCTCCACCTCTTGAACTGCAACACATTACAAACCGTTTTTTATAGAGTGACACGAGCCCTGTTTGGCTGTACGTAACCATCATACATCCTCTCACTTTTGGCCTGTAAACAGCTACGACAGCCTCCAAAATGTTTCCAGGATTTATAGTTGCCCCTGCAGGCAAGTATAAAAACCTATTTACTGCATTGTGATGTCCATGTGAGCCAGATTTCCTGTTTATTTAAGTTTGTCGCTTGTAAAAGCCTAACCGCACACTCCCTTGCAGAGCCCAGCCATGCACCGGTGCTTTCTCCTGCTTCATGGTGTAAATGATCCAGTGGGTTCTCAAGGGCTCAGATCCACCCTGCAGAGTCTGATTGGCTGGCTTCAACCTGCAGACATGTGGCTCTGTTTAGGAGCGTGCTGACTTAGCGTCCCTCCATCCTGCCCCCCTGCTGGGCGAGCGGTGCCAGAGTCCCACAGGAAAACACGGTTTACTCTGCTCTGCTTACTCACCTGACTGAGAAACCGCTTCAGGGAACAGCCTCTGTGTTTAGGAAGCATGAGCATAAAGTTGTTTTAAGCTTCTTGGTTTTTAGAGCGTTGTTTCATAAATAAGACTTGAAATGCTGAAATACTCGGAAGTGTTAACTTAATGTCAGCAACACGGTTTTTTTTTAAGTTGCTACATTGGCTACACTCGTCACAGGATCTCCCATCAGATTGGGTTAACTGGCATCAGACCAGTAGCATGAGTGGGAGAGAGGACGAGTCTTTCCGAAGATTAGAGACGTGAGAGGTTCATCATACTGTGAAAGCCTGAGTGGGAAGGTAGTTTAACAAATTATGAACAATGTTATTTTTTAGAAAAATTAGAAAGGATTCGGGGATTTCACAGATAACAGAACATAATATTATTTAAAGATTCGGGGAAGTCTCTGTACACAAGGAAAAAGGTCAGAAAAACTGTATGAAAAGGTTGTGATCTTCAGGCCCTGAGGTAACATTACACTGAAAACAGACGTGGCTTTGTAGTGGAAATCACAGCGTGGACTGTCTGTGTGCCCCAGAACCCAAAAACAGACCGTCCTGTGAGGTCCTCGCCTTCTTCGGGTGTGAGTTTGTTTAAGATGAACTGATGATAACAGAGGCAGAGTGCATCTATTTCAGAGATTGCTGAGGTGGCGTCACCTCGAGCTGGGCTAACACAGAGTCAGTCTATTTATCATGTCATCATCAGTTCACCTGATGCCTTTGGACCGTCGAGGAAGCTGGAATACCCAGAGGGAAATGCCTCATTTCATTCATGTACTGTGAGGCGAACGTGCTGATCACTGTGCTGCCTCAAAATAATAATAAATAAATATAAATATTATACATGCAGCTCATCCAACTTGATATGAGTGCACAGCTCAAAAGCCATCATCTCTACCATATGTTGGAGGATTAGTGCACGTGGCCAAGTACGGATATCCAAGGGAATCATGGAAGGTCTTTTTATTTCAGCAAGACAGCACTGAGCCACTTCTTTAAGTTTTAAGTTTTTCTTTCCAAGCTCCTTAGACTAAAGGTTTGATAGGTAAACTAGTTATCCTAATTTATTGATTTGTATCTTATTATTTATGACAGCAGCCCTTTTTTTTCATAAACTATCCCTCAATACATCCATTTTTATTCATCTTTTTAAACTTGGATGCCCATATCCTCCATATGTCCCTCGAGCTGATTACCTGGAAGATCTCAAAGTTTTCCTAGATGATATTTATGAAGTTTGTCATCTAAATATTGGTTATTTCAAGCAGCAAATCTGTGAGCCTGAGTGCTCAGATAGCCTGCCTGCAGTGCAGACTTGTCTGCCATTTAAAAAAACAACAACAATCGAGGCCTACATAAACCGTTATCCTCGACATGAAATTCAAAATGAGAATTTTTGAAAAATATTCTTACAAAATTGAGTAATTACAGTTTATTGATGTGAACGTGACATTTTAACGTGGTGTTCAAACAACCATTTTTATGTGTAATGTTTTTGCTGTCTAATTCTAACCACAAATGGGACTCGGAACCAAGAGTCAGTCAATCTTTGTACACCCACCATCCACCCCAGCATCCTCCTCCAGAGTCTTTCTTCCTTCTTCTTCTTTCAGTTGCTCTTTCAGCCACAGTAGATCATCTGCCTCCATCTCACTCCGTCCCTAGCATCCTCCTCTTCTACATCCACCCTCTGCATGTCCCCCTTTACTACATCCATGAACCTCCTTTAGTGATCTTCCTCTTTTCCTCCTGCCTGCCATTCTTTGCTCATTGTCCAGCATATTCAATTCAATTCAATTTTATTTATATAGCGCCAAATCACAACAAAAGTCGCCTCAAGGCGCTTCATAGATACAGAGAAAAACCCAACAATCATATGACCCCCTATGAGCAAGCACTTTGGCGACAGTGGGAAGGAAAAACTCCCTTTTAACAGGAAGAAACCTCCGGCGGAACCAGGCTCAGGGAGGGGCGGAGCCATCTGCTGCGACCGGTTGGGGTGAGAGAAGGAAGACAGGATAAAGACAGCATATCCTCTCTTCCTCTTCTGCATATGTCCAATCCATCTCGATCTTGCATCTCTAACCTTTTCTCCAAACTGCTCAGCCTGAGCTGTCCCTCTGTTGTACTCATTTTTAATCTTCTCCATCCTGCTCATCCCCAAGCTATTAAGAGCATCTTCAGCTCTGCCACCTCCAGATGCTTTTTTCCGGCGCCACAGTCTACGAACCATAACCCATAACAGGTCTCACCACCAACTTTTAAACATTTCTTTTCACTTTTACTGCTATCCTTCTGTCACATCCCAGATACCCTGATACACCCTGCACCCTCTCACCATAGATCCCAGCGTCATCTGTAAACATCACAGTCCTCGGAGACTACTGCCTGACCTTATCTGGCAGCCTGTCCATCGCCTCTGTAGTGTCCAACAAATGTCATGTGCACAGTATTTTCACCACGCATACATACATTTTAGGAGACAGAAGTGAGCTGTCACAAAGCCATCAGTAATGTTGAAACCTGCAGTTCCTCCATTTCTATACTTGTCTTGATTATATCACGAAAGGCCTGGATATTGTTCCACATAATGAGCAAATTGTTACAAACACATTTTTCCTATTAATCCCATTAATCTTAAAGTGCTGATGAAATCTGAAGTATGTCTGATGAAACATCTGCAAAACTAAACTAAACTGACCCAGAGCAAATGACTAAGACCATAAAAGGCAGCAGTGTGCTTGGTGGTCTGATTGCATTGTACTCAACAATAGTTGTTGTTTTCATTGTTGGAGACCTCAGTAGGAAAGATTATGGGCGTAAAGGGTTGGGTAGGAGTTTCCTTGAAAATGCCTGTGATTTATCACTGGGGCCCAAGCAGCATTCCTCAGGCTTGAGTTTATTTGACTGCACTTCTTGCCATTTATTCACCGTGGCTGCAGATTACGTTCCTCGGGCCGACATAGAAAGGTTTTACACAGTTATTTGCACCCCATATTAGAAAATCATATTTAATGTTGCCACTCACTCATTTCCCTGTTTTTTGCCTCTGTTTTTCTTTGGCAGCATTTTTTTGGCAACTTTGGATGCAGCTGTTTTTGGGCAAACACCACACTCATAATGACCATTAGTAACAGATCCAGGTTATGTTCTGAGGGAAAAAAACATAATCCTATTGTAGTGCCAGCCAGCTTTAGGCCAGCATGTGGACAATAAATGTGAAATTTGGCCTGACTCCCTGTTTCTCTCACAGCCTAAAGCCCAACATTTTGTCCTGCTTGTAAAACAAACAGCCAAACCCCAAACTGAATCCACCTGAACTCTCAAAAACAATCTTCTTGGAGGGACCTCAAAGTAAGTTAATGTGCTCAAACAGCAGATGCAGGATGCATGATACCATTGTCCTGGGGTGTGCTTCCTGCTCCCATTTGGTCTCCTGCCCTTCTCAACGTTACAACACCACAGCACAAGTAATGTAGGACATATTTAAGCATCTCATCAATTCATGTAGCTACAGGACGTAGACAGTCAACTTTGACCTTTCCCATGGCTGTGGATGATAAATCAGGACACTGAGCCGTGCGAGGGAGCAAGGGGTGCGATTACTGTGGATGAATAATAGGTTGCTATCTTCTTTCAGTTTACCAGTCGATGAGGCTCGACCTCATGGAGCAAGGCACAGCTAATCTCTGCAAAGGGGCAACATAGGCATTCACCTTTAAAAAAAAGATACTCCCAGGGATGTTTTTATGATGTGAAACAGATGGAAATGGGAGTGAATCATCATTACTGGCAGACACTTCAGATTGAAACAGTATTTCCTGAGTTAGTCTCTTGAGGATGAACCAATAAGAAAGAAAAATAGGAACACAGCCACCTCGGTGCTAGTTTGGACCAGTCATGGTGCGATGTAAGCATATTTTAATAAGATAAAGAGCTAACCCAGCAAAAAGTTGAGAACCTACCCTGATTTCTGAGTTGAAAACTGGTGGTACAACTACAAAATCCGAGCCACAGGCAGATGAATGCTGAGGATGTTTCCACATAGAATAGATGCTTAAGTCGGCCTTTGCTGGAAAGTCATCCGCTAACACTAGCAAGTTTAGGTTGCAAGCTGCAGGCCACACATCTGCTAACTGGTGCTGAGTAACAGAATACTATAATAAAATGCCAACTTTAAACCTTATCTATGTCCAAACAGATGAATTATCTTTTAAAATCACCCATTGTACAGTTTTTATAATGGAAAAACTACCCAAAACCTTTTTTGTACCTGGCTGTGAACATTTTTAGGAACTAAATAAACTGCTGTTTTTAACACTTCCATGTGTTAAAAATGAATGTTAGCATGACGAATGTAACGCCTCCGGTCGCTGGGAAAAAATATGTATGGTTCCTGAAAGTCAGAAAGAGGGTGCTGCAACAGAAATTGTGGTTATGATTGCTTTGGTCGCAGCTAGTTTGCCGCAGTAATCTGGAGTTCGCATGAAAGATTATGACGATTTTGCAAACACTGGCTAACTAACCCCTAAGCAGCAGTGAAACTTGAAAAAGTGTGACACTAACTGGAAACAGAGAACAGAAGTTGTGCCTTACCACGGAAACCAACATGTTTTGAAAAGGTGCAACTTTTGGCTTTGTAAGCAAACGGTCTCCATTCCCAGTTCGCGCCACAATCTTCACATTTTCACAACTGTTTAGGAAGTAGTTGCCAAGTGTTTGCAGACAAGTTGGTATCTTCCACAGAAATCTGCCAGCAACCAAAGCAACCACAAGGAGTTTTTTGGGGCAGCACCTCTTAGCAACCAATTTCATCTGGCAATAGCGAGCAACCACTCACTAACCAATCAGGGAGTAGACATTTTTCTCTAATAACTAATGATTACCTGGAGTCACTGACCGGCTTTTAGGCCTGCTAGGCTGGGGCTTAAAGACTAACTTCACAATGACTATCAGCAATCTCCTACGACCAATCAGGGAATACCAAAACAAAAAGTGGTTGTCAGGTCGTTGCGACTGTTTTACTGAGACATACAATTTCTAATGCATTTGAGAGCTGGGACAACCTGAGATCTGAACCCTCCCTTGGAAAGTTGGGGTAAATTTAACCACGTCTTGTAGAGCGGTTGATGGGAAATGTGCAAAATGTCCAAGAAAGCTTGATAAATGATATAAAACTCTCAATTAATGCTGTAAATTCATGTATTTCCTATGACATTTTTATGTCTAAGCCAACAGAGAATTCAGGTCATTTCACAGAGTTTATCAAACTACGCAAAGTTGGAAACTGTGATCTCACAGTAATGTATAGATTATTTACAGGCCAACCTCCATATTTCCTTTGAAGGAAACACAAAGATCTTTTTTGTTTATCTGTAGCAGATGGTCAGACAAGTCTTGTTTTCTCTTTCCACTTTCTTTGCGATTGTTCATCAGTGACTAAGCGAGCTGCCCTTGCTTTGATGAAGCCGCCCCCTTGCAACAGAGTTGTTCTGATCTCAGCGTGATACGCTATGATAAACACAGGTTCAATTATGACTCAATGCCCGGTCACAGAGGAGAGGAAAAGTGACGGATGTCTGCTTCCAATTTAGGAACCAAAAATATTTTCCGTAGGCCTCCTGTGATTGTATCGCTGCTCATCTAATAAACAAGAGGTAAAAAAATAGAAAACAACATGGTGGAATTCCACAAAACGGGAAGAGGAAAGGCCTTTGGAAGGAAATTATGCCTTTTGGGAGGATGGTACAGCTGCAAGAGTTGGCAAGAGCCCACCAGCGCGTTGTTTTGTCTTTCTGTTGTGAAGGGGCAAAGCTGGGAGGAAAACAGTTTCCCTCCGGTGGGTGTATGATCTCCCCGAGGAAGAGAAGCTCCCAGTGTTGTCTTTTTTTCTTTTTTTTTTACTTTGCCCAGGAGAGGCAATACGGTGCTGGAAAAATAAACAGAGCTGCAGTGTGGTAGTCTCATTTGATTTCCCAGTGGCTCACTTATGTGGAGCCCTGCAAGTAAACTCGTTCTAAGCCATTACTTCAACTTTGACTTCATTCTTAGCCTCTTCAGTAGTCTTGCTATTGCTCACTGATTACAAATAAACTGTGAGACAAAGTCTTTCTGTAATCGGGTCTCGTTTGTGGAGCTGGAAAGTGTGTTTCTTTTGACCTGTTTCCAAGGCCTTTTACATACAGTTGGTAGAGTTGGAGTTTGATATCCGAAGCCCCAGAAGTGGTTTTATGATTTACCCAAGGTTCTTAAACTTGCACAAATGCAGGACTATGCAGAGGCGAAAAGGCTGAGGGTAAAAAAAAGAGATATCAATGGAAAAAAGTGCTGCAGGTAGGATATTATCACTAGAGCTAACTGAGGGAAAAACCAAAGGAAGAGAGGACAAAAGAAAAGAAAAGAGTACAGCAACACAGCAACACAGGGCAATGATTGGGAAACAAAACTCAGGTTGAAAAAACAAAGTCAGGATGTAAAAAATACAAAGAGCCACATAAAAAACTATCCTTCAAAGTAGCAGCTTAAACTGGCAAACATGAGGACAGAGAAAGGAGAACTGAAAACACAAGAGTACAAAACCAATGAATATAACAAGAACTGTGACATATAGTTTGTTTAGGTACCAACGTTAACCCTTTCCACCATAATCTCGCTCCACAGAGACCAGGCTGGTTTCGTTTTAAATAGAAAGAAGTTTTTCCACTGTGGCATATTCAGAGATTATTGAGATGACTGTACTTGATGAACTTTATCCACTCATTTCACTCGCATCAGATTTGGCAGAGCTGCGGTTGGTTGAATAATATCACTTTTTACCAGCTCATTTTCTTTATGACTTTGTCGTTTACTCTCTGTGCTGTAATTTTTAAAAAGGCTTAGAAGAAACGACTCTGACAGATGATGTGGTATGATTTGGACTCCTTCTACATATTTACTCTCAGACAACTTCATCTTGGTTTCCTATGTCCAAAGAATATTTTTTTTGTAACTGTCCAGGCTCCTTTAGATGTTTTCTGGTGAAATCTAATCTGCCTGTAACCAGTGGTTTGCACCTTGCTCTAAACCATCTTTGTTTCCATTCATAAAGGTGTCTCTTGATTGTCAACCCTGATAATTACACACTTATCTCCTCAAGATCTTCTTGAAAAGTGTTTTTAACCATTTTTTGACCATAGAAATAATTCTATATTCCCTTTTATTAGTTGTCTTCTGCAATCCTTTGGTCATTTTCACTCTCATTTATATATGTTTAGACCTGTTACTGAACATTGCAGTAAAAAACTACCAAACTGAGTTCCACACTTGATTTGAGCCTGTCAAAATGGGGCTCTGTCTATAAAAATGGGGCTAATTCTTAAACATCCATCCATCAATCCATTCGCTTCCGCTTATCCTTTTCAGGGTCGCGGGGGGTGCTGGAGCCTATCCCAGCTGTCATAGGGCGAGAGGCGGGGTACACCCTGGACAGGTCGCCAGTCTGTCGCAGGGCTAACACACAGAGACAGACAACCATTCGCACTCACATTCACACCTAGTGGCAATTTGGATTATCCAATTAACCTATCCCCACAAGCTGCATGTCTTTGGACGGTGGGAGGAAGCCGGAGTACCCGGAGGGAACCCACACAAACACGGGGAGAACATGTAAACTCCACACAGAAAGACCTGAGAACTCAGGACCTTCTTGCTGTGCGGCAACAGAGCTAACCACCGTGCCACCGTGCTGCCCTAATTCTTAAACAGTCGATGCAAAAAGTTTGTTAAACCCCTCTAATTAAAGCGTAATATCTGCACTTCAATTGCTTTTTGATTGAAGTGTTTTCTGATGTGAAAAAGGGCACAATAATTTGTCCTGGTGTGATTTGAACCTATAGAATCAACCTATCCATATGTTGCTACTGAGACGAATCATGATCTCCTTTTTCTTGGGAACACATCAAATGCATGGAAAATGCTGTTTTAACCTTTTGAACATAGATATTTACAACCATACAAAAATAAAACATACAAAAATATTAAAATCTACAGGGAATAGTGCCATGACCTTTCAAATCCCTCGAGGATGTTAACTTTCCATTTTGGATCCTCTTTCAGTTTTCGGGCCAAAATCACAACTTTTCTCACAAAACATCTTGTAATGTAAAAGGCAGATCACCATCGAATTTGCTGTTTGCATTGGCTGAGTGTTGATGGGGTTCCCCTGATCATGAAGTGCCAGAAATGTAAAAAAGTGACGGTTTCTTGTAACAAGTAGGAAAAAGGACTGCCTCAGATTGTGGAACTATTCAGTTCAAGTATTCAGGTACACAACAGAAAGGCTGCACTTGTTTATTAAGTCAATGAGCAGATGTAATTTTCCCCGCGTAAACACAGTCTAGACAGTTCCAGATTCCAGATAAAACAGATGTAGATTACAGTTGGAGTTTCCTGCAAATCCAAACTCCTCACAGCAAATAAGCAACCTCTTACTCACAAATCCAACAAAGAGGGCCACAGTGGATTTATTCACAAAACTGGATCTTTAATATATATTTTCTACTTAAATAACCTTTATGTTTCAAATTATTATTTGGATATAAATATTTATGTCTTCGTCCTTTTGCATCTCCCAGCCTCCCCCAACCTCATAATGAAAATATAAAAACAACGGCTTAGCACGAGACACTCAATTTAGACTGAATATTCTACTTTAGCACTTGAAAGACTTTAAATAACTTCACGGTGTAAATCAGGACAGTGTTTAAGTCAAACACAAACACCAGGAGGCTTGTTGACAGACTAAATAGAAGGATAACCAAAGCCTGTACCAACACGATGCCTCATTATTAACACAAAAGCCAACGTCTAGCTGTGATTTCTGCGTTGACAGAGATAAAGAAGCTTTTTCCCCTTTGACATAAAACAGGATGGCCCCGTTGACAACTTCCTGTACCACCCTGGGCAGTAAATTAGGTTGAGTAACTGCGTTCCTCTCTCCTGGTGGGACTAAGGGGTGGAGGGTCTGAGTCACTGAGGGTAAAAAGCTTTCTTTGGACAGTTAAGATAAAGCTGCTCGTGCTGAACAGCATTTTCGCAGTTCCAGAGACTTAATCCCAAAAGTAAACTGAGGAAGAAAGCTGAGGTAGTGAGGCTGGGAAAAGAGCAGCACTATCGAGTTAAAGGCCTTGGCTCTGTAAATTTAACTGGAAACTAAAGGCAAAATAATAAAGTTAGGTTTAGCCCTGGGGTTTCTGGTTTAACTCCAGCTGAAAGGATGTGTTTTGGGGGGATATTTTTCTGTTTGGAACAATATAAAGGCAGAGAGGATAAGTCTGCAATGACAGTTATCTTTGGGACTCTGGAGAGGTTTCCTGTAGTTAGCCTTTTAGGATGCAGGGATTAGCACAGATTCAGTATAAAGAATAGAAAAGTCCAGTTTCTGAAATGTTGAGCTGAGTGCCAGCTTTGTGAAATCAGATGTGAGTGAATCTAACTGTGTATGTGCAGCGTATGTTATCTTCAGTAGTTTACTGGCTAGCATGGAGGACCTCAGGTCAAAGGGCTCCATAGGCATCAGCGTAACTTTGTGCTGAACATTGGGGGGGGGGGTCAAGATCTCTGTCTAAATAAAAAAAATAAATCTGGGTAAATTCCCAGATGATTAAACATGCAACTATTTTGCTGGTAATAACTGAAATGAGTAAAGAAAATCAACAGCCTATTTATGCAAGATAATTCATAATTTTATAGGGGGTTATATTGGTTGGGTCTGATTATTGGGGGCGTCATAACCCCCCTAACCCCCCTGGAAATTACGCCCCTGTCCATCGGTTGCTGGAGCCATTTGAAGGTTGGTAGCTTTTGTAGGTGTCTATGATTTTTAGAGATGTGAAAGCAGAGGAAGTGACTTTATTTCTTTGAGTTTAGCTGCAGATATTTTTTTCAGACCAGAAGTCCATAATCATCAAGCATTAATACACTAGGATATTATATAGCAGACAGATTTCTTTTCATTTGGATTTCATATTTGGTGCTGTCCTGCAAAATGTTTTGTGGGCAACCATTTGTTTTTAAGTTGAAGAATTTCACCACTCACGAGCCCTTTGATAGTGGATCTGGTAGAGTGTACGACTGTGGGTGGCTAACACAGGAATCTTTAGATTGCTGTTGAAAGAAGAGGCTTTTGTGTGCACATAAGAAGTTAGAGAAGGACAATATCTTGATCAGATTTTCAAGAACAGCGATGATCTGCAGATCTGTACTAACTAGAACGATGAAGCTGATCAGCCTTATCATAAAGATGATATGATGTATAGAGATGTGAAGGCAGAAAGAACAACTCTAACTCCACAATGACACTGCACATATACATATATTATTTAATACTTTCATTAATATTTGAAGGCGGTTGATCAGTCCAACAAAGCAAATTGTGGCATCAGTTTCTGCAACCATAAGTTGAACAATTCAGTTCATTTCTGTCGGGATTCTTGGCAGATAAACTGACTTGTAGTAAAAATACAGATAACTGCAATCCTCTAGCCACAATACAGTAGTCCACTGGCAGCACACATTGTTTTATTTTGATTAACATTAAGAGGTAATTATCGAGTCCTGTAAATCTTTGGTTCAACAAATCAAATCTTTGGTAAAGTTTCTGCATCTGAAACTTGAACAGTTGAGGCATGTGTGTCCTTTGATAGCTCAGTTGGTAGAGCGGAGGACTGTAATAGGTATCCTTAGGTTGCTGGTTCAACTCTGGCTCGAAGGACACAAGTTTTAAATGTGCTTGTACAAAGAGAGATGACGTTACAGGAGGGCGATGCCTCTGACTGACTGGAATGATTAATGGCTAGAAAAACCATGAGGAATTGTCGTCACTATGACAGAAAGTTTGTGGTTTTTTCTATTTAATATTCAGAGCCAGATGTTCAGTCTCCCATACTTGTGGTTAAGCATGAGTTTCTGCATCCAAATCTTGGGTAATTCTACACCTTATGCACCCTTCAGAGGACTAGGTGAGAGAAACAAGTATCCTTAGGTCATTGGGTCGATACTGGCTTGAAGGGGTGCCTTTTGTGTGTAACTGTACGACATGATGGTTAAGGAGGGCGATGTCTCAATCTGACTGGAATGAACAGAAAATCTAGAGGTGAACTGTCATCAGTATTTACTCTGACTGAAGGTTTGAGGCTGGCTTTGCAGTCTTCCAAAATAAATGTATGCATCTAAGGAGTGAACAGTCCAACTTCACACACACCCTTTAGTGGGAGGACTGCAGGTGGGAGAAACTGGCATTTTTAGGTTAAAATCTTGTGTGTCTGTACAACATGAAAAAATGCAAAGACTCTTTGGAGTTTTCTGTGGGACAAACCTATCAGAATACTAGAAAGATTGTTATTACTGAGCTGCTGTAGGTGATAAAGTGGAACACTGTAGGTAGAAACAACAGTCTGTGTTCACGTTTTGTGTCTATACAAACTGGAAAGGTGTGAAGGCAGAAAAGACTAAAGTAACCTTTCAGATAGACAGGATACATAAAGAAAGGAGGTAGCCTTGGAATGACATTACGACTGTATTACAGAGTGGAGCACTTTAGATAGAACTAAATGAGTAACAAAGATGGCTAACAGGAGGAAGACGGTTGTCCTGCAAATTCAACTAAATCTCCATGAAAATAACACGTGCAGCCAGTGCGAGACACACCTTTCTATAATCAACAAGCAGTGGTAGAGTGATATAACCTTTGTATACAAACTCATTTTGATTTAATATTTGGAGCCAGCATTCCTACAAAACAAGCATCAGGATGGTAAACATCATGCTCAACATTCAAAAGCTGAACAACTAAGGTGAAATCTATATCTCTATCACAAGGAAATGAGTGACTGCATCCAAGACTCAACCAATTTAGCATTTCATATCGTCTTCAACACTTCTGTTCGACTGGGTGGAGGACTCCTGTTAAAGGAGGGTGATGTCGCTGTCTGACTGGAATGATTGATGTGTAGCAAAATGATCAATTTTTACTGTCATCATTCACTCAGACAGAAAGTTTGTGGTTTGCCTTTCAGGCTTGCAAAACAAACTTCCACATTCAAGAGGTGAACGATTCAACACCACATGAACTCTTTGACAGTTCAGTTGGTAGAATGGAGGCCGGTAGTCGGGCTACACAGGTATCCTTAGGTTGCAGGTTCAACTTTGGCTCACAGGGAGTGCCGGGAACCTAGCATTATATTTTTTTAAGTTTTGATTTAATATTCAGATTATTTTCATTGCAGACTTGCTGTTAACCATCAGTTTCTGCATCCAAAATAGTTAAGTATTTAATATTGTTTTCAACACATCAGCGTGGTCGGGTGGGGGACTGTAGGTGGGTGCTTACTTGATGAACCCTGGCTATTTGAAACCTGTCACAGTGGAAAAGCTGTAAGACTTTCATTCTTTTCATTTTTTTGCAAAACAAATTTGCGCATCCAAGAACTGAACAATAGCTCAGTTGGTAGCATGGAGGACTGTAGATTGATAGAAAGATGATATCCTTAGGTCACTGGCTCAACTAAAATTGAAGTACTTTTCCATATTATTGTATTTTTGATATAGAAGCATGGTATTAGATAGACTTTATAGGTATTGGAATATATTAAACTGCCCAAGGTAGCTAATAAAGTGTTCTGAGAGAAGCATTAACAAGCATTCAAGTTCCTATTTTTGTTACCAGAGACAAGCTGCTTCCAGTCGTTGTGCTAAACTAAGCTAACAAACTATCTACATTCTCCACAGGCAAAATCGATTATCTCATCTAACATTTAGAGACAAATCAAAAACATTTTAACCAGGTCATAAAAATCCCAAGACTCATTCACCAGATGTATTTAAGGTCAACAGTCAACCTATTACAATGCTTCAACATGAAGGACAGATTTATTTATACACATGGTGACAGCAAAGAGGAAGATTTAATGATCTAATCATTAATAACCATGTTCCTTTTATGCTACAGAGAAATATCACTGCTAATTACAACACATACTGGAATTCACCCCTTTGCCTTGATAAGGTTAGAAATTTCCCACTCCACATAAGCTACCCGAATGCACCTCTCCAATTTGAAACCAAAATACATGCAGCAACATCTGTTATGTTATCGACAACAACTCACACTTATTTAACCAATGTATCAAATATAAAACCTGATAAGTTGTTCATTTCATGTTCTGGCTCAAGGTAGCTGCCTTTTAAACATTAATTCATCATATATAGAGAGCAGTATATACTACTTAGTCTCTGTTGTGGGTAATCATCCTGTTTCATATCCACAAAGTCAGAATTAGCTCGCTAAGCTCATGGTTTCTGCTAAACTCATGTCACAAGTTTACATGGTGTCAACACAGACAGTATAAAAGATGGATGGAGCCTCTGGAAAGTGCCTTAAAGCTAGATATATTTATGTATTTTTTAATGGCTGCCAGAGGGGGACTTCTGATCTCCAAGAGCCTTACGAAGGTTTTGCAGAAACATGACCACTAACCACGTGACTGCTACCCATGTGAAGTTAACTTGTCTGCTGTTTTGGACGTGTGACAATCATGGCGAAACTGTAGGCCCAAGAGAATAAAACAAACCACAAAGGCCCAAAGACTCCCCGAAGCAGTGGGCAGCCACCTGTCTTGAGGGAAACATGAGTATTCCCCAGCAGGTTGAAACCTTCAGGAACCACTGCTAACCAGCTGGGGAATACACATTTTTCCATAGGAACCAGTGGTTGTATCACATCCAGTATGGCGGAGTTGATTAACTCAATCACTCATGAAATAGGAACTTTGTTTTGGTCATTTTAATGGTCACAAGGGAGGTTTATCTTGAGTGTGCCTACTGGCGAACGACTTGTGACATCACATTGTTAGCACTGAGCGTGCGGTTTCATAGTAAGGTCCTCCCCTCACCCACAACATCAGGTTTTAAAGCAGTAAAATGGTGAAGACAAATATGTTGAGCTTTTACCCCACTCATAAACTAAAACCGCGGAAGGAAAGAGATTTTTTAACTGTCAAGTATTAACTCTGCAAACAAGTGTGAGTCCTGTCTCTAGAATTACTGTCATTTTAAAATACAGCGTTTTTAAAAATCCTAAATTAAAGAAATAACAAAGGCCAAGGTACAATTCCAGGAAGCACTGTTTGCTACAGAAAAATGAGTTGCCAGCTTTGCACATATGTCTCAAACTCATTGTCTTTGATAGCCACGCTCCTCAGGGACAACTAGTCGATACTTACGGGCCCCTTGCTTATTCCCTCTCTGATGCTTACTAGAGAGGTGTTTTTCTGGTGTTTTTCTGGATAGTTCTTTTAAACTTGATAAACAAGTGTCCTACGTAGTACAATGTAGCTTTTATCAACTACGTCACATTTCTAAGGCTAAGCGTTACATATCCATGCCTTTGTTAATTTTAGATTAGATTACTGCAACTCCCTTAACCTGGGCCTCCAATCTGCCCTTCTTCATAGATTGCAACTTGTTCAAAATGCTGCGGCACGCCTCTTAACTGGAACTAAAGGGTATCGATCACTCCGGCTCTTGCTGACCTACATTGGCTCCCCATTAAATACGTATTGATTTTAAAATGTTATTGCTTACTTTTAAAATCGTAAACAATATTGCACCTAGCTATTTAACTGAACTCCTCAGCCTGTATACCCCTAGGAGAGCCCTCATCGGGCCAACTGCTCTTGGTGCAACCTAGGGTCCAGGGACCAGAGGTGACCGTGCCTTTGCTAGTGCTGCAGTCAACCTCTGGAAAAATCTTCCAACTGACATTCACGCATCTGAATCTATTCAATCTTTTAAACTACGATTGAAAACTAATTTATTTAATCTAGCATTCCCAGTTAGTTCGTGTTTTTATCAGGTAGTCTTCTTTGTACTTTGCAATCACGAATAATCTTCCAGTTGATATTCCAGCGTCTGAATTTATTCAATCCTTTAAATTACGATTAATAACTTACTTAACTTAGCATTGCCAATTAATTGGTGCTCTGTTTCATCTGGTAGTGTACTTTGCACTTTGCTATCACATCCTTATGTAATTTTAATTTAATTTCATACTATTGTATTATTGAGAAGCACTTTGGTGTATCTATGGTCTTTAAATGTGCCATATAAATAAAGTTGTATTGTATAACTCAAACGACCCAAGTGTCAGTTTCAGGTCTTCACAAATTTGAATCCAGCACCAGTGTTGGGAAGGTTACTTTTAAAATGTATTCCACTACAGATTACAGAATACATGCCCCAAAATGTATTTTGTAACGTATTCCGTTATGTTACTCAATGAGAGTAACGTATTCTGAATTCTTTGGATTACTTAATATATTATCATGCTTTCTACAACTACATGAATGTACTATTGCTGTGATTTATTACTATTACGGAAGGTCCGCGGCTCCGAACCTTAGTAAAGGGACCTCTGGCTAATACATCGGGTTCGTGTTGGGCTCATAGCCGAAAAATAGCTTTACTTTGTTGTCTGGGTCAACTTTGCTAGCGAGAGGCAGAGAGAGGCGTTGAAAGGCTGCTGCAACGGAACTTATTGTTTCGGAGGAAAACACGAACACAGTGTACAGTCGAGTCTTAATAGCTTACTTACAACTGGGCTCGTCAGGCACTCTTCTTGGCTGCAGTGGTTATTATTATATTTACATGCTTCCAGCTCCCGTTTCTGCTCGATGATAACTCACACTGTCATTTTTCTCCCTCCCTCGCTCACAGACACATAACGGGTATGGCAGTCCATTCTCCCTGCAGCACGGACTACACTGCCCATGAGGCTACATTCTTTAGGGCTATGCCTGTAGCGTTCTACCTATTAGCTTAGCACAACAACAACAACAACAACAAAAAAGGCGCCCTCTCACCCAGGAAACACACAGTCGGAGAGAGAGCGCGTCACCATGGCAACCGTAACGCTGCCGCCTGGAACAACAGAACATAGCTGTCAAACAAAACCCAAACAGTCCTGACCACAATATGAAACAGGAAAATACCGCCGTGTAATCCATTTATTTCAACAAAGTAACTGTATTCTAAATACCACCTTTTTAAACGGTAACTGTAATGGAATACAGTTACTCATATTTTGTATTTTAAATACGTAACGGCGGTACATGTATTCCGTTACTCCCCAACACTGTCCAGCACACATGTAAGTTTGGACTGTTAATAAAAAAAATGGCACAGTTGCAGCTGTAGAGCAACATGTACCCAAAAATACACCAAAAAGAAAGCTAACAATGCACTTAAGGGGCAGACTTTAAGTAGAGGTCTGTGTATCCAAAATACTTGCTCAACCTCTATTTAAAAGCCCTGGAAACACTCTTGGCTATATTTGTAGGATCTTTAGGATACATTTCTGAGAGTGTTATACATTACAATATAAAGCGACTTCAGGTGATTGTTGTTGTCATTTGGTGCTGTATATTAAAAAAACAAATCATAACTACACAGACAGTGTAATCTTTAATAACAATATTTGAGTTGATGTTAAAATAACAAATAACACACACACATTAAGAAATTGTCCTTCATTTACTAAAAAAAAAATAAAAACTTACACTTCACAAAAATACATGGCATGATAAGAAAAAATATTTAACTTTGTTTTTTGCTAATAACATCAATAATAATTTGCTTTTTAGGATTAAACACAGTAAAAATCACATGAAACTGTGAATCCCAGTGTAGCCCACAACAGCACAGCGCTAGATTTACCATTTTATATAATATTAATGTGGTAAAAACAACACAAACACGCATGTTATGCCAACACATTATTCATATCGGTCAAATTAATAGGTGGAGCACCATGGGCCTGGTATCAGTATGGAAAACATACTATGGAATATTTCCAGCTTTGTTTTTATAGTTTTTTTTAATATATATATAAAAACAAACAGAAGAAAAATAACTTATGTCATCATATGTTCTGCCCTATGTAGCATTATTAAGGTCTTATAGTGTTATAAAGTCAGATAAAGTCACACATACAAGAGGAAGTTTAAAGTGCAAACTATAAATAAAGGTTAAAGTGACAGCTTGGATTTCTTAAAAAAACAACAACAAAAAAACAACCTTCATCTAATCCTACTTCACGAATAAAGAGCCTCTTGTTTCATGACCTTTAGTAGTGTTCTCGTCTTTATTTTTAGCTTAAAGGAAAATTCCAACATGTCTGAGTGAAGACATCTGTCTGAGATTCGACGCTCCCTCGCCCCGTTTCATCTTTCACCGTCTCAGTCACTGATCCATCTTCAACAAACCTTCATTCTACCCTTAAATGAGTGTGAGTGACGCTTTGGGAAAATACACAACTTTGCTTTCTTGTTGTGATTTAAATGAGAAAGTCAACTTCAGTATGAAGTTAAGGTGTGGAATGAGCCGGAAACAAGCCAGTTTACGCACAAAAAAATGAGATTAAAAAAATATGTTAGGTGTTTATTTTATTCCTCTGGGATAATCCATCCATAGGGATGATGCTTTTTTTGTAGCATTGCCTTGGTTCACTAAACTGAAACCCAGTGGACTTCTCTTTAGGCAAAAATTATAACAGAAATGAGCTCTGGTCATCGGAAGTACGTTTTGTTAGTGAAGGTGAGTGCCACATTTTAATTTGATTTTTTAAGAGCAAACGTAGTCTCCAAAAGTAAAAGGTTAACATTAATTCATGAACAAACTTAAGTTTCGCTACACTGAGCTGCCGTGTTCGGTGGGATAATGAGTAATTTCACCGACAGTTTGCTAGCAACATTAGCAAGTTCTCTTGCTAGCAACACTTATAAGTTGCTAGCAAGTGGGGATATTTGCTTAGATTAGAATGGCTAAATCTTTTCTTTAAGTTCCCTTTTTAGAAATCTAACCTTTAAAAAAAACATTACAAAAAAATGCTGGAAGCGCAAAAATGCAGCCTCATTTCTGTGTTTTATTCATTTCTTTGGCACTCTTTGGCTTGATTTCCCCAACATGGATCATTTTTTACATTTTGATATGAATGAAGATATTTTTCCAAAAATAAAAATCCCAGTTTTAAAAAACACAGGTTTAAAAGTGTGGGTGTAGCCTGTGTTTATTTGTACTGAAGCACATTTCTTCTGGCAAGCTTGTTTTTTGATAGCCAAATTTAGCTTTCCTGTTTGTCAGAGCTAACATCCACAAGGCAAATGCCACAAACCAATGAGTGACTAAAAAAAGGCAAAGTTTCACACTGAAATCAAAGTGTATTTTCCAAAAGGCCAAACACTTATAATAACTTTTATTGCTGCATTTCAGGCTTGTTGATGCCACTCTTTTGTGGAAATGTTTTTAGTGTTAATTCTTCATTTTACATTCAGTAAGATAATGTGCGGTCATGGCTCTACAACTGGGTTAGCCATAAAGTTGTGTTTAGACAGAAAGCAAAACAAGTTTCCACTTTGTGTCCTGCAAGCAGACACAGCTGCTTAACGTCCAATGCACCCGGTGTATCTGCTCTGTGCAGTCTTTACTTGTTATCAAGTCACTAAAAAGGCTGTTTTTATGAGTTGCCATCACTCTTGAAACACTCAGTTTTGTAGTTTTCATTTGATTTTGCATTGTCACACTGCCTTGTTTGGTGTCTCAGCACACCATAAGGTCCTTAAAATCTCCTTAAAAAAATTGATTTCTTCATTTGGGAAGATACTGAGGAATGCTTGCTTGTTTATAGATGTCCCAGTGATCAATGGTAGCTTTTCGTAGTGGTACAAACAACTCAAAGCCTCACATTGTTCCTTCAGGAGACTTTGGTTTGCCCCACAGAAGTTACATTCACATTTTCAGCTGCGTCTGACTGAAACCTTCAGCTGTTTCCTAAATTCCTTCATGGCTTTTTGTGGCCAACCTTCATTCATTATGCCCTAAAACCTCTGTTATGTTTCCGCCTCCTTGAGTGGCAACATTTAACCAAGAGCACGAACACAATCATCACAAGTAACAATATCACTATAACTGTAATAACATAGTTCTGGACGGGTGGTCCATGGCACATTGTCTGGGTCACCTTCTTGATGCTGACCGGCTCAGAGTAGTCCTCATGAACGCAGGTCACCGTTTCAATGTCAGGAATGACCACGGCGGACTGCTGC
The DNA here is from genome assembly GCF_056152115.1 of Neolamprologus brichardi. Lineage (NCBI taxonomy): Eukaryota > Metazoa > Chordata > Actinopteri > Cichliformes > Cichlidae > Neolamprologus > Neolamprologus brichardi. The sequence continues at coordinate 28,486,234 of NC_142113.1, read as the reverse complement.
ACCATGATGATGAATCTGAGGTTGCTGCAGCAGCTCAGAGGATTGGAGCCCATGTAAAGAGTCTTTAGAGAGTGCTTCAAAGCAAGGATGGTGCTGTACTCCAGTGTCACCAGGTGGTTGTTCTGCAAATTTAGGGACTCAATGGAGGACTCTTTGCTCCACGTCGGTAGAGTGGTCAACTGGTTGGTGGACAGATCGACGTATTTGAGGCTCCTCAGTAAGGACAGGTCTGCTTTTAGAATGGAAATGTTGTTTTTCCTCATGGAAAGGTGAACCAGGGAGTGCTCTAGACCAGAAAGAGAGTCTTTGTGCATGTCCAAGCCTGGATTCAGGGACAAATCCAAGACCTTCAATGGGGTGTTGGCAAACATGTTCGCGGGCAGACTCCTCAGGTTGTTTTCAGAGAGGTACAAAGCCTCCAATTTTGGAACAGATAAAAAGGACACACAACTTTGAGGATCCTTGTGGTTTTGGTCTGTTGGCTCAGAGTCACAGACTTGCAGGTTGTTCTGCTGGAGATGCAGGTATTTGATGTTGGCGAGTCTCTGAAATATTTGATAGTCCAGGGTTGTGAGGTCGTTTCCTTGTAAGAAGAGTTCTTCCAGCGACTGCACAGAGTTTTCTCCAAATGTCAGACTCTGCAGTGGATTATAGCTCAGATTGATGATCTTAACTCTCTGTAGAAGGCCTCCATCAGTAATAGAAAATGAGGTAATGCAGTTATTACTCACATTTAGGACCTCCAGTGATCCCATCATGGAAAAATACTCTTCAGGCATTTTTTTGAGTTGATTGTAACTCATGTCCAGGTATCTGAGGCAATTAAACGTTATGTTTCCCATGAATTTAATGTTTTGGATTTGATTTTTTGAAAGGTCCAGATATTTAAGGCAGTTGTTTTTCGGGAGACGGGGAAAGAAGAGCATTTTGTTTTGACTCAGGTCAAAAGTGGCAAGTTCATATGGAGTGTCTGATTGCGCGCTTTGGAATGACTCCAAGCTGTTTTGGCTGAGATTAAACACTTTTAATTTGTCGAGATTGAAGTCGTCGATGCACCTTATTGAATTCTTGGACAAATCAAGTTCGGTCAAATGAGATAAAATGTCAAAAGCTCCATCTTCAATTTTCAAGATGATATTATTGTGGAGGCTGATTTTCCTCAAGGACAAGGATCCACTGAAGGTATCTTTTGCTACTTCAGTGATGCTATTGCTGTTCAGAGAAAGGTTTACCAGCCTGGGAGAGTCAGCCAAAAAATAGTCTGACATCCCCGTGTAGAGGCCGTTGTTTGACAGATCCAGTGACTCCACAGCTTTAAGAGGTCCGATGTTTGTTTTGGAGTGGGCAAAAACATTCAAATGATTCTTGGACAGATCCAGGATTTTCAGATCATTCATGTCTTCGAAGAGCCTGGGCTGGATGAAGTGGATCTTATTGGAGTGGAGATTCAGATGCCGGAGGTTGGTGTGGTATGCTAAAGTTTCCTGGGTGAGATTCTGCACCTGGTTTCGTGAAAGGTCCAGCATTTGGACGACATCGGGAAGGTTGAGTGGCGCACTTCTAAGGCTCAGATCGCTGCAAAACACATCCATCTGGACCTACGAACAAAGACAAACACACGAGTCTGATTATCTCGGCATACAGCCAGGTTGACTGATCATGACACAACACAGACCACATGTGGATGTGGAGGGTCGATTTATGAGTCAGTGTATCAAGGCCCAAGGCATGTTCTTGGCAGAAAGACAACCCGGTGTTGAATTTTTTTTTAAAGTGTTTAAACTATGATTATTTCTCCTTGAATTGATTAAAAAAAACCAACCAAAAGAAAAAGAAAACAAAAAGTTCCTAAACCAAGACGAAAACACACCTCACACCTTTACTTCTTCTTTCGTCTTTCTTCCCTATTAGACGTTTGAGGTATTAAGTGCAGTTTATAATTGAAACCATATGGCCACAAAACCCCCATGTCCAAAAACAGCTCATAAAACTGTCTCCCTCTCTGCTTACTCTCTAAGTCAGAGTACATTTAGCTTCTTGGCGTATTTGTGGTATCGTGGAAGGGGCATTGCAAGCTGTCTGTAAACAAATAAGAACTGGATGGCAGAACATCTCGTATCTGCTCAGGAACAAATCAGTCACACTTGGAGAAAAGTTTTATCATTGAAAAAACACGTATGTTTCCTATATGACTTTGCGTGTCAATACTGCTCGTGCGGCACGCAACTGCTTATGTCAGACTAAGTCAGACTTTAACTCCACATTATCTGATTCACGCGTGAGGCGGTTTACGGCACATTTAGTCAGAGTAACTGTAAAAAAATGACTAATACTTGTGTAAATAATGGGAACCAAGTGGAGAAACTGCTAAAGTCGTGCTCAACTACTAAGGCTAGAACACCATAAAGTGCAACATCCCCAATTAGGTAATCTTTGTTTTACGGTCTGCTAGTGGTTTATTTAATGGCTCACAGTTCAGAGATGACAGTAAATGAGAGTGAGAGTGTTTAGTGCAACAAATGTCACCAAACTGGACACAAAAGTCGCGCAACCGTTAAGCCAAGGAGGGGGTGCCCTTGACCTCAAGTTTCATTCCATTTCCCATCTCTCTATCCCCTCATTATCGGTCACCTCACCACTTTCAGTTCTCTTATAGATACTTGCTGTAACAAGGCCAAAATATGCTTTCAAGAAAGACTTTATTGCTGGAAGATACCTATCTGGTTTCACAAAGTCAGACTGAGAGGACTACACAATGTTTTTTAATCACAAAAGCATCTATGGACATCCAAACACGGGGATTTTTACCCCCCTTACGGTTGATTAACAGCTGATTTACGAACAACACTGTATCTTACGCTTCCACACCACAGATCTCCACTGTTGTCCAGAAACTGTGACCACATTCATAATTTCATTCCCAGTGTACAAAATACAGAGTTTGTTTATCAAAGCCGCTGGTGTGCCGCAGTTTTGTAGTGTGCTTTCTTGGCTGTACACACCACTCGTCATTTTTCATGCCGAGGCTTTATTGTTGGTGAAGGGTTTATTGTAACCCTAACCACAATGTTTTTCTAAACCAAGCAGTTTTCAGAGCCTAAACCCAACGAACCGACTGGAGGATGCAGTGTGGTTAAGCAGGTGACTCTCTGAGGGCCTTACTACAGCAGACTTGGTTTGAATCTGCTCCAGACCATTTGCTATGCTTCACCCTCCCCCTCTTGCCATTTTCCAGCCTACTCTTCATGGTCCTGTCTAATAAAGATCTGAAATGCCCCTCTTAAAAAAAGGAAACAGTTTGTATTGAGTAAAAAATCCTAGCAGGTTGTAAACTGTGGTTTCCTGGCTGGTAAACATGAGATTAATGCATCACTATTCCTCTACCCTACTTTGTTGATCTCTTAAACAGAGTGTTTTATATACTTCTCGGGACATTCTTGCTGCAGTTACTGTGTAACAGTATCAATGGTTAAAAAACACCTTCATCATCATGGAGACTCTGGCTAAACAGCATCATGTGACCGTCCAGAATGAGAACCTTGGTTTGTGACAGTCCTCCAGAATAAAAACTGCATTTGTTCACATACCTTTATTGCAATGTTTTAATTTTGTAAGAGCTTATAATGAAGCGAATGATGAGTTCTTAAGACCGAACTCTGGATTTTAATCAAAAGCATCACATTTTTCTTTCCTTTGGTACCAAAACCTTGAAAGTGGTCTCACACTCAAAAGCAGCTCTTCATTTTACAGTGGAAACACACCTATATGTAGTTTCAGCAATTCTTAGAGCAGAGGTGTCAAACACAAGGCCAGGGGGCCAGAATCAGCCTGGCAAAGACTCTAATCCAGCCCCATTGGATGGCTTTTAAAAACATGAAGGAGGGCATAAATTGTGGACTTGGATCTTGATTGATAACTGCCATTCACATTAGACCAAAGTAATTAGATCATATATTTTAAAAAATGATAGAAAAGTTATAGTTTCTTCATATATCTTTTTTTTCAATGGATTGTACACATATATATACTTTTTCTGTAGTTTTACATGTTTTTTTTATAGTTTATAAGTCATGCTGATGGATTTCAATTACTGCAGCAACATTTCTTTATCATGAGGTAAAAAATTAGGACATACTTTTGATTTGCGCTTCTTTTACTTATATCGAGATATGTAAGGAATCAGCTGTGTAATTAAACTTCTTTACACTGACAGAAGTGGGGGGCGTCGCTTGTCCAGCCCACTTAAATTAAGCCCACTTAAGTGTATGGCCCATGAGACATCCCCAGCTTAGAGGGAACAAGTGATTAATACCACGGAGGACTAGTTTATTCTAATTCCAAAAGTATACCGACCAGTGAAGCAAATAGGTATTACTCCACAGCCCAAAATAGTCTTTAACAAATGCAATATTTGCTGCTGTCTCAATAACATTTTGTAAGAGCGACAATAACCAGCTACTTCAGGAGACTACAGAGCCTTTTTGTAATGTCTTAGACTCAAGTGTACAAAGTGTGATTTGTGGCATATCCTTATATGTCTCATCAGTAGTGTCTTTGTGCTGCTTTAGGATTTTTTTTTACTTCATTCAGAAAGTGTGATGCTCTGAAAACCGTTCCGATTTCAACAGAGAAGTTCGGTGATATCTGGATATTTATAGAACCACTGATGACCACATCAAATGTAGGTGACGTACCTTTCGCTTTCACTATCTGGCTATTTTTAGCTAACACATCTGAGCCTGACACTAATGACTCTGACCAATTGCTACGTGATCCAACCTTTAACCTATAAAGGCTTTCTTTATATATTTCCGGCTCTTTCCTAAGAAAAGCGAGTACTGTAGCTTAATGGAAGTGAGGCATTTTTCTTTTTCATTTCATTTCATTTGATTACAGCAATATTTCTGCAAGATCAATCACCAGAAATATCATGAAAAAGAAATCACAGCACTGTACACAATGACAAAGCTGGGTGACACATGCCCTCTGTGCTTAAAAAACCCGCCCAACCCTCTATCAGCATGACTTCCACTGAAGACAAATAACATTTTAATGCCCAGTTATTAAAGCTGGCAACTCGTGAACAAACTCTCTTCAGGTCTAAACTTGCAAATAATTATAAAATAAACTGCCCGTAGCTGATGTGAATGCACAGAAAAAGCGCATATCATACATACCATGTAAAATGTAAGTGAACAAAAAACAGAGAAAAGATGCCGTTAAAAAAAATAGAGAAAAGACCAGACGTGCGTGTCTCTGTTTACTTACAACTCGGCATGGAGGGGGTTGCTGGGGAGGGTACGCGGATGCCGCCACGCAGCTGACCAACAGCAGGAAGAACAGCTGGAGGACGTCCATGGTGCTGCAGGCACACACAGTCCAGATCACACAAGTGAGCAACACATGAATGTGGGAAGGATGCTGTATATGTAACTAAAAAGGGAAGGAGTAACAGTGTGACCTATGAAGGCGTTTTGTTGTTTTTTTTTTTTATGCAATGAAAACAGGGGCTTTTTGTTGCAATTAATCTGAATGCCGTTTTATTTTTTTCTTTCTAGCATAAAGAATGACTAAGCCAAAAAAAAGGGTTTCCATTAACTCTTTGTACTGTTATTGTTTTTAAAAAAATTAGCGACTGTTTGAGGCGAGTGAGTCACGCTTATAGCGCTTCACTGTTTCCTGATAGGTTACTTAGAAACAAAACAATACATTATGTCACCTTATAGGGCAGACACGCTGTTGATAAGCTGATATGCATATGGAAACTCACGGGGGAAACAAAAGGTTTGCAATTTGAGGCTAAGAATGGTTTAAAGTCATGAGTGACAAACACGGAGGCAGTTTGCTCTAATTTAATTCATCACAGTGCTCTCATGTGATGCTTGGAGCACACAATCATCCTTCATTTAGCGTTAGAGAAACCTTTAAAAAATTGAATGAATCAGCCTTTTGCTCCGATTTTAAGGCGGATCGCAGAGCTGCAGGGCTTTGATGAAAGTCGAATAGACTTTAAGGTTTATCTCATAGAAAAAAGGAAATGTTTACAGTCTGGTTAAACACAGCCGTTAAGCTGCAGCCACACTTTCGGACTTTTAAATGTTCCCATTCAACCTTTTTTTTTTTCTTCCTCCCATTTTAATTCCCATTCTACTTCCGGCCCCACCACAGGGAAATTTCACTGCATTTGTTTAAACTATCCCACTAATACCATGAAAGAGATACAGAGCATTGTTTGGCAGGGGGACATCTTCAGATTTCAGATCCACCAAAGAAATGTTTCCCCTCAAAATTCCTCACATGGTTTCACTTATATAAACATCTGAGGCACTAAACAGGCCATCAGACATTATGTAATGTAGGATGTATTAACTAAGGTGAGGAAAAAGTCCACCTTATTATAGAACTTGTGACCCCTAGTTTCAGAAACGCCAGAGCGCCTATAAAAGAGGAAGTTTTGTACATTTTGCAGATAGTAGTAGTCGTAACAGTGCTGCAGTGGTGGAGTTTACTGCATAAATGTGAACCAGGAGGCTTTTATTTTGGCAGAATCACAACTTTTTTAAAGATTCTATTACACAAAATAATATTTTAGCACGTAGAGTTCAAGTCCACGTGTTGGTACACGGCAACTTCATCACAGTGAAGAGAGAAAATCAGCCTTTAAAGTCCTCATAACGCTGATTTAAAAGTATTTGAAAGAGCTGTTTAGACCTGTTACCCATGCAAGCAATACAGCTGAGTTAGTAGCTGGTAAAACTTGTGCACTTTTTCTTCTGTTTTAAAGTTTACATGCAGGACTTTTACTACAAAATGAGTATATGTACTCCGTCCACCTCTACAACTGTAAGCAAGTACACAAACGTCACAGAGACCCCGAGAACCTTCCAAAAACCTCTGCAGCAACAGCCCAACAATATGAACTTTTACCTCGCTTTCAGCTGATGACTAATCTTCACAAGCCTCCTGACCATGTCGATTTCACACCCTCACACACCCACACAGGTCGATCGCTCCTTTCAGCTCGACGCTCCTCTCCCCACGGCTGCCGGCTGCTGTCCGGCCATCCTCACATCCTGTGAGAATATCCTGCATGGCTTGGCCTCTTTCCCCCCTCCCACTGTTCTCGGGGAAATGCCATATAAGGGGGGGTTGGGTTGGGAATTCTAGTTTTGAGCTGTAACTTCAAGGAGACTCAACCCTAACCTCTCTCCCCAACCTCACAAAAAAAAAATGCCATCTATTAATCCTAAAATTGGATGTCTCGAGGAATAGTTTGAACGTTCTCACAGGCACCAGACTCCATTAGGAATCTGAGGCATTTAAGCCTCGGCTCTGCCGAATACTTTTCCGTTCTTTGAAATCTCTGGAAAGCAGCCTTTTATGGATGTTTTCTTTATTTTTTTAAACGAGTCGAGCTGTTTTTGATGCTTCTACGTCAGCAGCTCTTATTGATAGCGTTCACAGAGACGTGTGGGTGCGCTGAAAAATCACACATCCTTTTTATGACTGTGGGAGTAAGTCAGACTTGTCATGTGGCTTTTCTCTGGTCTGCCCTACTGTAAACAAACATCGCTCTAATTATAATGAATAAGACCAGTTCATACGTACAGACAATCAGTTTTAAATGACTGTACGAATGTCTGCGTGTCTAGACAGGCTGGAAAAAAGCATGAGTAAAACTCTCGCCTCCATAAAGGGCTCTCGAGCTCTGACTGCATCGGTGGAGATTTTCAGCGATAGATTGCGCTGCATGTGAAGCAGAAATGCTATTTTTAACAAATAAAATCAGACTGTTTCTAAACTACAGTCTGTTTTAGGACGCGAATATTGGAAAAAATGCAATTTATAAAGTTATTTGTAATCTCCGAGTTTATATCAGCAGGTGTTTCTTAATCCATTGGCTTTTGTGTAAGTTAAGTGTTTAAACTCCACATTTAATCAAACAAATCTGAATCTGTTATAAAGTATTAAGGATGCTAATGCTGTTTATCTGTTTCACAACCACAAACATAAATACAATCATATTAGAAACTGAAACAGGAGAAGCTAAAGCAGCTAAAGGATCATTCTATTATTAAATATGCTGTAATTAATTCTAACCAGGTGGTGGCATAACTCTCTAAATCTTTACCCACCTTCTGAAGTTTTCTCCAGTGAATTATCAGAAATCAGATCGCGTATGCAGAGTAGCTGGTTTCTGTTTCTGCATCATCACTGACTTAGAACAAAAATAACGCTGAACAAAAACTAGATTTTAGTGTCAGATTGTGGCACTTTGGAGGTGTGTGAAATTGACCTGATTGCGGAGCGTTTCTCGTGTCGTTACGCTGGAAAGAAATTTACCCAGAGGGCCTGAAATTTTGAAAATCTTTTACAGGGTGAAGGTTACATTTTGAAAGGCTTTGTTAAATTTACTGAAGTTATCGTGCACAAATAGAAATCTGTTGAATCTGACCAACTAAACCAAAGAAACAAGACTATCGACCTGCAGAGCGAGGGGAACTCTCTCCTCGGCTCTCTGAGCTTTTTGGGGGGATCGCTTGTGTTTAGTCTCGACCTTTCCTCTTACACGTGGGATCTCACGCCCTGTGTTGCCCCACTGAAACGATGACTGACCCTACAGTTCATTTTTGCTCTGAGAGTTACTTAAAACTGTGTTGATGTGTAAAACCCAGATTGTGACCCACACCTCGAATCATCAACAAGCCTTAGTTCCTGATGATTTGCCTGCTGAGTCTGATTCTTCAGTATCAGCTTTACTTTGTGGCGTCTGAGCTCAGTTTTGGTTCTTTCCCGCTAAAGACGCGACACAAGATGAGCTCGCCATCAAAAAGAGACGATAAAGATGTCACCATTAAATTCTCTGGTTTTGCTTTTGCTTTCCCACCCTTATGTAAATATTTAGGTGCAGTTTTTCACCTGAATTAACATGGTGGAATTTTCTTTAGTTTTTGAATTGTAAATGACTTCTTGTGGTACACCTGCAGCTGAGAGCCTTCACTTTCTGTTCTGAGAGAGAAGCCACTGTCCACTTATTATGTGGTCCGACACTTTCACGCTTTTCTTATCACCACAATCACATCTATCATGAATACGTTGGTTGCATGTGTTCAGGATGTGTTTCGTAACCTTTTCTCTTCCCTGACCTTGTCGAGAAGCACGCTTTCTGGATTCAGCACCTCCTGATTTGGCTTTCCTCTCCTGCTTCATCAGACGCACATTTCAGCTGTGTGGACTGGTGCATGTGCAGCTTTTAAGCCTGTAAAGCATTTCCAAAAGTTTGGACAGCTAACACACGCACCGCAGCGTTCCCAAACATCCAGCCTGGAGCAATCTTCCTCCAAAAAAAAAAAAGAACAAATCCCACCTCACACAGAGAGCTGTGACCCGGACTTCATGGAGCCGGTCTAGGATTAGATCAACAGACAACCTAAATCCACTAAAGAACCGTGGATGCCTCCGAACGAGGCTTGCACCTGAAATAACCTTTCAAACTGAACACCTGCACACCAAATATTAGCACCACACAGACGCGCTGGGTTACGGCACAAGCCAGTCAGCAGATTATTCTTCTTAAGGGTGTTTTTGGTTCACACCACGATCTTTCCCTCTCTTTAACCAAGTAGTTTTTATATGGAAACCTAACCAGTGAGAGGAAGTGAGAGCAAAGTGTGAGGGAAAAAATAAAGTGCCAAACAAAGCCGGCACTAACAGGAGGAAAACCAGGATCCCCTGGCTCTTAATCTGGGATAACGTGGTCCTTCCCATTTTCCAACCACCTCCTGTAGACTTCAAGCATCTCTTAAAAGCACCAACACCAAAGGATACCTTACAGGTAATGGCGAGCTGCAGGGTGCACCTGACAGAAGAGCATCATATAACACTCTCTAAAGCCGGCACGTTATAAAGTTAAAAAACAAGCGCTCTGTTTAGATCTCCAGCAGCTCACATGGGCTCATTATGTGAGTTATGTGGCTGAAAGCTCCAGAAATACTCAGCAGGTGCAAGCGGACCATTAGTTTGGATCGTTTGTGTAAATATTGGAATTTGTTCTTAAGTTAGATCGGCGGTTTAGAGGTTTACTGTATATAAATATATATTTATGTGTAAAATGTAGAGTGGGTGAAAGTGTAAAAGTGGCTTTTTGGAGTAAATCTACAGTGTGAAAATACACAAACACTCCTCCTTGTTTAATTTGATTTTTAGCATATCACCTCTCTGGCAGGTGGACTCTGATTTATTCATAACTACGAACACTTATTAAGAAATATTTACAAACCACAGAGTGAAATGGTGCATCAGGTTAATGTTCTGCATTCAAACATGTATATTAAACATACATTTGCCCTACAGAGATGATATGGGCAAATAAAGCCCTTAAAGTGGACTCATTGCACTCATATTCAGACTCAGCCTTTCCACTAAGGGGCTCCAACACAGTAGCTTTGCATGATTCACAGTGCATCTGACCCCTCAGCCAGCTTTCTTCTGATTGGCTGCCCCTCACAAACAGGTTTGAGGGTTTACGACATCACCCTGAACCAAAAGTAGAAAGAAGGATCTGAAGCCTGTTTAATAAAAGCATCTCCTACTGTAACGGCACATGTGGTGACAGCAGCCGCTTTAAAGCGTCGAAGAAGAAAAACTCGTCGTATTTGGCGAAAACTATGATCTCCATCTCTGAATTTGGTGGACGCAAATATGAAAAGCTGCCGAGCTCCTGCTGTTTTCGATGCTTCACGCGGATAACAGCTGATCTATACTAATGCACAAGTTTTATCGTCTTAACCGTGAGTTTTTAAAAACAGCGTAAAGCTGCGCGAACACAGGCGCGCGTTAGCAAACAGGTGTCACGTAAGAAGGAGCCTTACCTGGTCTGCTGTCTGCTGTTCATGTGCAGGTTAAGTTTCAGATTAACTATCCTTTCACTCTTTGCCATGTTTTATCAGGTGTCATGTTTACACACAAATACACAATGTGAGTGTGTGTGTCACAGATCTCCCTGGGGGATTGTCCCCTTACATATTCACCGGGATTCCCGGACTTTTTGTTTCCATTTCATAAAAAAAAAAAAAAGGTCGCCATTACTCGCGGGTGTGTGGGGTGGTTTTTTCCCCCCTTTATCTCTCAGGTATTTGTTTCCTGGAAAAACAGTGAGATCAGAGGGATGTTATTCCTGCAGGTGGAGGGTGCTTAAGAAAAGCTAAGATTATGGACGGCTCAGGTAAGGTGTACCTGAAGGTAAGGGAAGGACCACTCCGCCCCCTGCTGGTCATGGAAAGAAAGCACACCTATGTGAAAATTTGACTATGCGCATAAAACTACCTCACAACCAAAGCTGTAATAAACAAAACACGGTGTAAACTAGACTTAAACAGTGAAATTTTAACGCATTTTTCTCTAGAAATATAATAAAGTACTACGTAATAGCCATATATTCAGATCAACATCTACTTTTGAATTTGTGACTTGAAGTAGAAGATCAGACTTTTCCACCTCTGTTTATTTGCTCAGAGAAAACAAAAAGTTTAAATTTAAATTATCTTGGTTCTTGGATACCAACGTCATAAGTAATTATAAAAATGTAACCCCTTTTCTTGTTGGTACACAAAATAAAACTAAAGATTGGCAACTTAAAGGCAGAAAATAGTCTGATGTATCTCACACACACCAGAAGTAGAAATTAGTTTTTCGCTTTTATGTCCCATCAACTGCTTCTGCATCTGTCAGATTTACACTGAGACACTCGCTGTTCCTTGTTCAGCAGCACCCTCACGTTTCCTGCTTTTTCATGGAATAAGTTCTGGTTCTGGAACCAGACCACCTCCTGGGAAGTGGACCATCAGGTCCATCACCACAACAGAGCACAGACCTGGAGGCTCTGTCCATTGTAAAAGCATTAAAATTTGTATAGTACTGTGCAAAAGTCTTGAGATACCCCTCCTTTATGTTTTAGGAATGTGCAGTAATTTAGTGACACATAGAAAAACAGTATACAAGACAAAAACAGAGTTTGTACAGCTCTAAAGTTGTATGAGCCTTTATTCTTCAGCACAGCCTGAACTCTTTCAGGCAAGCTTTATTGTAATGTCTTTAAGTAGTCTTCAGGAATAGTTTCCAGGCTTCCTGAAGGGCATTCAAAGCTGTTCTTTAGGTTTTGGTTGCCTGATCTCTATGAAGCGCTGCCAACAGTACAGTTGCAGAGCGCCCTCTGGTGGACAAACTGCAAAATCAACACTCATAATGTGGTTAAAGACGCTTCTCACGTCTCTTCTTCAGTTTTTAAATTCTCATTTAATCTAATGTATCAGTATATAGCCAATATATGCCGGCTTCTACTGTAGGCACTCACTGTGATACCTCTCTTCTGACCTCCTCTGTATTCTTTTGCAATTTCAACCAAAAAACAAATTTACATTCATGACCCCATCAAGCCTGTTATTGATTTTCAGTCCAGTTCTTGCGTAATGAGCCCAACATGGGCCATACCTCAGCCTTTGTTGACAGCCACACTTCCACTGAGAGAATTACTGATGAGGCGTCAGTGAACAGTAGATGGATCAACTTCCTCAAATTTTTAAGGTTGCATTACTTTATCCTAAGATATGCCAAGTTTTTATTCAATAGCTTATTAAGAATCATCTTGTTGGTGCCAAAATACAATGTTATGGCTCTCTTACTCTTATCTTTGGCATATTTTATACATTCTGCTAAAGAAATGGGATCAAATCAGGCTGATAAGCTACGTGTCGACAACACAGGTTCATCCTTTGGGTTCGGCGCCTTCTTATATGTTTGACTGACTCCGATTAGTTTTAAGTGGCTTAAAAACAAAAAACATTCCTGTGAAAATGGTCAGGTGCAAGGACTGGACTGAATGTCCAAAGAAATTCACATAGGTATGTGAACTATTGCTCAAGACCACTTTAAAAATATTAAAGTCTGGCTTCATGGAAGCAAAACAAAGAAATGAGGGGTGGCTCAAGACTTTTGCACAATATTTACACACAGTAGTTTAAAATTAACCAACATACATAATATTCATGGGGAAAAAAGTAATGGAAGAGAAATCTGACAGTTTTGTGAGTATAATATAATAATAAACAGAAACACGTGGATAGTTGGCCAGGAATAAGTTTTATATAAAATTTGAACAGTGGATACAGAGGTGATATTATGTGTATAAAAAAATACATACAATAAAAGGAAAATAAATGAATCTTATTTCTATTTTGAGCAGATGTTCAAGTTAGCTGATGAAATGTAAAAGGCACTAAATGTACAACATTCCAGTTTTAAAGACGGTAAACAAAAAGAGGCCAAAGTCATTCAGGGACGAATGAAAATAACAATAATAATAATAATCACAGGGCATTTTGTTGTCTTTGTTATGCCAGACATAGTGCAGATTTTACAACATAACATACCAAACGATTCTCAAATAACACACAACTATTTACCATCGATAAACACCGAGCACGCACTTTAAGACCCGCGTCCAATCAGAACACCAAACGCTGCCACCGCGCGAGCTCCGTCACATCGGAAATCTTTCATAATTTATAGTTTACATCACGATTTCTACAACGGCACTAAACACTGCAACGAGTCACAATTAGGAGCAAAGCGACCAGCAGCTGACAGTTTGTACACGGATGTTTCGTTTTGGTTTGAAATGCATGCTGCAAACAAGAGTGTTTTTAAAACACAACCCAAAAACAAAAAAAGGAAACAGAGAGGAAAAGATGGAAGACATCGTGGTGCTTGTGGGCTGTGATGTCACAACCACAGTCGGGTCAAAGCGGGCAAAGCCTGGATTTCTTCAGCCTGAAGTTGGTTATGACCCATTAAGTTTTACTGCTGTGTCAGAGGATTTCACAAATTTGGGATAAATATACAAAACATGTGAGTAATTTCCCTTTTATGTGTCAGCGCAGACACGGAAACATCTGAAGAGGTCTAACAAACACTTCCTTCCTTGTGGAAACCCTCTTTCACCACAGTTGTCAAATCTGTCCTGAAAACACAGGCTTGGATGTCGGCCTGCGTTAGGCTGTTTTTACCCAGGGGTTTCCCCGGTAACTAACCAGACTACTTCACTAGATTTAAAAAGTCAAAGAAAACAATCACAATTAGTCACAAATCTAACAGATGAAGTTAAATCCAGTCCACACAATTACAGCATGTTCATTTTCAACAGCCTTTTAAAATTATTTATCACATTCCAAAGGGCAGACAAGCCGACAACCGGTCAGTAACCCCCTGGTAATCGCTGGTCAATAGGGAAAAATAGGTAATCTCCAACTGGCTGTTCATTGGCTGTGGGTGGTGGCAGAAAGCCACATGGTTGCTGCACCAAAAACCTCACAGGTTGCTGTGGTCAACGGTAGCCTGCACAGAAAACACCAAACTGTCTCCACATGCTCGACAAGTACGCGCCAAGTGGTGCAGAAGCTGACGAGCGCAACGGAAACTGGAAACGGAGAAGGCTCACCTTCAAAGTAAAAGTTGTGCCTTACTTTTCAAAAGTAAAGCACAACTTTTACTTTGAAGACCAAACACCAGTTGCACTAATACTTAGTGAGCATTACAGGCAAGTTGGTGTCTTCCATACAATCTAATAGCAACCAAAGCAATCAGCTGTCGTGCAGCACCTGGCAACCACTCTCCAACCAGTTGGGGAATATAAATTTTTACAAGTCAGGTTCTATGTGATTAATCATCGTCAGTACCGGCAGCCTTCCTCGCAGGTCCACGTTTCTGCAGAGCCTCTTATTTTCTACATCAAAGCGCCGCCTTTACCCTGATTAAATGACGGCTACACTGACAGGAAACATTTCCTCCCCATTTCCAATAAATGAACTTTATTTACTGGCCCCAGCAGGTCAATAAAGTTGGGTTCCAGTTACACATTTTAGTTTCAGGCGTTTGATGAGCTTTACAGCCTTGCTGATAAATTTCTGGCTTTGCAAAAAGACAGATAAAGGAGATACAGACGCTTCATCAGTATAAAATGAAAAGTATCGTACTTGAATAATTCCTCTGGATCTCAACATCTAAAGGACGCTTGAAGGATTTAGGCTTTAAGAGCAAATGTGAAGCCTACCCAAATTATTCTGCAGGATACCTCTGCACCAAACAAACATGGACTTAAAGGCTTTTTTAATCAAGCCACATTTATTAGTGTTTTCTGCTCAGACTGTTGGCTGAAGAAACTTAAGCCGGAGCCCTTTAAACCGGCTGGTGTTGCGATACTTCTTGCAGGCGCTCTATGCACATGTCAGAGTGTCTGGTGACAAATAATTAAGACTTAAGTAAGAAAAACAAAGCATGCCACCAACTTTCTCGAGCAAACCGCTTCCATTCTCAGGAAAGACATCCACAGCCATACCACACTGGAATGAGTTACAGTATAACAGCACTATATCTTACACGAGGAGCAAGAAATATATACAAACACTGGTCAGCATGGAGTTTTACTGCATTTGGAATCACAAGACGAAGCTGAAGGAATCAAGATGGCAACACAAATATTCGCGTTAACAAAAACCAAAGAAATTACAACATAAATTTGGCTTTTTGGAAGAAAACAAAAGTTTTGGAATGTATTTAAAGCATCTGAAATCGGAAAGTGTTGGCATTAGATATTTGGCCCATTAGTTTGACAAACAAAGAGCTTTATATTATGCATAAATAAGAAAAAGAGGACGGATAGTCTCATAATAATGTGTGTTATGTTAGTAAATTGCATGCAAATCTGTGTATTGTTCCACAAAATAACATCTCCCAGTTTTCATAGGAAGGAGATCTTTCACCTCAATTGAACCTAACATGCATATTTCAACATAAAGAAATAAACTGCCCATGGCTCTTTAATAAAAACAAAGAAATCACATAAATCTACCTGGGTTGCATTGTCCATGTGTTTATCTGTACACAACTGGGACAATGAAAAATAAAAATAAGTGACAGCAACTGAAACTTAAACGTACGGAATTTTCCACTGAGGTGAAAATCTAAATGCGGCGTCTTTACCGGTACCACAACGACATGCCGGGAGTTTACAGAGAAGTGAAGCATTCACAGTAACACCAACGTCAGACGGCTGCTTCTGCTCTTAAAAATTAAATAAATCAGCCGAGCAGTACCAAAGTTATTCTTTAGATGTCATTATATCTGCATGCAAAGTTACAGAAGGCGGTGTAAAAAAACAAAACAACAACAACAACAAAAAAAAATCTACATCACTCGCCTCTACAGAACAACATCACTATGGAAAAGCCAGACGATGGAGAGGGAGCCGTGGCTTCGGCAGACTGTTGCACCAGCTGTTAGCGAAGTCGATGAGATATGAAGGCAGACAGACAGAAGTTACAGTACAGGTCGAGTCCGCTTTAAGGGTCACCGCTCACTCACAGTACGTCTAAACTTCCACCAGGAGAAAAAAATGTTGCCGTTTCAGTCAGAAGTTAATTTTCTGCTGTTAAAGATTTAATCCTTTTACTCAAAGTAGTGTTTTTCCTTTTTCATTTGACTGGGTTTGAGTTCAGGCAACACATATTAACCCTAATTACTTTCTAATCTGAGATGACACATTGCACAAACTTTGGTCATTTTATCTCATGCAGTGTGGCATAACTGACAAAATCTGACGCTGTGTATTACCAGCACTATGCTGGGAGACATGTACTTTCTTTTTTGTTCCTCTGGTATGATCATTGTGTTAGCTATCAGGACTGAGCAGCTTGAAGTTTCACATTTTGTAAAGATGCAAATTTTTTTTTGTGCTTTAATTCTACAAATTACGTTCTTTTTAATATTCCAGTGATCACTGAATGCAGGGGTTCTTTCCTCGTTTAGACGGGAGTTTAAAAAAGTATGAAATTTGTCCAAAAGCACTGCACAAGCTGTTCTCTGTGAACAGAAATTAAATTTTATCTGAAGGAGTGAGTCATAGTGTGTTATACACACCACTTCAGTTGACTCCACGTGTTTCCTTTTTTCTTTTCCTGGAAATTACAAGCACCTCCTTCTCAGTGCCATCATCGTCTCAGGTGTAGAAAGATTTTATGACTCTATAATCATGTAATGTGACACAGTGACCCATCAGAACAGGCAAAACTTGCGCAGTCTGAACTCTGACTTGTTGATGAACCAATCGGGTTTTCAGGATGACAGAGACGCGCAGAGATCAGAAGCCCGTAAACAAAGGAGGATAAAAAGGTGGAGCGTCTGCCCGGCTCATTAATGGGACTTTTAACACTGTGAGCACACATTGGACCACACTACATCTCTTTACATTGATCTAAATGCGGCACAGTTTGGATCAGACGAGAGCACAGGTGCAACTTTGTGACGACTACAGTCTGCTGTTTCTAACAAAAAGATGTAACTTGAGGTTTTGACGTTGGTAGATTTTCTTTGATCTTTACTGATGTTGCTGTTTGTACAGTTTCAGACCAGTCTCACCGGCCAATAAAAAGCACCAAAGTTTCGGCAGAAGTGATCAATGAACATGATCAATAAGGCGATGTAAGACAAACAGTGAGAGTATCGTTCAAATATCTGCTTCATAACGTCATCTTCTCTCTGGAAGAAACAGTTTAACGCACCAATGTTTTTTGTTTCGCTTCGTTTTATTAAACGGGGCTCACTCGGTTCAGGTGTGAGCATCTTAAGTAGGACTGTTGAGTTGGTGCAACAGCCTGCTAAACCTTTAATGGGGGACGAGGGGCACAAAGCTACAAGAACAAAAACAAAACAAACAAATAATACTTGGAATGATAACCGAAGGCTTTCTCGTTTTTATGTGTGCCCCTGGTTTTTTTTGGAGAACAGTTTTGATGTAACGGAGTGGTGGAACATCGACTTGGAGTGTTTTCATAGCTTTTTTTTCTTTTATTTTTACAACAAAGCACATGGAGACATTACTTTATCGTATAATATCATCATGCTTTCAGAGGACAAAATTTTAAAGAGAGAGAAATAGAGAGAGAGAGAGAGAGAGAGAGAGAAACTGCACCACTTGTGTCCCTGTTGAGATATCCCCACCCTTCCCAAGAGCAGCTGATAGAGAGGTCTCATATTTTACTGGATTTTTGTTTACTTTTTTTTCTTTATTTGGTCCCCGGTTCCTCTTCAGTTTTTACGAATGTCAGCATAGACCACGGGCTCCATCTTATGGAAGGAGTTTTTGCTGCCTGAGTGATCCAACTGGGCGTATATCACCGGGCCCTGGAGGACAAATGAGATGCAGAGCAGGAAAGAAACACAGTCAGCCAATGACACAAGTAGATACAGACAGAAGCAAATAATAAACGGCAACCTTTATATCACTTTACGCACATGGGTGATTAAAGAAGCCCAAAGTTAGAAACCTAGGTGGTTTTTTTTGTTTGTTTGTTTTTGTAAGTGGAGCTTCTGATTGGGAGACAACAGCTTCTTATAGTTTGACTTAATTAGTGCTTAGCTGTGAAGATGTAAGGGCAACACACACACAGATAAAAAGGCTTAGATAATTAGTCCGTATTTGGATAATTACTTAGCAATTACAGGGTCTCTGAAAAGTGGCTTACATTAGTTTTTTCCACATTTCCTTCCCACTCCTATTAACAGCTTTGGCACTGGTTAAATTCAGTAATAGTGATAATAGTAACATTACGCTGCCAAAATATGGAGTGTCACTCGATATACAAGTATTTAACATGTGTCTCACAAAGACAGGAAGACTCTTTAGCACCTCATGTTTTGATACTTGTACTCGGTTAATAGGCTTTAGCTGTGATACAATAGTTTCCAAACTTCTGGGACAGATGCTGAATATTTTATCTCATCTTACTGCATTTAAGATGATTTTAAGGGACAAGCTACAGCTGGCCATGGTAATCGTTCAGACTTGCCGTGATTGAGATTTAGAGCCTTGGGAGCTTCCTAAAGAGAAGCGTGACCAATACACCACAAAAGTGCAGGACTGCCACAGGATCATCAATGCACGCAGACTATACAGTACAGTGTAGTGAGAGTGTGACAGCCGTGACTACAGCCGCAGAGACAGCTGTGTCATCCCGTGGGTGCAGTCATAATTACAGTGACAGCGTCTCTCAGTGAGAAAGCTGGTGAACCAGCTCCTCTGTTTCTCTTTCTAAATATAAATGGTGCAGACCGGTGCCCGCGCAGCCGCAAGTTGGGAACGTGTGCTGCACAATACACGATACTGTATCATAAAAACGGCTCAGCACGGGTCACAGGAAATGCAAACGTTATTGTGAGGGTTAAAAAAGTACTGCAAAGTAGAGCAAAAGTTATCAAAACATCAATTTAAAGGGAAAACCCCCCAAAACAGAACCAAAAACACCCCACGCTTTAAGAGACTTGAAAACTGAACAGCAGTCCTGTGTCTGTATGGGATAGTCTAGTCTTCTTTTTAAAAGAAAAAGAAAAAATAATAATAACAAACATAACTATTACTGAGAAAATACGATTTTTTTTTTTGGACAGTAAACCTAAAATTGTTGAGTGTTGGTTGGTTGATCAGGATAAAACCGATGACATGCTGGCCTTAAGACGAATGTAAAAGTTGTGCTTGACACTGATTTTTCTAATATTACTTATTATCATGGATAAGTGATTTTGATGATTTCACATTTAAATATAGCAGAAATTTAAAAAAAAATTTCCGCCTTCATGTATTATTCAGAGGAAACACTTCACTAAAAATAATAAAATAGTCAAAATCTGTCCTAAGATTAAAAATAAATAAATAAATTCTCACTGTGACCACTGGGTGGGGGCTCTATAGTCTGTAAATAACTTTTCCATTTTATCTACATTTTTCAGTTTTTGTTAAATTATTCTGCCGCCTTTCACTCACACTTTAGAAATCAAATCCAATTTGTTGTTTTGTTTCATTTCAAGCAAAATTCACTCGCAAGTTTGAAGATTAGTTCTGCTCTCTGTTGTATTAAGACAGCCCACTAAAGATTTCTCAGGGTGAGTTGACTGTTTGATTTGCTAAAACAGATCAATTATTCAGCTGGTAAATCTGAGAAATATCAGTAAAGGGAGAACACATCAGAAATTTTCAGTCTATTAGCTAAACAAAAGAAATGCCACACCTGATAAATAACTGTTCATGATGTCTAAAAAAGTAAACTAACAATAGCATTTGGGGCGATCGTGGCTCAAGAGTTGGGAGTTCGTCTTGTAATCGGAAGGTTGCCGGTTCGAGCCCCGGCTCGGACAGTCTCGGCCGTTGTGTCCTTGGGCAAGACACTTCACCTACCGCCTACTGGTGTTGGCCAGAAGGGCCGATGGCGCGATATGGCAGCCTCACTTCTGTCAGTCTGCCCCAGGGCAGCTGTGGCTACAACTGTAGCTGCCTCCACCAGTGTGTAAATGTGAGAGTGAATGAATAGTGGTATTGTAAAGCGCTTTGAGGGTCCCGAAAAGCGCTATATAAATCCAATCCATTATTATTTTTTTATTTATTTTTTTCTTATTCATTTCTTCTTAATATTCCCCCCCTTTTTTAGGTTGGTTTTTTTGGCCAAACAATAAAAAACATGAATGGAAACAACTGAAAATAAGATTACGTACGAAATAAAATCAGAACTAAATATTACAGATGGATAAAAAATTATTTTCAGTTGTATTTGGATACGTTGTCCACATAAATGTCACCACCTTCCAGTAAAACAGAGGCAGCCACTGGTTTTTTGCTCCTTCCCTTCGTCCCCCAACTCATACCTGTAGCGGACCCGAGGGACTGGTAGATCTGGAGCCCTCCACTCTGGACTCCACCTTCTTTCGAGGCTGCGGAGCCTGAGAGTTCACGCTTTCCAAGGACGTACAGCTAGTTTAGGTGTAACGGAGTCGAGCAATCATTGGTGCACAGTCAAAGTGAGACGAACACAAATAATGGACAAGACAAAAACAAAATCATGAGACATGAGAACATGAAACGCAGCAGCTAAGCGCCGACTGGAGGTGCACCGATGGGATTCAGACCATATCAGATTGGTGGGTCTGCAATTTTGGAAGCACATTTGCAATCAAATAAAATCCAAATTAAGATATTTTGATGAATATTTTTATGACTGATTCTTTAGCACAAAGGTTACAGTTTATAATTTTGTACTTAATTCATAGTGTAATATAATTTAGCTTCTTTAATTTTATAGATAAACCTCATCTCCACCCATAACAGTTTAGCTGTTTTAGTTTTATCTATGTGACAGTTGCATTTTTTCCCTTTTCGGTTTTGAATTTTTTTTACAACAACAACAAGGTAATAATTGTGGCTCAGTCACACTAGTATGAAAAAACAGGACTGAAAATTTGACTACAAAAATATTCGTAGTTGCTTAGTGATTGCATTGAACCAGCTGCAAGCAGTTGGGACAATTACAGTCACAAGCCAACTGCACAGCTCATCTGTAGGAGAACTGGTCTCCAAACAACTGTGATCCGACTCAAACAGACTGCAGTTGCTTTCAAGCAGATTAGCAAAGGTTTGCAAATTACTGTCATCTAGTTTATAAATGCAGACCGCTTGCCAACCCATCGCAATCAAGCAAAGTAAGTTTGCACTGATGAGTCCAACTAGTGTCTTTGCAAATCTCTTTCCAGGAGGTCAACAAGACACTGCACACAGCTGCAATAATTTGGGTCATTGCACATCTCCGACCAGTTTTCCCCAGTGTGACCATGTGGGAGATCTTATATTACATTATCATTTGTAATATGTGGTTTATAATCTGAATGGGAAGCCTGGTGATTTCTCTGATACTGAATTTATTCCATTTGAGAGCTTACGGATTAGGTTCTTGGCTCAATAAAATAAATTTTTTATTTAACTAATTAAAACTGTTATCTAGAAATCTGAAGGTCTGTGCTTTGGCTCTAGAAAACTGTACAAACATTTACTATTTTCCAACATTCAACACTAAAACTACCAGTATTGCTGAATGTAATGTAATGAGCAGGGCAACAAATACAGCCACTGATTCAACTGTTTTAATATGTAGAGCAGAAGTACAACAATGGAAATTAACCCAATAAAGTTTATTAACATTCTCCATTGTTTATCTTACTGTACTGCATCTGAATTACTTGATTTAGAGTATATGCTCATCTAAATTATGGATAAATATTAGTAATTAATAATACTTTTACAAAAAGTTAGTGCAAACATAACATAACCAGTCATTAGATGCTCTTCTATTGTAATGATATCTTAATTAATGACAGTTAATCACATAAACGCAAAGACTGATTGATCAGTTAATACATCAACAAGAGATTATAAATCTAAATGTTTATACTAAGTTTTATTATTTCTTCCTCAGTATGAAGAGTAAACCAAATATTTTTGAGTTTAATCAGTAGCTCAAGCAAACCTTTCAACAAATGTATTCAATTTTAATTTTACTTATAACATATAAAACAGACAAAACAATAAAATGCCAATCCGTTTGTGCTTGAATCAATACTTATTTGATCCAATTTAATTTCTCAGTCTAGGGGTTGTAAATCTTTTAAGTCAAGCAGCCAATCAGTGCAACTCTAGTAAAGGCAACAGGGAGAGAGGCAGTTTACCTGAAAATAACAACATGAATGCTAAATGAACAATGAGAGGCCAATGTTTCGGCCCATTAAGATGACTGAACACTGGCAAAAAAAAGAAAATCTGCAAATACTGTTGTCAAATAAACATGTTTCATGGGAGAAAAAAAGCTGATGACGATGGGTTAGTGTCACTGAAGCAGATGAGAAAGACACCGTTTAGTTTTGTATGTTAGTGGCAAACGATGGATAAAAGTTCTACACAGTTAAATAACCTGGTTACATGTTTAAATGGTTTCCATCGGCCTGGAGACTAGGCTGCCTCTAGCTTGTCCTATTTATAAAATAGTCATCCATCCATCCATTCGCTTCCGCTTCTCCTTTTCAGGGTCGCGGGGGGCGCTGGAGCCTATCCCAGCTGTAATAGGGCGAGAGGCGGGGTACACCCTGGACAGGTCGCCAGTCTGTCGCAGGGCCAACACACAGGGACAGACAACCATTCACGCTCACATTCACTCGCACATTCACACCTAATGGCAATTTGGATTATCCAATTAACCTATCCCCACAAGCTGCATGTCTTTGGACGGTGGGAGGAAGCCGGAGTACCCGGAGGGAACCCACACAAACACGGGGAGAACATGCAAACTCCACACAGAGAGACCCCGGCCTGATGTTGGAATTGAACTCAGGACCTTCTTGCTGTGCGGCAACAGTTCTAACCACCGTGCCACTGTGCTGCCTATAAAAATAAAATAGTCAAAAAAGTGAATTAAAGAATTAAAGTTTTATCTTCTCAGCTAATATATGTTACGTACATCGGTAATTAATTAAAAGTATTCTTTATTCTATGTAAATGAGGGTCAGGATGATCGGATAGGTTAGTGTAGGTATCATAGCAGGTTAATGGCTCTACATTAATTCTGTCTAACATTAAACATTAAACTGTTCTAAAGAGTAAATCTGCCTAAAGGAGACATTGACTGTAACCAGGTTACTTAATTACGTATAAATGCATTAAACGACAATGCGTAGATTAAATGGCAACAAGCTCAACATGCTTGTAGAAGGTGTTGCTGTGAAGTTAGTGGTGTTAATACAATTTAATGGAGGGAAAAAAATGACTGGCACCAGTGAAAACAGCCACCCCACAGATCCCTGTTAGCTCAGCTCACAGGCTCAACCCACTCAGCAGCCAAGCAGAAGGTGCCCGATTTTTCTTTCTTACTCAGTGAGAAGCCAGTGCTGGTGCCTGAAGTACAACTGTTTCCACACAAAGCATTAGCACTGGCATGGCTCCACAATTCAAGGTTGAGCACAAAACTATCAACAAGAAATTTGTAGCTGCATTGACAAGAGAGACCTCTCAGCGAGTGCAGCTTCTGCTTTACAACCTTTTAAAAATGTGGGCCGATTCTCAAAAGACAGCATATCAGACCTGGCCTCTCATTGACACCTTCCTGATGGACAAGAGGGACGTCTCTCAGATTTGTGGCTCTTTTGTTTATACCTCAGATGAAGAAAGAGTTTCTATGGCATGCGAGGTAGACGTGGTCAAAAATACCTCAGGCATGCAAAGTCTGGAGTGGACACTTTTTTATAAACAAACGTGTTAATAATTAGTACCCACCAAACACCAGATACTGTAAAGTGTTAGAGCTATACAGAGGGTTACCGGTCTAATGGGAAAAAAACAACCTCTCAAGTGAAATATTACTGAAAACAAAACATTGATTCAGGAAACCAGTATCATCTGTTTAACTTACCTTTCATTTTAACAACATCAAGTATAATTTTCACATCAGTATAATTAACACATAAAGTGAGCATTAAACATCAAACAAATCAGGTAAAGTTACTATCAACAGACACAAATAACCAAAGAAAACAACCCAATTATAATTCAGTCAGTCAGTGGGGGTATTTTTCTGTATTCACGGGAGATTAACGTTAACATATTCTCATTGCTAGCTATCAATTAAAATACCCCTTGCTGTTTATCATTATTGTTACAGGTCATTTTTACAGGATGTGCAGATGAAGCACTTACTTTATGGATTTAAAACATCTCATACAGCTGTAGATATAAAGGATTTTACAGGTGAAACCACTGTCTGTGGCACACAAGACAAAATATTCTCAAATCTTTTAGAAATGTTAAACTTTAATACTGTCTAAACTGTATTTATGAACAGCTGCAGACCCTGCATGGATCTGGGTTTATAACGGTAACTAAATAACACACAAAATTCACTATTAACTACTTTCTGTAGAAAACTGAAAAAAGTAACTGCAGTAACTGAGTCACGTTGAGAACGAAATTAATTAATTATACTGAAATCTAAGAGTTGGCGAGTCAGAAAAATGTACATCATTATCACGTGTGCATCACTCACACAAGATCAATATTTCATACTTAAATATAATGATAGTGTCACACTTATAGTGAAACTACTAGTACAGATATAAAGGTGTAAATCATATAATTGTAGTATTCAGTATTTACCAACTTCAAAAACTTTATTGCTCTTCATGATGTATCTTTATATTTTTATATCTATAATATAAATATGGAGCTTAAAGCTGCTAAGAACAAAAATAAGTAAACTAACAAGAGTTTGACTGCGACTATGTCTGGATATATATGAGTGCATCACCAAATAGTTGTTTTATCACGTGTACATATGTGTTACATTTATTAAATGTGCGTTCAGCTTATAACTGCATAACGTTGGCGTTGAGAGTGAAGCTACTTTTAGGTCCTGAATATAGTTTTTAAACTTTTGAAAATTTTGCAGCTTCACTGTAGCTGAGGTCATCGGTAATCTGGAACAGCGTAAAGTTGAATGGCTCACTTACCCTTCGTAATCATGGCGGTTGTGAAGTACCCTCATGACAATGCAGGCCGCCACAGCAATCAGCACAAGCACCAATAAAGCACCACAAACTCCTGCAACTATAAACGTAGTGTTGTTCTGCGAATAAGACTCTGGGGGGAAAAAAACAAAAAAAAACAAAACACACAATGAAGAACATTCAAGGTCAGTCCACACATCCATGATATTCCAGACATTCCCAGCCACACCTAACATTTCATCCTGGGGGATTCTGAGGCTTTCTCAGGGCATCTCACTAGCGGGTACTGGGTCTACCCCAGGGTCTCCTCCCAGTCGGGCATGCTTGGGAGGCACCCAGGAGCCATCCTAACCAAATACCCGAAACATCTCAACTGGCTTCTTTCGACGCGCAGGGCCAACAGCTCTGCGGGACTGTGCAAAAGTCTTGAGTCAACTAACAGACTATTTTGTAATGTTTTAAAGTGGTCCAGAGTTTCCAAAAATGTTGGACTAATTACTCACAGATTATGACAAAACTGCCCAAGATTGTGAAATGTACTGATATTACACACAAACACAACAAAAAGAGTTTCATCTTACTTAGTTTGATAATGGATTTCAGAATGTCCTCCAAACTAAAACAAATTAGACTTCATGTGAAAGACCCACAGTCACTGTAAATAAAGCTACGCTACTATAAATAAAACACTTTTAAACCCCATTCCTGGAAATTAACATCACAGATGGGAGTGGTGCTTAAACCTGAGTATCCAGTAGTATTAAAAGCTCTAAGGCACTAAGTCAGCTCTTTGTTAGAGCCAAAGCGTGTGAAGATAAACAGAATTGTGTGAATATATGTATATATATAATCATTTTAAAGTAAAAAGTGGATTTCAGAATACAAAAATAGGATTGTGAGCACAAGGCTGACTCTGTTCCTTCATCATGTATAAATACAGTTATGCTACCATAAATAAAGCACAAAACTTGAACCCTCGGGCCTGGAAACCAAGAACACAGCTGGGCGTATCACTGAAAGCTGAGCAACAAAAGCTGGAACAATACCAAGGCAGCTCATTGTGAGAGCCAAAAGAAACTGCGGCTAAAACATAGTCGAGTACAACACACATGCTCTATTTAAACTCTTTATTGCTTCCTAGATACAGATGTTTGGTACAAAGAAAAACCTCAACCTGCGAAGAGGTGCAGCCACATGTAAAGCAGACAAGCCATCACATGCACATGTGGCCTTCAGCTGAGGGAACACAAACAGTGGTTGTGCAGCGATTTGCCGTATGCGCTTGAATAGCTTGCATTTTTCTCATTAACTGATGCTTTTCGATGTGTTTATTTTGTACCTTTAATGAATTTCACCTTCAACTGATCAAATGGAGTCATTTATGACCTCAGCTATGACAGTTGTGATCATTTTAATCATAAAAATGTGCGTCTAATCTACTTCTCCTACAACTTTTTATAGTTTCCTCTCTTTTCCTTTTGTTTTTCTTTTACAGGATTTGGCCCATTGATGTGGCAAAGATAATGGAAAATTGTATATGCAACATCAAAGGCTTTTATTTTAGTGCAATTTTCCACCTCAGATTACTACAATGTGAACCCTGGCTGACAGACCTAGTCAGAACAAGATTCAGAGATATACTGAGGTACATGCAGTTTATTAGACAGGACCTGTTGCTGCTTTCGGGGATATATGGATAATGTTTGTTGCCCAGTTACCGAAATACTATCTCTCTGGCAGGGAACAGAGTGGTCACACCCACTCGGTGATGAAATCACAGTTCTTGTGGTCAAAATTCTGTGATTTGAGCAGTCCATAAAAGGCGCCATGCAGACTAGAGGCTAAAACACTCCTGGTGTGATTTAAAGTTGCGTGAAGGGCCTCAAAAACCTGGTGAATTATGGGGTAAAGCCAGAAAATGATTGCATTTTTCATTCCTGATTGGCAACTGCAACTTTACAAATCAGTCTGATCAGGAATATGAGAGAGAATAACACAAATATCTGTCGAGAGACATAGTGAAAGGGTTTAGTCTATCACTCACACAGCATATAAAAACAGTATGCGTGCCCCTTTTTGCAATGCACAAAAATGCCAATGCAAGTGGAAACCTGCTCTCACAAAAGACCAAAGGTAACGTCCTTTTCCTGTAACAGGATGGCATCAATAAATCTCTAACGAGCTTGTCACCAAACGTTGTTTTTCCGTTGTTGTTTTTTAAATTAATCATAACTTTACCCACATCTAATATGAACACGCAACACTGTAACATAATGCTCAATTTTAACGTGTAATAAGCAATTTTTTTTAGGGCATGCGAGGGAATAAATGTGAGCCCATAAGAAAAAAGAAAAGCATTTTTGCAGCTAAATACTTCACTGTGTGTTGTTTAGTGCCAGCAGGCAGAGTAGCACTTTTATTCTTGACAGTCTTTCGCATTTATCTTTTGAATTTGGGCGATATGGATCTAATGTTTACAGATGCCTAACAGGAGATTCAAAGAAAGTTTGCAATTAATCCGGTTTGAACTGCAAAAGCATGTCGCAACAGCATTCCTAGATAAACCATTAAGTAGTCCAGGATTTAACTTGTTACAGGTGGTGCAATCGACACACTGTGGTTAAGATGGCCACGATCCAGTCCATCATGTTTGATCGGCTAGTGAAACAGAAAAGTCTCCTCTTTGCCTGGAAACACAAGCGATAGTGCGCAGAGGCTCACACTGTGCTACACTGTGTTTTCTCGCCATCCAATCAGCATGTGTGTGAGCAGAGCCCTGCTGAGTGGGTGAAAAGAACTGACGAGTGTGTGGTCAAGGCCGCAGAGTAGCAGGAGGCATTTAGAAAGCCATCTTTCCCAGCCACACTAACTCAACCTGTCACTGATTTTTCTTTTTTAAATTTTCTACATTTCCAACATTTAACTCTGGTGCATTAATTTCAATGTAAATCTGACAAAAACTCACCTTTCAGCACGACCCTGAGCTCGGTTCGAGCCTGCGTCCCCGTCACATCTGGGGGGTTCTTCACGTCACAGAAAAACGTGCCGTTGTCGCTGAAATAAGTCGGGCTCAGCTGTATCGAGACGTCCCTCTTGTTGATGTCCCCGATAAACTGCACGCGGTCTTTGAACTCGTCTGACCCTGGGAATCCTCTCCCACTTGTAAAGTAGAAAATCTACAAAAAGGAAGGAAATGCTGGTGAAAATGTACTCATGTATAAATGGGGACATCTCCGACCCCTGAAGGTTCTCATCTAGATCAGCCGTGTTCTCTAGCAACCACCGAGCAACGGGCTAAAATGACCTGATTTTATTGATCAAACAATCCCACATTTTTCTCCCCTCAATGTGATTAAATGTGTTTGTTTTCGAATGGCAAAAAACAGACCAAGCAATACTGTAACATGGACTTTTACTATTAAACAAAATGTATAAGAGTACAGTAATGCCAGATTAAGTAAAAGAACAGACATTTAGACCAAATGCAATAAAGTGTACAATAATTAAAAAAAACAAAAAAAACAACAAATCTCCAGGTACTAAAAACAATAATAATACATTCTTTTGACAATTACTTGAACAAAAATCTCTAATATTTACCGCTTTCTTACCATCGTTTTATATTTGTACTCTTTTTGTATTTATTAAAATTATGATTTTTATTCTTCTTTTGTCCTTTTATTTTTTGTATTGGGTTTCACTCATCGTCCAGCACTTTGGTCAACATCTGAGGTGTTCATATGTGCTAAATAAAATGACTTTTTTTTTTTGGACACTGCAGACACTGCAGCGATATTGTTCTTATATTTGACATAGATAAATTAATAGATAAATATTTCCATAATTTAGTAAACAAAGAGGTCAAGCAAACTGGTTTCCTGGCTGTGACTAATATTCCTGTATACAGGAACAACAGCTGTCATAAGACACCTACACACTGAACAGTCTTCACTGCAGCCACACTGTGCTAAATGGAACAGGACATCAAGCATCATGTATGTGAATTGTATGATGATACTGAACTTACTGCTGCTACTACTACGATTATAACATAGACGGCAGTTTTTCCTCTGTCATTTGTTTCTGTGGTCTTTGGCTTTGGCTCAGTCACGATGACATGACACATCATACAAAAACAAGGCTTTTTTTGCCACAACTCAACTAGATTTTCTTCTTTACTGCAATCCCAAATTTTGTTTTGCCGTTTTCCTTTTCTTTATTATGGCTGAGGTTTTTTTCTTTACCTTCAAAAATTAACACAACAATAAATAAATAAAGAATTCTCTCAAAGTTGATGTCAGATAATTTGATTCTTTTGTAGAAAAACAGACAGAACTTGAAGTGGCTTTCATATTGTTATCAAACTATAAAGAAGGATTAAATATGCTAACAATTATTCAGTTTTATTAGTAATAATTAAAGCAGTAAACCGGTTTCATTCTTGTAGTTTTATAAACATAAATGCAACAAAAAATAGCATTAATGTAATTAAAATCCAACATTAAACTACTAAATAACTTGTAATGTAATTATTTGTACCAATCAGTAATGGTGAAATCTGTGTTACTGTAACTGTAGCTTCAATTTGTCTTGCAGCTCATTTCAGATTTTTTAAGGGTTAGTAATGCAACATTAGGCAGTACTGATTGACAACTTCTTCTCTGGATGGAAGTCGATGATTAAAGGCTCTCCTTTGCAGTCAAAATGAAAGCAAGAAAATGATCATGTTATCCCAGCAATTTTGTTTTTATAAATCACCGAAAGCCAAATCTAATGCAGCCTAATTAAATTTAAAATTGTATTGGTTGACGCCCTGGACCGTTTCCTGCATGTCCCCTTTGTTTTCCTAGCTGCTCACTAATGTCAAGTTTGAGTCTCCAGCCAACTTTGAACCTCTTTCACTGCACAATGTCTTAAACAAAAGGAGGGAACATCTCAAACCTGTCTAGGCAGCTCAAACACGGCCCTGCAGATGTTTACAGGCAAAGTAGGTCACTCTTGATTAGTTTTTTTTTTTTTGTACTGAAATGCGTAGAATTTGAAACGCATGCACCAACTACAGATTTTTGGTATCCTGCCATCTCCAATGACAACAGTTGCTTAGTGTGTTGGACAATTTTGACATTTGGATTAATCACAGAATATCTGAGGTACTAGAAAGACCATTACTGCTGCACAGCCTTTTTCCTTCACTCAGCAGCTTTCCCTTATCTTAGCTTTTTGGTGTTTTTTTTGGACAAGCATCATTTCTCTAGGAAGAGAAGTATTTATTCTGCAAATGATGGGTCTGAAACGTCAGAGAGATTGATGTTTTAAGATACACAGCTCGATGTTACAACATGCTCCAAGTGTAGACTGCGTGTATGTGTTCTGCCATGACTGCTCTGCAAATTAAAGGCCCTTCAGCTATGTCATTATATATGCATGAGTCAGATCACAGCAGACAGACATGCCCCGCCCAGCCCGACTGGACTGTAAACAAAACGCCTTTGTAGATAGGACATGATCCACACAATCGTCCCTCTTTCTTTTCTTTTTTTTTTAGCTGTTTAAGAGTTTTAGAGGAATATACACTAATAAGTTCAAGCTAATCACCACAAGTCAATTCTCAGCAGTAATAAATAACACTGTAGGAAAAATCTGTAGCTGAAAACTAAAGTCTACAAAGAGATTTAAGTCGACAAAGTGCTATAAGAACTAAAGAGAAAAATGAAAGCATACCACGGGATCCAATTACGATGCTCAAGCAAGATAGCAGCAGAACATGAACAGATGAAAGCAAACGGAAAAATTAGATAAAAATAAATATGTAGATATGTAAAGACAGTACATGGAGAGAGTATAACTGTACTTGATATATTTTTAGGGAAAAAAAAAAGAAAGAAAAAGGCTGGCGCTTAAACTGAAAGCCTACTGAAACCAAATCATAACAATGTGCTCTCACCCATCCCTCAGGGAACAGCCGAATCCGTTCTTCTTGTGTCACAACAGATAAAACAATCGCAGGAAAACATCCTTAAAAACTGTGGGAAATCTTCCCAGAGCGGACACAACCAGCGGGGACTTACCACGTATGGAGATTTGTAGAAATGACTGTCGGGATGACTCGACTGAAAGTTCCAGGTCACCGTGGTGGCCGAGCTGACCACTTCGCTGGACTTAAAGGAGCATCGAAGAATCCCCGTGGTACCGTTCTGTACTATCACCTCAGGATCAGCGTGTATCTCGATCGCAGACGTGGGTCTTGTGACTGTTTATGAACACAAAACAACAAGTGTAAGCACACAAAGCAGCAAGGGTTCAGGGCTAAACCAACACCACGGACAGCAGGTTACAATCCAGAAAGGCTATTGGTTTATTCTGTAGTTAGTCTTCCAAGATCCCAAAATGGTTTTAGTTAGTTTTAATTATTATTTTTTTTCATAAGTAATTTTTACGTTTAGTTTTAGTTAACTGTAATAGCCTTGTTAATCATCAGTTAATAATCGGACGCTTGGTGCAGTCCCACAGTATTAATAAAAAGGGACAAAATCTCTCCACACGAGTTAGTGTGGTCAATGCACCTTAGAATTACATCATATTTTTTTAGTTTTTAGGAACTCCGTAACTGTCGCTTGCAGAAAGCCTCCTTTATTAAGGTAAACAAAACAAGAGGCATTTTTCATCATTCACCAGCAACATTATAGAGCAGCAGTATTGCTAAAACTATCCCAGGTGGTCAAACATTTAAGCAGAAATATAACGTACCTGCTTAACACTTTGATAAAACTTAACCTTGTAACTCTTCAGCAGCTGCACAATATTGTCACATAAAATTCCACAAAAAGCAATTAAATGCAACTCCAGCACACTATTTGTGCATGCACAAGGGCTTTTGAATTAGTTGTTTGTTACATATCTTGGATTGTTTTTTTTTTAATCATTATTATTCTTATTCTCGTTACCATCTGCATCAGTAATTTTAATCCTCTGTTTGCTTTTCCTGTCATTTGGAGTCCAGCTAGGGAGTGCTCAGCTGAGTCGTGCATTTTAGTTTTCTCATCCTTTGCGGCCTGGTTTTACTCCAGTGTGTTTTTTTCTTAAGTAGTGAATTAAGTGTTGTTACCACTTCTAGCAGGAAATGTTTTCTTTCACAGTTTGTAAAATACTTTGCTTTGTTTGAAGTTAAAATAACTTCTCTGGCATCATGACACATATATATGTAAAAACTTAGATTGGTATTAGCGCAGATGGCACCATCGATCAAACAGGGCGGACAACTTCGTCAGCCAAACATATTCTTAATATTCTTAAATACTTAAACCTGAATAAACCTGTGCTGAGCTGAGGGGTTTGTTTGTTTTTTAAATTAATATTTATTTTGCTTCCCCCAACACAAAGGGCACAACACAAACAAACATGTATCCCTATTAAATTTTAATTTCACTGAATTACTTATTCAAGTGTCCCTAATTAAAAAGATTTTGTCCAAACCCTGCAGTGGTAATAACGATTACTGTGAGCATGCCCCAAAATCATAAATTACGGTCTAACACATTCATGCCACTGATCTTTGAACCCTTCTAAACTTCTTCATGCTTGTCCTGTAGAGCTGGATGTTGTTTTAGTACTTCTTGCTTGCTCTTAGCTGGCCTCTGTGTGGGAAAACACATATGTATGAGTCAGAGCACTAAATAAACAACTGAAGTGAGGTCACAGGCAGCGAGACAAGCCTGACACAGAGTTTAGTCCGACTTCAGTTTGTGAGAGACGTGGAAAGAGGTAGTATCTTATCCAGCCACCTGTAAGATTACTCAAACTATTTTTATGTAACTGGAAAAACAGACGGATGGTTTTACAGCTCTGCTCATTTATCCACAATCCTCAAATCCCATATTTATGGCTGCATCAAAGGCAACTTGGTGTTTGATGTTGTGCATAGTGTAAAGAGAGACGTACAACTGAGCAACACGGGCTTTCTCTGCTCAGAAACAACCTAACAGGTATCACAATGGTGATTATCAGCTGTCTCTGCTAAACCAGGCTTCCTGCTTCAGGCTCTGTCACAAGAGTCACATGACTCTTGTGACAGAGCCTGCTTCGTTTAGACATTATCAAAGGAACAAAGATAAAGATATAAGACAAAGACATATAAAAAAAAAAATTTTTAAACTGTAAAACGCAGCACTGAAGCTGCAAATAAAGAGACTGAAGTTTCACAGATTTTGAGCCATAAACATCCTACAAAAAGATTGATTAATTTTCAGAGATTTTCTGGTGTAAACGTAGGTCCGCAAGACTTTGCCGAGTGTTCTTTTGCAAGGTTTTTCCACAGTTGTAACATCTCCCTCTGTATATATGTACATCTCCAAGCTCTTGTACTGGACTACAATAAAAACCGACACAATCGTACACTTGTGTCTTCAACCTAGCTGCAGTGGCCGCAGCGTAACACAGCAGATAACCCCCCCCTAAAAAAAGGTGCAAGGCCAGCACCAAAAGGTATAATAACCAACCAGCAGGTGAGTGGTTGGTAAGCAGACTTGTCTGCAAACACTCGCCAAGAATACCCTCTGAGAAATAGTGAAACTACACGGCAAAAAGTTCCATCTTTTGAAATGACTACGGCAATAAGGCACTACTTTGTTTTTCTGTTTTTTTTAAGTCAATGTTCACCATTTCCGGCTTTGGGTTGCACTTTCTCAAGTCATACTAGCGCTCAGCTAGTAGCTGGCAAATATTTGCACACAGGTCGATGACTTACGTGTAACTCATCGACCTGTCGGTGACTGTGGCAATCTGCTAGCGACCAGGTGCAACCACAGGGAAATTTCTGTTGCAACACCTGCTTTGTGATTGATTTCAACCTCCAGCAACCAATTGCAGAAAACACATTTTTCCCAAGCAAATGGTTGGTTGCCAGATTATTGCCAACTGTTCTCTAGGCCTGTGTGACTGCTTAGAGACCGATGAACACAGAGCTAATGAAAAGTTTTTCCAGCATTTACAACACCAGCACTTTTTACTGTGATCATAATTATTAGAATGATTTGGTGAAAATGTCGCACCTGGTGCCAATTTTAACCCTAAATTGCTCAGACCAGATTAGATTATCTGTTAAGTTCAAGTTAAAATGGCAACCTGCATCAGGTAATGTGATACTCAATCTGATTGTTCTTATAGCTGAGAAAATAGATACCCAAATGTGACCCTGACTAACTGCACAACCTTGAACACCAAATCAGAACCATTTTTGACACTATAAATTGTAGAAACAAGACTGCAGTGCAATACTGGACACATTGGAGACAAATGTTCTTTAAAAGGCTGTGTGATAAATGTCAAACACTGACTGCACAGCATGATGATTAATAGCCTGACCATAGCAGCTGTGAGTAGGAAATGTTTGGCAGTACATTCACCTTTTTGCCACCTTGAAAGGTTTTGATACAACTATGAATATACAAATCGAGCCACACAAGTATTAGCAAACAGAGATACGTGACTTCCACAGCTTGTAATCAGAAGAGCTAGCAGGCCAAGGTATAAAAGCAACAGAGCAATAAGTAGCCTCGGCCTCTTGCAGACATTAGATCCAAGTCTGTTTAATGAACACCAACAGATTTAGACTCGGGGAAACACCGTGCTTCAAAAACAGAAGCAAAAGCAACTCTTAGAGCAGCATATAGTCAGCACACTGCTGAGGCAATCTCACAATAATCTATAAAAAGGAAGGAAGTATTTGTCAGATGATATCAGTCTGTGATTCAAAGCAGAACACTGTTTTCCGTCTTCAAATTTCAGTTTTAAAAGTTGTTTTTAAGGTTGGCAAAACTGTTTGTGATTTCTGCTCTTAATCTCACTTCACAGAAACATCCTGTCCAAAATCAAATAAAGTGACTGTCAACTGCTGAGTCGGCTAATTTGCAATTTCATGCACATCCTTTCTAAAATGCCAGATCATGTTGAGCCTGTAAAAGCCGAGTGATCTACCGAAGATTTAAATGTAATTTGAAGTGAAAAAAACCACTAAGCTAAAC
The DNA here is from genome assembly GCF_056152115.1 of Neolamprologus brichardi. Lineage (NCBI taxonomy): Eukaryota > Metazoa > Chordata > Actinopteri > Cichliformes > Cichlidae > Neolamprologus > Neolamprologus brichardi. Next base: position 28,450,796 of record NC_142113.1, on the reverse strand, counting down.
TTAAAAAAGAAAAAAATCAGCTGGATTATGCAGAAGATAACCTGCTAGTGCTTGAGTTTAGAATTTATCTTTTTTAAAAAGGTTGCTCTCCATAATCTGCACTTCATACTTTCTGTGCTTTACCACAAGGTTCAATTTTTAGGTGGTGTAATTTTCTATTTGTGAACCTAGAACTTCTTCTTTCAGTTGTACACCAGCATTAAAGACATACTTTGACCTAGTCATCCTAAAAGCTGCCGTTTCAATATAGTGTGGTCGAGCATCTTTTAAACAAACTAAATCTTAATCCTTCAGTTCTTAATAACTTCGGACCAATTTCGTAACTACCATTTTTAATCACAAATTACAGAAATTCAGTTCTTTTGAAAAGCTTCACACATCTGCAGCTCACATTAACTGTGGTGTACCACAAGGTTCAATTTTAGGTCCTATGGTATTTTCTGTTTTTAATGCTTCCAGCTGATCACTTTAATTAAGTTTCACTGCAACATTTACTTATTCTTATTACTTCTTCTTTCAATGCAACACCAACAACATTAAGATATATCCGTGAGACCTGGTGATCCTAAAACCCTAGGTGCTGTCTCAGTGATGTTAACTGTTAGATACAATCATTCAGTTCTTCATCCTTCATCAAAAGTTTAAGAAACAGTGGTTTTAATCCACTTTAGCATTTGTGTGCCTAAATGGCAGTTTGGAGAAATTTCAATAGGGTTTTTGAGCTCTACACAGCACAGAAAAGAGGTTCCTCGAGGTAACCAAACACCTTCTTTTAAACAACATAAAAGGCCACTATATCTTTTTAGACATAAGAGCAGTTTTCGATACAACAGATTCTAGGATTTTAATAGATGGGTTGGGATCAGGAACAAACCACTTGGTTTCATTTTTATCTCTTAGAAAAAATCCCCCCAAAAAACTATCTAATAAGAATATGCAACTTATGGTACACCATAAGATTCAATTTTAGGTCTTATGTCATTTCTCATTTATATGCTTTTCACATTTATTTAGTTTTGCTACACCCACATCACAGATCTAAATTCCCATGAAACCTGCTGATCATAAAAACCTGTTTTAAACTGTCTCGTCATGTGAAATGTTGACAGTGCATTTTCTTAAATCAGTTAAACCCCAAACAACATCCCCCTCAGCTCCACACTGTTTGGTCTTGCTTTCTCCAAATAAGAACTATCTTGAGAGAAAAACTGATACTTTAACATTCAGACCTGGATGAAGTATACACATTTGTTTTCTTAAGGATCAACTACTACAACTCCTCTCTGGTATAAAAAAAAAATGAAAGATACTAAATTGTGGTTTACAGTCAACACTTTCCTAACACATACTGTTAAAACTACTCATTGTATGCAAGTATAATTTTTCCAATGTTCAGGATGTTAAAAATGTTTAAAAAAATTAACTACAGATAAATTAGATTAAAGTGTATGTTTTCCTTCTTAAGATGCACATTTTGAGCTGCTAAATGTATAGCACAAAACGGCTTAGCCAAAGTAATGAATGCAAGTTCGTGCTGTAGTTCACAGCTTTTTATATTACTATGCGACCAAACTGTGTGCTTTGCGAGGGCACATATACCCTGTGCCTGAATAGATAGAGGGCCCCTGGTCATTTCAGTCCGTGCCTCTCACCAACTTGCAGGCAGCTGCAGTAACACGTCGTTACAACACGAAGCCACTATTGTGCTTCCTGCCAAAAACAAAAAAATAAATAAATAAATAGTGACGCAAATCTGGCTATCCAAAGCGAAACTTCGCGCAAAAATCATGTCCCTGCCGTTGTGAAGCTACGTGTACCTTTAAGTACACAGTGTTTAGTACCCAACATACTTCGTTATCTGGGTCAAAATACGGTTAGCAAACGACGAAATGAGACGTTATCGCGGGGGCTGGATGCTGTGCTAGTCCACCTGCATTCAGATTAAAAACAGTCTTAGTGTGCTGTTCGATTATGTAAATAAAATAAGAATTGATTGGTAGCTCTATTAGTAGACGACATTTCACAGGTGACACGTAAATACCGTTGACACACGCCTAACAAAAGCTCTATTCAGAAATCAGCGTTTAAACGGCTTTACTTTAAATTTTGGTTACATGTACGACAGCGCACACTTTTCAATATCTCCTGCCTTACTATGACATTTAAATCAAATCGGCATGGGTCTTAAAACCCAGGGACTCTTATTTCAGCTAAACAGCTGGTTAGCATCGCTACTTTCCACGCCTGAACCCACCTTCACCTTCCGCAGGACGACGCGGCCAGGGGCGGCAGCCACCATCCTGTGCCAATCTCCATTCAGGTTTTAGTGAATTTAACAGATTGCATTTTGTGTAACACTGTCTCTCACATAAGGTGGAGTCTCTATCCCACATCCCAGTAAAAAAAAAAAATCCGGGCCGTGTTAAAGATAGTTTCTCGCTTACGAGGCTGAAGAAAGGCGTGTTAACTCTTAAAGGATTGGGAATAGAGGTGTAAACGCTGCTAGCCTGCTAACCTGAGATCCCACCTAAAATAATGAACTCAAACTCAAACGTTTACAAATGGAAATTTAACCCAAGCGGGGCTTCAACACTCACCCAAAACAACACAAAGCGTAAATCCAGTAAATAATATACGCTTGCGAATCGTATCTGGCCATTTGGACTCCATTATGTGGTTGTAAACAGGAGTAGTTGCTCCGCTTTTTTTTTTCCTCCACCCTCCACTGTCCTAGTGGTTTCTTCTTCTTCGCTGCGGGTACAAACACATATGGGTGCGGCTGCTGCTGCCCCCTATAGAACGACCAGACGAATCACACATAACTTCCACCAACAGACAACAAACAAAAGGAGCATTTCATGAATAAAAGTGAGCGCTTTCTGCCTGAGGCTAACAGTATCAGCTATATTTTAAACCTTTTTCTCTTCAATGAAACCAAACTAAACTGAAGAACAGAGGGTGGTATATAAGGGTGGAAGGAGGGGCACACAGGGGAGTCAGGGGAGAATGAAGCTAGAAAAGGAAGTGAAAATTAAATAACAGAAGTTAAAGAAGGAAGAATGTTGCACAGGGTTCAGGGAGGAGTTGAGACGAACTCTGAAGAGTTATCAGATGACTGGGAAATTGTCAAGAAGGTATTTGGTGCATTGTCTGGAAAGAGGACGAAAGGGTAGAAGTCTTGGTGGTGGAATGAGGAAGTACAGAAAAGGATTCAGCAGGAGTATGGGCTAGTCAGAAATATGAAGAAAGCAAATAGAAGTTCTGGGAGGCTAGACGTACCAAAAAGGAAGGGCCGCAAAGACAAAGGTGGATCAGGTGGTGTTTAATCTGATGATGTGGTGCATGTGTAATTGTGATGCTTGTAAAGCAGTGAGATGACAGTCAGCTGATAGTTATGCTGTAGTGAGGATGGCCTAGGAGCTACAGTCTGTAACTGATAATGGTAGTGTTTTTGGTGCTGTGCAGAAAGCACAGTACACTCGATGTTGTACTGAAGTCGGCAGGATCGGTGACGTGATGGAGCACAGTCTGCACACGCTGAAGCAGAAAGGGGGAAATCCTGAATCTCTAACAGCTCAAATATCTGATCTGTAATCATCTTTATAAAATCTGTCTGCAGTAGTTTGCTTAGAAAAAAAAACTACTACATTTTACTACAATCCCTCCTGTGATGGCGTGATGAAGTGAAGAGCTCCATCTGCTCATAAATACATACTAAAAAGAGGAATCCTTTCTCCAAGGCCTGAATGCAACGTAATGCATAAAAGTATGGAGGTAAAATGAAGGAAGGCTTCTAATAGCAGATGAATGATGGCAAGATATTTAAGCAAAAAAAAATGCTGATTAGATGATTAGATTTCAGGAGAGGTGACCAGACCTTCGCAGCAAGAAGTGGCTGGGTTTGAATCCACGAGTCATTCGGGGTCTTTAAGTGTCGATTTGCATCCACCGTTCTTCCTGTGTCGGAGTGAGCTCTCTCTGGGCTTCCTGCCACAGTCTAAAGACGTGCATGTCAGGTTAATTATCATGTTAGTGATAATTAATTATCATTATCATGTTAATCTCATGGTAGGTGTGAATACTTGTCTGCCTCTCTGTGTTAGCACTCCAACAGACCAGTAACGCTTCACCCTATGACAGCAGGCGATGGGACACTTTATTAGTTACAGCGTGCCAAGTTAAACCTCATTTTGCTCTCATGGCTGCCTCTTATAGCACAGATTCAACAAGGTGGCGGACACATTCCTCATCATATTGACATGATGACATCACACTTGCTGCACATCCATGACGTGAATCTTCTGTTTCACCACATCCCAGAGGTGCTCCAACAGATTGAGAGCTGATGGCTGCGGAGGCTGTTTGAATACACAAAACTCAGTGTTATGTTCAAGAAACTAGTTTAAGGTGATTTGAGCTTTGTGGCACAGTGCTTTGTCTTGCTGGGAGCAACTATCAGAAGACGGGTGCACTGTGGTCATAAAGGGATTGATTGGGTCAGATACATGCCAAATTCTGACCCATCCATCCAAATGTTGCAGCAGAAATTGAGCCTCATCAGATCATGCAATGTTTCTCAAGAATCTTCTATGATCTAATTTTGGTGAGCCCATGTGACCTGTAGTTCCAATTTCCTGTTCTTAGCGGACAGTAGTGGCACCCGGCGTGGTCTTCTGCTGCCGTAGCCCATCTGCTTTAAGATTCAGCCTGCAGAGATGCTCTTCTGCATGCCACAGTTTTAAAAAGTGGTTATTAGCTCGAAGCAGTCACACTGGATGCTGGATATTTTCTCTTTCTCGAATCAGTCTCTGTAAACCCTATAAATGGTTTCGTAGCAATCCATGAAGTACTCAGACCAGCCAGTCTGTCACTTGAATCACTTTTCTTCCTCATTCTGATGCTCGGTAGGTCGTGTACATGCCTATATGCACTGACTTCCTGCCGTGGGATTGGCTGATTAAATATTTGTGCTAACTAGCACTTCAACAGGTGTACCTAACAAAGTGGACAGTATTTTATTTCAGCTTACTAAAAGTTTGATGACAAACGTTGTACTTACTGTAAATAACTAGGTGGATGTAACAATGTAAAACTAGACGTTTATCAAAGCTCTGATGCCAGACCTTAGAATGATGGGACTTTTCTGCTATCTCTATTTTCATTTATTTATTTCCCATTTATTTTTCTCATATATGCAAGTATGAAATCTCACTTCCCCCTCTGGATCCACGTGGTTATGAGAGCATTTTCCGATTGTTTTCTGCAGGGAGAGACGGTGATTTAACTTAAATGAAAGTAAACTGAGATTTAATGTTTCGGGTGCAAAGCCTCGTCTCCTTTTTCTCGTTCTCCAGGAAAATAACAAGAAAATAAAAGCTCGAACTGTGCACTTGAGTCCGTTTTTAGAGGCTAATTGAGTGAAAAGTGGAAATTTTTGTAGTTTGTAAAATTTTATACAGCTGCTATAATTCTGGTTACAAAAATGACCCAAAATCCAATTTTTTAAATTAAGCATCATTAAATTTAACAGTAAAAATTCAAAATTAAAGTGCACTTTGAGTAATTAGTTATTATTTACACTAAAAACCAGGTAGCACTAGACAGTGAGAGCGTTTAGACCAATTTCATTTAAACATTTACTTATATATCCTTTTCTTTTTTTGACATTAGATTTAATATATAAAAGTCCAATCTGTGATGACCAGCTGAGAATCATCCCATATTAACATCATATGAGACTATAATATAATAATTGTTATAGACAAGGCGTTATTTGGTCTTCATAAATAAAATTCAAACACAAAGCTTTCAGAGGAAATTATGTCCAGAATTCACTTTGTAAACTCACTGCATTCATCTCTCACAGGTCTCAGCTTTCCTTAACCCTCATAGACCCAACGAAACGTGAGGAAATGTTTGACATGCAGGCTGGAAAATACAAAAAAAGTCATCAATATTTCCTCAAACCAACCAAAGCTGCTTCTGCGTGCTCTGTGAGTACTCTTTCGACATCTTTACTTCTTTTACAATGGAAGAAAAGCTGTCCTGCATCATAGTTTCCATGAATCTGAAGCTTTGTGTCCAGCCTTTTCATACCAGTCCAGAACATCGCACAGCGAGCCAGCTCCGGGAAAATCATTTGCATCTTTAAAAATAATATGTAGTTGAAGTTGTGCATTCATTTTCTTTGCCAGTAAAGTAAGTTAAAAGTCTCCTTTGAGTCATCTGGAAAAAACAGTTTTTCCACATTTTCAGTTTTAGCCATATTCAAGGCACAAATGCAGACTTAGACACACGTCTTCTGACTCACATGCTGCATTTTTTTTATTTTGAAAGAGGCTTGAAGATAAAGAGCAGCACTGTTTTACAGATCAGAGCACTAATAGCTCCTGATTAGCAACTTCTTATGATCAAAACGTCTGGATTAAAAACGATGAAAAAGAATCTGCAGTCAACTGTGTGACATCTGACAGCTTTATCACCTTCTAATCCGGCCTATACGACAATCCGGGGCATGCAAAACAAAACAGGTTTGAACCAAAGCTTCTACATTTTTATGTAAAAGCTTTATCTTACTTTCTGTGGCTTTCAAGATTGGACTTTTCTCACACTTTTCTCTTCTCTCACTCTCAAAAGTTCTTGTAATTTGTTTTAAATCCTTAATTGGTCTTTCCTTGTTGTACTTTTTCAAGCCCTCAGGTCATATGACCAGTTGCTCCAACCTATACAGAAATCTAAGCGCAAGCTCAGGTGGAGGACAGAGCATTCTTGATTGCTGCCCCTCGTTTATGGAATAGATCACCTTTGCACAGTTGTCCATTTTTGAAACTCTGTTTTGATTATAGTTGTTTTTCTTGGTGTTTTCAGAGTTTTTATGTATTAATTCTTTTTTTTTCTGTGGCTGTTTTTAAAGTGCTTTTTAAATAAAGTTGGTAATTTTAGTTTTCTTTATGATTGTTGGTTGTATTTCTAAGGGTCGAGATTTAAGAAGATAAGAATAAAACTCCTCGTGACGGGAACACATCCACCTCCATTCATCCATCCGTGTAAGAGCTTATCCAGTTCAGGCTCACCACGCTGGAGTCTATCCCAGCTGTTATAAAGCAAGAGGTGGGGGTACACCTGGATCTGGACAGTCCATCACTGGGTGAAAATCCCTGTCGTGATAGAAAACACATGAACCAAAGCCTTCTGATGCTTGTTGACAAATTTGAGCAGCTTTAGTAAAGTCTCATGCTAGAACTACTTTTACTTCAGTGAGTTAAAATGTTGTCTCACACCTGGTTTTAGTGTACTAGTCAACTATAATAGCCCTGGTTGGAACCTCATAAACAGAAAGAGACTAACAATGATGTAGCTACACACTGCACACTCAGAGCCTGGAATGAGGTGAGTGAATTGCTTTATAAGTGAACAGAGCAGTGTGCCATGTGGGCGGCACATTGATGTAGTGGTTAGTACTGCTGTCTTACATCAGGGTGGTCCTAAGTTTAAATCCACCACAGCGGAGGCCTTTCTGTGTGGAGTTTGGATGTTCTCCCTGTGCCTACATGGGTCCAAAGACATTCATGTTGGATTAATTGGCAATTCTGAACTGGCTAACTGGCTGTCGGTGACAATCCGTGCTATAAACTGGTGACATGGCCATGTTGTACCCCATCTTTCCTCCACCCAATCACCATATATTGGATTAGCAGAAGAAAATGCAGAGCTGGAGTTCTTGTAAAGGTGTCCAAAGAGCATGGAGACCAGCTACGAAATATACCCACTTGTCCAAAAACCTCTGACTGTCAGTAGTAAATAAACAGTTTGGGTCACATTACAAATTTTGTGGAATGTGTCTGAGATGAGAGGTGTTTGTGGACGTCCCTCCAGGTCACTTTCAAAGAGAAAACTGAAGGAACGTAGTTTAAATTTGGAAGCAGCGGTGCACAGTTTCCGGCAGTTTGCTCCTGAAAGGCAGTTGAAGTGCTCGCAGTTTGTCGTTCATGTCAAAAAAAATCAACATGACACTCTTTTACAGTGAAGCAAACTGTCACTCGACTTCTCGCCGACTTCTGTCAGTTTTCATGAAAGCAACACGATGAATGTCTTCCAGCAGCAGCTGTCAGAAAGTGTTAGCAAATATACCCGTGTGTGAAAAGCACAAACAGCAACAAGACACAGACTTTAAAGAGAGAAGAGACCGTTTTTGAACCATACTCTCATATCTAAAGGGGACCTATTACGCTTTTATTTTCTCTCGTACTGTTATAATGATGGATGCTTATATTAAACACATATCTACAAGCTCTAAACACACCGTTTCTGGCAGATTCGTCTTGTCTTGGCTCTGTCTTATGTCATGGTCAGCCTCACCCACCTGCTGCTCAAAGCTGGCAGCAAATCTGAAGAAACAGTGGCACTAAAAGATCTAATTTCAAACAAATGCAGATAGGCACTGTTTAAGTCAAAGAAGTATTATTTTAATCATCCAGTCATGCAAAGCTATCCTACTCGGGCAGAGTAGGTAACCTTTAAATCTGCTACTAATGGTGGGCTGTGAACTTTGTAAATAAATCCAAGTGTTTGTTCTCAGCTTTTCACAGCAGAACTGTGACATTAAGCACATTTGAATGTCAGATACTCAGAAGTGTTGAATAAGGTTTGTCTGAGTCTGAGCATTTAGAAACAAGAGGTCATTGGTTGGAGAGTTTACTGACTGAGAGGCTGTGTGCTCAAGTCCTTTTTTAATCTGATGGGGACCATAATTTACAAAAAACTAGTGAGTGAAACTGTAAACTCATCAGGAAAGTGTTTACTGAGATGAAAGGGACTGAACGTTTATTTTCCCATTGATTTCAACATTAGGCCTCAGGTTCACGCAGGCCTAGAGACTGATAATGTAACAACCACCAGTTGCTAAAGAAAAGGCTTCCACAACAGGTTGCCGAGTGATTGCAGAAGGTTCTCTCTAGGCCCAGTCATGCAGGCTTAGAGACCAGTCGGTGACGCCCTGCTAAACACTGGATGCTCTGCAACCTGTTGGAAAATGGTTGCTGGAGATTGCAGGCAGTTGCTAGCCTGAAATCGATCTAAAAAAACTTCCTTGCGATTGCTTTGGTCGCTAGCAGATTGCCGTGGACGCAGAAGCTTGCACGGATTAACACCGGCTTATCTGCAAATAGTCGTCATTTAAACATCATTTGCAACAAGTAGCAACCTCCAACAACTACTTGCCAACTGGTGTGGAAACACATTTTTACCTAGAGACCAAGTCGCCCCCTGCTGGCCATTATGAAGACTGCAGGTTTTTTTTCCTTTGTAGATGTGGCAGCTAGTGCTAGCATTTATACAATTTTGGTTGTGTAGAACCAGCTAAAGTGATTTTTACTGACTGGTTTGGTGTTCTCCATGAACAACTGCAGCACCTTCATTTAGTTATTCTTGTTTTGTTTTTTTTACCCAATTACACATGAACCACAGGTCACTGATGTTTAGCCTCTGGTGCACTGAAGTCCTTACAGAGAAAGACCCCGACACTTAAAGGTGATTTAATTTAATTAGTAGCTTCAGAGACAACAGAATCCTCGTAGTGATGAATGAACCGTTTCTTTACACTTTAGAAAAATCACTCGTCGTGGGGACATGTCTGCGTGCCATCCATCCATCACACGTTCAAAAAGCCCGCGATAAATTAAGATCTTCAGATATACATTAAGGAAAGTCAAAAAAAAGAAAAGAATACCAGGAACAAAGTGTGTGTTAAAAGCCATTACTTTGCTGTTTTAATTCTGTAATTTCCCTCATCACCTAAACATCCGTTTACCTGACATGACCTGGATTAACTAGTGTTTCTTCTTTTTAATTTTTTTAAACATGTTGAGAAACAAAACACAAGTTTGAACGTGACTAATGTTTCTTCACTGTATTTCTGCAGCTTTAAAAAAAAGAAAAAGAAAAAAAAAGGTTTCTGTCAGAGACTAAAGAGCAACAAACAGAGCAAAAACACAGCAGAGGGTGCTGAAGACATGAAGGGTATTGCTCGCATTTTGTTACGTTCCTTATTTTCTTATCCCAGTTAAATTATGTGCAAGTATTTTCCATCCTTCATCGTGCTGCTGTCACAGAGTTAAAAATGACCAGAAGAGGGTGGAAATGTCACAAAGAGAAAAAAAGAGCAAGAAAACTGGAGGAAAAAGGAAAAAAAAACCCAAAACAAAACACGGAAAGCACAAGCAAGAGGAGAAAGGAAGCTTTGAGAACAGACAGAGGAAAATTTATGCATCCAATTATTTTCTATTTACCTGGAAAGAGAAGTCGCAGATGAAAAGTGCTTCAGAGGACGACAAACCTTTTTTTGGTCGAGCTAATACAGACAGTCGTATCTACAGTAGAAACGAGACAGACAGAACCCACAGGGAGAAGCACCTCCGCCCGCTCCCTCCGTCCACATTTAGTTATTTACATTTTATTTTTTTAGTAGTGTTCTTCTTCATTATTCTATGTGTGGTGTGTTCAGAGACTTCTAATGTACACAAAAGGCCATGAGCTCCTCATGCCACGTCTGTCCATGTCCCTCCAAACTCTTCCGAGGTGGTTATGGGGGAGGAGGAGGAGGAGGAGGAGGAAGAGGAAGGGCCGGGTAATATGTTACTGGGTCGGTGAAATAGAAAGAAGGGGAAATGAAAGTGAAGGCAGTTGTCCTTCAGTGGTATCATGTGTCTGGAAGCTGATTGATGTCAGTCAAGTTGGTGTCATTGAGGATTACTTTGATTCGATCCAAGGAGTCCGCCTGTCGTATCCGCTCCAGCTGTACCTGAGGACACGGACAAACGGCGATTAATTCTCTGACACGGGAGGATTTCTCACACAGCACTTTAATGCTTTAATAATCAAATATCATCTGAAGGGAGTTTTCCACATAAAAAAAATGCAGAAAAGTTACTTTTAAAAAAAAAAATCATTACTTTCTTCTTTCTAATTTTAGTACTTTTTAATTTTGTTTTCTTTATTATATGTTATTTTTGTACAAGGTTTATTAGTCTTGTGACCTTTTATTCACATATACATGGTTCATGTGTTTATTTTATAAGTGTTAGTACCTTGCATAGCCTCTCAGATCTCAGAACATAAATTAATGCAATTCTGTGAAGGTCTTTGGCGTGGATCATTTATGCACAAGTAATCCCTTTGTGGTGGAGCTTGATATATTTAGTTACATCCTTTTATTGGACAGGACAGAGGACGCAGCAGACAGGACAGAGGGGAGAGATAAATGGTCTAAGGTAGACTTGCACTGAGGCCTACAGAAGTGCTGCAAGTTGTCATTTTTAAACATGAACAGCAGCTAATGTGAAATAATGTGTTTATTAAAGATTAAAAAACTCTATTTAAACCTTTAAAATGTAACTGACAAATAAAATCAAAAGAAGAGCAGAGTAGCTGGTGAGTGTATATTTGAGTAAACTCAATATTTTGTGTCTTTAAGTAATGTGTTGTCCAAAGTGTTACAAAGTCACCAGTTCTTCTATAGTTTGCTGTTAAATTGACAGTGACGTCACTAAAACATGTTTTTTCCCCTCTTAGTTTTACCGAAACAAAAAATATTTGCATTGTTAAAACTAACAGATGAAGACTGTGACTTGAGCTTGTGTTTGTTTGTTTTTTAATAAAAATGATAAAAAATGACTAAAACAGCTCAGTTGCTTGAGGGTTAATTATATGACACAGTGACTCTTTCCATTTCTTTGCATGTAATCTTAAAACCCGGTTAAAAGCAGCTGTGTCCCTTCTCCTTCATAATGCAAAGTCATTTTATGGTTTTACACCTCGGCCATCTAAAGCTTTGCCCTGCATGTGTTTTATTTATTTTTACTTTTAGTTTTTCCATCCCTCCTGTAGCGCCCTTAAACATGCTTCTTTTAAATGTTGTGCTACTTTAATAACTCACTTAGCATCTGGCCTGGGACAACAGCTGGAAGGCAAGCATTTGGAATATTTACAGCGGTGTTACAGTTGTGATACTGCAGTGTCTTGTAGTGTGCAATAGACCGCTGGTTGCGACCACAGCTACAGTCACTGCTCCCTCAGTTGTGGCTGCACCGGCTCAAGCCTGCACCGCTGTGTTTAGAAAGATACGTCGAGCAGCTAACTCTCAAGCTCTGTGGCTGACCACAGCCGGGACTGACTGCAGATCTGATTGTGACTGCAGCCAGATGATGACAGCTGTCCCCGCCGCTGTGGCTGCTTTGTTTGTCATGACTCGGGCTGTGACACGCCAACTACATGCAGCATCAGAAGTGTACTGAAGCTACTGCGCTCATGAGGTCCTGTGGTGTGTTTGTAATACATGTGCTACAGACAAACCACAGTTTACTCAGCAGAAACACACGTTGAGAACACCACAGATTCACACCAAGCTACATTTCAGGCAGGTAGTGTATAAACCCACCAACTGTACGCATGAGGTAAAACACAGGAGGGGACTGCAACAACCATGAAATCATTCCCCATCATGACCTTTTGGGGGCTCTGAAGATTGTCAGAATATTTGCTGGTAAAAAAAATTAGATGTAAATTGGGTAAACTTCTTAACTACAATATTTTCAAATAAAATCTAAACATCCTGCATTAAAATTAAAGACAGAATTCACTGTTTGTGATACATTTTCACAATGGTTTGGTATATTTACTGGCGTGTTGTGTTTTATTTCTGTGTTTTTGTTTTTAAGACACGTTCCATATATTTCTCCTCTGATTTTTACCTGTTATAGTCGACTGAGAAGCTTCCAATACATATACATAAAGTTGTGGTCAGAAGTTTACAGATGTTATTTATATGCACAAACAAAGAACCTGAAGTCATCAAATAAACAGAAATTTTTGGCTTCACGGTTCTTCTGTTTGGTTGAACGTAAGCTGAACAACTCTAACTGGCTCGTTGTTGACCTGGTGGAGGTTAAACAGACAGTCGCTGCTTACCTGAAGGGTCTGAGAAAGTTTCACAAAGTCCTTCTGAACCTGCTCGCTGACGTCCAGCTCGGTCTGCAGCCGCTGGGCTTTGTCTTTGTCGTCGAGGACTTGACTTTCAAGTGCACTCTACATGGACATGCGCACACAGGTTCGTTCAGAAAGGCTACACAGTCTCAGTATTTAAAATAAAATGCTAAAGTGAAACAGAAACATTACAACACACATCTGCTGAATATTTTTACGGGTGCTTTTTTTATATCGAACAGACTGGGCCTCATAAAGCTGTCAGTAAACTGCTGTCGTGACACGAGGTTGGGATTTTACTGAAATATGAGCTGCTCGGTGGATCAGATGCTGCATAATCTGTCAGATCCTGATAAACTGTATAAAATCCCACAACAGCTGGGTTAGATGACGATGATGATGTTACTGATCGAGTTAAAGTGACTTTTTGGACAGGGGTGGTTGTGGTGGATCAGCAGATAAATGTGCGTGCCAAACACGGACCTTTGCAGTGGTGAGCTCTTTGAGCTGCTGCTCCAGGCTGATCCTCAGGCCCTGGAGGCTCCTCAGTGTCTCAGTCTTCTCGGTCAAACTGCTCTCCAGCTACAAAAACGATGTAACGCAAATAATCAGTCGACAAATAAATGAGATGCAGAGATGTTGATAAAAGATCAAGGCAGATTCTATAAGCAGTGGTAAAATTAATAATAAGGTTTAAAGGCTTTGTTCGTGGATTTTCGCCCACTGTAAACAACATCTGACCATATCAGCACAGCATTTTATTTTATAAGTACGTGAACTTTATAGCTCTTTATCTCAAAAAAGTCCTACATGTGCAATCATTGCAATGACTGAACAAATGATAATTTCAATAAATGCAAAATAATGTGCCACCTACAGGACTTGAGTGTCTCAGTGGGTAGATTAGCGGCTTTATGTGTTGAGGCTTTTTTGGTGTCTTTAGGGCAGGCGTGGGGAACTCCAGGCCTCAAGGGCCGGTGTCCTGCAGGTTTTAGCTGTTTCCTTGATCCAACACAGCTGATTTAAATGGCTAAATTACCTCCTCAACATGTCTCGAAGTTCTCCAGAGGCCTAGTAATGAACTAATCATTTGATTCAGGTGTGTTGACTCAGGGTGAGATCTAAAACCTGCAGGACACCGGCCCTTGAGGCCTGGAGTTCCCCCCCACCCCTGCTTTAGGGAATTTCTATTGGCCTAACATTGGTAGAAAAGAGCTGCTGTGTAGATTTTTTGATTTAAACATGACTGTGCCTGGAGAAATAAGCCTTTTTTCTTTTCTTTTTAAGAGAGTGCTTCTTTGATGTTTGAGAATATGTGTTTCGCTTGGAAAGAGCAACTCAAACAACAGTTCAAACAACAATTCCTGGAAGCAATCTTATTACAGGAAGCGCTCCTTCTTAAAAACGGACCCAAAACAAATATTTATCTTCCGACTGTGTGTGTTATTTCTGAGCTATGTTTGTTTTGTCTCACGGGGAAAACAACACCAGTTTGTTGCTAACCTCTCTTTGTTGTGTCACCCCATTTGCAAGATTATAGACCAGGGGTGGGCAACTGCAGGTCTCGAGGGCCGGTGTCCCTGCAGGTTTTAGATGTGTCCTTGAACCAACACAGCTGATTCAAATGGCTAAATAGCTCCTAAACATGTCCTGAAGTTCTCCAGAGGTCTGGTAACGAACTAATCGTGTGATTCAGGTGTGTTGACCCAAGGTGAGATCTAAAACCTGCAGGACACCGGCCCTCGAGGCCTGGAATTGCCCACCCCTGTTATAGACCATATCTGCAGGGTTTCCCCCCTGTGTACGATCTGTGTGGACTAATCGGTCAAAGCCGATCCTCACCATCTGGAAATCTTTTGAAATATGAATTACTGTAAAGTATTTTTATTTGATATACAGTGATGTCCAAAAGTCTTGAGCCACCCCTTATTTCCTTATAGTTTGCTGGGAAAATGAGAAATAGGTGCAAACATACCATGTAAATACAGTAAATAAGTACATAAGGGACATTCTAACTTTCTGATAGCTTCAAAGTCAATACTTGGTGCAACCACCATTGTTCTTCAACATAGCTTCAACTTTCTTTCTAGTCTTCGGGTATCTTTCTTCAAGCTTCTTGAAGGACATTTAAAGCTCTTCTTCGAATGTTGTCTTCCTTTTTTTCTATGCAAGAGCCTCCATCTTTTTTTAGAGTGGCCACAGAAACTTACTGCATATAAAACCTCGTCACTGATTCTTAGTCCAGTTCTTGTGTAATTTAGTATTCCTGTCTCAAGTGCATCTCAGGTCCTGTGTTAAGGTCTTTGCTGGATTTGGATATGACTTTCGGATATAACACATGCTGTGGAGGTTGTTTTGTTGGCCCGTCACTTCCTCTCTTGTGCTCCATTTGTCCACTTTCCTACACACACTGCAGACAATCCTGAGATATGCCAAGTTTACAAAAAGTACCATTTTATGCCTGTCAAACTGTTATCTTTGGCATTTTTCAAAGAAAATATGAAATGGAAACAAATTTGTGAAAAGCTCCTTGCAACAAAATGCTTGAAGACGGAGTAAAACTGGATCTCTATGAAGTTGTCTGTACACACAACACTCATTCATCCGTTGATTTAGTTTTAATTAAATTTTTTCTACTTTTTTGATTTGATTTTTTAATGAATCAAATCATTCCTTTGAAAATGATCAGGTGCAAGGACAGGACAAAACGTGGGTGAAAAAGCAGCTAATATCCAACAAAAATTTTAAAAAACCTTCAGAAAGCCCAAAAAACGATTGTGCAAAACCCCTTGAAAAATAATTCAATGGACGTCTCCATGGAAGCAAAACACAAAGAAATGAGAAAGAAGAAGAAAAGGGAAAGACCATCTCTCAACCAAGGATGGACGTAGGGGTACACCTATCACCATCTTACAATGCTTACAACTCTCAGTGAAACGATATTCATGGCCAGTGATCGATGGTCATGACATTTAGCACCCTATTGTTAGGAAACCGTACCAGTTTCAGTCGTTATGCCAATGTGCTGTTTATAAGTTTGAGAAAACCTGCAGTTAGCGAAGTCTGAAGCAGTCACTCAGATGAGTGACAAAATGCAAAAAATTCAGCTAACGTTTGCTCAGATTGGTTAACTGCAGTAAACTAAGGCATTAATTTTAATCCCTCAGTCTGCACGCCGCGCTGCAGAATCCGCGTTATCTACTGAATCTGAAGGCAACGTTCATCTCTGCTAATCCTTCTTGGTCACAGCACCCAGGCTGAATGACTTCATAGTGTAAAACCACTAATTGCCTATTTTATACCTTTCTATTTTTTTTAAACGTATTTGTTTATACAACAGTGACGATACATTGCTGCAGCTAAACAAAATGCAACTGATACTAGAAGTCCTATGTACTTTGCAACCTTGACCTTGGTTAGAGTTAGAAGACCTTAACAACAAAAACAATGACAGCAATAATAATAAATAATAACAGTAACAGCAACGACTACAAATAAATAGAAACATTTAAGAAAAACCATTAAGAATGACAAAAAAGCCATTTCAGAGATCACAGATTTGCTTTTCTTTAAGTCATAATTTTGCTTTTGCATTAAAAATGTTAAAATCAGGTAATATTTTTATTTAAAAGAAGCCTGACCAAATGTTTCTTTATGTTTTCGTAACTTACAATCCTCATTAATAGCTCCCCTTGTGTTTACTTCCTGTTTGAGTATCTCAAACAGAAAGGTCAGTTAAAAGAGAGTTTCTCACAGTTTTTTCACTACACAAGTTACTCCAGTAAAACTGGAAATAACGTTGAGTTTGGTGAGTATGAGTCACAGCGAGGAGGCTGGTGCCCCCTTCTATATCATAGTCATTTGATCCAAGTATTGATCAGTGCAGATTTATTTATCAGGATGAGGAGAACGACCTTCTCTGTCCACACACAGGTTAGATTAAAAGAGTTGCAGGTACATGAAAAAAATAAAAAACCTGTGCATTTCTCCCACATCTACATTAGTATTTTGATTTTTAGCATTATTTGAAGCACATTATCCAAATCTTTTTCCCTCACTGCATGACAATTTCACAGAAGACGTACCTGTTCCTTCTCCGCTTTTATTCGCTCCAGCTCCGTCTTCAAACTGGAGAAAGACGCTGTGGGAAGAAGACATCATTAGAGGATCACACGGCGCTCATCTGAATCTCAAAGCCCGGATATTCTCTCAGGAATTATTACGAGATCCCCTGAAAGTTATGAATAATGCAACAAAGCTGCTTTGCCCGGAGCTGCTGTGTGTGTTGAGCTCAAATGAGCGCACAACTAAAAGAAACAAACAGCACAAGCATGAAACACTCCAGCTGTTAATGACTACACTGACTCACTGGCCACTGACAACAGAACCGGCACCAAAAATCATCCATCAAGTGGAAACACTGTGTTTAAACAGAGATTAACCTCCTGGTACGTTTTAAAGAGTGTGTACTTTCTTCAGTCAAAATCTCCTAGAGAGAGAAGTCTAAAGCAGCGCAATGCAAACAGTTCGGTTTTACAACTAAAACGGGACATTTAGTTTTATCAGTCATCAGAAAATGAATTAACGACGAGCCCTTTCATAATGTGTACATGAACCAGCTGTTAATGCAAACAAAATAATATGAATATTACTGGGTCTTTTGCTCTAAAGCATTAAATTAATGTTAAATATCTCCTTAACCTCTGAACGTAAGCATGACAAGGGATAAAGGATCCATTAAAACACACTGTCATATAAATGTACCGTATTTTTCGGACCATAAGTGCACCAGATTATAAGGCACATTAAGCGAAACAAAACAGTCAGATAAGTCAAACTTTACTCAACTTATTCTTCTAGTTTCCTCCACTTCTGTACCATTGATTCATTAACGTTGAATTCTCTCGCAGCTGCTCTATTCCCATGTTGTTGCAGTATATTAATGACTAACCTCGTATTGTAGATGGATTATCTCAGTTGTTCTCCTGACTGAAGTTTGGTCCGTTTACAGCATCCTGCCATGTGATTGAATTTGTCCCTGACCATCAGGAACATTCACGTTAACTTTTATCGAGTGGAAAAAAGTTAGCGTTCATCCTCCAGCTTCACTGTTTATGTTATGCTAACATAGCTGTGTCACTAGCGGTCATATAGCACATCATTATATACCAGCTAGCCCAACTTCGGTAACCCTACAGATTTTTGAGCGCCGTGTACCACATAAAATCGGTTCGAGGTCAGTAAACACAACCAGAATTTATAAATAAGGCCCACAGGATTATAAGGTGCACTGTCGATTTTTGAGAAAATTAAAGAATTTTGAGTGCGCCTTATAGTGCAGAAAATACAGTATTTTACTTTTTTGAAACGAGAGAGATGATACATAAAAATGTATTTATGACCCCGTTACATTCATAAATGATTGCTTTTTTTAAATGTGCTTATCATTCCTGCACTTTTTCCTTCATCTATGAGAGATATTCTAAAATATTCGAATGCCGTGACTTTATACACTCTTTATGGAAACCAGAGTTTGTGCAGACAGCTCCACCAGATATTTATTCTGTAGTTGGCTGGTTTAAAAGGGAGGTATTCCCCGAAACTGCATACACAGTAAAGTATTACGAAATTAAATCAAATGAAAGGAAAAGCAGCAGGTTTGTCCACAGCCTGTCACAGCACGTACCTCATGATAACTCTCCTCTTTGGTCAAGGTCTGTTAGTTATGACTCACTGCAAATCATCACAATGCTATGGCTGCAAGTAGAAATCTCATTTATGATAACATGTATAACTTCTAATGGGCTATCTTGTAAAATGAAAGATATAGCAACACAAGGAGTTTACATTCCCTAGTGCAACAACAAAACAAGCACAGACACATCTGAGAGGGAGAAGAGCCCCTCAGCTCCCAACGGTGACTCCCAAAGAGAGCTGCTTTATCTCTGTGAACGGTTTTTGTAGGAAGAAAATGGTTTCACAACAAACCTGTCTCACCACTTCAGTCCTAGTGGGAGTCGTCCCTTGAGAGGGTCGTTGACTTATCATGTGCCTCATCACATGAGCCAAGGTGTGGGAAAAACAGGGAGTGGGGCATTATCAGCAGAGGTTTCGGGTGAAACCATTATGAGATCTTGCCTCACCCTGTTATGTGACTTGTTGAGATCAACTGACACAAGATGTGAGTGGGCGTTAAGTGTAACCAAGGTAACATCCAACCCCACTTTCTGAAATCCATTTATTGTGGCGGGAATGAACTTTGCATAACTTCCGGGTCAATCTGCTGCATCTTCCCTGCGTCACCGCTGCTGCTGTCTCTGTGGTTGGCGTACTTGTTGACTAATTACTGACGCCATATTGCTTGACAGTGTGAAATAACCCGGCCGATTCATTCAGCGTTGTGCCTCCACTTGATGGTGAATCGGTTACTTTGTTTGTTTATTATAATTAATGAAAATGCGGAGCCGCAGTCGCGCAGTCGAAGCACCGTAAACTCACACAATGTGTGAGTTGTAAATGTTGTCATACTGCCAAGCATCGACCATCACAATCATTCCTAGAAAATACTTTTTTTTCCTTTGCTTTCCTGTCTTGCTCTTGACAGACATGAACATGGAAAAATGGTCGTACATTTTTATTTTACTGTTGTTGTTTTTTGTTTCCTCACTGCCAGTTTATTTCAGGATTTTTTTTTTGAAGGCAAACCTTTATTTTGACTTCAAAATAAAAGCTGCATGGCGCGATATGGCAGCCTCGCTTCTGTCAGTCTGCCCCAGGGCAGCTGTGGCTACAACTGTAGCTTGCCTCCACCAGTGTGTGAATGTGAGAGTGAATGGGTGTGTAAAGCGCTTTGGGGTCCCTAGGGGGGACTAGTAAAGCGCTATACAAATACAGGCCATTTACCATTTACCACTAGGCTAGTGAAGCTTAAGTTTAATTACTGGTTTTATTTATTGAATACCTGTTGTTTTTGGTATTTCACTATGGGCGAATGTTAAATGAACACTTCCAGAGTTGAGTGAACGATTTGATTTTTGTCTGTTTTGGATGTTTTTTGTTCCCAAAACAGCCTATGGGACTTTTGAATTGACTTAAATTCCTTCTAGATTATTGAACTTGTTGCACAACACTTGAAGGTTAGACATCGTCGTTTCAGTAAACTAGGCGGTGCGCAAGGACAACACACAGCAAGGTACATTTTTCAAATAGCTTAACAAAACAGATAAGGCCTCAGTCACACGGGCCTGCAGACCTGTCAGCAACCATCTACCAACCATAAATCACAAGGGAAAAATTAGTATCCTCAGACCAGTTGCAAGTGGTTGCAGGAGGTTGTTGGCAGTTGCTAGAGGACGTGCACGGTGGACGTGCACGGTGCTCCACCAAAAACCTCCTTGCAAATGCTTTGGTTGTGGTGACAAGGAGTTTGCATAGAATAAAATGCAGACTTGTCTGCAAACCTTTGCAAACTACTTGTCAAGCGGTGTGAGAAGTGTGACGCAAACCTTTATTTTGCCTTCAAAATAAAAGCTGCAACTTCTTAAATGTTTTGTTTGGTCAGGCACAAGTTTTACGTGAAGGTGGATGTTTTCCGTTCTAAGTTTTTTTGGTACACCACCCAGCACAATCACCAACCTATATCAACCACTTGCCAACCAGTCGGGGGACTGGAGGTTGCTACAAAGAGGCTAACTGGTCTCTAGGCCTGTGAAAACTACATTAAAAACACGTGAGGGGAAAGCATCATGTTGAATGCTGACTGCATCATTAGTCTGCCAACTAAGTCATCAATGCACACACATGCAGGCAGCTAAAGTGAGCTTGTTCAAACTGCTGATCATACCTTCCAGGATGTCTGAATGACAAATGGGGAAAAACAAAAAGCAGAAACGGAAGATCGTTTAAAAAGGTAGCAGTTAAAACACAAATACACACCCCATAGCTGATCAATGATTTAAACACAAGTTGATCGTTCAGAGTCTCACCTATTTCCTCCTTACATCCCTCGATCTCCAGCTGCAGAGTGTCCTCCAGGTTCTCCTTCAGGCACTGCTCCGCCTGGATCTGCTCCTTCAGAAATAAGATCTCAGCCTTCAGCTTCTCCTCCATGTGATCGGCCGACGTCCGTAACGCCACCATGTCCTCGCGCAACCGCAGCACCAGGCCCTGGAGCTCCTGAAGAAGAATCAACGAATAACTTTACAACCACCAATGTGGACATCCCCGTCACCTCCGTCGTATACACAACATTTTCTTCTGATGTGATGCGACTGTTCTGCAGGAAATGATCAGAAAACCTTAAATACCCAGGGTACCAGTACGTACTTCCATTCATGTCACAGACATTAAATTAGTGCAGTTTGCTGTTAAAAATATAATATATATACACTCTGCAATATTGATTTGGCCTTTATATTAAATATGGCTAACGTCTGTATAAATTAAGTTACGAGAGCTTAAAATGCTGGAAAAAATTAAATTTCAGTCACTCTTATGTACATAAAACATGATATACGTAGGATGAAGGAAACCAACTGCATGGCTTCGCTTAAACGAAAGTTACTGTGTATAAAAAGTGGGCCAATTCTGATTGGGTTAGATGGGAACTTGTTTTTATATTTGGTTGATCTTATATGGAGTTACTCAGTAGTAGCCAGACAGAGGCATACTCTCCAGGGGGCCAATTTGTAACCCGAACACTATTTCTACCATACTTTGCTGAGTTATTATGTTTGAAAGGACTCTATTTCACCATGACAAGTTTTATAAACCTCTTTTGGAGTACTATAAACTGCTGTGGCCTGTTTTGGTTTCTGAGAAATTACTGAACTTCTTGGATCATATTTCTCATTTGACAGGTACTCGAAACAACACCTGGAGAACACAAATTTATCCAAGCACACACGAATGATTAAAACAGATACCTGTACATGGTCATAAGCCATCGCTTGACGTCTAAGACTGTTTACATTTGTAAGTTATGTGACAGCTGGGAGAGAGAACGGGCAGTTAAATGACTCAGAGCAGCGGTCTAGACGTCCAGTTGTCAAAAAAGGAGACTCAGCTGATGCGGCGCTGATGGGGTATGTGCTGAAAAACCACTCGGTTATTGGGTCACTCCTCCCAGCCCTCCTCCGCTAATGGTTTTTGACTGGATGGTGCCACAGATGTTTCTGATTGTGGAGGTTTTTTACAAGATAAGACACGTTTATATTTAAACGATGCGACTCTGAATCCAACTAGTAGTTACTGCAAATTAACGATTGCAGTAATGGATATCCACGAGGCTTTTGAATGCATAAATCTGCCTCTTCTCGCATCATGATGAATGCTTAGAAGCACATTTAGAAGTGGAAAACCACTGAATGAATTGCCCATCACATTAACATGATTTCTGGTATCCAACAGTAGCTGAAAAAGAATGCACACCTACTATAACTGGAGGAGTTCTGGCTCTCACAAAGCAGATTTAAACGATTACGTTTTAACCACCAACATGTTGTGAATGTCACAAGATCATCAGCCTCCGCTAAAGCATGAGTCCGCTCTCTTTTGTAATGCTGAAGAGTAACTCAGCGTGAGGCTGAGAGTAACAGTGTGGGAGGAGATGTGTGTTTGAGGCGGGAGGGCAGCCCACGGACGTATAATAGATTTATGTG
Organism: Neolamprologus brichardi; assembly: GCF_056152115.1. Classification (NCBI taxonomy): domain Eukaryota; kingdom Metazoa; phylum Chordata; class Actinopteri; order Cichliformes; family Cichlidae; genus Neolamprologus; species Neolamprologus brichardi. The sequence continues at coordinate 28,428,159 of NC_142113.1, read as the reverse complement.
TGCAGCAGACTTTTTTTTCACCTCATCAGATCAGCTCAAAGTAACCAGCACTGCTGTTAATCACTGAATACGAGCTGGTGGAGCCACAGAGGTGTTACCACTGAAGCAATTAGCTGAGCGCTTCACTGCAGGGATTAGTCTGTGTCACTTTTATCGCTGTCTGTGGCGTGAGAGCGGACAGAGCTGCTCACGCTGCGACAGCCTTTAAATGAACAGTTGACTCTACTGACCGAGAGCAGCAGGCTGTGAAGGTGCTTTTATATTTAAACCCTGCATCATCTGTATTCTTTACCAGCTCAGGCTGGGTGGAGATGATTTGCTTAAAAGTTGGAGAAACCCAGCGTAAATGTGGAGGAACTTTATACAAGGAAAATGCTTAGTCTGTCTTCTTAAAACCTGGCACAAAGTTTAGATTTGAACATCAAGCAGCAGCATCCAGCCTGCTGATGTATTAAGAAGCACCGTCTAGGGCTGGGCTATATCATACCGTTTACGGTAATACCGGTGTAATTTTGGGCAACAATAGGAAAATGAAATATCGCGATAGAATACGGGTAAAACGCACATGCGCAGTGGCTAGGTTTACATACGCACATGGCGGCGACGCAGAATGAGAAGAGCGAACGCGGATCATTGAATGAAACGGATGAACCCGAATTGGTTTGTAAAAATGCTGCAACTTCAGTGGTGTGGGACTGGTTTAGCTTTCGTCCGTCAGATACACAACAAAGCACTATTTTTGGTAGCGCATGCTAGCGGGCCGTCGTTATTACCGTGTTGTTTGGAAAATACGGCACACTTAAAATCAATCCTTTGATTTTTCTGAAAATCGACAGAGCCCCTTATAATCCCGTGTGCCTTATGTATGAATTCTGGTTGTGTTTACTGACCTCGAAACGATTTTACGTGGTACACGGCGCTCAAAAATCTGTCAAATGTTTTAGTACGACTTTGCTAAGCTACGAACCTGCACCGCTTGATGGATTGTCGGAGCATTACGGCTATCGTAGGCGGAGCCTCGCGGAGTGATACGTACTGTGCTTCAACATAATATTACCGTATTGTGTGTGTGTATTACCTCTTTTTAAGTTTTGTGGATATTATACATGGTTATGCTGAGGATATGTCGGCCAATTTCCACTGGAAGCAAGGAATTTGCACTGTTACATTTTTATATAACTTTAATGCACATAAAAAAAACAGCTGCTTGTTTAAGTGAAAATACATTGATGGGGTTTTGATGTGGAGTTGTAAAGTATTTTGTCTAGTGTCAATTATATCGTCAGTTATATCGTTATCGCAAATTTTCAAATGTATATCGTGATAAATATTTTTGGTCATATCGCCCTGCTCTAGCACCGTCCACTAAAAGCACTCAACAGAAAGGCTTGCATATGGGGCTATCGAAGACAGGCTCAGATTTTTACAAGATGATTTTTTGGAGGGGATTGTTTTAATTCTTTAGTCTTTTGGTTTAATAAGTGCAGTCGAACTAACATTCACCGAGCTATCTGGACTCTTCAGATTTCAACCCAATACCTTTCCCCGAACAGAAACTGTCTTCAGCAAACCAGCAGCGAATGGGAGCAGGTGATAAGGTTGTTCCATCTAAGCACAAGTGCAGACTTCCCTCATCCCGGCCTCCTCTTCTAATCCTCTAGCAAATCCTGGGTTGTCCTCCAGGGTCCTCTCCCAGTAGGACATGCCTGAAACACCTCACGATGAGGCATCCAGGCATCCAGCTCTATTCCCTCTTGAATGCCCAGCTCCTCACCTCATCTCTAAGGAAGAGTTCAGCCACCCTTCAAACTAAACTCATTTCCCCTGCTTGCATCTGCAACCCCATTTTTCAGTCATCACCCAGAGCTCATGATGGTAGGTGATGGTAGTGATCTCGTTTTAGGAGCCAGAGAAATACTGTTTGTTTGTTTTTTACTTAAAGTCTGTCCAAGTGTAAAGAACTGCATAAAAGCTATAACCATGAATAATTTCAGAGTAAACAAAACTACAAATCTAGACTTTAAACTGGTCTCTGGATGCCTCCTTTCAGACACATTTCAATAAGTACCACTGAAGTGTTATGGATGGTGCTGAGGCTTCACGTACGTGAACAGTAGTGGGCATTTGGAAGTCTTCTTGCTGCTGCAGTTCTAAATGCAGCCTGTGCTTCCCCTGCAGACTCTCGTTATCTCTCTGTAGTCGACTTAGCTCATCTGCCACCTGCTCCCTGGACTTCAGCAGCACCGCCTGAAACAAACAAGCACAAAGAATAAATCATCTCGTCATGTGTCACCTTTTTTTTTTTTTTGGCGCCTCTTGCCATATGAAACCATCAGCCCGTGAACACATGTGAAGAGTGACTCACAGGCTAGTGTCTGCTTTTAGAGCCACCTCCACCTGAATCTCCCTGCAGAGCTAATATTCAGCTAGGTGTAGCTCTATAAATTAATTTATGACGCTAAGACTTGTGCACATCAAAGCCACCAGAAGCAAAGGGGATGCCTCTCATCAGTCGAAGACAAGACTGTTTGCAAAGTCTTTCAAGTTACTTTGATGCCTGTGCTGATGCGGCTTGCAGAGGCACATTCATTATTGAGAGTGCTTCATGTTTCAGGTGCTTCCTGCTTTTCCTTTTGGACAATAAGCTCGGAGAAGAAATGTACCTTGTTTAGAAATGCACTTCACATATTGACACAGAGATTTTTTGCAAAACCTCTGTACATGAGCTGATATGTAGATTCGGACAGATGTATTTAAATTTCCTTTATAGAAGACTAAATAACTGCATCTCAACTGCAAATACGGAGGTAGGGACGACAACTGATGTTACATGTTTATTCAAATTTACTTACAAAAAAAAAAAAAAAGCAATCGGGCTGATTTAATGACTTTTCAGGGTTTCCACTTGTGAATATAACGCTCCAATATGTGGATCGGATATGCGTCTGATCCCGACCTAGAAATCATTGACCGTGAGCTAACAGAGCAGAGAGCTAACAACAACAAGACATCAGTGTGGAGATATTTTACACCTGCTACACTTTTTCTTTGTATGTTTTTGTTAATTAACTGCAAACTGTGGTCAAAGTGAATCAACGTGAGTGACGGGCTCTGATGAGACAATGCTTTCTCTCACACTCTCATCACGTTCATGTAACACTTGCAGGAAGCTTTTAGAGCGCTGACAGTAACATAACATGCTGTCAGCACCTCGCACAATATTACACTTTACTTTCTTGTGTCTCTTGTCATCTCCGCTCCACACACAGTGCGTTTATGAGGGCAATGAAAGAAGAAACCAACAAGACTGTAATTAACATCCGGATTCAGTTCATTAAAAGATATTATACTAAGAAATACCAGTTTGATAAAATGGATTTAGTTATTTGTGAGCAGGGACGCACTGATTCAATTTTATCTGCTGACATGGACTCAGTCAGTCTTAATGTTTAAAGCGACACCAGTCTGAGACTCAGCAATTCTTTATAAAGTAAAATCAATCATAAATACATCAAATAATGTAAATTTATTGAGTTGGGTTTTATTAGAGAGAATAAAGTGCAGTAATAAATGACAACAGGCTCAGGATCATCATAATTCACTGGTTATTGTAAGGTGGGAAATGCAGAGAGACAGTGGTAAGGCTTTTTGTCACTGGTTGGCTGTATTTGCAACAATGAATTCTATCTTGAGCACAGTTTGGGTGATCAAGGTCTCTAAAATCTGATCGATGCTGTAGGAGGAGCAGCGATTCTTGTGAACTGTGGAGGGTCAGATGGATGCTTTGCCACAGTACAAGCTCATTACGCTCGTTACGCTTTGCAAGTGCTAATTTCACCGGGATTCTCCACACTGCTGTTATTTACAGTCACACCAGCGTCTCAGTTTCCTGCACATCCTCACACACACACGCCGGCACGTGGAGCTGACAGAGAGAGCAGAAATTAAATCATGTTAATCAAACAACGACAACATGTTTGTTACCTAAGTGTCGTAAAAGCTTCCCAGCAAGCAATACACAGAACCAATGTAACCAGAAAGGAAAAAGCGTAATTGTTTTCAGTCTTTTCAGTCTTATGAGTTCACTGTGACAGTTTGCAGTAAAGTAAAAAAAATGCTGCAAATACACAAATAAAAGCTGCTGGTGCAGCGGATGTGAAATACCACCAAATTGTTGCTGCTTGCAGCAGATTGTCACCTATATCTGATCCAACCTTTTGGACGTCACGTTGGACAAATATCCAGTAAAAGCCTGCTCAATTGTGACCAATTAACACCTTGAATACATAATATTCATGTGCTGACATTTCTTAATCATTCAAGATTAAACTGGTTATTAAATAAGTCATCGGGTAGTTAACTGGTTAGTTTAATGTTGTGCTGTACTTCAAAAACACTAAAAAATTTAATATTTTTGTGTTTTTGACTGTTTTAAATCAAATATTTTGGGGCTTAGCACTGTTTTTGATTGGGCAAATATTGGGTCTTCTTAGGATTCAGTGCTGACTTAACACTCTTTAATTTTACTTAGTAATGTAAATAACATTTTCTTCAGCTGTGCACTTTTGCTGCAGACAGGAGCAACTTTTTGACACTGAAGCAAAATATTCTTTAGCCACAAGCTCTGTCACATCAGCAAATATTTGTAGTTGGGGAGGAACAGTGAAGTTACTTCTGTAGAGGCAGAAAAATGCAAATCCAATCATTAGTGCCTCTGAGGTGCAATTCAGTCTGGCAACACGTTGAATAAGTGACCGAGAGTCTGTTATCTGAGCATTTATTTGAATATCTGCAGACTTGCCAGAGCTGATATTAAGATCCAGACACAGCTGGCAGGAACAGGCGACACAGAGCTCACAAATGAATATGCTGCTCACCATCTGTTCCTGCGTGTTCCTCTTAGCGTCACTGAAGGCTTGCTGTAGTGTGCTGAGCAGTGTTTCTGATTCCTGGACTCTCTGCATGAGGCCAGATACCTACAACACACATGCACAAAAAAACAACAACCCATCAATAAGACAAAAGCAAGCAGGCCACAGTTACACAGACATGCAATAGTTCTGCACAGGGCACAAATTACTTGAAATAGTGAGATCATAGGTTCAGGAACTAGTACACTAGTTCGAGCCAGCTGTGGGCAGTGCTGCACTAAATTAACTTCTGGTTTGAGAAGTGACAAAATGCATTCACACACTTTATTATTTTTAAGTTTGTGGTCAATGTGACACGTTCTGCAACAAGAAAATAATGAGGCTCATGTTGGGGCAACACAGAAGCAACATGCCGCTCTCAGGTACGCTGCAGGATGGCTGCACAAATGCAATCAGATCTCAAAGAACAAAGAAAAAAATTATATTTCTCCATTACTTTCTGCAAAAGAACTGCCTTTCCTACAAACTGCATTTTTTTTTAGAAGTAAACCCAATAAAACACCTTCATACTGAAGGCAAACAGTGCATTTTCATGACTCTCGGAAAAGTGCATATGAGTGTGCAGAGAGCATGACTGCACAGTTTGTTGAAATGATTTGCTGGAGGCTTGAGCTGCACCCTGGGGTGTGCAGAGCAGCAGCGTTAGATAAGAAAGAATCCATTATCACACATCATCTGTGGGCAAGTTAGCAACAACAGTGTGTTCGAGGATATTAACAACGAAGGGCGATCACATCCGCTTCACTCAACAGTTAAAAGCTTCCCTTTTCTCATTTGGGCAGAGACAGTTAAGTAATGAAGCAGATTCTGGGAAAGCTTTTCTACATTACCGCTCTCATGTTTTCTTAAAGTGCGAGAATATTTGTCTGAACCAGTGACATCTAGTGATGTGTAAACGTTTTGGACATACTGGATGCTGCATTTCTACAGAGCTTAACTGGTAACACGGGTGGAAAATCTCAGTGTAGAAATGAGTTCAGTCAAAGTGTTTGTGAGGCCAGAATATCTGCAGGGCTGTTATTACTCATTAGGCAGGGATGAAATTTGGAAAATGTGCCGTGGAAGCTTTGACCCAAACAGATCTCGTTCACAGTGACGCTGCAGTTTTAAGTAAACAAAGGAAATACACTTAATATAACAAGTGTTAAGTCATATCTATCACTTATTTAATTCAAATGTGTGCAAACGCCTCTTTACATGTATGCAGACATAGTTCGATGCAGAGGCTACCCAATCATGTGATCAGTGATGATTCTCAGGCAGAATAGGGAAAAGGATGAGTGGCTGCTTTAACTGGAGGAGTTTAAGTATCTCCCAGGGTGTTCCTCACAAGTGAGGGAGGGATGGAGCAGGTAAGCAGCAGACTGATGGGTGTAGCATTGATGAAGATGTGTTGTGGTGAAGAGAGAGCAGAATAAAGGCGAAGATGTCAGTTGATTCAGTTACACCTGTAGCCACAAGCAATGGATACTGAAGGAATCAGATAGTGGCTGGGCTCTCGCTTACTGAGAGGGGCAAAAAAAGGCCAGTAACCACTCGGTAATTAATATATAATGCAACAGCACAAGCATAAACGCCGGTTACAATGTCGGCCGCTTACATTGGTTACATCGTAGGCTCTACAAAGACAAGCCAGAGTTTGTTTAATATACAGCACCATGATTCGCAGAAAAAATTAGTCAATCACTGACCGAACGAGGTGTTCCTCAGGGCTCAATAGATTCATACCAAAAATTTCCCCTATAATTGTAATGTCTGTTAAATTACCCAAGAAAATTATACAAAGAGCAATAAGTGTTAAGAGATGTAATAACATTACACTGCCACCTGTAAACCACCACCTCAGTGTTGTAAAATCAAAGATGCAGTTGTGCTTCTTCTCGTCATCGCACTCACAGGATTGAATAAAGAGGCTAAAAGCTTCAGGCTCACAACTGCTGGTCATGCTGCTGTTGCCCTGGCAACAGATGAGAGAGCTGATGGGACTGGGCATATAGAAATACAGATGTATACGATTTATTTGGTCAACGGGGCGTCTACAGGTATACAGAAGTTAAATTTAGGACTTTTTTGGATCTTGTACATGAACAGACAAACATGTATGACGCTGAGTTTCTGTGGATCTGTGAACTACAGCAACAGCAACAGTGAGTATGGGTGCCCTGGATTGAGCAGGTGCACGGTGCTAAACTGTTAAAAATTGTGTTTCACAGTTTCATTGCCAGTTATCTCTCCTCCCGCTGTGGCAAGTCATCCAAACATCAAAGCAGTGCTGATGCAAAGCTGCACCACCTGCACACAGATGGTGCCCATTTTATCACACAGGATGTTAGCACCTTCACATGTATCAACACATTACTGTTCGGAAGTACTAAACTTCCTTTCCACTGAGCCAGTGCACTACACTGAGGAAGACGGCCTTAATAATTATACAGTAACAACATGGTGGTGGTGACACTAAATAATTTGAATAACTAGCTTGTTATTCACCAGTTGCCTTGTTCACAGTAGACCTTTCATCTTTCTTATAATAATCATCTAAATCGGGGTCACTAGTTTTTAATTACTTCGGCGAGTTCCTGTTTCCAAAAGTTGCTTTCTGAAGATATTATTAACTTATATTAATACGTATTTATTGAGTAGATCCATTTAATTGAATAATTTGCTTTACTTTTTATACATTTTCTTTCTCCCACTATTCTGAGTGGTAGCCTGTGACCTCTGAATAGAGCCCTTTGCTCTCACATTGCAGGTTTACTTGTGGTTCCAATGGTGTTTACCTTATAATAAAAAGTGTCTAAAAGTGACTGCTGTTGTGATTTGATCTTACTGAATACTTCCTGAGTTGCTCCGGAGGAGATATCAGGGAAAAGCCAAGAGTAGGAGATAAGAAGATAAACTGTTCCGACCATTGTTAGCTGAGAAAATGGGTCCTTTTACAGTAAGATGTTCTTTCATGGAGATGTTGCTAAGCTCACACTTCCTGGACAAACATGTGACTGTACCTGGCTTCGGGGCTTTTTTCGGGTGGACAGCGATGTTAATTTGAGCGATGAAGCAGTCGTCATCTGTGGCTATGGTGAAAGCCTGTGGATAATGAGTGTATCTGACAACCCTCTGCACAACTTACTGGACGTGCAGCAGAGCACACAACGCTCTCTTCTCTTTCCCCTCACCCCTCTAGATGGCTACCCCTCCTTGAGTGTGCGTCGTGTGATCTTTGAAGTCTCAAAAAGACAAAACAACAAAACAAACAGCAGCTACGTGTACGCTGAGTGCTGACTGGCTGAAAAGTTGGTTTGAACAGGAAAGAGATTAAAAGTGTTGTTCACCACAAAGAGGAAGAAGTGTGGAAAAACCCCACCAATAATCTCAGACAGAAGGTGCAGTGGGACGTTTTTGCTAGAAAGAAATTTTTAATCTAAAGTTATGTTTTTGGCACTGCCTCCAGCTGACCTCACACAGCCACCACATGTAGACGTGTGTTTACAAAGCTCGGCACAGCACCAGTGCCATGCTGGGACCACTAAACTGAAGAACTTGCTTGAGCTGTTTTAGATTTTTCTTGAGTATGACAGCTGGGATAGCCTCCATCTCTGCTCCGTTGGCTTTGTCTGTGAGAAATAATCTGCCAGACCTCACACCAAATTTAACCAACGAATGAACAAACATAGCTAAAAGCAACTCAAATAAATCCCATTAGACTCCAAACGAATGATTTTTCTACAGTAATTATTCTAATGCCATCAACTCTGACTTGAGTATGACACACTGGAATAAAAAGTGGGGGTTTAAAGTCTTTAAATCCACACGGACATCAGAACCAAGAGAACACATGGTCCTGACCTTAGCAGCGGTTTCCTCGTTTCCTGCTTTGACTGAATCTTCCAAATTCTGCTTCTCAGTCATCGTCCTCTCCAGCTGATCGTTGGCCTGACGTAGCATCACCTGCAGCTTCTTCACCTGTAGGACAGTAAGAATTGAGAACCCCTCTGATGAACATTGCAAGTCAAACCTTAAATATCTGCTTGATGTGATTAAAAAGCAATGGCATGAAAAAGAAAAACCCGAACCTGATCTCTCGTCTCAGCCTCCTGTCCTTGGATGGCCTGAAGCTGCTTCTCATAGTTTGAGCACATGTCGCACCTTCGTCCGAGCTTCCTGCCAGCATTTTTCAACTGGCGACAGATAAACAAGAAACCCATGTAATAAAAACTACTTAATACTCAATAACGATGCTCAGCTCTAGGATGTAACAAATTAAGACTTTGTTATGACTGAAAACATGAAAAAATGAGTCTTGCAGATTTCACAGAGGGAAAGCGCTAAGTGGAGAAGGCTGATCTCCTGATATCCGTCAGGATGCTTCAGTCGGAAGCTGTTTTCAGCTACTCCCTTATTCACGAGGGGTTGCTTCACGGCTGGTAGCTTTCATGTATGACTTGGCAGATTTTTACACCACATGGCCTTCAATGCCCAAAGGGATCTGCCAGGGATCTTTGACTCGTTAGGCGACTGTGTAAACGACTGCACTATTGAGCCACAACAGACTAAAAAAATTAATTAAGACCATTAAAAATATATCAAGCAGGTGACATGGCCACACTACTCATCTGATATTTGCTGTTCTTGTTTTATTACTACATTTAGTCAGCCATGTTCACTGTGTTCATTATCACCATCATTTTACTTTAAGCCACGTTAAGCTTTCCCAACTTTGGGGAAAAATTTGAAGAAAAAGGAGGAAAATGTGTTTTCTTTTCTAAATGCTGGTAAATAAAAATGAGAAACACTTAAAATTGCACTACAACGTGCATATGCTGCTCTAATGTCGAGGTACAAAGAAGAACTAGTCAGGAAGTAAAGATCCTAAAGCGAAGTAAAAACCTTATGCGCTGTAAAAATGTTACGTCCAGTCATAACCATTAAACCCTTTGAACCACCTTTGACCCCTGCAGCGCTCAGACCATTAAAGCTGTTGTAAAGCCTTGGTGAAGCACCTCTTGCTGTAGCAGGTTCCACTCGCTGTCACTGACGAGCCGGTAGCCGGCAGGCGGTAAGTAAGCGGTGTCTGGGGCGTGAGAGATGCTGGACAGCAGCGACGCCGTCTCCTCCTGCTCCGGGGTCATGGCTTTGATCGCCTTCTCCTGGTCTTTAGTCAGCAGGAAGTGACTTGTCGGCAGCTTGATTGAGCTGATTGAAGCAGTGTCTCCAAAACTACTGTCTGTCACCCCGCTGTCGGCCCCAACCAAGGGCCCAAAGTCCGACTCGTCTAAGTGGCCTGCTGATTTGGCCTTGTGGTTCTGGCCGCCAAGACCCTGCTGGATGGACAGCGAGGAACCGAGGCTGTCTGTGGACTGAACTCGCCGCAGGTTGTCCTTGTAAGGGTCCATGGGGCTGCCCGTCACCACATCAGTGTCTAAGGAGTGCATAGAGCCGTGGGCGCTGTGGTTCACATGGGGCTGGAGGAAAAAGCGGAAAAAGGCATCCTTCAGGAAAAAAATCTTTCATAGTATCAGATTTATTTAATAAGTGGGATGAAACTGGGCAGACAATATTTTTTAATTCATCTTTTAAATATATAATTTACAGTAACACTCGCCAGAGTGTCCACACTTCTACTGTAAAGCCAGTGGTTAATGTGTTAGTCTCCCGAGTCTCTCACAGCATGGGCCACTCAGTGCCCACATCTGCACCCAAAGACCTTTCTACGTGGTGGCTGCTGGCTAGCAAAAACAACATGATCCCCGACCGCCTCCACCTCTTTTGATCCACATTTATTTATTCATTTTCATTTGAATAATAACTCCAAGTTCAAGGAAATCCCCTGTAACAATGTTGCCATTTTTAAAGTTCATTGTTCCATGTGCCCAAGTCTGCCACATATTCAGCATCTGGTCATTTTCTATCATTGTTATTAACCTGCTTTCCTTCTCTGGTTCGTTCTTAATGCCAGTTGGCATTGGACGATCACTCGCATGCATATAAAGCTATAATCATTTTTCTTCTGTAGCTTTGCTGCTTATTAATTATTCACTTTTTAAGGGGGTGAGGGTTTGGTTTTATTGGTTTAGTTTCCCAGTGCAAGATGAAGTGAGAAACCTGATGATCAGAGGTGTGATCTTCCTCTTTTTTATTTTGTTTTTGCCAGCATTTCCTGTTCCAAAATTTGAGTTCGGCTTTACAAGTTAAAAATAAACCAAAAAACAATTAAGTTCCTTGAACAGCAGCAATGTGGCATTTCACATGCTGAGCAGTTTGGGAAGTAAATAAATAATCATGTTTTGAGACTATTGACAACATCATGATTTTAAAGTCTGATTTTTGAGCGGCCTTACAACACGGACCAGTCAACTGGCACTTTATCTACCGACAGCTCCAACAATATAAAGATGGCTCAGATGCTGATTTTTATCACGATTCTGTCCTGATTCTGCTGCAAAGTTAATACCATTTTCTTCAAGATCAGCCAGGCTGCAATGTGTAAAACGTTACTAACGCAAAGACAAGTTTCCCGACAATCTGACAGGTCTTCGGAAAACGAGCTCAAGCTGCTCTAACTTTAAACAGTGATCATAAATTTCTGACATCCAACAAATTCTCTCCAAAAGCAGATCAACTATTTATCACAACTCTCGAAAACTGCAAAACGAAATCCAGATTCAAACTTATTCCAGTGTCTGCACAGCTGATGTAGCTCGAAGGCATAAATCCATGGCATCGTTACAACAGGATTTACAGCATGTCTCAGTAAACATGTTTTTCAGAAACGGGGATGACTGAAATCGTGCAATCAGATCAAATATTTACACTGAGATTAAACTGAATCATAAATGTATATTTCTCAGAAGATATTGTTGCCATTTTTCCCATATTTAGGACCGATAGAGACACAACACATAACCTGGTACTTGAATGTGAAGATGGCTCAAAGCGAATATATTACAGACTAATCCAATTACAGACTGCTCAGTGGGGACGTATCAGATTACTCTCTGCTCTTACCTCCTCGACACTGAGGCCGAGGAATAAGTCCTCCAAAGGCTCGGTGTTGTCTCCTCCGTTGTCCTCCTGCAGGTCCTTCACTTGACTCAGGCGCTCCTTTTCGTCATCCTCCTTGGATGGAGACACAAAATGTTTGGTCACATTTTGTTTTACATCGATTAAATTCCCACTCAGTGGACACTTAAATAGATACTCCTTTAAAATCTTAGATTCTACCTTAATAAATAAAATAATACTGAGTTTTACTGACATCATCATCACATTTTATTTTTATAAGGATATATTTGTTTCCTTACCACAGTCCTAAATCTGTAACACATGACCACCACAGCCCGGTACGCAGCTAGTCTTTTATGTGCCAAAAGCAGCTCAGTTTTACCAAAGTGTGGACTCCACTACCTCTTTGTCAACAACACGGTGCCCGTGATGGCGCACAACCACTTCTGCTTTTGTGCGTCATGGTGGACAGAATCGGAGACACGATGGTGAATTTGTTCCTACGGCAACTCGCAACAGTGTTGGCTCAGCAGCTTTGTGGCGTCGTGCCCGCGTAACGTTTTTGTCACCAAAGCCATTTTTCTAGTTGAAACACATGCAACTGGTTCTAGATCTATCTGGACTATTCCTGCTTTAGTGACAAAGGGCACAGAGTGAGGTGAGACATTTAACAGACGCTGGATTTTAAATGTGGAAGCTGCAAGTTGGAGCCAGCTCCTGACCAAGAGCATCCTCAAAACCTCAAAACCTTACATCAGCATCCACCCAAACTGCCCGAAACGATTAAAGATGAACTGTTATGATCACTCCCAGTTCCATGTTTTAATTTCCGGAGTAGCTTTGCATGATGTAGTACTGGTATTTGGTGCACATGCTCAGTTTATCTTCTCTCTGAAACAAACTGCCTGAAACTGAGTGTTTAGAGCAATCTGAGCCTCATTATTTGAAATGTTGGCCATGCTTAACATCAGCATGCAGATTTATAAATGTATATATTTAACAGAAAATAAGGAAACACATAAAAGACCTCCTTTAAAAGGTGGTGATTTTGGCTTATTTTTTCAGTCCTCTGAGCTACAGTTTGTGAACACTCTTGTTCTTGGCAACTTTTTCTGGTCTGTTTGGCCTTTCCCCACTTCCACAGCAGATAAACCCAATAATTCTGTTAACTCTAACCACTGCAAAGACGATTATGCTTCCCAAGTGGAAAGCCAAGCCTTTTTAAACTGTCTGCAGAGCTGACACTCTTGTTAGGTTATGTTATGTACCTGGTCTTTCCTCTTCATCTCCTCCACCTGGCGGAGCTGTTCTGATGACAGCACGCTCTCGATCCTCTGCATGTCCCTCATAAGGAGGCGGTGAGACTCCAGGAATTGGTCGTTAGCTCGCTGCCATGTGTGCTTCAGCTGGTTGTGCTGCTGCCGCTCCAACTCCAGCTTGTGACAGACTGAGGTCATAAACAGCAGAGAGAAAGGCGAAAGACAAAGTTGGAGCTGCAGACTAAACATGAACACACACACACGTCCTCCATGGAGTCTGCAGCTATACAGAAGTCATATACAAAACATTTAAAACCCTTTTACTGGCGTTTTAAATCAAATTTAAGACCAAATTTGCAATGGAAATGCAAACTGGCATCAGTTCAAAATGAACACAATGGCAAAAGGAGCTTGTGAACGTTTATTAATGTGAAAAGCAAACAAAGGAACACCTTTAAGCTACAACACAGTTTGCTCTGCAAGCGTTTCCAAGCACCAGCTTTAACCAGAGAGAGTAATCATAACTCTCAAGCAACAACAACGAGCAGCCTGGCTAGAAAACCTTTCTGCTTCATCATGTTCAGGGTTTCCATCGTTGTACTGAAAGCACTAAATCAGGGTTGTCTAACAAGCAGTCCAGGGGCCAGAACCGGCCTATAAGAGGATCAGAGTTGGCCTTCCAGCTGGATGGCCTTGCTAAGTGTGAAGGTTGCAGTGAAGTTATGAATAAGATTAATTATTGGAGTCATCCAAAAACTCTTGGATTCCCACTTTTCCACACCATCTCTCAGTTGTAATGTGCACATACTTAGAGCAGAGTCACTGAATGTGGAAAAGCTGAAATATATTACTGCGGTTTATTTTTCTAGGGACATCTCAGGCTATTTATCATTTTTTATAAAGTGGATGACTCATAAACATTTTTGAGTATTGTTCTTTAGGGTAAAAGGAGGAAAAATTAAGAGTGTTTTTGTCACCTCTGTCGTCAACATGACTGCTCGCTGAATATGAGCACTGGGGAAGTTTGTATTTTTTTAGACATAGCATAACAACTCATATTCACTTGCCACTTCATTAGGTTCAACTGTTTGTTAATGAAAATATCTAATCAGCCAATCACACTGTAGTAATTGAATGCATGTAGGCATGCGGAGAAGGTCAAGATGATCAGCTGAAGTTGAAGCTGAGCATCAGAATAAGGAAGGAAGCTGGCTTAAGTGACTCTGAACCAGATGGGCTGCTCTGAGTACTTGAGAAACTGCTGATCTGCTGGGATTTTTCCCACACAACCATCTTTAGGTTGAAAGAAAATTGTGCAGAAAAACAGAGAATATCCAGTGAGTGGTAGTCCTCGGGGCAAAAATAAGGGAAAAAACAAAAAACAGATTGCTTCAAGTTGGTAGGAAGGCAACAGTAACTCAAATAACCACTTGTTACAACCAAGGTATGCAGAAATGCATCTCTGAATGCATTGAAGCAGATGATCTACAGCAGCAGAAGATGCCACTGCGTGCCTCTCTGAGGAACCTGAGGCTAAAATTCACATGCCTCACCTAAATTGGACCAAGAAGACGGGAGAATGTTGGCTGGTCTGTTGAGATTCGATTTCTGCTGCGACATTTTGATGTTTGGGTCAGTTGTAGGAAACAACATGAGGCATGGATGCATCCTGCCTCGTATTAACAGTTGAGGTTATTAGTGGTATAATGGTGTGGGGCATATTTTCTGAGCATCGTTTAAACACCATTGCTGACCATGTTTATCCCTTTTTGACCATACTGTACCCATTACACATGGTAATGCAGTGAGACTTAAAGTAAGTTCGCTGTACTCAAATGAGCTTCACAGTAGGGCTGTTCGATATAACGATATATATCGGATGACGATATAAAAACGTCTATCGTTTCATTTTACGCTATTGTTTGTTTCGTGGTGGCGCAAAATAAACTGTTTACGGCAATATTTTTTCATCGTTTTGATGGTCACTGTAGTGGCTATATTAATTTCTTAAAGTTCTCTCTTTCTCTTATATTTAATATAACCACACTACAGACGGACAAGCGCCTGTTTTTATGCGTTGTGGTTAGCAACAACGACGCTAACACCATCCCGTGTCCGCTTGTTTATGTTCCACATAAACCTTTCACAATAAAGCTCAAGATCCTGTTGAGACTTTTCAAAATAAACTGAATCACGTGAAAGAGCAGATTATTTACGGATGAGAAGTAAAAAAGAGCAGCCAGGTGCTAAAAAATAAACCTTAGACTCAAACGTTAGAACAGGCTTTTCCCCGCAGCACGCCGTGTAATAAATACTCACAAAGAAAACAGCTGCCTTTACAACTTATGTCTAAAAATGTCTAGTTTCATGTATCTGTTAAAACACTCGACTCCAGCTACATGAGGCGCAGCTGGAAACACTTCCCGCAAGTCGAGCTGCCGGAGATTCACAGAATTTACAGAAAATGTTACATTTTTGTGATTTATATCGTTATCGGACGACAGAATTCTTATATCGGGATATGAGATTTTGGTCATATCGCACAGCCATACTTCACAGTCACCAGCTCTCAATCCAACAGAGCATCTTTGGGATGTGGTGGAATGAGAAATAACCATCTTGGATGTGCAGCAGCTTTGTGATGCTATCATGTCGATATGGACTGAAATCTCTCAGGAGTGTTTCCAACACTGTGTTGCTCTCTGCCACCAAGAATTAAGGCAGTTCTGAAGACAAAAGGGTGTCCAACCCAGAAATAACAAGATGTTTCTAATGAAGTGTCCAGTGAGTGTAGGTTATTAGGCTACAGCTACTGTTTTACAAAACACATTGACAGAGACAGTCGAACTATTTTAACCAGGTGAAGTTCATGAATTTCTTTAATGTTACCTTTAAGTTGTCCAGCTGATATGTCCAGACTCACACGCTCACTAATTACAGCAGACTAAATCATTCAGCTCTGTTTTTGAGAGAGGTTAATCGTGATTCGGTGCTTTGCTGCTGGAGTTGAGCTCGTTTCCAGAAAAGCACGTTTGTCTTAATGATGCAGTCGCGACTAAAGTGGCACTGTGTGCAGAAAAATAGGCATGAAAGGAAAAACCACGTTTCCAAAGTTAATCTAAAATAATCAACTATTTTTGAAAGCCTTTTATTAGTAAAGTGTTTTCAGAACATTTTAATGACTGGGGGCCACCCTGCCTTTAGCAATACAAGGACCTCTGAGATAAGCTGTTGTGTGACAGCAGTGATATGACTTCACAAAGCATCTAATTTATTTAATTCATCAAGCAATTTCCACAAGACATTACCGTCATGAAGCTCCTTCCGTAGTTTCTCCGCATCCTCCTGCAAGACGGACTTCTGCGTGTTCAGCACAGCGACATACATCTCCAGGTCCGTACGACACGACTTCTCAGCCTCCAGAACGTGATTGAGCTCCTTGACCTGTGAAAGACAACGAGAAAAATAATTTATACGATTGAGAGCACATAAACAAATCCTGGAATATAAACAGGAGCTGAGAGTCTAATAATCTAAGGTTACAACAATTTTAGCTGAACACCAGAAATCAGCTAAAAAGTTACTTACATGAAGTCTCAAAACTTCACTACTTAAAGTGATTTATCAAGAAACTGTGCCTCATTTTTTATTTGTATTAATCCTTTGTTATATTTTATTCATGATTATGTTTCTTCATTAATCTGTGGGTTCATTTATGTAATCTTCTCTGTAAAGCACTCTGAATTACCAAATTGACATAAATGTGAATTCACTCAGCTCCATGATGACGGTCCGTTTTGTCAGAACAAATTCAAATCTACAAACTGAAGCTACTGTTGTCAGCGGACATATCCAGCAGATATGGAGCTTCATTTCTTCAACTGGGTGAGAAACGTGTTGGTTTTTCAGCATTCTCACCCCCCTTTCAAACACTTTCGAAAGCTATAGGGATTTTTCTTTTTTTTGTCCTGACTCAGTAACTTCTGTTCCCTGAATTTCTGTGACAGATGTGAGAAGAGTAAAGCTAGGATGAGCCACAGAGACACAACAGCTGCATCAACGGGAGGCAACACAGGCTCAAATAAACTGGAATGACATCGTCCGACCATAAGAAGCTGAAATACTCCATAGACTCAGTGGAAACTGCAGAGCCAGTGATAAGTAAGAGCACAGCAGTCATACAGCAACCACAGCCAAGCCTGTGTATGAAAATTTCAACTGGCAGTTGTTGGGGTTTTTTTTTTCCACACCTTTGACTGCTGAGTACTTATTAAATTTCATTTCTCTTTTTGCTACTGTATACTAAATAAAAATCTCACTTTCTATGTGAGTGCAAATTAAGGACCCTCCAAGGTAAAAACGAAAGAAAACACTAATCAAAATCCATTAGTCTGAAAACACTGAGAAAAGACGAGGTCAAACACTGCCCACATAAAAATTAGCCATTGAGACAATTAAACAGTATTTTAAATGTCGCTGAAATTTGTGATGCCATGTATACGATAGCACACACGCACACAGTCCATTACTGTTTTTTATATAAAAATAATAATAGTTTGGCCTAGGGTAGTCAACATTAGCAGTGCTAGCAGCAGCAGTAGCCTTCCTTCCTTGTATATTAGCGTCCACACATCTGTGCTTTACGGATAATGCAGGTTATGCATCTCTCCGGTCGAGCAGTTACAGCTGATATACACCCACTCACGACCTACATCACTTTACTGCAGCACCGCCCTGATTTGCACAGCTGTCTTTCACGCCTCAGGTTTAAAGTATGAATGATTCTTTTAACCACAGAGTATTTCTATTGCCGACTAGTGAGAACAAAAACGCTCAATCGATTAATCAACTGGCCAATATTGAAAACAGTGAAGAGCACCCTCAATACTGAATACTGAAGATAAACTGGTTTAAAAAGCAAGCTGTGCTTATGACATAATGAGCCATTTCAAATTAAATTCCCTTACAGAGTGCTTAATAAGATGTCCAGCTAAGCACATGCAGAGTTTACTTAAAGCAACAATTATCTGTTATCTTACCAAACCAAAGTCTGTGCTTTTTTTCCCCCCAAAAGTTATTTAAAAATTATTTCACAGATTAAAAATAAACACTTATTAATGTCTTTATTACAATTTTTGTGATTCTCCCCTTTATGGGGGACTGAAACCTATTTAAATAAAAACAAAAAACCGAAACAAAACGCAAAAGCATCAATTTCTTTCTGACTAACCTTCGAGGCCTCCAACTCCTTCACCTTCTCCTCGGCTGTGGCCAGTTTGGCCTTCAGGGCTGCGATCTCGTGCTCCATAGGCATCACTACTGAACGCAGCTTCTCTGCATCCTCCTGGGCCTTCAAAGTAATTTGCATAAGATAATTAGAAATGTGCACACATGGAAACATCTGGAAACATTATTTCCTTTAAACAGCAGATCATTAATTAGATCTGTAGATGTAGATGATAAAAAAAAAAGAACCAGAGATGGAGTGTTGAGAGGCTGGATGATTAGTTTTTTTAGTTTTTTTTGTTGTTATTTTGATACATTTTCGTTCAATTTGGTAAATCATGAACCTGAAAATCATCAAAGCATCTCATAAAAAGAGCTGCCAGTCAGTAAATGACAAACAAACCAACTTTAAAACATGCACTTTCCCACTCTGGTCTTCTAATGGCATATTGTTTTTATTAAGCTTTTTATTTAACCAGGATAATAAGAGTCTGGAGATTAAAAATCTGTTTCCTAAGACTGTACAAATCCACAGTAGTTCCACAGACACTTAACACACACACAAATGCACAAAACAATATAGAAAAAATACCCAATCAACAGGAAATACAAAGTACAACACCTAAATTCATGAACTTCAATGCAAATAAAGCCTAAAACATCAGTTTATTTGTATCACGCTAAAGAACACAGGAAAACATACCTGCCTCCAGGTCATTTAAAATTAGCTTTAATTTGTTCCAATAGATCAGCTCCTTGAGTTTTATCTATTTTCAGCTCTTCAGCTTTTAGACATTTAAGGGCTCAAAGCAAATGTGTCCATAATCTGATTAATAATCTGATCCAACCAGATGATCAACAATTCAAACATTTGCATGTTCCTGCAGCTATGTGCTCCTCAGATGATTACGACTCCCAAGTTGGGATGTTATTCCTCTGAAGTCACAAAGATTTGTTGATTAATTTGGACATTACAAATATGATAACATATATTTTAATGTTAAAAAAAGATTTGAAACACATTCATTTGCACTGTTAACCAAAACCTTGTTACAATAAATGAAGAATTACTACAACTCTTCACCTCAATGACTGAACTCACATCACTGGGAGATATTTATCAGATTTCACAGCTTCCTCTGCAACTACAAATGGCTTAATAAAACTTCTTCTCACTTTAAATCACAACAGCAGCACAGATCGATTACAGAACTCTTCTTAAAAATGTTTCCCTGTCTTAATTAAGATGTCTCTTAGAACGTGGGTGAGGGAGAGGGCCAGCAGTCCTCACTCCATTTTTACTAAGCATGGGCAGATCTTTAAGACACCCAGTCAAAACTGCAGCATGTGAAAATAATGCTACCATTTGGATGATTTTTTCTTCCTGGCAATGAAACACAGTTAAAAATGCATCTGACAACAAGTGACACACAGTCCCAGCCATGAGCAGTGTGAAACTTGAAAGCTCTGATATGAATTTGGAACTGGCCTGCAAGACTCAGTATTGCTTAAGACACAGGAAGGAGTCCAGCTGGCCGAAGCATCTGGGACATTGCGTTCTGTTCTCTGGTATCCATCTTGTATTTTTTATTTTATTTTTTTTGGGGGGGGAGGAAACTTGAGAGGAAGCAAACAAACTTCAGAAAGTTAAGATTCCATATTAGTAGAAAACAACAACTCTCTATTTAAGGGAGTAGACAAAACTTGCACGTAGCAGACATACTTTCTTCATTTCATCCTCCAGATTCTCCTCCTCCTGACCCTCGGAGAGCCGGCGCCTCAGCTCGCCCAGCTCCCTCTCCACCGCCTCGCGATACTGGTTCCACTGGGCACGCTCCTGCTCCAGGCGTTGGTGGAACTGGACCTCATACTCACACACCGTGTCTGCACGGGGAGAGGAAGCAGGCGATGAAACCGAACAATAGCACATCCATATCGAGTCATGCAGTCAAGCGTGAAGACATAAAAACAGGAACAATATTTCTGATATAGGTGGGGGATAATTTTCATTTCAAAATGTTTTTGTGATGGTTATTCATGATAAACAAGTAGACAACAGATTTTTAGGGTTGCATTTATTTTTTAAAATCAGTTAATCTTTCAACTATTTTCTTGGTTTACTGTCTTAAACTGGTTCAAATTTACTTACAAAAAGTCTATAATACCCTTGTTTTGTACAACTCTTTTCAAACTGGTTTCTTGAACTTGACAGGGAGTTCACCGTACTCAAATGACCTCTGCAGTCACCAGGTCTCAGTCCAATAGAGGACTTTTGGGATGCGGTGGGCATTCACATCCTGGATGTGCAGCCGACAAATCTGCAGCAACTGTGTGATAGCACGTGAATGATCTCCTTTTTACCTACATGTTTAATAAGAAGTTTATCATCTAGCCAAGATTCCCCCCATGCCGAAAAAATCTTTTCGCTACAGCCCTCTGATCTGACACTGGCCTGGATCAGAGGGCTCAGTGTGAGTATGAGCCAGCAGATGAAGACACTACACTACACACAAACATCACAGGTAGTTCTCACTGTGAAGTTGAGATAAGTGAGTAAAAGAAAAATTGTCTCAATCTGAAGAGACAATATTCATATTTGGTTGAATTTATATGGAATGACTCAACTGTTAAATGATTGTTATATGACAATGTCTGTAATACTGCAGTTATTAGAAGTTTTAAGTGTAACCTTTCTAAATTTGTTAAAGCGCACTAAAAATTAACAAATTCTGTGTAAATAACATCCTTTTTCTTAGAGTAGCATCCCCAACACTGTCTGAAGATCACTTTCTGTAGTTTCAGGAGTTGTTAGTGCACAGACTTGCATGCTTCCAGTGTGAATGCAGAGCAATGATGACATGATGAAGGAGGAGATTTCTGATTGGTTTTTACTACTGATGTGCAAATTTGGTTCTATGAGGTGCAATGTCATCATATTTGTTGAATTTTTTTTGTAAGGACTACCTGGGGTATTCTTCAGTAAGACACAAGGAACATCAACAGAGGCAGTTACACCGTACTATGACACCTGATTATGCCTACGCAACTTTTACAGCCACTTTTAAGGCCACCAGACTCCTTTAACAAAAAGTGGAACTTTGCTTGACAGAAAACAAAAACCAGAATACAACTTTCTGGTTTTACCTCATTGATTCAAATGTCAAAAGACGCATAAGAAATCAAGGAAATCAGCTGTGGAGCAACAAATTAAGTGAGCTGAGATGTTAAATTACTGCTGTAATCCAAGGAGACTGAACAGTATAACAGTTCCCCCTCAGAGAGAGCTGTCTGGCAGCACAAAGATAAAAAATATCTTTTAATCAATAGTTACTTATTCACATTTGTTTGTGTTATGGTGTCACTGCGACCTCACAGTTAACGTAGCGAACAAACAGCTGAGACAGCAAGCCTAGTCTAACTGGTTTGTCTGCCTGTGTACAGATGAGCTGCACACATGCCACTTCAGTCAGGCTGAGGCGATAGATGAGTTGAAATTGTATGCAGTGTATGGATTGTGTGTGTGTGTGTGTGTAGTCTGTGTTTCATAGAAACCCTGGCAGCTTCGGTAACATTAGAAAAGAACACCAAATTTATGGATGTGTGTATTAGAATTATTCCAAATAAAGTTTGAAAATGAGTTTCCCAGTATAGCGTGTTAAAGTATGGGAAAACCCTGGAACAACCAGAGTGATGGATTGTAGTGGTTTAAAATATTCATCTACAAATGCAAAGGTCCCTAGTTCAGTTCCAGGGTTTGACACAAATCCTCTGGCTGTTGCATCAGTAAGGCCACTTGTTATAAAAATCTGCTCATGAATTAGCAGCTTTTATATATCTCTTCATGCCTTTAAAATCAAATGATCATTATCTACCTGAAGCCTCGGTCCCTCCCTCTTTAATTACATTAAGCACACCTGGCATAAGTATGCACTGTTTTCACAGTTAACAGCTTTCATTCACACTTTACTGCAGCACAGACAATCACAGGACAGCTTCATTCATAATCACAAATATTCAGAGGATCTACTGGAGCTTATTTCAGCATGTTGATAGTACTGTGTTTGTTCAATTTACTTTAAAATCAAACAAACTTTCAGTGCATCTCACATTGGATCCATCTAGGCGCTAAATTAAAAGCTCTATTGACGTACAACTAGACGTTCCTCAAATTACATGTTTTTTCTTGGTGTGTACAATGGATTATAGGAACTTGCCTCACTATTAATGACATTTTGATACTTCTGCAGCAGCAACAATTACTGAAAATGAACTGTTAAAAAGGTTAAACATGTATCAATATTACATTGTATTAAAAGATCGATTCCAACATACATATAATGAATATTTTCAACATTGTTTATTTATAACATTTGTTAGCGAGTTGTGGGGCTGGACGGCGTCAACGTGTTAGCGAGCTAACCGCGCTAACGAGCTAACCATGCTAACGACATGCAGCCCACAGGGGCTGCACGGCCTAAAATCCCTTCATTTTCTCAAAAGTTGACAGCGCGCCTTATGTATGAATTCTGGTTGTGCTTACTGACCGCGAACCGATTTTAGGTGATACACGGAGCTCAGCAATCTGTCAAAAAATGTTCTAGTACGACTTTGGTAAGCTACGGATCTGCAGCACTTGATGGATTGTCGGAGCATTACGGCTACCGGAGTCTGGAGCCTCGCGGAGTGATACGTACTGTGCTTCAACGTAATATTACCGTATTGTGTGTGTATAAGGGCCATAAACGGCACCTGTTAAGAGACGTGGTTACAAAGAGGATTTCAAACTCAGTGCTGTCAGTAATGCAGTAGAAGTTGGGAACAGAGCAGCTGTTAAAACTGTCTTTGTTATTATGCTCAGCGTCTGTTAGTTTACATTTTGACTGCACAATTATGAGCTTTTTGTTATGCACAAAAACAACATTGTTTTCTTTTATTTATGGAGCATGATTATTTAATAAATGCTGATAATTTATTTTTGAGTAATTTCTTCATGTAAATCTATGCTGTATGCAGTGTTGGGAAGGTTACTTTTAAAATGTATTCCATTACAGAATACAGAATACATGCCCCAAAATGTATTCTGTAACGTATTCCGTTACGTTACTCTCATTGAGTAACGTATTCTGAATACTTTGGATTACTTAATATATTATCATGCTGTTTACAACTACATGAATGTACTATTGCTGTGATTTATTACTGTTACTGAAGGTTCGCGGCTCCGAACCGTAGTAAAGGGACCTCTGGCTAATACGGTGGGTTCTGTGTCGGGCTCGTAGCCGAAAACTAGCTTTACTTTGTTGTCTGGGTCAACTTTGCTAGCGAGAGACAGAGAGAGGCGTTGAAAGGCTGCTCCAACAGAACTTATTGTTTTTGGAGGAAAACACGAACACGGTGTACAGTCGAGTCTTAATAGCTTACTTACAACTGGGCTCGTCAGGCACTCTTCTTGGCTGCAGTGGTTATTATTATATTTACATGCTTCCAGCTCCTGTTTTTGCTCGATGACGGCTCGTACTTTTCCTTTCTCTCCCTCCCTCGCTCACAGACACATAACGGCTATGACAGTCCATTCTCCCTGCAGCACGGACTACACTGCCTATGATGCTACATTCTTTAGAGCTATACCTGTAGCATTCTGCCTATTAGCTTAGCACAACAACAACAGGCGCTCTCTCACCCAGGAAACACGCAGAGAGAGAACGTCACCCTGTAACCATGGCAACCGTAACGCTGCCACCCGGAACAACAGAACGTAGCTGTCAAACAAAACCCAAACAGTCCTGACCCGCCACAATATGAAACAGGAAAGTACCGCCGTGTAATCCATTTATTTCAACAAAGTAACTGTATTCTAAATACCACCTTTTTAAACGGTAACTGTAACGGAATACAGTTACTCATATTTTGTATTTTAAATACGTAACGGCGGTACATGTATTCCGTTACTCCCCAACACTGGCTGTATGTAAATAAAAATGCCTGTGTGACATCTGGGACACAGTGTGACTAAGAACTCTCTTTTTGTTGTTAACTTATGGCTTTAAAAAAATATCGAGATATATATCTTATATCGCCACCCAGCTAAAAAATATCGAGATATGAATTTTGGGTCATATCGCCCAGCCCTAACCTGGATCCAATCACAGCTGATTTAAATGGCCAAATTACTTCCTCAGCATGTCTTGAAGTTCTCCAGAGGCCTGGTAATGAACTAAACACTCAGGTGTGTTGACCCAGGGTGAGATCTAAAACTTGCAGGACACTGCAGGTGGTTTATAACAGGGATGCTGGTTTTAATACTCTCAGTGGAAGTCTTGTGTGTGGCCTTGTACTTGTTCCTCTAGTCCAGCTGGTGAGTACAAATTGTTTTAGTATGGCCAAAAAAAGATTTATCTGAGCCAGCATAACATGGCATACATGTGAATCATGAACTTGTGGTAGAAGTCCATGTTGACAATCTGAACTTAGAGAATGAATTCACAGAGCATAACCTGATGAACGTTTTTAAAGAACGAACAAGAAGTTTGCAAACTGTGGACTTGTTGACTGAAAATCACAGAGTCACAGGGGGAGACCGAGTCACTTTGAAACATAAGTTGATCCCAGGCTGCACAGCGCCAAGTGGACTTCCAGGGATTGATCTATGAATAGAAGCTGCACTGGAAGCCAACCAGACATAAAGGGGACCTTGAAGGTGAAATCAACAAGCTTTAAATCAGGTAGCGCTTTTGTTTTTTGGACCTGCCTTCAGAAATGTTTTGATCACACCACTTAAATGTAAACAATCTTTCAGATAATATATATTCATAGTGTTATCAATCTAAGTAAAAACCCGAATAATAAGCAAAAGAGCAATGATATTAGGAATAGAGGTTTTCACTGCTCACATAGCGTCAGGCTCCATTTACCTTTCATTATGGCCTGCAGGGAGGCCACCTCCTCCTGCCATTGGCTGCGGACCTGGTCGATGGCTTCCTGTTTGGTGTTTTCCGACACGGTGGCCACAGCTTTGATGGTCTCTATCTCAGCCTGGGCCTGAGAGAGCTGGGTCTGGACGGAGCTCAGCTCGGAATGGGCGTCCTCCAGTGCAGCTGTCTGCCTCTTCAGCTCCTCTGGAGAGAGGTGAGACATGAAATGAATGATGGGAGGAGAGAGGAAAAATGCACAATGGGACACTTGTATATTTCAGACTTTTTTCCTTATTCAGCACAATTTATTACAGAAAAAAATTGTTTATATATTTTAAAAGAAGAACCTCTTTCTACTCTGCAAGCCTTGGAGTCATTTACAAGGCCTGTTTAGTCTCTCTGTGGGGAATTTCACAGAATCTCCCACTGTGCCAGCTAGCAGGCAACCAGTGTTGCACCTCAGCATGCATGAGTTCAATTCAAACAGACAGTTTAAAAGGCCAAAGATGCTCCACAGCTATGTCCAACAAGACACTTTACATTGTGTAGAGTTTTATGACCATCCACACCTTCCCTGGTGAGGTAAAGCTCTTTGAACTTGGCCCGCTTCTGGTTGAACTCCACCTCCAGCTGCTGCTTGAGTTTGATGAACTCGGCCCTCTCCTGCTCCAGAGCTGCCACTCGCTGCTGTAGCACCGCTGAATGATAATGAAGGAGGAAAAAAGCAAAACAAAATTAGCTGCTGCTTACATGTAGTTGAAAAGAAATCATTCAAGTCAAAGGGCAAACATCCACAAAAATCAGTGCACTCATTACGTCGTTTATCTCATTACTAAGGACTCAAATCAGAGGGTGAATAAAAGCTATCAAGCCCTAAAATGATATGAATACAAATTATTATTGATGCTTTTGGGGATAAATGTGGTTCTTAGAAATTATGACAACTTTCAATTTTATGATTAAATATATCTAATATAATAAAACCAATAAGTACAACGATTAAATCACTGAATTCCTTGTTTGGTTCAGCCATAATGTTACGCAAATGTTAAATGTAATTAGGCTGAAACATGTGTTATTACATCCAGTACTATCTAATCTACTGATCATTAATGTAATAATGTGACAAAACAGTACAGAACTCACAAATTACAGACTAAATGTCTCTGGATAGCGATACAGAAATGAAAACATTAACAAATAATTTATTATTATGAAGTAGCAAATCTGCAAAATTTGGGAACTTGAACTGGAGACTACTTTTTACTTTAAACAAAAGTTCTAAATAGTGATTTTTGCAGAGTCATTTATTAATATAACAGACCTCACGTGGTTTCATGTGGTCAGTTACTTAACTTTTATTATACCAGCAAGTTTCAGCTCGTGACACCTTTAAAAACAGAGTAAAGTCCACCAGTGGCCTCTTTTACAAGGCTGTTAACAGTCAGCTAAATGGAAACTTTTTCTTAGATAATTTTAAATAACTTCTAGAGATATCATATGTAGAAGCTCATAAGAGAAGTGTGAGGGAAAATAAATATGATGTATGTTGCATTAGTCGTTTAGAAACATTTCATAAACAATCACATTTACTGATTGTTTTTAACCTTTTAACCTTTTAAACTTTCCACGTGACCAACCTTTTAAACTTTCCACGTGACCATCACCAATTTGACTGAAAAAAAATCCAGGGGAAAGATACAGTTCTTAAATGAAATAATGAAATATTTCAGGTCATTACTGTCACAACTTTTGTAGTAACGTTTTAAAATTTTCAATATGGAGAAAGCTACTTACTATTTTGGAGGGTAAGGATCTAAAACTATAGCTTTATGAATATGGACTATCACGATACTGTGTATAATATAATAATGTGTATAATGTGTATGTGTTAGTCCCCATAGGGAAATTGCTCCTCTGCATTTAACCCATTCACCCAGTGAAGCGGTGGGCAGCCACCAATGCAGCGGCCGGGGAGCAGTGTGTAGGGACGGTACCTTCCTCAGGGTAGCCGTTCAGTGGAGTCGAACCCCCGACCTTC
This sequence comes from Neolamprologus brichardi, assembly GCF_056152115.1. Classification (NCBI taxonomy): domain Eukaryota; kingdom Metazoa; phylum Chordata; class Actinopteri; order Cichliformes; family Cichlidae; genus Neolamprologus; species Neolamprologus brichardi. Next base: position 28,400,789 of record NC_142113.1, on the reverse strand, counting down.
CGATCATGGGGCCACCACTCTACCTACTGAGCTATCCCTGCCCCTAAACTGTGGACAAATAAGTATTTAAAAAAATCTATATGTAGAAAATATTTAGAAAATTTTGAATGTAATGTTAACAAAAACTTGGTTCTTTCTAATAATAATAATGAGTGGTGTCATCCCTGTTTTTCAGATAAATCTGGTTCTTATTAACTATGAAAAACATCTTCACATCATTTTATCATTTAATATATCTGGTATAATAAAACCGATAAGTACTCCCCTTAAAGATTATTTTAGATAAACATGTAAAAACAGACTCACCTTTATTACTTACACACTTGCATTTAATGAACCATCTTGATGAACACCCACATTTAAATTAAAAACAGCACAACTTGTTACATGTGTGCTACAATGCACAGTGGATCTACTAAAGCACAAAATTAATACCATATTTCACTCCATTATCAAACTTTAACTCAAACTTGACAAGATCTTCAAATGCTTTTTTATTGTTGGCATCACCTCACCGAGCACTGGTACGTGCAGTGCAAGATATTTTAGCCATCCACTGAACTGCTGGGACGATTTTCATGATTGACATCCCTTATTTCAAATTTTTAACTGTTATTCAGTTTATATGTTTGGCCCTCAAGGATTTATCCACATAAAAACATCAACAAAATAAAGGCAATATTTGTTGGGAAAACACAAAATAGCATAAAAAGCTGTCACAAATCAATACTTACTTGCAGCCTTTTTGAATTTACCAAGTCTGTTATGGCTTGGCTACATTTGAAATGTAGATTTATCTGAATCTTAAAAGGTAAAAAACAAACATGGATAACTCCCAGAAAAATCTAAGTAAACATGACCTCAATGAGCTGTAACCCGCTCTATGGTATGGTAAACCATAATTGATATTTGTTAAAAATCTTGCTCTGCTTAATTCGGATGAGCTGGATATTGAAGCCTTACAAACACATGCTGCCATCAGTAAAGTTGCAAAGTGCAGTCTTGTGGGGAAACTATCCAACATTGAGATGCAGAACCTAGTTAAAGGGCCTTTCTGTTTGTTTAGCCATCTATTATAAATAGGTCAATACTAATATCAGCTGATAAATTGTGCCCACCAATATGTCAGTCAGGCGACACATAAAATGAAGTATAAAAACCTCCCGCCAGCAAACACAACCAGTCACTGGTTTTCCTACGGTCCTACATTTTCCTACTTCTTCATCTCTTATTTAAAACCGCAGCGATACAGATAAAATCCTTAAAGCCAGACAGCCAAACGGAAACATTTACGAGCAGCCGGACGGTTCAGCTCAATTCCACCATGATCATGTGACAGCCAAACAAAAGGAAACACTAACTCCATCGCCACGTATTCATAAGTTTGTGTTGTATTTAAGCACAGCGTATATCAAGCTCTTTTTCTCACACTTACCTCAGCTCAAAAGCTCTGCATCTTTTCCTTCTTGGTATTAAAATAAAAGCCGACTGCTCTGGTGTGTAACCGATCACGTCAGGAAGCCACAAAGATCACATGATAGAGCGCATAAAGAAAGTCAGTAATTAACCGATTTAACAGCAACGCCAGTTCATGATGATGCAAATATAACAGAGGCTCAACCTCACAGCAGCGTTTCTGCCTTTGTTTGATAAAACAGTGACAGTTTGAGACAGAAAAGTGGGGACAGAGTGAGGGAAGGCACACAGCAGAGGGCCCTGGGTTGGACTCAAACAGCCTAGCGGCATAAGATCATCTGCCGAACAAGGTGAGTTAAACCGACGCCCGGCAACAGATTACTATTGTAAAAAGGAAGCACACCCACTTTAAATTCTAAGAGATTAACAACAGCATGTGACATATCACACCGTTTCTCTATCTATTTGTTTAAAAGTAAGCCAAAAATGCAGAAGCAGGCCTCAGTTAGCACCTTAAATGTTAAAGTTCATAACAACATAATTAGAAAAAAAACGGGCCAAATATGGCTTAATTGAAAGGGCTGCCAGTAGAAAGTGTCTTCTCACCAAGAAAAAAAAAAACATGGCAGAACGGCAAAGTTGTATCTGACCAAACGACAAGACTTCTGGAAATCTGTCCAAGGCTAATAGGACTAAAGTGGACATGTCTGGTTTCATTTTCAACAGTTTCACAGTCAGGTCTACACCTTGCTTTATCACATCCATGTTCAAAATGCCAAGAAAGCAAAGGCAAGGCTTCATAACCAGATCCCACACAGAAGGTGGTTGATATCATGTGACACCGCAAAGGAAGGAGTGTTTAAGAAGCAAGTCTTGATGCAGGGGTATTGGAAAAAAGTGACATTTAATAACAAAAAATGTAATAACACATTACAGGAAGCTGAAATAAAGAAAAAGACAGCCTTGCAGCAATCCACCACTTCATCTATTTCGTATGTCTCTCCAGCCGAGGGGTGGGCAACTCCAGGCCTCGAGGGCCGGTGTCCCTGAAGGTTTTAGATGTGTCCTTGAACCAACACAGCTGATTTAAATGCTTAAATTAGCTCCTGCAGTTCTCCAGAGGCCTGGTAACAAACTAATCATGTGATTCAGGTGTGTTGACCCAAGGTGAGATCTAAAACCTGCAGGACACCGGCCCTCGGAGCCTGGAATTGCCCACCCCTGCTCCAGCCTCACCTGCATCCTCCTAAATAAGCACAGGTAAACAGGGTGGTAACTTCCTAACCTGTGCTGAGTAATCCAAAATATAAACACACATAAGGCTATAATCCTAGTTCCTGCTGACATACAACTTAAGTTTTCACAGTACTCTAAGCAGTTCTGTGAAAACCTAAGTTTGTCCTTACTGCTCCACAAGTTTAACAGGGTAAGTAGTAGCCAAGTACCGCTAATCAAATGCAGTTGTTTAATTGATCAGCAGCATGTGTGACAACTTCTATAAAAGACTTGGCTGTTTGCTGGTCTGTGTGTTCAGGTGTGTGTTAATGCCATGACAATCCAAGGAGTGGACGTCCCAGCAAATTCACCAAACGTCAAATGGTGGTGCATTTCTCAGAGAAACTGCAAAAACACCCAAGAAATACATCTCAGACTACAGGGCTCAGTTAGCATGTTAAATGTTAATTCATAACACTACAATTAGAAAAAGACTGAAGAGGTATGGCTTGTTTAGAAGGGTTGCCAGAAGAAAGTCTCTTCTTAGGTTTGCAAAGCTGCAAGAACAATGTCCTTTGGACATACGAGATCAAAGTGGAGGTGACCACAATGAACAGCGCCACATCACGCCACATTACGGTGATGGAGGGGTGATGATTTGGGCTTGCAATCCACCATGATAATCCAATCTTCTCTGTATTCTAGAGTCAGATGTGATGGCATCTAGCTGAAAGTTGAAACTTGACTTAACTTTCCTGCAACAGGAAAATGATCCCAAAAAAGCAGCAAGTCTATAAGAGAATGGCTGAAAAAGAAAATAATCAAGGTGCTGTAACGGTCCAGACCTCACAATGAAATGCATTGAATTAATTCCAGCCACCTCAATTCCAACCTCAATGGACTGATGCAACATTGAAAAGGAGAGTGGACCAAAAATCCTCCACACCACAGTCAGAGACTGATACAGTCATACCAAAAACAATTACTTCACGTTAATGCTGCTAAAGGTTGTTCTGCAAGCTACTGAATCAGTACTCAGTTTTTCACACACTGCTTCTGCATTTATGCTGTTTCCTTCAAATAAACATGATTTGATGTTACATGATTATATTTAAACAATTCTAGAACTTAAATCAGAATAAAAAAATAGTTGCTAAACCTTTAAAACAAAACTGAGTAAATGCTATCTGTCCTTGACTCACCCCTTGCATAGTTAGAAAACAGGGCTTCCCTTCATATTTTAACTATCGAGACTGTTTAAATGTTAATTTCATGTGAAAATATTGTCTGGTGGGGAAAAAAACTAATCATTAGTGAGTCAGTCTGCTTCACAGGTGAACTGATCAGTAGAAACACTGTCATTGGTCAGTCAACTTGCCAAATGTACATTTTTACTGTTCCCATTCCACTAAGCCATTATATTGAACCCTGATACACTTCCACAAAACTTTCTATTATCTTACCCACACTAGTAAACCAGTTAAAGTCACCCCAGGCACCCACATTGGCGGTCAAAGCTATTTTATACCAGTTTCAAGTTAAACAGGCCCTGCATTTTCAGAAGTAAGTAATTCCCTCAAACCTCACGACTGAATGAAGGTAGGCCTGTTACTAATTACTGTTTCAAATATTCAAATCCTCCTTTTACTCACTGCAGGCAGCGCTTTGCACTTTGAACAGACACCGTCTTTTCTCTGGCTGCTTTTAATATATATTAAGATAAAAATCAAACCGCCACGAAGCAGTTTCTTTCAGTGTATTTTACCACCACCCTTTGTAACCCACTCCCACAGCAACTTTTGCTCAACAGGTGCCATTGTCAAGAAGTAATGACATGTGTATGACTGCTCAGTTCAAAGCAGCACCATTACTAACACCTGGCTCTCCAAAGATCTACAGGTATCTGCAGCTCAGTGGGTGAGCAGGTGACCATAGCCCATTTTGTCAGTCAGCATTGTCATCTTGTAAATCTTCCCCTTGCACTCTCATCTTCATCTCTCTTGTGTACTCATTGTTTTGGATTGTTAATTCCAGGTAAACTCCTCGACCGTCACTATTTCTACTTGTTGCATTTTCATTGTTACACCTGTCTCCCTCTCATTCACATACAATTTCTATTCCTTTCTCTCCAGAGCATACCTCCACCTCTCCAGGCTGCACCCTATTCTCCTTACAGATCACTATGTTGATCTGTGGCAAACATCACAGTCCATTGAAAATCCTGCCTGACCTCATCTGTCAGCCTGTCCATCATCAGAAGCAGCTCAGAGCATATCCCTGATGTAATCCCACCTTGAACCCATCTGTCACTCCTACCACACACCTCACCAAGTGCCATCTTAAAACATTATGTACAGGTTTATACGGCATAAAAACAAAGGTAACCACTAGGAGATGCCCCCATCCCTCTCTAATGTGTGTGTGGATTTGTGACAGACTCTCAAGCTACAGAGTGTTTGTAATATTACCTCCGAGGACGCATAAAGCTTAGATTGTTTTGCACGTATTACCGTTGTCGCAGTCTGTTTTGTTTAACATAAACCTGGACTGGAATTGTTCACACAGTTTGTATAAAGTGGGAGCCCCACGTTCAGCTCCTGAAGCTCCAGATGCTCTCAATGCCGCCTCTGGGTCCCTGGACCTCGGGTTGATAACCAAAGGGAAAGTCTCCTGCAGGATTTATCAGTATCCCGTAGACACCACAGAGCACGGCCACCGATGCGACCCATATGACTGACCCTGTCAGTGCAGGGCCGGACTGCCAGAGGCCAGAGCCGACCTTTAGATCAAATTAGTCAGACTAGCCAGAGCTAGGAGCTAACCAGCTAGGTGTAACATTACTAAAGAGACAACCACGTTAGCTTGGATATGTCACACATGCTCCTCATGTTCAGCTATACAGAGCTTCAGTAAGTTTCCACAAATTTGTGAACCACTGCGCAATGTTAAATGCCCAGCATGAGGCAGTGACACGTCGCATTGAGGATGCTAACTAGCTAATGTTGCCAGTGATGCAGAGGCCGTCGCTGGCTTCGCTGCTCCCAGCCCCTCAACACACCCACCACAAACCGCCAAAGACACAAGAAATTTACCGTCATGTTGGGACGACTGAGGGGATCCCGAGGCCTCCGAGGCCATGGTTTCCTGAGGGGGGCGTGAGGCAATTAGCAGGGCGGTGAGATCAGAGCTAGGAGCGTCCAAGAAAACAAGCTAACATCACAACTAGTGTCAAGCTAGCGACGAAAGAGTGCGACTTCTGGTTTGTCTTTCAAAATAAAATCAACACTTGTGAACGCTCCAAAAGGCCCGCGTTTATTCGTAATGTAAACCAACATAGAAATAAATACAAGACAAAATAATCATATATCTACTTATTTCGAAAGTTACTTTTATATCTGTCCACCACTTAGCAGTTTTGTGCTAATATTTTGAAGGCACAGAGTCATTTTCCTATAAGTAAATAGCGTTAGTTACCCAATTCCGGTGTCATCTTTTTAAAATAAAATCGACTTGATTTTTTCCCCCAAACTAAATCTCGCTTTCAACAATTAATTCTTAACAGAAAACAAAAGAGATATTTATCAACAGGTGATATAAATCCCAATTATTGTGAATGTGCAGCTGCACAGGAAAACACCTCCCTAAAGATTACACTATGATAAACTGCTGTAAAGTCATGATTTATAAGAGGAACTGAAAATGTGAGAGACCTACACAACAGTCCAGTGTTCAGTGCTGACACTGGCAATGTTGTCTTGTAGTTTAAGGAATACGTATTAAAAATGTTAATTTGAACCTCTTTAAAATATCAAAAATCTGTGATGACATTTCTATTCCGACCAAATAAATAAAACAAAAACAATTTTCTCCAACTGAAGTATTAACACAGATGTGTAAATTTGTCATGCGTGTCTGACTCTTCTTATAGCCTCACACAAACACCCACATGATTTGGTCACTGGAGCATGACAGGGGGTGGGGATAATCCAGTCTCAGCCTTCATGTTTCTTTGGTTAGGTAAGAAAATTAGACGATGGCATGCAAAGATGCAGCACATGATGAGTCCTGTCATATCTAGACACCATCCGCTTTCACCTTCTGTTTACTGAAACTGCCGTCCTTCTTAAACCAGAGATATGGAAGAAAGGTAAGGCACTTATTTGGAGTATTTGGAAGTTGACATGTATTGAAATAACACTTTAATTGCATTTTTTTTGTGATAAAAGTCATTCTATTCTTATCCATAATTAGAGATAATACTTAAAAAGTGGTTATCAGGTCTAACTGCAGTGAAAGGTGTCACATGTCAAAGCAGACAGTAAACTGTTATGTGCTTTCATGTCCGAATATCACTTTATCTTGCATGGCTGTATTCTGAATCAGCAGTATTTGTAACTGGAAGTTGGCAGGAAGCGGCTGTGTAGAGAGGATGCCGGGCATGAAGATAAACTGGGGAACGAGTATTTATATCATTCCGTTCACAGCGATAAAGGCACATAAATACATCCGTCCAGCTGGAGTAAACAATTCACTTTAAAGCTGACCTTCTCTTTCAGCTTTAAGTAGCTCAGATACTTTGGCTGAGGTTGTCTGAAGTGAGAACAAAAACTGAGACGTTTTGATGGTTGGCAGTGCAGTTGGCTCAGAAGAGTCCCTGGAGGTTATTGAGGTGCCTGTTTGATTCTCAGAATGCTAATCTTAATACAAAAATAACCCCAGGACTTAGTCAACACAGAAAAAAAGAGGAAGTGGTTGAATGGCCTTCTTTCCGATCCCCAGCTCTGTGTATACTGAAAAGCAGCGGCTCAGATGTGCTTCTCGTGGTGAAGTGTTCAGACTTTTTTGTTTCTTTTTTAAATCCTTTAACAGTGCGATCATGGCGTTTATCCGCAAGTACCTATGGTTATGGGTGGTCGTTGGCATGGTTTTCGTGTCTGTGGTGATCAGCATCATCTTCATGTTCATCTGCAAGTGCATATCAAGAAAAAGAGGTAGGTTTGAATCTCTGCAGCGCACCTGCCACTAAATACTGAACAAGCCTTCATCTGCACATCAACGACATACATTTTTACCACTTTTTTCCTGTTCTCACACAGATTTATTGTCTTCCCCTTCTTATAGAAGAAATGTTGAATTGAAACCCTGATAAGTGAAATGTCAAAACATTATGCAACAAGTGTTTGGGAGCTTTAGAGAGTGCGTGAAGGTGTTTTCCTGTAAGTTTGTGTAGAAAAGTTCATTTCAGGAATGGTGTTTGTCCATTTGGTTGTGTGAGCTGTCAGACAGCTTTTTTAAGGTGTGGACAGACTGAAACTGGTTGCGTGGTTCAGGAACCGATGCCTTTTTTCTGTATACACTGTGTACACCCTGTAGCCAAACAGTCCAGTATTTTTGTCATTCGTATTTGCTTTTTTTAGGCATGACTGCTATTTTAAGCCATGTATGTTAAGATTTTTACCGGTATTAAAACAACTTAAATAATTTCTTGTTATTCTTTTTAAATTGCTGATAAAGCTCATAAGGTAACACTTAAAAATGATGCATGTGCTTTTAATTTTTTTCCCTGTCACAAGTAGAAAGATCTAATTCCAGATGTGAGCATGTGCAGAAGCCCACCATTCTGCAGTGTTAAATCGCTAAGAGGCTTTAATCTGTGGTGGCCTTAACTCTGCTCATGAGTCTGGATGTTCACATATGACATTATTTAACTATATATGCACAGCAAAATGAAACTTACTAAAAGTATTTTTTTTAAAGAGAAAAAGAAAAAAATCCTAGAAGTAAAGCAAGATTGGGAAACAACACCTCAATATATTTTGCATACTCGTGTCATTTCCAGTCATTTTATCTGCACAAAAAGTGTTTTTAAAATATATTCATTCAGCAACCTTAGAGCTTAGTTCAGTTTGTGATTTGGAACAAGCCAGAACAAAACAGAATAGAGCTAAACTCACTTTCTAGTCTTAAGATGCTATGTGATGACAGTGAGAGGAAACGTTATATGGCACTTACTGAATTCAAGACTGATACAGTAATAAGATGACATCATTGCAACATGTCAACCTGTGAAATTTCTTCCCTGCATGATCAGTTGTAGGTCTTATCATTGCAAGTATGACACCATCTAAGAGCCTCAGCAATGAAGCCACAAAGTGGCAGACCACATACATTTATAGAGTGTAGTCACTGCGTGCTGAGGCGTGTGGTGTCTAAAACTCACCAACGCCCTGCTGATGCAGCCTCCTCAGAGTGTCCCGAGAGCTCCATGGCATGGGGGTGTCCATGGCTGAACAGCTCCTGTAGGTGTAACGTGTAGGTAGCCCTCTACTTTTGTCCATATAATGCATCCTAATATGGTCATCTAAGGCACATAGCTTTACACCAATGCTTTCTGGTTAAGAGGGGCAGTCAATCAGAAGTAGGATAACTTAAAGAGAGAAGAGTTAAAATGCCTTATTTAAACAGAGGAAATAACTAAGGGACCGTAAGACTGGTCAGAATGAGATTTTTTTGAGCTGTGAGTGATGCAAAGTTACTCTAGTTCAAAAATAAAAAAAATATGGAGTTACAGGAATCCCTGTATAATAATGCATACACTATTTTTTTCTGATACTTTAAATGTGTTTTTGGTAACACTTTCTATTACATGCTGTAATAGAAAGTGCTAGAAGGGGTAATAGTAGGGTAACAAGGGGGAAACGAGAGAGTAATAATGTGGTAATCTCTAAGTTATTGCTATGCAATTACCAAAGTAATAATCATGTAATATCCAAGTAATATTACACAGAAATTTGTGTAATTGGATAATAAGGGCCCCCAAAACTGTGGGTAACAATGTGGAAATAGAGCTCGGTAATAAAGTGGTAGTAGTAAGGTAAAAAGGAAGTGACAATGATGTAATAATGTGATCATTTATAAATTATTACCACTTTACCTGCGGTAGTTTCTGTGTAATAAGCATAAAACAGAGCTGCAAAATGCAAAACTGTCTGCATTTATTTAATAGCACATCAATAACCTGTTAATAACCTATTAATAAATCTGTTTGATTGTTACCTGGAATTAATATTATGGAATTATTATGTTATTAAATAGAAACGAGCAGTTTGCATTTTGCAGCTCTGTTTCCTTTTTATTACACAGAAACTACCTGAGATATTTCTAGGTAATAACCACACTTTAAGTTAGCTTTAATAGGTTATTCATATGTTATTAAAGAGAAACAGGCAGTTTTGCATTTTGCAGCTCTGTTTCCTGCTTATTATACAGAAACTACCATGGGTAATTCAGTAGTAATAACTTAGAAATTACCACATTATTACGTTCTTCTTTCTTCCTTGTTACCCTACTATTACCCCTTTATTACCGAGTTCTATTTCTAGGGGCTCTTATTATACTATTACATACATTTCAGGATAATATTACTCAACTTTAACCACTATTGCTAACATGATATTACTTGAATATTACATAGTTATTACTTTGCTAATTGCATAGTAATAACTTAGAAATTACCACATTATAACCCTCTTGTTTCCCCCTTGTTACTATTATCCCTTCATTACCGAGCTGTAATAGAAAGTGCTACTGTTTTTTTTTACTGTAAATATACTGCTTACAGTATATTTACAGTATACTGCTTGTCCTGTGATGGTATTGTACGGTCTCACCTCTGTATTATGCCCTCAGGTAACTGAGGTTATGAGCCCAAGAACCTCTCTCAGTGACCTGGGCTTTACTGTTATTTATCCTGGACTTAGGAATAATCTTCCATCCACATAAGAATCTGCCCACCAACTGGCCGTTTTGAATCACCTTCCTCTTTTTAGTTCCTTTTAGTCACTCATGGTTTGGTCTTTTATTTGACTGTTTTTTTATTTTATTTGACTGGCTTGTTTTTTCTTTTTAAATAATCCATTTCTGAAGATCTGGCATTGCAACCATCTCCTGTGGGTGAGAATAAAATGAGTTTGAAATGTACACTCTGTACATTAGGTCATGTTGTGTGCCTGTCTGTTATGTCAGAGACATTCATAAAGTTGCTTCTCAGTGAAGGAAGGTTTTTCTTTATCCAGGTCATGACTCATGTACTGTACAGACTGTAAAGCAAGCCTGGGATTTTTAGGCTTTATGAATAAACACCCGGTTCAGAAAAACGTAGCTCCTTCCAGAGAAAGCTGCAGTCAGATTTGTGGAAGTTAAGAGTTGAAGCCACGCATCTTCAGGCTTGACTCACCAGAATCACGCAGAACATGAGGGCAGCGTTGAGACTTTGCCATTGAAAATGCATTGCATCTGTGTTGAGGCGAGAGATCCAAAGGCAGGACCTTCCACAAATAACAGCAAACCTTTATTCATCCTGAAAGTCTAACACAGAGTACAAAAAATGTACAGGCAGAAACCAACAAGTCCTCCCTGTAACAAAGACTAAGGGGAAGGATAGGGCTGTATATTCAGATACAGTCAGGACAAAGTGAGCAGAAGCAGGAAAGGAGATGTTACAAAATGTTTTGCAAAAAAGAAATGATGAAACCAGAAACATACAGAATTTTTTTTAAAAAAACAGAAACCACTAGAGTGTATGAAATGTTTAAATAGCTCCTCTAAAAGCAGGTGTCAGGGGGTTTGACGCTGGGGAAAATCTTGGACAGATGGACAGTAGTCAAAGAGCTAGACAAACTAGTGGTTTCTTTGTTTTTTCTACTTCTTTGTGGTTTCTAGTGATATTTTGTCTTTTATTTGTGATATGAGGTGATCAGCAAGATTGAAAGAGGCGGTTTACATGACCTGCTGTGATGTGAGGTTTGCCAGGCAGGAGTCAAAGAGGAAGCCCACAGATGAGGTTCATGGACGCAGTGAAGGAGGGCATGGGGTGAGGATGTTAGGGATAGGGTGAGATGGAGGCAGATGATCTGCGGTCATGACCTCTAAGGGAGCATCTGAAAAAAGAAGTTTCCTCTGTGTTTCACTGTCTCATCTTTTGTTAGCACCTGTTCCTCTGCCTCTGTGGCTGCTGTGAGCTTCTTGTCCCTGTGTTTAGCGTTGTTTCGTTTCCTGTGTCAGTTATGTTTCGTACCGTTTGGACCATGCTGATTGCTTTCACAGGTGTGTTATCCCTTTTCCCCCGTGTGTCTCATTTTCAGTATACTGCAGGGTTTTTGTACACATCATTGTAAAACTAACTAAGCTGTTACATTATTATAAGTGTCAAAATGCAATATTGTTTAAATTCTAAAGCCTAAACCCCCCAGAAATCAGAGAAAGTAGCTTCATAGTATTTAAATCTAGTTTTCCAAGTTCAGTGTCACTAAGCGGTCCAGCTAATGCTAAGTCCTGTGACCTGACATTGTACTGCAGAGATAACTTTTTTTGTTCTCAGCGGTTTTATGGGGCCCCTCAAGACAGATCAGAGTGGTTATAAGATCTTATGACAAGAAGAAAAAATAATGACATCTTTGCATCAAATGTCCTCCATTATTTTATGAATCCTTTCATGTTGTTTTTTTCCTTGATGGGTTTCAAGCTGTTGGCGACCAGCATCATTAAACAGAAATCTGGACACCTGACACACAGGATTGGTTCATTCCACTTATTTACTATACCCTCAGATTCAAAATAAGTTAGAGCAAACTGAAATGACCGTCAGACACCAGTTTCATTTTTAATTCAACTACCTCCTTTTTTAAAAACTCACTGCTAAACCAACACATGCACATGTTCACCACAAATCATAAGCCGGAAAGGGAAGAGAAACCAAACCATGACACACTATAGAAGCTAAACTACTTACTTTAAGGGTTCGTTGCAAGCCAGAAGAAAAACTATTATAATTGTATGAATTACTATTATTAGGGGGTGCCCTCCGGATCTGATTAGCTTAGATGAAACTTTAATGATCCCTGTGGGGAAACTGGGCTGCATCACCACAAAGCGGGGCTTCGTGCTGGTTGAGCGTATGCACATATAAAGAGCTAATAAAATACAACACAAACACTAATCATAGGTAACAGCATGTGGAGATAAAAGAACACTGTGCGTTTGAAAACAGCAGCGCTGTTTGTTTATTCATGTATGCATTTAAATATGGTTTGTTTAGATGCTTTAAACATGCTTAAAAGTACTTTTTTTCCCATTTTATCCTATTTAAATACTCTTATATCATATTTGCATTTATTTTTCTCCTTTGTTTGTAGCAACACAATCCAAATCTGTTCTTGCTGAGCTGTGAATAAATCCATTTAAATAGCCTTTAGGTGCAAATATATTGATCTTTTTGCCAAATTGACCTTGAATTAACTGTGTTTTCTTTTTTTCCCCCCCAACAGGCCAACACAAAATCCACGATTCGAAAAAGGAATTCAACTTCAAAACTGAGTAATGCATAAATGTATACTTATCATATAACAGTGAATGTACACAATGGATTGTACTGTACTAAAAACAGGCGCAGGTTTACATTTAAAGAATCAGACTTGTTGTTTTTATTGCTATTGTCTGACTTATGCTTCAGTGAGAAGTCTATGTCGCTTCTATGTTTATTGTATTTATTATTAAGCAGTGTTTTTATCAAACGGGGAGCTATTTCTCCCATTTTCATTTGCAACGCTAAGCTAAACTAACCAGAAAAAGGGCTTCAGTGCTGAATCATGAAATTCCCAACACAGCTGACGGCGTTTTCAACAAGCAAAACTAATTTTAAACCAACTTTATTAGCACAAATTGGATTGTTATATATTGTGTGTTTAAATTGTCTCTGCATAGCTAGCTATAATGCTAACTGTAAGCTGCATTTTTAACAACCACACAGTATATATACAGTCAAAAACAAACTTTCAGACATGAGTTCTTACTGAATTACAGCTGTTTTAACCCTCTCAGGCTCAAATTAAGTTTTAGTTGCTAATGCACAACCAAGTCCTGCAGTTGTACGTCTGAGTAAAAAAAACTCATAAAATATGTATGTGGGGTAATCAGGTTGTTAGTTTTTAACTGTTGCAAATCGGCAACGCCTGCCTCGAGAGGGTTAATATTCCTTGGAATAAAAAATCACAAGCAAATATGATAATACATACAGCAAACATGCTAAAAATAGTGTATTAGCTAAACTACTCCCACCATTCACTCTGTGGGCTGTGATGTTCTGACACATCCAGGATGTAACCAGTATAAAAATATGATACATTATAAATGTAGTTTTTTTTGTTTCCTTTCAAGAGGATGAAAAAACTTGGCTGGGCAAGTATAGTATCAAAATCATTTTCCCTGTTCCCTGACATCTGCGTAACCATTTATGTAGCGTAGTAACATACAAAAAAGTAACCAGTTCCCCACTGCAGTACCATCCACACATTCTCTTCCTCTTATCCTTGTTAGGGTCGCGGGGGGCAGAGTCTATCCTAGCTGCCTTAGGGCTACAAAATATGTCAGCATATGTTACATTTAGACTTTAAACGTTTATATGTCACATTTATGGTGTTCTGTTACATTTTTACAAAGTTGCAGAAGAATCTATGTGGTTTGGTTACTTTCCAAGCATGGCACTGTAAAAGCCTGTAATGTTACAAAATTACCAAATTATGACCAAATGTAACACTGTTATAACAATCTGCCCCCCCCCCCCCCCCCCCCAAAAAAAAAAAAACAAAAACAAAAACAAAAAATACAGTCTTTCAGTGTTCATAAAAAAGAATTTCTTGGGTTTTTTTATTGGGGGGGGGGGGTGTTCGACGTAAGCTTGCAACTGATGGATTTCAATTGCGCTTACATGCAAACATTCCTTGAGAGTTGTCCGTCATACTAGACACGATACAGTCAGCGCTTGCTAGGGAAGTGTGTGCCTTCTCCAACCGGTTAGCAGTGGTTCTTTGAGGTTTCTAGCTGTCACTGGGTGAAATTGATTGCTGAGATGTCACTGAAACCAAAAACCTCCCAGTGATTGTTTTGGTTGCTAGCAGATTCCCATGGTTACCTGTAATTTTTCATGTCAAAGATGACTCTCTAATACCAAGGTACAACGAGTTACAGTAATCCAGCTCAGTTGTAATAAAAGCATACATTATTGTTCTGAATTTATCTTTTGACAGGATAGGTTTTGACCAGCTGCCTCAGATGAAATAAGCTGGATTTCACTACTGCTCTGACTTGACTGTCAAATCTAAAATTCCTATCCATTTTAAAACCCAAATTGGTGACAGTGGACATACTGTGCTAGACTGTCCATGTCCACAGGAAAGGACTCACCGGTGACACCCAATAGAGCCATGGGGCAGGAGATATAGGGAGAAAACCAGAGGTCAGAATCAGAATACTTTATTAAAACCCAAGGAAATTATGGGGTTATAGTTGCTCCAAGACAATGAGAACAGTAGCACACTGAACTAAATTACAAAATATAAGAAATACGGTAATATATACAAATAACACAATTATAAATATCCAGAAAATTACAGCGATTTAATATATATGATTGACATTTTACTCTAAACAGTAAAACTTTGTTATTTTCACCCTAGAGGATGTGTAACTATTACACTGTGTACTGTGCATTAGTTGGAAGTCCACGTATTGATCAGTATAGGAGTGTTAGCATAACATACAGTATATGACATTTATGTTGTACTATTTGGAAACATTTTTCTGCAAGGCTTCCAAAAAGTCTCTGTGTGTCTGTTTATTTTACGACCACAGCAGTGTAACCAGTTGATAATGTTACAAACTTGTGACCAAATGTAACATTGAACTAGCAGCTCACTCTTACCACAAAACTTAAAATGACAGCAAGACTTTGTAACTGATATATTTCAGTAGAAAGTATAATTCATGTCTGCATCATGTATCCAAACCAAGAAAATGAGAAAAAACAAGGAACCAGAGCTTTAAAAGTATTATTGTGTTAAACATTGTATTTTAACCCAAACACTGATTCTTTTCTAAACCTAACCAAATAGGTTTAATAGGCAAAGGTAAGAAAGTTGGTTATATAAGTAAGTTAAAAACAGCTATGCGCTAAATCTCAAAATAGATAGTTTTTTCACTTAATAATAGATTTAAAAATTAAATGAGTATGAAAGTCTGTGACATGCAGTATTCAAAGTTAGGTCTCTAGTGTGCACAGCAAATTGGCTTGCTCCACTATCTATCCCTCCAACCTACAAAATTTGTGCAAGTCAAAAAAAGTATAATTTTGTTCACATGGATACAAATCAGATTTGGGCCAAACCAGAAAAGTGCTGTTAATTCACAAATAAGTCCAAAACAAAGAATTCTATTGGCTCTTTAACAGCAACTGTACGACAAATCATGAAGGATCTTTTAAAGCAGCAGCAGCTGGCTTTTCCACAGACAGATGGAAAATCATGTTCAGTGGAAAGTTCCTGTCCAAAAGCAGGAATTAAAAGTTGTGACTTCATGAACTACCATCAGACTGTGTTGGGAATTTTGTGTTTTGAGTTTCATTTATAAATTCTAGTTCTTTATGTTATTTACTCAGCTTTCTCTCTGTTGCCACATTTCAGTCCGTACAAGTCATCCCATATACATTATTAATATTAATATTATTATTATCATAATCAATATTCATTTAAACAAATGATGCATTTAAACATTTATATTTCCCCATATTTTCCATCTAGTCCTTATATATTTAAGGGACCATGTAGCTTAAACATGTCTGTTGTACCAAAGTAAGCTCTGCAGACCTTACACTACTGTGTGCTCACATCCAGATTCAGACATTGCAGACTTTATGTTCTTTAACGTAGATTTTTTCGCTTGACATTTTCTCTTTCTGCAAATTTGCAGGAGCAACAAATACCAGGAGAGAAACATTGAAACGGGCACTCCACCTCTACCTCCGCGGACACAGTTTCTCATAGCAGGCAAGACTTTATTATATCTCTCAGTGGCTCTTACAGATTGCCCCTCCTCTTATGAAACCGCGCTTCCTTCTCTCACTTTCAGATCTTTGAAATTAAAGCCTCATCCAGTCTGTCATTTGACCATAAACCACAAACTAAAGGGCAGCGCGTGTTCACCAGTTTACATGGCAGTGACAGTTTTATGCACACGATTCAGATCCAAGGCAGCACCACATATTCTGATCCAAGCTAAGGTTTCAAACTTACTAAGAAGTGTTTATGATGTCTGTTTTGTCAAGGATTTGGGCCAAACAAGGAAAGTGCTCCTTATTTTACAAGTCAGACCAAAATGAAGAATATTTTTGGCTTGATGATGACATTGTAACTGTACCACAAACTGCGGAAGGATACATGGCAGTCTGCTCCTTCTCATTTTTAAATTCAGACTTAAAAGTAGAATAGGAGTCAGAGCCTTCACCTTTAAGACCCCAGCTCCCAGTTTGGATTTGAGAGACGCTACCTTTAAGATAAGGGTTAAAACGTTCTTTTTTGATAAAGGGTTCGATCAGGGACCATCGTTATCTTCTTGATAACCCTTTCAGGCGGCTGTTGCTGTGAAATTGAACTGAGCTGAATTGAATAACAGAAAACATTTATGAGTTTTAAAAATATGAAGTCAAACTGGTGAACTTCACAAAGTAATAACCTCAGGATGTTTAGCCCAGCCAGCAGCTGACAAACATCAATGATATGGCAAGCTCAGGCAAGGAAGAGAGAAAGACTTCTATTTTGACTTGCTATGCCTGCCTTAGCTGTAATGCAAAGCTACAGGAAGCACAGCTGTTTATTAAGAATGCCCCTTCACCCACAACAGCAGCAAGAGGTGGTGCACAGAAACAGCCATCTTAATCACAGTGCTCCGCTAATCACATAAAACACAGAACACATACAGCTGCAGTAATGTTATACAGTAACACAAACATGGCAAATCAACACCGGATAACTGTAACTGCCGTACAGCACTAAAGCCTAGAACACATAAACATCACGTATAGTGTCCCATAAGTCATCGGGCCAACAGCAATAGATAGGTTTGCTTCTCATTAAAAATTTTCCAGTTCGATATGTTAATTTTTATGTGACATCAGCAGTTTGCAAGTAGTAATATTAAAGTATTACTACTATTAATAAGAATTGCACTTAAGAAAAAAACTGAGGGGTCAACAGAGAGTTTTCTCTTTAAACAAGCTGAGAAAGTTGATTCTGTCGATCTGAATGCAGCGTTTTCAGCAGAAGAGTGACTTCTTCAGTCTTGGCTAACTGCAGGTTTCCCCAACCTTATAAAAATTTTCATAACGAACAAAACTAGCACCTTTGACTAACAATGGGCTGTGAGGTCGGTTTCATTATGATTGGATGATTGGTATGCAGTGGCGGTCCTAGCCTGTTTGGCGCCCTGGGCAAATGGAGGGCGCCCTTACTCCCAGCAAATGGGCGATAGAAAACCGATCGGTGCCTATGCCATTCCCAATATGCGCTGGCTGATGTCGGGGCAGCTTGAGTACGAGCAATTTTGGTTTTTTTGCCGATGCCCATGATGCCGCCCCCCACCTCGATGCCGCCCCGGGCAACCGCCCGTGTCGCTGGTATCAAAAACCGCTACTGTTGGTATGCCAGTCGTCATTACCGTTGCTCATGACTTGCTCATCATTGGTCATCAGTACCATTCACAGAGAGCTAGGAAATGACTGCAATCACAGCAGTGTAGGATGGTGAAAGATTAACCCTTCTTCTTTTCTGGTTGCTAAGTCTGTGAAGATGATGTTGTAACATCCTGATGACACGCAGTTTGTCCTCCAGTAGATGATGAGACTCAAACTTTAAATACTGATCAGTATTGTTGGTTTATGGTACACACAGACTTTCAAATGCCCCCCATTGCTGATGGAAAGCTCACCATCTAAGAAAACTAGCCTGTCATTTTTTTACTCCGCCCTTGAGAACTTGATATGTTTGTCCACCAAGTTAATGAAATCAGTGAATCCTGATATGTGCTGAGGTTTGGTTTTCAGCCATGTCCACATACCTGAACTAATGGCTCAGTGGTGTTCCAGGAAAGAATAACAGAGCCCTATTTTCTACTTTTTCCATTTACAAGTTAGCTATACTGAGCGAAACTAAGGAATCCATGGTGCACCCATGTTCTTGCCCATAGTACTGGGATTGAAGATGCTGCATTCAGATGAACATAATCAACTTAGTGGAGCTTCCTTACCTTGATGATAAAGCATTCATCGTGACAGACTTTACTAGCTTAGTTAATGTTTTATGCAAGCTTGTTTCCACCACTGAAAAAGTCCTTTTTTGGCATTAGCAAGTCAGAATTTGAGGTTATTTTGTTTAGTAAGCCTAAATTTTAAGATTAAAACCCAAAAATCTATGTTATGTTCTGTTTTGTTTTTTCCAGTGGTGAAAACAAGCTTCCATAAGGAGTCTATGGAAGCTCATAGTTTTGGTTTTTAGCCACAAAACCAAACAAACTAGTCAAACATTTTGCAGAGGCTGTCAGTAACTTTGCCCAGCTTTGTTCATATTCAACCAGAAGGGCTTCACTAAATAAAACCATAGGTAGTACATAAGATGGATATAGTCACTCTGGCAGTTAATAGTTGATAAAGGAGTGTTGAAATTGGATTTTATGTATGATCTGATATCTTTATGTTAGTGGTTTTCCTGCATTATTATAATAAATGTTGGTCCCGAATCAACACTGCCATAGACTGGTCAACTGTTTGGAGAACTCAGTTTGCATTAACCAAGAAGTTAGCTAATGCAATTGAAAGGTATCACGAGCAAGCTAACAGCAAGCTAACAGTAAGCTAACAGCAAGCTAACAGCAAGCTAAACTTTGTAATATATTCATTATAATGTAGAAATGAATAAAAATAACACCTGAAATCCTTACGGTTTGTTCCAGAAGAAAGGTCTATGTAGACAACAATTTATTTATTTTTTATTATTAAAACAACAACAACATTTTCCCTACTTTACAAAGCTTTGACATCATGATTGGTCGATTGGATTGTTGATCCTTGACTAATATTAATAATGATTATGCAGGAACAACGGTGCCTGGATATCCGATCTGATTCTGGAACGGTACATGTGTGATTGTTAGCCACTGAGCACATCTTGAATAGTCCTTTCTTCTTACTCGTAAGCCTCAGTTATACTGTCCATGTTTGCAAGTCCCAGCGTCCAAGGACCTTTGGAGTTCCCTGTTTAATCCAGAACTGAATTTAAACTCTTCTTCCCATATGCATAGTACAAAATAAACATATCTTAAATATCATATTATCCAACCAGAGCAATTCAATGAGCCTGAGCTATCAGGCCCCTCTCCTGTGGATCCAGCTCCCTGCTTGGCTTAAAACCTTCCTTTTTGATAAAGTTTACAGTTAGAGCTGAATCAGGTGTCCCTGAACCATCCCTTAGTCGTCACTCACACAGCCCTGGAGACCAGTTGGCATCCTCTGGTTGCTAGGGGAAAATATGTATTTCCCGATTGGAGGTTGGTTGCTGAAGGTTGTAGCTATATTTACTGCAGCAATAAATAATTTTACCTTTAAGGCTAATAGTCTTTGTTTTCAGTATTTATTGTGCTTTTCAACATTTTACTACTGTTTGGTGAGGAGTTTGTGCGTATTTGCATGCAGGTCTTCCATGCAACTGTGGTAGCCTGCTGGTGGGAGGTTTCCAGTGCACCACTGTATAACTCTTTGCAAATAATTCCACTTAGCAACTTCCAGAAACTACTCTTCAGCTGGTTTGGTAACATACTTTTCCCCCTTGTGACCTCTAGTTTCCAATGAGTCACTGACCAGTCCAGTCTAGGCCTGCATGAATAGGGCTGAAGCTAACAATTTTACAGCGACTGTCAGCAACCTCCAGCAACCACCCAGCAATCACTGAGGAATAGCATATTTTTCCCAGTGTGACTGGGGCCTTAGGTATAGCCTCAATGCACTGACCATCTCTTCTCCACCCCATTGTGTTTCTTCTGCCATCACTGCAGGGTAACTTTTATTCTTTTTCTTTCTTTGTTTTTGATCTCTCTGTGCTCTTCTTTTCTGTCTTCTCTTTCCCCTCACCCCCATTGCTGCCCACTGCCCCTCCCTGAGTATTTTTCTGTTGAGGGTCTCTTCCTGTTAAAGGGACGTTCTTCCTCCCCACTGTTGCCAAGTGCCAAGTCTATCTGTAACAACCTTCTACTGACCAGCTACCTATATGCACTGCAGCAATAAAATTAACCTTAAATATGGAATTTGCTGTTTCAGAAGCCCAAAGCTACGAGAACCTGGCTGAGGAGAGCCAGAGCATCCACGACTACGAGGATGGCAACTGTGAGCAGAATGTCAGCAACCATGAGGAAAGCATCCACGACTACGAGGATGGCAACTGTGAGGAGAATGTAAGCAACCATGAGGAAAGCATCCACGACTACGAGGAGAGCACAGAACCCCAGGCTGACTACATCAAGATGGAGGGAGACATCATGTTTCCTCCTCCTCCAATCTTCAACAGCATGAACGGTAGTGTTTTGGAGGCACAAAGCTACGAGAACCTGGCTGAGGAGAGCCAGAGCATCCATGACTACGAGGATGGCAACTGTGAGCAGAATGTAAGCAACCACGAGGAAAGCATCCACGACTACGAGGAGAGCACAGAACTCCAGGCTGACTACGTCAAGATGGAGGGAGACATAATGTTTCCTCCTCCTCCAGTCGTCAACAGCATGAGCGGTAGTGTTTTGGAGGCCCAAAGCTATGAGAACCTGGCTGAGGAGAACGACTATGTGGAGAGCGTGGACAATCAGCCAGACTATGTGAAGATGGACGAGGAAGATCAAGCAGGAGACAACACCTCCACGGAAGACTATGATGACATCGGGGGTGAAGAAGAGGATGAGGAGGACTATGATGATGTGGGATAAAACCCGACACAACGAGATGGAGACACTTTGGAATTCTGCTGAGCAGAGATTATCCTTACTGAAGATTTCTCTTGTCATTTTGTATTTTTTTAATAACATTCATTAAAAAAAAAGAAAATAATTGAAGTACTGAAGACACTGAAATCTGCCGAGTGGTGTCGAGACAACTGGTTTGATCTTTAAGACGGTGATTCTTTTTAATATATCGAAAAAATTCTGTTTTTCATCTGAACGTTGTAATCGTTTTTTTTTTTTTTTTACTGAATACATTAACAAGCAGTGACTTGCACAAGATCCCAGATTAGGATGATATCTGGGTTTGCAAACTACACGTGAAAGCAATCAAACTATATTTCTTTGTCTTCTTCTGACATTTAAGATCTTTAGTTTTAAACATGAAGCTTTTGCATATATCATGTGTAGAGCATTCCCATGCTTTTTGAGAAGGACAGGCCATGTTGCTGGAGGCTTTCGTTATGCTCAGTTTGGTGAGATTTGGTACTTTTTTAATGAGCTGAATCAACTAGATCAACAATGTAAGTAAGGTTTTTGCTGTATGAAACACAAAAAACTATTGGAGCTTCAAATTTCATCCAAACTAAACATAAGACATGAAATCTGAAAGTCTGTAACTGCAAGAGCCTGAGATGTTTTTCTTTCTTTATGTGTTTGTTGATTTATTTATACACATGAACATCGATATAAGATTAATATGTAATTTTTTTGGGTTTTTTTGCTTCTTTTCTAAACTAAATATCAGTGTAAAGGGGGTCTCCCCCTGTCCAGATCCCAAACATTATCAGTGAGGCGTCTGACTATCGATCATATGGTGGGTTTGTTTACTTTTGTATATCAGTTGGTCCGTTTGAGTGGTTAACAAGTGGGGGAATCAGCAGGCAGTGATGACATGTTTGCATGGGCAGTGATTACAGTGGTTGGTTATACGTATGCACTGTATCTATACAGTCCTGTGAAAAACTAAGGATTGATTTGTGATTCAGTAGCTTATAGATTCCCCTTCAGCAGCAATAACTCAGAGTAACTGTTTTGTGTATGACTTTGTCATGGTTGTGAAAAAACGTTGCTTCACGCCTTTTGTTTACGTACAGCATTTCAGTCGGGGTCAGGTCTGCACTTTAATTCTTTTCTTTTATTCACCATGATGTTGTAGATGCTTGGGATCATTGTTCTGCTGAGTCAGCAAATTTGGGCCACGCTTTAACTGCTAGACAGATCGCCTCACATTTGACTCTAGAATACTTTGGAAAATACTTTGGCACACAGAGGAGTTCGTGGGAGACTGAAGGGTGTCCTGTGACTGTGAAACAAGCCCAAATCATCATCCCTCCACCACCGTGCTTCACAGTTACTACAGTGTGTTGGTTTTTGCCAGATGTACTTTTGCACAATGTCCTTACATTTGCAACGACATTGTTCTTGAAACTTTGTAACCCTAATCCATGCCACCATGTTTATTTTAGACAGAAGAGACTTTCTTCTGGCAACTTTTTGAACAAACCATACTTGTTCAGTCTTTTTCTAACTGTAGGCAAGGCAAGTTTATTTATATAGCACAATTCAACAGCAAGGTGATTCAAAGTGCTTTACAGAGACAGTAGATAAAATCAGTAGTTAAAATGTAAGTTTTGAAATTTAAGCTTAAAAGTGTGGATTTGGTGCTTTATTCAAATGCAGCTGAGAACAGGTGAGTCTTCAACCTGGATTTAAATAAACTGAGTGTTTCAGCTGATCTGAGACTTTCTGGGAGTTTGTTCCAGATATATGGAGCATAAAAGCTGAATGCAGCTTCTCCATGTTTGGTTCTGACTCTTGGAACTGATAAAAAACAGGATCCAGATGACCTGAGGGATCTGGAAGGTTCATACTGGGTCAGGAGGTCGCTGATGTATTTTGGTCCTAAACCATTCAGAGCTTTATAGACCAGCATCAGAACTTTAAAGTCTCTGACGGACAGGCAGCCAGTGTAAAGACCTCAGAGCTGGACTGATGTGGTCCACTTTTTTGGTCTTAGTGAGGACTCGAGCAGCAGAGTTCTGAATGAGCTGTAGTTGTCTGGCTGATTTTTTAGGTAGACCTGTAAAGATGCTGTTACAGTACTGTACTGTCATGAACTTCAACATTTAACATGCTATCTGTCGCCCGAGATCTGGCACTGGGTTTTTGTTGCGGTTTCATTGAGCATTGCACCGTGTGACCCTGGCTGAATTTCCTGGGACGTTTACTTCTGGGAATATTGTGGCATTATGTTAACACATATCTGAATGCTCCAGACCAACAAACTGCCAAATCGTCTGCTTTTGTAGAGATGCTCACACTCCTGGCTGTCTATTAACTGGAGTTTCCCCTGATACATCCATTGGGATGTGAGTGTGTGAATGTTAGACAAGGTGTTTGGGTACAGAAAAAGCATGTGTGTGATTGGGTGAATGAGGTAGCAAAAAAGCACTTTGAGTGCCCAGTTACAGTAGAAACGTGCTGTATAACTCCATTTACCATTTGATTCATGTGGAAGCTGTAAAGATTTACTCAGTATCTCACAGGACTGCTTAGAGTCCCACATGACTGTGTAATACATACCCATATTTAAGCTGTATGTCAGCAGGAACCAGGATTATAACCTTATGTGTATTTATATTTTGGGTGACTCATCACAGATTAGGAAGTTATCAGCTTCTTTACCTGTGCAGGTGGCACGAGGTGCAGGTGAGGCTGGAGAGACATAAGGTGGTAGATTTCTCTGAGGTTGCCTTTTGTCTTTAATTCATTGTCATTTGTTAATAAGATTTTTGTTAATAAATGTCACTTCTTTGCACACATTCCAGCCTTGAGAACTGCTTCATAAACACTCCTTTAAAAACTTTGTGGTCTCAACCACCTTCTGCGTGTGGTCTGGTCTGTCAAGGCTCATTATGAAATCTCAGGTGTTTTTGACTTTGTAATCTTGCTGTTTTGAAACTGGATGTGACGACCGAGCAAGCTGTGGCTCTAACTTTTAAACTGAACCCTCACTGACTAACAAACCTGTCAGCCAATGCCCTGAGTAATCCTCCTTTCTAAAACTTAGAATGACTAAAATGTACAAAATGGACTCAATGTTATATCCGATATGATCTGTAATGACTGAGCCTTTTCGGTGAGTAGTATTGTGGGTAATTGTCTATATAACGGAAAAGCCTTTCTCTGTTATAATTTGATCATTTTGTCACTTTAGAGTCATGTAACATACTAAAATACTTCACAATTTATCGTTCTATGATAATATTACCATTTGTTTTATTATGCTCTGTATATTACTCATAACCAACAAATATATGGCAATCTAATAGTGACTGAATATGTTTCCCTAAAAGTTTGTAATTGTCTATTTATAGCCTGATTTTTATCATTATTTTGTGCTACGAAGCTTCAGTTTTATCAAAAAACTATTTAAAATAACCAAAATGGTAAGCCACACTGTAACACACACGCTGTGGTTTGCTGCTTTAAATATTCACTTGAACATGAAATAAATACATTTGAAGACCAAAAAAAAAAACCCGCAAAGACGTTTTGATGAAAAAAAGATGACAATACTGAGCTATTGTTGGTTTAGAGTTATACAGCACTGGGAAACAGCAGCAGTGGTGGCATTTTAACTGACATCAACAAAATAACTTGTAAGTAACAGACACATGATCAACGTCAAAGTGAAACTGTAAGCTTAATCAGAGTTACTTTTACAGATGGTGTCAAACTGTGTATGCTGGTTCCCTTTAACCTAGACTTTTGTATAACTAATGCCTGCTGATTACTGGAGAAAGTCTGTAGGCATTTTGGTGTATGCCTCTCCTCCTGTAGCCACACTGCCCCCTGTGGGGAGGTTTGTCTTAGCACCTAATTGACTGTAAATATAATTTCCTTACAACCCCAAAAAGATATAGGGCTGAGGGAAGTAACATAAAACTAGATGTGGGAACACGAGGAGGCTGTTTGGGTCTGTTTGAAAAGCTTTATTGCCAAGATTTTTAAGTTTTTCAAGGTCATTCCTCTGAATGACCTTGAAAAACTTATTCATGCATTTATCACCACTAGACTGGACTACTGCAACTCTCTCTACTTGGGCCTCAACCACTCTTCTCTCTGTCGTTCGCAGCAAAACGCTGCTGCACACCTTTTAACTGGTACTAGAATGTTTGATCACATCACTCCAGTTTTAGCTAACTTGCACTGGCTCCCTGTCAAATATCACATTGATTTTAAAATCCTCTTTCTTGCTTTTAAAATTTTAAACAACTTGGCACCTTGCTGTCTAACTGAACTCCTCTATTTGTATAACCCCAAAAAAGCACTAAGATCTTCTAGTCATGGTCTCGGCTGAAGTCCAGAGGTGATCGTGCCTTTGCAAATGCAGACTCTGGAATAACCTTCCTGTTGATATTTGTACTTCCGAGTCTATTCAGTCTTTTAAATCACGTCTTAAAACTCACTTTTTAACTTTGACTTTTGAATAAAACTGGTTTGACTATCATCTGGCTTGTTTTTTTTTTTATGTTTGTTACCTGTGTTGTTTGTTGGTCTGTTTTGTTTGTTAATGGTTTGTTTTATATTTTCATTCTCTTTTTGGCTGATTGTGAAGCACTTTGGTCAACACTGTTGTTTTTAAAATGTGCTATAGAAATACATTTTAATTTGATTTGATTTATGTTAGGGTGCCTGGGTCGTCGACCCAGTGTTTTGTATTTTTGGTTCTTTGATTATGTTTATTTCATTATATTCTAGCTTTCTTTGTCTTAT
This sequence comes from Neolamprologus brichardi, assembly GCF_056152115.1. NCBI lineage: Eukaryota > Metazoa > Chordata > Actinopteri > Cichliformes > Cichlidae > Neolamprologus > Neolamprologus brichardi. Next base: position 28,374,515 of record NC_142113.1, on the reverse strand, counting down.
GGGTTATTGGATTATTCTAAGTGTAGGTTGTCTGTGTGGGTCTTGTTAGAGTTTTAGTCTTCTGGTTTTCTGTCTGCGATCCATAGTTGCTGTCTCCCCCTGTGTCAAGTCGGCATCTGTGTCATGTTTCCTGTTTTACTTTGAAGGTCTGTGTCTTATGTTAAAGTCTCTTGTTTTGCTTCCTTGGTCTCGTCAGCCCTGATTTATCCCAGCTGTGTTTCCCTCCTGTCTCTCATTCCCTGATTGCTCCCTCTGTGTATTTAAGCCCTGTGTTTTCCTTTGTCTGTGTCGGGATTGCCATCACCCTACGCTGTTATTATTCTGCCTGCCAGTTTGTTATCTGTATTTTGAGTTTGTTGAGTTTTCTGTTCTGCCTCTCATCCAGGAATAAAGCTGAGTTTGAGTTCACGTTTGCTTCCTGGAGTCTGCACATTGGGTCCCCCATTTCACCTCATTTCACATAACAACTGATTAACAGAAAGATTACAAGCCTACACCTCAATTCCCTATTAACTTCCCCAGGTTACAGTAACAGAAGGCAAAAAAGGGCAAATCAATCAGGTTAGCAATGAAAATCAAGCTAGCCAGAAACATAAGCTGAACAAAAAACAGGCAAGCAAAGCTGAGGTTAAACATTGATACTCTGACAACCATTTAAAAAAATGGCCAAAGGCCCTGAAGTGTAGCTTCAGTCAGCTTATAGAGGCCCTGGAGAGCATCCACTGGCTGCAGGACTCAGACCTCAGCTAATGACATGAAAATCAGGATCAGCAGGAGGGAAGTGTGAAAGCCAGAGGTCAGGACCTGGAAACAGCATGGCTTTACATCATTTTAAAGGAATGTGGCACAAGGTGGAAATTTACTTTGTTTTGTAGCTTTTTGCCCCATTTTGCTTTCCTGATTATTTAATTCAATAATTTGCACACAACTTTGGTTCAAGCTCAGATTTTTAGCACTTAAGTTAAAATCAGTGATGTGTGCCATGATTACTTCAGTGATTGTGTGATTTGGGGTGTTATTATGAGCAAAACAAGCCACTATCCGGTTGTTAAGTGATGACGTGACGAATCCTACTTCCGGGCCTAAAGTAGTCTGCGTTTAATATGGCTTTTGTGTTGGTAACATGTTTAATGTTTTGTATTTTCTTCTATTTATTGTCATAAAGCTCCTAAAACAGTCAGTGATCACTGTTGACCTCCCTCAGCTTTTATTACCACTAATCATTTATTTAAGATCAGTTTTTAAAACCTTAGGATGTAACTACAGCCCATCCCATGCAGCAGTATATGAATGACTAACCTCGTATTGTGGATGGATTATCTCAGTTGTTCTCCTGGCTGTAGTTTGGTCCGTTTACAGCATCCTGCCATGCGATTACATTCGTTCCTGACCACCGAGAACACTCACGTTAACTTTTATCCAGTGGAAAAAAAGTTAGCTTGTTTATATTATGCTAACATAGCTGTGTCGCTAGCGGTCACGTAGCACATCATTATATACCAGCTAGCCAAACTTCAGTAACCCTACAAACGTCACTGCTGTTTAGTTTTCTGTCTTCATTTATGTTGGAAGTGATAACAGAGCTGTACGTTTTAATTTGTTTCCAAAACCCCGCAGTCAGGACATGCTATATTGTATTTAGATAGAAGCTAGCGAGCTAACTTCCTGCTAACTTCTATCACCGTTAAATGTCATAAATTCAGTTTTCATGGATGCCTGGATGTTAAACTCAATTGTTACACCTGGTAGAGCAGAACAGTTTATCAACTCTCAGTAATGCCATAGTGATCGTTTGATATATGGACCTGCAGCGGAGTTTTGGCCCAGACACAGCTAGTGACGTCAGACTTAACGACCAGATTACACAATTTGGCTATTTTCTGTACCAAGCACAGGAACAGGGGACACAGTGAGAGTCAAGTCATCTCACCGAAGGCGTAGTTCATCTCTCCGTCCACGGTCTGACCTTAAAGCAGTTTGAAACTTTGCAAATTTAACTAAAGCTCTCAACAGACTGTGAACAAATGACATCTGTGGCTGCACGTCCAAAATATCTTTGCACTGTGTTGAGAGACATTCACTGAAGGTGAGCTAAAGCCAAGCTGTACTTTCCAGTAATACCAGTTTGTTCCACAAGATGGTGCAGTGAGTCAGGCAAAATAAAACACACAGTTCTATGCAGAAGTCTTGAACCCAAATTTGAAATATTTCAATATAAACATCATCAGTAAGTACAGAGGAGGAGAGAGCTACAACAGTGAATGTCTACAGCCTTCTGTAAAGCACGGTGGAGGCTCTGTCATTCCGTTCAACCACTGGTGATGGTGATCTTGTCAAAAATGAGCATCAAATTTTGAGCCACCATCGAATCGCAAAAGACTTTATATTACTGCATGGCAACAGTTCCAAACACACTGTCAAAGCAGTAAAAACATACCTGGAAAGAAAAACCTACAATGAAGCACTACCAGTTCCGGATTGGCCTCCCCAAAAGCCCAGACCTCAACATTTATATGCATTTGCATATTTAAAGTAAGCATTGCATCTACTTTCCATAGCAAAACATAAATAAATGAGGGATGGCTCAACACTTTTGGACAGTATAGTATTGTTTCATCATAGGGCTGGGCGATATGGCCTAAAATTCATATCGCGATATAATTTCAAGCATGTGCGGTAACGATATATATCGCGATATAGTCTGTTCTTCTGTATAACGTATTTTCCACACTATAAGGCACACTTAAAATCCTTTCATTTTCTCAATCGAGAGTGTGCCTTATGTATGAATTCTGGTTGTGCTTACTGACCTCAAACCGATTTTGGCTGCAGAAATCTGTTAAAAATGTTTTAGTACAACTTTGGTAAGCAGCAGTCCTTGATGGATTGTCAGAGCATTACGGCTGCCGTAGTGAGGAGCTTCGCGGAGTAATCTGGGTCCAAAACTCCGTCTATTTCAGGTCCCAAAGTCAAACGAACACTAAGAATTAAAAATGGTCTAAATTCTTTCATCTTTAATTAAATCATCAGCGTTGCTGCTTTATCGGGTGTAACAATTAAGTTTAACATCCAGGCATCCATGAAAACAGAATTTATTAAATTTAACAGGAAGTTAGAAGTTAGCAGGAAGTTAGCTCGCTAGTTTACGCCAAAACATTTTATACCATGCTCTGACTGAGAGATTTTTGAAACAAATTAAAACGTACAGCTCTGCTACCACTTCCAACATAAATGAAGACAGAAAACTAAACAGCAGTGGCGTTTGTAGGGTTACTGAAGTTGGACTACCTGGTATATAATGATGTGCTACGTGATTGCTAGCGACACAGCTATGTTAGCATAACATTAGCACAGTGAAGCTGGAGGATGAACGCCAACTTTTTTCCACTCGATAAAAGTCATTAATGAATCAATGTTACGGAAGTGGAGGAAGCGCAGTTCTTGGCTTTCCCCATATTTCAAAAGTGCTTCATCTCTTTGCTATGACTGTCGGCATATTTTGCAGATGATAATGGTTGTAGCCGCTGCGATGGTTTCGACCAAAACAGGCGCAGCTTGATGACATCATCAACATGCGCTATCGCGATAGAGCGGTATAGTCAAAATTCTACCGTTGGCCAAATTTATATCATTTCTATCGTATATCGTTTCTATCGCCCACCCCTATTTCATCACTGAATTAAATTCTTTAATTATTGTGACCCTTAGCTTTTGTTTAATTTTTCCAATGCAAGGAATGAATAAGTTTATATGACTCTTGCACGATACCAACATATATATTAATGTAAATGCAATTTATTATACTTTACAGAAAATAAGTTCATAATAAGGATTCAGCACCTTTTGCGACGAGGTTCCTCATGCAGACAGTTTTCCAGTCTGTTCTTGCGATGATGTATTATGTTCAGTTCACACCAAACACAAAGCAAAAACTGTCCCTGAAGTGTTTTTAGAACCCACAGGTGTTTGTCAGCAGGTGAAGGAACTTTAGCTGGACTCAAGGAACTGTAACATATTCTCAGGATTTAATAGGATGTCCAATTAGTTTGCTCGCTCTTCTCCAACCCCTCTCCTTTTATGTTCTGTCTCTATGTAGATGAAAAGTAAAGCAGAATCATAGAATTTAGCAGGCCTCTAACAGGCCTTTGCAACACAGCGGTCAGCTAATTTTTTTTTTATTGTGAAAGTAGAGATTTTTGAAATATTTGCTCGCTGCAGATTTAAGTCCACTCTTGTCTTTGAACAGACTTTTGCAGGTGTTACACTTTTTGCATCTGCACAAAAGTTCCCCTTGGATCTGAATGATATAAAATTTCACCATCAAAACAAATGAGCGTGAGGCTCTGAGCAAATGTCACCTGCTCTCTTTTCCACCAGCACAAAGCACAATTATACCTGCTTACAGCTGCAGGTCCCACAGAAATAGGTGCGCATTAGTGCAGTGTCTGCATGGAAGCGACTCTAAATGGTAAATGGCCTGTATTTATATAGCGCTTTACTGGTCCCTAAGGACCCCAAACCGCTTTACACATCCAGTCATCCACCCATTCACACACACATTCACACACTGGTGATGGCGAGCTACATTGTAGCCACAGCCTCAAGGTGTTTTATATTGTAAGGTAGACCCTACAATAATACATACAGAGAAGACCCAACAATCATATGAACCCCTTATAAACCCTGATCAGTGAGCATTTTTATTTTGATTAAATATCACAAGTCGTAAAATGCCAGCAACAGTCATGAGTGCTTTTATTTTGACACAGTACCTCAAACAACAGGTTTAAATGCAGTTTTCTTTACGCTGAGTTCTTATTCATTGTCTTATTCTTTGCATTTTATGCAATTTTGATGTACCCCCCCCCCCCCCAAGAAAAGCCCTCAGTTTGACCACTCTGACAGCACTTTGATTTTGATGAGTCAGGAAATGAGTTTGGTTTGGTTTCACTTTGCTTCCTGACATTACAGTTGGCTGCAGCAAGCTTAGCGTCACCATTTTTGCTGACTGTTGCGCCATTTGTTGCCAAACAGCGGTTTTACGCATAAACTTTGGTTTCAGTGGACAAAGCTCATGCGCTTTTTTTTGTGGTTTTAAGAAAATGTGTCGAAGACAAGACAGCCACAGACAGAAAGCAGTTATTGTTTCTCTCAGAAGGATCGTAATCAGTGCATCCATGCAGGAGAGCTTGACGATGATGAGCCAGCAGTGTGTGCTCGTGTTTCAGTTCTTTTCTTTATTACTGGAGTGCCTGTGTTGGCTGTGAGTCTCTTAGAAATCATTAACAATGAAGGGCAGTCCATAACTTTCCATATTTTTAAGTGACTGATTGCCATATATTTCCATGCATAGTGGTGATATGTGTGTAGAAATGTATGTTTCTGTAACATTGCATGCTTTGATTTCAGGTTCAGGTGTCTTTAGTTGAACACAAAGGTAGATTTGGTCTGCAGCAGAGGGTCATCCATCCACACATGCACATTTTCAATAAGATAAACATGATACAATAGACTGAAAACACATAATTAAATAAAATAACAGAGAGGCCACATAGCATTATGCCGCATAACTATGATTTCTTCATTTGACTGATCGCTGCTGGAACAAAACTCTATTTAAAGTTTGTTGTTCTCTACTTTGGGACCACAAAACTTTATCCAAAAGGAAGAAAGTTAAACTCACCATGCAAAGAGTGGCAGCCAGCTACCGTAGCTGTCAGGGGTGCTGGGTTCAGCTGTGACTCTTCAATTTTGTTGTAACTTCTCCTGTTTTGTCATGGCTAACAGACCTCAACTACTGGAAAACATCTGGAAAACAAGGAAGAGGCCCTGTCGAGGTTTAGGGCTGGATTTCAGACAGTGCCGTTGGACAGCTCGTCAGAATTGATGGAAATATGAATACGGAAAAGTACCATCCGATTTTGATCTACCGTGGATCTAGAAAGCTTCTGAGTGGCATCGACTCTATTTTTCAGCATTGACTGGCATCCCCAGAGCCCAGACCTCAACATTATTGAAGCAGTGTGGGATCATTTTGACAGAGAACAGAACAAAGGCAGCCAATATACAAAGAAGAGCTTTTAATGTCTTTCAAGAAGCCTGGAGAACTATTCCTGAACACTACGCGACTATGAGAGTTCAGACTGTGCTGAAGAATAAAGGTGGACATATCAAATATTGACTTTAAAGCATGTTAGAATTGTAAAACCTCTGTTTTTGCATTAAGAAATTTATTCTATGTATGTTTGCAGATGTTTCAATGAATCACTGAACTCTCCTAGCAAAATATGAAGAAATTAGGGAAATGAGAGATGGCTCAAGACTTTGCAGAGTACTGTACAACAAGTATCTTAAAACATCACAATCCAGGCACTAAGGATAGGTTTGTAAAAGTATTGAAAGACCTTTATTTTTCACGAGCTTGTAGAGGTACAAAGAGCTTCTTGATAGCCTCACTATCACTAATCACATGCACCATTTTCTTCAGCCTCTAGGGGCAGTGGTGAGCATAGCATTTTTCTAGCCTTTCAGGAAGCACATAGCCCTCTGATAGGCTGTTTATTTTAACATACAGTACCCCGAAGCTTAACAAGCATGTAACAGCCTATCATAGGGCATAGTACTTCCTGGGTGAAGTACTTACTTTAACCTCAAACGACCCTGGTTTGTGATTTTAGTAAGTAAAGGGTTCGGTCCCTTAAAGGTTGAAAAGCATTTTTAGATCAAACAGTCAGCTCTTCCTGATGATTTAAAGCCTCGCTTTAAAAGTGACTCACAAATGATCTATAACACACTACTAAATGGTTTACACACAGTTATTAAAGCGACAAATTAAAATGTCTATAAGACAGTGATTACAGTAGTTACCAAAAAACGCAGACTTACTTTTTGGGCTTCATGTTTTTTTTTTTAAAGAGTAAGTAATTTTAACCTTGTTTAACCTTCAAGTTTTTATGCAGCTGAAACCACGAAACAAGTTTATCTGCAATGAAACCGCAAACAACACACAGACGCTGATATCTCAGACATCAGTCACTGCTCACTTGTTGTCTCAGATGTTTACAGGATCTTAAAGGATGTGGTGGCACAAACAGTTTATGAAGGGAGTAAAACAAATGCAGAAAAAAAAGCTTCTGTATAAAGGCCAAATGCAAGATGCAAGTCTTTCCTGTAAAATCATATTTTGTTTTAGAATCTTACAACTACAATTATTTAAAACACCTGGACTAACATGAAGTTAGTTAGCATGCTATAAGCTCCCATATAGGTATTAGTGTTTATTAATGTGTAGTATTTGTAAATAATTTTTATTTCTAATCTACAGATACATTTTATATCTTTATCACCCTGTTTTAAGTTGATATTATTTTTTTTTCACCTGTCCTTTCAAAGCAGATGTTATAGCTGTGATGTTAAAAATTCATCTGCTCACATCTAATTTGTAGTGTGATATAAATCCTTTACTAAAAGCTTTGACGTAGATTTATAAATCATAAATAGATCTGATTAAATATATGAAACCCAAGTTTAATGATCTGGTCAGAGACGTGTTTGTATTTTATATGAAGTTTGCCATTGTCGTCCATAAACGAGTAGCTTTTATGTTGAAAGGTCTGAAACGGAAGTTAAATCAGAGCTAAACACGCAAGTTTCGCACAGATAAATAAGACACAATTTTGGAAGAAAATCATATCAAATTGAGGTTACAGGTTGTTTTACATTTAAAAAGTATATATTAATATAGTCTGCATACCAGCTCCTGGGAAACAGTGAAAATCATTAAAATGTTTAATCAATAACCAATGAAATGGTTTATGCTTCTAAATGTGCAAATGTTTTTTGGCAAAGTGCTGTGTGGACTAGATAGATAAAGTGTTTCTGGATGTTCTCATGTTGCAAAACTTGAGCCAGCTTTCTTTGCAGCAACACTCTGCTTTTCATTTTATTTTCTAACAGAGCCCTTTGCGTCTGCAGCGCTGCTCCAATGCAGAGGGTTCATTAAAATGAATGAGGAGGAGGCCATGTTTCTACGTGCAGTGCTTGTGTCTTTTGGAACAAAGTGATAAGGTGGCCTTCAGCTGCCTGATATTCAGGCTGTGTGCCAAAGTGTAGCTTTAATGCCCTCATTATTTTGTTACGATTCTACTTTCAATTATTTAAAGGGTTAATTGATTGTTGTTGTATTGATTGTATTGTATTCTGAATGTGTGCTTTTTACGGTATCTGTGCATGCCAGGTGTGCTGTGTTTGGCTTTGGGAGACTGCACACTCTGGTAAACAAACTCTAGTTTAAGGTGCAACAGGCAGAAATCTATTCAAACCACATCCATCCCAATCTCCCAGGCGAAACACCACCGCTACAAATCCGTCTTATCTGAGCTTTTTCCTCTAATATTCTTTATGCTGCTGGATTCTGCTCCACAGAGTCTCCTGTCATGGATAAATCCTCTAAAGCCTAAAATCTCACAAGAGGTGCAGGAGTCTAGTTCTCTTTCAGACCACTCGAACAAAAATGAGCTGAAATACTATTAAGGATTTTACCCGAGCAACCACACCTGAGCTGATAATAGGGCTGAAACATGGATGGAGTAAAAGATGGACATAGGCTCCAGCTCTCAAAAAAGCAAAAGCCAGCACGGAAGTGAATTAAACATGCATTCTTTTTAACGGCCAGCAGGAGGCGACTCATCTGGTTGCGAAAATGAGAAGTCATATTCAGTAGAGCACAAAGTTCATTATGTTCCTTTGGTTCATTCTACAAGTCAGAAAGGAGGATTATCGAGGGTGGGCTCAACAGTGGTAAAAACTCTCAGCTCCAGGCTCCATAACGAGACGTTATAACAAGTGTGTGATGCTACGTCCATCTTTTATGCCATCTAATGCCAAAATTGTGCCACACTCCCTCCTATTCTTACGGAACACTTGTGCTACAGCATATGAACTCTGGTCTCCTTTCGATGTGCCTCATAGTGGAGACTTCCTATAGGACCTACTTATTATGGGTGCAACAATACTCGTATTGATATTGAACCGTTTGTATAGTGCTTTCGGTTCGGTATGCATATGCATATGTATCGAACAATACAAATTTTATTTATTTTATCAACTTTTCTTCTGACGATGCTGTCTGTGTTGAGCGCTCAGTGGATCTGCGTTCGACTACTCCACCTAGGCTGCACTGTCGAGTGCACATCCACTGAGCGCGGCGCAAGCTAGCAAGACAGAAGCTAAGCTCGTTGCAACATAGCAACTGCCTCAACGCTACCCGAAATTGAATCTCCCCCACCCTCATTCAGATCTGGCGTTTGGAACTATCTTGGTTTTCATGTGAAGCATGACCCTGATGGTAAGCGCGTCATGGACAAAAGTAAAACAGTATGTCGGATGTGCCACATAATGCTCAATTGGTGGGAACTAGTGGTTAGCGCAGTTAGCTTGTTAACGTGTTGACACCCGTTAATGGAGATTTGCCACGTTATGGCGTTAATGTCATTTTAACGAGATTAAGGCTGACAGCACTAGTGGGAACAACGAATATGACTGCACATTTACACCGACATCATCCTAGTGCAAAGACAAGTGGAAGCAGACAAAAACAACAAGTAGCATGCTACAAACTTTACCCGAGACAGCCGTTAGCACATGATTCTTCTTATGGGGACCTGATATGTTTAATGTGCTGCTGAGAATATAGCCCAGAAGAAGCGTATAGCTTTTATTTTGGAAAGAGCCATTTTTCTGTAATAAACTCTTTTCCAAAGATTAGTGATTTCTCGATCAGATAGATTTATTTTTTTATTACTTTTTTGTTTCAGCAACATTAAATTTAAAAACTGTACTTTTGAGTTAAAATATATATTTTTAATTTTAATAAATGACAAATTAAAAAGGCATGAACATTTTTTTTGTATCAAAAAAATATTGAACCATGACACCAAAGTATTGGACCAGACCGAACCGTGAATTTTGTGTATAGTTGCACCCCTACTACTTATGTGTTCTTAAATTAGTTCATGTTTAATCTGATTAATGATTAAGATGGTCTACCAAAATTAATCTAATTTTCTTTGGAGGTCCCTTGTGCCACCCCCTTGTAAACGCCCCTGATGTCAGTGTAGTGGAGGTGTTTTATTTTGAAGGAATCGACAGGAAGCGTGACGGCTGATTGGTAGACACTGTGTGCGGGACGGTCGCTGTAGCGCATTCCAATGTGAGCAGAGATGTAACCGCTGTGCGGACTTTGTTTCCCAGCCGTGTTCAGCCGCAATTTCAAGGAATAAAATGTCCAACTTGAAGGAGGCCAGCACTTGTCCTGACGGCTACAGGGCTTTAAGCGCGAGTGAGCTGAGGGAGCTTTTACAAAACGACGACAAAATGGACCAAATCATTCGCCTCAATGAGAAGGTAGGGATCCTCCGTGCTCCCCCAAGAACCAAAGTGCCGAGAGTAATTTGCTCTGTGTTGGCGCTTCGTTAGCGGTACCTCCTGTTTTTTAGCACAGTTTTTGGGGGTTTGTTTGTGGTCATTGCTGAATATTCTGCCGTTTGTGGTCCTCATATTTGGTGTGCGGTGTGTGAAACAACCCAGCTTTCAGTGCACGGCTCATCGATTGTCTGCGTGGCGAGCGGTCGGATTTCCAATTCGTTCTCATTAAACTCCGCGCTATTAATATTTGCGGTGAATGATTAATTACTGAAGCGAATGTAAAACTCTGGGATATCTCTGTGTTTTGTTCGTACAAGTGGTTTATTTCAGTCTGTAAACCTTCTCACTGGACAGGAAGCTTCGTATCGTGGTCTTGAAGCCCCCCCACATACGCGCCGTCATGTGGCTTGAGTCCTCGCTCCGAATTCCCTTTGAGAAATCTCGCATTGCAGATTTTTTTCATTTGCATGTGGGGTTAAACTCGAAGTGGAAGATGACTTTGAGAGAAGAATTAAAATAATTACATGCTATTTAGTTCGGCGATATTTGAATGTACATAACGTTACACATCCGAGTAAAATTCCCACTTTTAAAACTGGATATGCTTAATCTTTTCGCTCAAGAGACACAATTAAGTTAAGCGGCAGTACTTCATTAAAGAGTTATGTTACTGCAGTAAACTGCATCTTGGTTTATTGCATTCAAGCCGAATTGAGGAGTGGTAGCCAATCTTTAGAAAACGCTCGAAGTCGTGTTTGTAGGTTTCTGTAAATTTGCGTGAAACCGTGGTAAATATAAATTGGAGATTTTCTAAAGGGAGTTACCACTCTGCACTTTAGAGAGGCGCATTTCCAGGGGGGGGTTGCATGGTGATTTTTGTGGTGTCGCTTGACACCACATCTCTCTATCTCTCTCTCTCCCTGACACTCACACACAGACACGCTCATACTCATCTTTCCATCAGTTAGAGTTACGGTAAACCTCATGTACACCTAGCTAGCGCGTCTTATCTTACCCAAGCTTTCAAGAAATCCGCATATTCAACACAGTTTCGCACCACTTCCTGAAATACTCCTGACCTGTGTTTCTGAACATGGATTTTCCAACATTATTTTTAAGACATCTGATCTGTCTGGTATGCAATGATTTGTATCCATCTTCATGACATTAACATTTTCCCCTAAAGGTCAAAAAAGTCCACACTCGGAGGCTGGGTGGTTTGGTTGGTTTAGTGAATCATTTACAGCTCACATCAGAGACCACCATTTGAGTCCCACATGTCAGAGTTTAACACTATTAATATATGGAAAAATGAAATGAATTATCAAATAAAACATGCTTTTAATTCTCACTGAAAACGACTCTGTTAGGGTTAAAGACTTAAATAAAAATAAACTCTGTAGTTGTTACGGAAGAGCTAAAACTCCTGTTACACTCCTTTGAAGTCCACTGCCTGGGGCGTATGCTTATTTGGTGCATTGTAATGTAAATTCACCATGGACAAAACACATTTACCCTCTGATGACAAAATTTTCATTGCTCTGACCCAAGCCAACCATTCAATGATTCACATGGCTATTAAAGCTTCTGGGTTAGGTTCAGGGACTAAAAAAATTGCTCTGTTCAGTTTAGGCAATACACACTAGTAACGTTTAGGATATCAAACCATCTAGGTTTAGAGATGACCAAGCTGCTCATTTTAGTTTAGAATATAAAAGAAACTGGATTTTAATGCCTAAACACACCTATCTCTTAGGTTTAACAGACTAAATACTACTCCTAGAGCTGGTCCCAAGCCCGGATAAATGGATAGGGTTACAAACATGCAGATTGTCAAAAATTAGACTTCTGTACCGGATTGAGGCCTGGGTTAACAACCGCTGGTGCTGCTGTCCAACAGGGTGCCGGTGGAAGCTGTGTTACTGTTGGCTGAAGACAAAGGAAGAGGAAATGGGGAAGCTGTGTTAGAAGGCAGCAAGAGAGATGGGGGTGAAAGTGGGGCTTTAAAGGGAAAGAGCTGGCTCATGTGATGAAAGGTAGGTAGATTAGGTGTAGGTGCAGGGACCAGGTGTAAGGAAAGCAAGGTTTGGAGACTTGGTGGCGGAAGGCAGCTTGGTTTATTTTAGGGATTAAACACTAATCAGTTTAGTTTAGAAAAAGAGCATTGGTTGGGTTAAAGCCAGTGGTTGCCATGGAGAGTGTGCATCCATAGCCCAGTTGTTTGGGGGTTTTGTGTGTTTTTCTGTGAGATCAGGCTGATGCATTAGGATCTAATGAATCAGACACTTGCAGACAGATCTACACCAGTTGTATCCAGACGTCTTTTTCTTGGGCCCCATTCGGATGAGTTTTGCCTCGGGGTTGCTCAAACAGAAAAGGCTCTCAGTTGGAATTCAGCAGCTATAGAATTGCAGTGCTTTTTCACAGCCACGGGTGGAGTAACAACAACAGCGTGTTCACTGAAACGTAACCATTGTGGATTAGTCATCCTCAAACACTGCAAGTGTGCTTAAATCGATGGAGCTAAATAATTAAGAAATGCAATTATTTAGCACTTTGTTTGCAACCCTCTGCATTGTAGCAGCATAAAACGTAGTATTACTGAGACAGGAGAAGCTTGAGAGTCACATCATTAGAAACGACCCTAGCTCTGTGTCGTAGATATAATTAAAACCTGGAGTTTTGAGCAAGTTGGTATAATGAAACTAGACTCGTGCCAACAGGTCTTATTTCTGAAGTGCTGTTAGACAGTTTGACTTTGGGAGGGCTCTGTGGGAGTAGGGTCACTTTGGGAGCAGCCTCAAGTGGCCATTAGAAGAACTGCTGTTTGGGGAATTTTTTGGGTTGGCTTAGTTTTTAAGCTCTGAACGTTGCTGCTTCACTGATGTATGGGATTAGTTAATAACAATAATAATGTGGAGCTTAAATTGGTTGGAAAAAAAAAATGAGCAGCTACCAGTCTGACTACCAGTCAGGTTGACATCTGTGAGAGCCATTCATTCCTCTTTTGTTCCTGCTTTTGTTTTGTTGTGATACGTGTTTGAATACCAGCTGTGTAATGCATTACTGCAGGATGCTTAACAGTTTCTGACATCTTCAGCAGGTATTAGAGCACCGATGTTGGTAGGCTGAACAAGACCCACGTGTGCGCGACTGTATGACATAAAGGAGAAACGACTGCAAAAATGTTCGGAGCGCACAGCTTGTGGGAACATCAGAAATCGCTCACACGATGTGACAACAACACAGCGACCCACTGGAAAGCTGATAAAATGTCAAAACAAACTGTAGCCTACACATGCCGTAATCACTGCTTGCTGTTTCATTAACCCTTATCAGTGAGGAATGGTATCTAAATCACTCTTCAGACTAAATGTGGGGCGAGGGTGGTGTTTATGTGGAACCTGAGGGATATGCTGCCAACATAGTTCAACAAAGCCAGGGTTTCTTTGCTTTAGCTGGCTCTAGCTGGACTTTCTGCTTCAGGCTCTGTGTACGCTCACATTAAAAAGGGGTGTGTCGGGCATCACATGACTGTTCTTCCTCAGAAAATGATCCCCGCGAGAGACGTTATCAGATTATGATGATGATAAAATGGCGATTTAAAAATCTGTAAAGAACATGAAAAATGCAACAGTGAAAAGCAACGACATTGAAAATGAGACAAGCTATTAATGCTGCAGAAGGTCATTAATCTGGTGATTTAGCACCCAGAGTGATAAAACAAAGAAATCGAGTTTTCTATGTTAATGCTGATTTTTATCAGTGCTGCTGTTTTATTTTTAAGATGACAGCTGCACATTAGAGCTCTGAAACTTGGGACTGGACACATTTAAGCATTGAATGTTACTGTCTCATAGCCTAATAAAGGAGTCATGGAAATAGCTTTAGTTTCCTGGCAGATCAAAGTGAAATTAATTTGAATGATTACACAGGTATTTTCACTGTGTGTCTATGTGTTCTTGTAGCTGCAGTTCAGAAGCGTAAAAGGGACCTCGCAGCAGATTAGATATGAACAGATTACTGTTCATACATTTTCTACATCACAAAATTAACACAAACACAATCCTGTGAATGTTACGGAGTTTGCATTTTATCCAGCGGTTTTACTCAGGTACAACTTAGCAGCTTGCACATATAAAACATATTTGCCCAGCAGATTATCCGTATTACACTTAAAGCATGTTATAAATAAAATAATCGGTAAAAAACGTGAAGCGTTCAGCCAAAACTTGCAATGCAACCTGCTCCTAACCAGGTTAGGTGTTCAGCACGAGTTGCCATGGTGATTTAGACACTGTCATGACACAGAACTTAAATAATCGAATCATTAAAAGAAAACAAACATAAATAATCAGTCTGACATTTTATTTTACTGCCGTGCATCATCTGTTGAAGCCTTAAAGCGTGAACCTGAGCCAGTCTTTAGTGGTTAGTTCAGAGGAAACTGCTTAAACAAATTCTTTAGAGTCATATGTCAGTTAATGTAATATCTCAGCTGGTGTAAAGATTGTATAGAAACACATTTTAAGCCTGTCTTAGGGGTAGTTTGATCTGTCCAAATAATATAATGTTAAAGATATGGCATTGAGTCTTTATGGTCCCGTGCAAAGACTCAGAACACCTTTTCCCATTTACAGCAGTTATTTTAGTTATGCATGAGAAATGTTCACTTTAAACAAGAGGACACAGGATAAAAATGCCACACAGTCCCGCATGAAATGGGATACCTGACCACTCTATTTATAATCAGCTACACAACAAGCTACATGCTGTGTTGTATTTTCAGTTGCGCTTCATTACTTCATGTTCGGATGTAGTTTTTTGGTGTCTGGAGATCTTTCCACTTTGCTGGGCTCTTTAATCTTGCAGAATGGTAAAAATGATCCTCGGAGGGGAAACTAGGTAGAGACAGACCTCACGCAACCTCTAACCTTCAGATCTAGGTCATCTTCCCAGTGATTCTGTGTGAACATGAGAATCACAACTAGCCGAAGACTTGGGGGAGGGGATGAGAGCTGTACATTAAACATGGGGGGTGGGTTTATGTCGTGGAAGCTGTCAAGTACACAGGGCTGGCATCCAATAGATTCATTTACCTTCTTTGTCTTTGAGTAAAATTACTCAAAATTTGCTTGACAAAATTTCATGATAATTGGTGAGGAGGTGGTGTTTGGGTGAAGGAGTAACCCATTACATTCTGGTGCAGACTGGATGACTTTGAAACTGGGCTAAGGCACTGGTGCTCAAGGTGAAATGCTCTCCCTGAGAATCCTCCTAGTTCTTTGATGAGAGAAGGTTTGCATTTTAATCTCCATTTTGCCTTTTTAAAGGCTATTGAGGGTTTTCCTGGCTCAGAGTGGGCCTTCAGTGGAGCATCATTAAACTCGGGTGGTCTGCAGAGAGTCTGCATTGTTGTTTGACAGAAATCTTTGCATTTCGCCTTAAATTAAACCACAAATCCCACATGATAAAGTCTTAGAGGAAAAGCTTCACTGTCAGTACATGAGTCATAGGTTAAAAACAGAGGTGTACATTTGTATTTAAAAATTCAAACGCTTTAGAGCCCTCTTTTGCAAATAAAAGGAGGGCTTTTTAATATCTCGTGTACTTATCATTTACACATTCATCAGGGTATTTTGGAGAGTGCTGCTAGTGCTGGTTTGAAAGCTTTGTTTAATCTAAAAGCTTAGTTTCAGCTCCTCTTCCTCAGAAAATTGGTATGACGATAATGCTGCATTGCTGGTGTAGACCTCTAAAGTGCCATCAACCGCGAAGCATCAGTGTAGCTGCCACCATGTAGCTTCAAACTTCCATTTAACGCATTAATATAACTGAGAAATCAATTTTATAAAATGCTTGTGTTGGGTGATAAAATCAGGACTTTAGCTATGATTTTACATGACTCTTAATGCCCATGCAGTCATCTGATAACAAAAACAGCAGTGTGTATAGACCTGTGTGTGGAGTAGGAGTGAGGCAGATAGATGTAACCTTATCCCCTTTATCTGTTTACACTAAACACACACTGGTTTCTCATTTGTTGAGGAGATGTTACTGTTGGGACTGAACCATAATTCACTGCATCATCACTTTTTGGGATACTGGGATACAATTTGGACCTGCACTGGGTAGGGTTGGGTTAATGCTTGAACTGATGCTAGTACCTGGAATTCAATGCTAGTACCCTTTAGTATTTAGTATTTTATTTAGTATCTTGCTTATTTTGGCCTAAGCAGATAAGTTCAGACCTCCCACCCCCAGCCACCTCCTCCAGCTTTATCAGAGGGAATACCGAGGTGTTTCCCAGCCAGCTCAGAGATGTAATCTGACAGCCTGAAGAAGAAGATGCCAATGTCTCACTAGCTGCATCATGTTCATTCATGGATTCACTTTTCAGGCTATGAAACGCAGTACACTCTTCACCTTTTGGTTAGATTTTGTTTGATCAGGTGTCTGATGTGCCGCCAAGACCAGCTTTGCAGTTTGTGTTACAAATTTTGCAGACGGCATTGTGTAACCTCGCGCAAGATTACTTTGGGGTTGCCGCAGCAAGGATGGCAGTTTGTTTGTTTGTCAGCACGTTGGAGGAGTGATGTCACTAAAAGCTGTTTTTTACGGTTTATTAAATGCATGAAATTTGTGAGGTTGATGAATAAATGAGAAAATAACGGTGATTCTTTTTAAATAATCAAGCAGCGTTATTTGATATTTTTCTCCTACATGTGGAGATTAGTACAGCCGCCTGCTGTGACCAAGAAAAAAAACCGCACGCTGTGAGATAAGTCAGAGTCAAAACAGTTTCAGGCAAGACAGCCAAACAATGAGCTAGAAGAAGATATAAAGCTCTGAGAAGAGTGGGCGAAATTTGCTGTGGGTTCACAAAATCTGCAGGGGGGCGACGCCACATTTTACACACTGTCGTTTGAGCCATTATTGTTTTTATAGAAATATTTTTCATATCTCCTTTATGAAAGTCTTCATAATCATACAAGCTGTGACAGGAGACTGTCAGCGCAACACTGCTTCGTTTCTTGCAGGTACTACTTGGTGTTGCGTGAAGAATTCTTTAATGGAAAAGACTTTTAAGGCCTTCGATTTCTTCACAGACTGAGTGTTAAATTGGCGGCTTGAGCCTCGTTTAAGACAACAGGAACACCTTTTTTATTGCCATTTACGTGGCAGAAAACAACAACAATGCGTCGCCTCGTCTTCTCCAGTGCAGAGTTCCTGACTCTGAAGTGTCATTTGTCTTGGGCGGTAAACCCCGCCAGCATATGCATCAGAATACAGAAAGCACTCCCTCGCTGAAGACTGCAGCAGTTGTTGTTTGGTAAACTGGGCGGACCAGCCGAGGCAGGAAATGCGTCCGTTTGGATTCTTGTTTAAGGAAAGAAAGGAGCTTTATTGGAGTGTAAGTGTGAGTTGAGCTGTATTATCTTTTGATTCCTCAGAATGAATGAAAAGATCTGACATCCTGTTTTTCAGCAGCTCACACAGTCATCCTTCTTTCGACCTCAGGGCAAATTCTGCAAATTTTTTGAGACTCATCCATCCTTTTGATGACCCGGAAAATGCGAGACAGATGCACCGTGCAGCATGGGCTCAATGCAGAGGGCTTCAGGCCCAAAGAGGCTGACCGCTGAAAGCGAGCAATTGAGCAAAAAGAAAGTGGCGGGAATGTGTGACACTGACTCGTTTTAACTTTGTGAAACTCACAAAGTGGCATCGTGTCTGTGTTTGAGACGCCAGCTGCTATTGCTGGGACCAGACTTAAAGGGAGTGGCTTTGATTTTAATAATTTATGGTGGTCTCATGCTCCAGTGACAATATCACATTTACCACTCCTCCTCCCCATTTACCCAGATCTTAGTCCTTTATCAACATTACGGCTGCAAACAACAGCGTTTTATAGTTATCACACTTGATGTTTTTTTTGTTTTCTTTTAAACCTTGGCGTTAGCTTTTTTTTTATGTTCCTCTTTCTTTACACAGCAGTTTTTGCTGGTAGCCATTCGTTGTGCTTGCGATTAGTGATAGTATGAGTGGCTGATCCTCGCTTTTCCCTCATGGCACAAAGAAACTGTAGAGGAAGAAAAACAATATACACTGTTCAATTTTAAAAACCCAGAAAAACATGAACATTAGAAAAATATCATGTTTTCTTTTTAATGAGAGACAGTGTAACAATATTGTGGTGAAATAATGAACATGTGACTGAAATGCATGACTTTAACTGTTTAGGAATTTGAGGCATTTTTATGCACAGGCCATCATTTTCAGGGACTCAGAAGTAGTCAGACTAATAACTGATAAGCAGCATCATGGCCACAGAAGACCAGACCCCTCGTTCTGTTAATTCATGACAAATTAAGTCGATCAGGTGCTAAAATTGCAACAGGAGCGCCAAAGGGATGTCAATATATGTGAAGGTGGCCAACAGGAGACTGAGGAGCCCAAATAATCGAATTATTTAGAAGGAATCACAGAAGACAAAGTGGATGATCACAGAATTATTATTTAAATTTCTAAGAAAAAAAACCTTCACAATATTTAGTGTGTTGTCAAGAACACCTGAGAGAATAGGTGTATCATTTTTAAGGTCCACAATCAGTCGATCTCTCACTGAAGTGTTAAAAACATCCTTAAATTTTTTGTCCACTTGCTTCTGAGTCTCTGAAAATGAGGCGCTATGTATAAAAATGTCTGTAATTCCTAATGCAGGTGATGCAGTTCTTTCTTGAATTACAGCACAAAGTCTGCAATTAGCGTTTTGATGGTTTATACACACCACAGTCAAAGTCGGAAGCAAAATTACAAGAGTTGTGTCATTGCCCAAATACTTTCACTGTTCTGTGCAGCACTGTGGCTGCACAGCTGTTCATGAGCCGGTTGTCACGAGAGTCTTTGCATGTACGAGGGAAAAATGTCAGCTAATTTAACACTAATTGTTTTTCTTTCCCCTCACAGTTTCAGGAGCTCCAGTTTGACAGGGAGATGCTGCTGACCTCTAACCGGAGTTTGGCCGAGGAGAGCCTCGCTCGGCGACCTCGCCTTAATAACGGCAAGCTCCAACTGGCGGAGAAATACCGGGAACTGTCCAACCTGGCAACCACATGCTGGGAAAAACAGAGTCAGCTTGGTAAGTTTGCCCCCACCGCCGAGGAGACAAAGACTTGGAGAGGGGAGGCCAGTTTTGGGGTTTTCCTTTTATTTTTGCGTGGATGGGGTGCCAGCGCAGAATCACTGTCAAGACATAAGTCAAGACGAGTGTGGTTGTGATGACAGGGTCACTGGTCCAAAACCGGGTGGGTAAATATGGGCTTTCTAAGTGAGAGTGCAGCACTGATTTTTTCATTTTTCTGATGATAGCCTCAGAGATTTCAAAAGGTTCAACCAAAAGAAAAAAATTCCTCAAATCCAAAGGAAAGGTTTCATCCCAACCACTTAAGGTTGAAACTAATTACACACGATAACCCACAGCGGCTCCTCGTTGTCTCTTCCCCATGTGATTGCACTAAGAAACACACACTCGCTGTTGCACACTTTGAGACACAGAAAGCAAAACTAAATGTAAATCACGTTTGACTCGATGCGACACCCTCGCTGGTTCAGAGGATGAGATGATGGAAGTTTCACGTCGGGAGTGCAGCAACGCTTCAGAGTGTCAGCGAGACGAGCCTTCAACCGCCTCGGCGTGACTGGAGTTCGGTCATGGGAACGAAATGGAGCATATCAAATGCCAGCAGGAAGCTTGCAGCAGTTGTCAAGGAATTTGTGGGGTGAAAGGGGCCTTGTCTTTGTTTAGGGAAGTCATGCTTTTGACGGCGCGGCAGCAGCAGAGGATGTCCCCTAAGCCATGCTCCTAAATTTTTAAGCCTCGTGAACGAGTTTAGACATTCCTCCAAGAACAGTTGATAAAATAAATCCTGCTGCATGAGTTTCCATAGGTAACGGCGGCTGCTGCTTATTTATAAACCTAATGTGTGAGTTTGTATGGATCAGGTCTAGTGCGTGGTTTCTGATACAGCTGCCGGCCAGCGGTGGAAGTTGGAACTTGGGTGGAATTTTAAACTTCCTGTCAATGTGTTCACGTTATTACACAGATGCTATCCCACCTCCCCTGCAAAGCAGGATGGGCGGGGGTCTGTACTTCCTCTCCAAAACATCTGATTCTCATTTGGTGCTGGAGGAGTGTGGAGGGCGTGGGGGGGGGAGATGGATGAGGCGAATAATCGTAGCGGAGACAAACGTCGGAGTGGATCAAGGCAGACAGCTGTATTGTTTAATACATCCTGCAGTTTGGTGTAGGGAACGCTGGCCTGGGTGAGCTGTAGTTGTAGTTCCCGGGTGGAGCTGAGGCCTTGAGTGTTTCTGCTTCAGTTTCTCACAAATATTATTGGCATTGTTTTCCACTGCTGCCTTCTCCTGTTACACTAGAAACCAAGAGCTCTGACGTCCATGGGATGGAAACCCACTAAAAAGATGAACATATTGTGGCTTGTTCAGAAATATTTGTTGAAGATGTTCTTTTATGACAACCATCGGGTTTCTAGAGAAAAGGAGGAACAACACTAATGAGCAGGGGGAAATAAATGAAGGGAAACTTGAGATCGCTGGAATGTGACACAAAAGAGGACTATGTTGCCAAAAGAGACTCCAAAGCTGGGATTAATGTTCGCAGATCACGCCAACTTAACTGCCTAACCAGACCAGTAAGATTTACTAGTTGGACCTCTTTAAACGGCAATATTTGTAAACATAAAAGTTACCTCTGTGTGTGTGACAGGTGTGGAGGTGAAAACGAATCCCTGGACCAGTCTCCAGTTGCACTGAAAACACAAATGAGCCCAAATAGAAACTAGTGTTGGTGTGACTTTGCACAAACTAGGTAGTGTTTAACTAGTAAACACTGACAAGGTACACAGCACTGATGGGATACTTATAGATGGCTGCTCACACTCAATCAACAGCCCCGTTTCAAATTTAAAAGTAGTCACCATGAAAGAGAGGGATAGAGGGAAATTACTGACGGCTACTAGAGATCACTACTCTACATCATCCATTGGTTACTGAGGTCCCATTGTGCAGCCTCAAGCTGTTACCGTGTTAACATCATAGATCAAGTGTGCAGAGGGTCAGTTTACCACTGCCTTTTGTAGCCGGAGGAGTTGCCCCCTGCTGGTCAGTAGAAGTAAACCCTTCATTTAACAAACAATTCAAGCCAAAGGAAACCACAAGGCTTGGTTAGGTTAACACGTTTCCACTTCTGTTATAGAATTTCCTTTTGGGTTTACCAATATAGGTTAAAATTACATATTAATCAGATTACGTGAACCTAACCTTAAACAGGTCACTGGCAGATATTTAGAGGTTGAGCCACTCATGTGTTAGACTCACTTTTCAGACTGAGAACCTCTGACCTTGAGGCCCAACAATAAGACATTAATGCATTATTTAACAAGTACTGAGCACTCTGTGTCTGGACCGCAACCACGTTCGAACTCCGCCTTAGTTTTGATTTCTGCTACTCGATTTCTGTTACTGTATCTGTGCACAGACAGGCAGGCGTGTAACTAGAGACTATCTTCTGATGGGATCGCTGCAGCTGTGGCGCCACTGACTTCTCTGACCTCATATTTAGATGCCACATAAAGAAACTTTAAATGGACACTTAGATGCATTCAGTTGGCGACTGCCACCCTCTGCAACCCAGATAAGCAGCAAAGAATGGATGGATGTATTAAAATATGATGTGAAATATAAATAATGTGGATCATGGGCGTAAACACAGACCCTTTGGCTGCCTCCTCCTTCCATAACCATTTACTCACTACTTTAGTAGCCATTTTCACACTGAACCTTTATTTTTCCCCAAACTAAAAACCCATCAAATTATTAAAAAACACATTTGTGGCCAGTTTTTCTGAGCGTGTTTTCCATGATGAATTTCTGGTGGCTCAGGAGATGGAGTTGTCAACTACTCTAAAGGTCAGTGCTTCAGTCGCTCACACCTCCATATGAACACCTGAGCCGAAAAGGTCTGTTTGCTATTTACAGATACTTAAAATGACAGCAGCTTCAATTGGTCACGATATGTGGAAGCCGCGGTAACTGTAAGTTGTTTTTAGTTGGAAGTGGGTCCACAGTTACAGGCGCACGCGTAAAAAGAAACGGTATCTTTGCTATATTTTAGTTTGAAAAGGATTCTTGGACAGCCTATTACCAAAGCAGAGGAAGACCAGCTGAGGCAGGTAACCGTACTGAACAGCATTTCAAACTTTGGATTTCTCAGTCAAGTCACATTGAAATCAAACTCAAACATCAGCTGATAGCATTTCCAATTTCCTGGATTATCGATTGCATCTGAGGGGAACATATCTCTGAAACTGTCGATCGGCTGTGTTATCAATTCTCTTTGTTTGGGGTTGGGGAATAGGCTTCTTGGGCTGAATCTCATAATACTTTAAATTATTTTTTACATTTTACAGTCTGGATGCTGCCAGTTTCATGTCACAAAAGCAAGTGAAACATTTGCTCCATTAACTGCATCGTTCTTTCAGCATCCTCATAGTCTTTCGTTAATGAGAAAATAATTACTGCAAGGAAACACTACCTGGTAGTGATGTTCCCTTCGGCCTGCCTTTGTTTTCTCGGTTTTTCAAATGAGGCATTAAAAGCTTTGCTTGGGTATCACAGCAAGGAAAGATTAAATTATGGGTACAATAACGTGGACGTTTGACAAGAGCTACATTTGTCCTTATTGCTCCATACTGCTCTGCATTGAAACACAAGAACAATGCTGTTTTCTTCTTCTGTGTGGGTCGTCGTCTTTTGAGGAGGTTGATGTTTGCCCGAGGCACATTGGCTCCAGTCTTATAGAGTGGTATCATGTATGTAGCCATCGAGTGCATATTTAATTAACCTTTCAGTGGTTTTCCCCTGGGTTGACAGCTTTGCGGTGGGCCTCAGCTAGGGAGTTGGGGGTGGGGTATCTTTTGCCTATCAGCTGCTCTTTTTTTCAAATTCAAAGCTGAGCAAGAGTCACCCCCCCCCCATTGATTTATGTGGTTTAACCCATATATGGAAGACTTTATTGCTCTTAGAGCAGTAGTTCTCTTTTTTTATAGATGCCTAAAGAATTCAGAACCAATGATTTTTAAATTTAAATGGTCTAAGTTGAAATTCACATTAAATACAGGTTGTTGCAATTGCCAAACGTCACCAAACTCTTATTTCACCTTATAGTTTTCACCCGGGTTGGCCTCAACTGACCTGCAGTGGCTCAACAGTTTGCTGGTGGGGCCCATGGTACATTTTGAGAAACACTCTCTCCTACAGTAACGCAACGAGCTATCTTCATTTAAAATAACCTTGTCTTTATGTCGGTTGTCTCTGCTTCCTGCTTGCCTCTACTGACTAGAAGCACAGAGTGAAACAGACATGCGGTGAAATCGAGAGCACAGGAGAGAGTCTTGTACAGTACCAGTACACAAAGAGTATAAACAGTACACATGTAATATGTTATCTTGACTTCTGTGATAAAGACAGAAAGACCGTGATAATTTATTTATTTTTTTTATTTAAAAGGGACAGTGCAGTTAAACATAGTTCAGGTGCAAGACATGAGACTGATGTACCGCACATAGGTTTATAGCTACTGCTAATTTTCAACAATTGTCCCTTGTTGGGCTTACAATCTAAATAAATACATATTACAATAAAACATACATTTTCATAAAACCAAATTACATCATAAATACAATTACACTTGATAGACAATAATTTAAAATAAAATTAAAATCGTCAGATAAAATGACTGCAACTTTGGTTTCCCTTTAACCTTCAATGTAAAAGATCTAATGTCTGTGATCAGTTTGATATCGGTTGGAAGTGACAAACCGAGAGCAGAGGAGAGAAACTGTAAACGAGGACAAAACACATTAGAGACTCAACCCTGAAATGAAACTAGTGCACATGTTTAAAAAAACAAACAAAAGTAATGCACAGTCTTCACATGAGAAACGTGGTGAAACCAGGAGCAGAGGAGAGAAACCAACTATAAAGACTGTTTCATTTCAGGACTGTGGAAGCAAAGTGTATATAAAAAACATAAATCTAACATTTTTGGTGTGTCTATGGAGGGACAGTCTGTCAGTAGTTGGTGGGAACATTTGTGTGTATATTTCTTTATTTTTCAGTGATTTCTGCTGCCAACATTAGTATAAATGGTTAGAAGCTGCTTTTGTCCCTTTCTGGAATCAAGGGCCCATTATTTTAATGATTACTGATTGGTTTCACAGTAGATCTGCCACCTTAATTACTGCAAACTGGAAATATGTTGTGTAAGGTGCCAAATCTTGACTTGTAGCAATAGTAAATGAGGAGCACATGAGCACAAAATGGTCCTCTGGAAAGCGATGGATGATCTCATAGTCCTTGCCTGTTGCAACTGGGAACCATTTTACCCACTGTTAAGGCTATAAACTATGTAGACTTCATATGAGGTTTGATTTTGAAGAGATATCAAAACGTTTGCCATAGCTGAAAACATGAAAATGAGGCATGGCAGCTTTGTCAGCGCTGCGAGCGGAACGGTTGCTGGCACCGGTTTAATCAAACCGTTGTAGGTAGTCGGATCGTTGCGGATCATTTGATGCCATTGAATGTTTTCAGCTGTTTGAATTCTGTGGTTTACTAACAGCGACCTGACTGCACCTTTTTTCTTTTATATCCACGTGCCGATCGCTTTTTTACATTTTTTAAATTTTACAGAGTAATAAGAATGAACGTGCAGATATTAATTTCCAGTCATAAAGCAATTTATAAAAGCAATGGCTTCTCAATAAATTCTCTTTACACCCACATGTTCAGGACAATCAGAGGTCAGCATTAGACGGGACTGTACTTGCTGTGTCTTGTTTCATACTTGTAGCTGGGTGTGGTCATTAAAATGGGATTATTGGCTTTCTTGTTGCTATCATAGCAGATCTAAATGAATGGGAACTGTGAGACGGGGCTTTTATGTTCCCTTCCTTTGTGGACCCAGCTGACTGAGACTATCCAGCACCTCTGCTGCTGGAGAACAAAGTGCCTAACCAAGCTTTTTGTTCGGGACTTTCCATACTCTGATTTAAATAAAAAGGATTACACCCTCTGACTGAAAGTCAACAAGTCACTTGTGGGTTTGAATGATTTAAAAGAGCTGAACGTTTCTTCGGGTTTCTCTGCGTGTGGATTTAGACATTTATGAGGCGCTTGGCATTCTGATATCATTCACTTTTTGACTGTGTTAGTTGGCTCAGTGTCTGTTGCATATTTTAGAGATTCAGAGTGAGTGAAGTGGTGTCTGAGGAGATGCAGAGCAAAGTGAAGATGCTGAGCGTGTTGCACTCAACTTGGGTGCATGTTTCTACCTCAGCTTTCAGCTCGAGGGCTGCATGTGTGAGTATTTAATCCAGGCTATCGGTGTGACCGTTTTTGGCTGCTTCACCACTTGCCCTGTACTGACCGTGTGGTGTTCAAACACTTTCTTTAGCAGCTCAGATATAACTTAATGTGCATATCGATTTTCACAGGGGAAGCACTCTGAGCAGAGATATGCAGACCTCCTTTTTCCAATGCACAAAGCAAACAGCAAACACAATGAAGGAATCTAACTGTCAACAAAAGACAAGTGGGAGCAAATCACAGGTACAGACGACCACAGTTGGAGAACAAATGAGGGCGGAGCAGACGGTCACAAAGGAGGGAAAAGTTAGATTAGACATAAGAGAAAACTAACCTTCAAAGTAGAGCAGGAAATGACGAGAGAACAAATGCCACTAATTTCAAAACAGAAATCATCTCAAACACCCAGGACGCCAGAAATATGAGCTAAAACCCGTCACCAGGCACCCACCCATGGACCTCGGTATCCTGTCCCAGGATCTAGCCCCTAGATTATTTGTTCATAGGGGTTTGTTTTGTTTTTTTCTCAAACGTGTTCAGTCTGGCCTCTTATCCAAGACACTTTGCTTTGGGCCACTAAGGCTTCTGGGAAAATTCAGCACCACCACATTGTGTCCACCACAGTGAGCTGGTGATTTTTGGAGGGGACATGAAAAACTAAACATATGTCTCGATGTATAATGGTGACACTAGTGGGGACAAATCAAAGCAAACATCATCTTGTCTTCACTAAAATTAGAAACTAGTGACCAAGCCCACGAACGCTCATAAGGAAGGATACTGAGGTCATGAATCATGAAAGCTGATGGGTCAGTTTCTCATAGAGGTCTATATGATTGGACCTTTTTGCCGGTGGGGTTTTTGTTGGCACAGATTGGACCTTTGTGGGGTGACTAGGCACATAAGCACAGTGAGTCTGCATACAGTAGAGTTGGTCTATTTAACAAAAGTGATTTAAAAACCTATTTTGTCCTTGCAGGCCATCAAATGCAGTTTTAGATTGTCTGTCTGCAGGTGGATGTGATTCCTGTTGGGTTTGTATTTATTTAAAAAAAAAAGGTGTCTGTATCATTGTAACAAAAAAGCAAGTGCACAGCAGCAGGAGTGTTCGAAATGGGCAAAATCCTTGAAATAGATTGAATATGAAGCTGCGAGCGGAGGTCTTCAACTTGTCGGGCTCCAGCATTAGAGAGCGGTCTTAAAGCCAAGTTTAATCCCATGAGCTGTGCTCACCGTGGAGGCTGGAGAAACATCGTTAACCCTCAAAAACTCAAAGAGCAGAGAGTGAGGGGGCAGGGAAAAGATGTGATCGAAGGGCCACACCATAGCAGAGGATGGGAAAATCATCTTTACACTTCAAATCTGGTTTGTTTGGCTTTCAGCAAAGTGCTAGTTTCTGTTTTGAGTATTTTTAGAAGAAGCTGTGAAGCTGTTATCATACTTGTGTAGCAGTTTGTTGCATTAGAGAGGACAAACACAAGGCTGATGTGCTGCAGGGGGTCTAATTCACTGCTGCTGACTTGCTAGTTAATTTTCAATCCTCTGATACATGCAAGTCCTGCAAGGGCCCCATCTGCAATACCGTGACCTATTTGTGTGTGATCGGCGACAGATCACTTCCCCGACATCTTGAGCTGCATTTCTTAACTTCATTCCTTGTGTCAGTGCAGCAAATTTAGCAACCTTCGAGGGGAAAAAGATTGCATTAGCTCTTGTGGAGCGTTGGCTTCCACATGTTTGTGTTTCCAGCTGCTGCTCCATTAGTCGTACTCATTGATATTCCGCAGCCTTCGACCCGAGAGGACATTATCAGCAGGACAGGAGTGCAGTGTGCGGACGTGTCGTGCTTAAAGGCATAAATAGACTCTGTAATAAAAGCCATTTCTGTTGGTCATACAGAGTAAATCGGTTCAATCTGGATGTGCATTCCCAGTTCACCGATCGGCCGAGCTAACGTATCGCTTTTCGGCATGCACACCAGAGCTATGAACAAATTTATTTATTTATTTTTAGCATGGTTCACTGGGTTTTATTTGTTTATTTCTGGGGATAAAAGCAAAGAAATAAAGGTTAAATAGAAATCATCAAAAGAGAATAAACACTGTAAAGATACAAATGGAATCTGGCACAGCAAATAAGAAAACTGCATAAATAGGATGATAATAATATTCATTTAATATCAATAGCAGTTGCATATATGCACGCAAATACATGGAAATTAAATTCAGCCCTGACAGTCTCACAGAAGTCTCTGTGATGGAGTTGCTTTAAAATCGATCTGAGAACAATCCCTCAAATATGAATCCAGCACTTTTTCAAATACTCGATGTGTTTAAATCATCATTAATCATACCAAATATGTGATTGATTGATTGATTGGCAAAATCTCGTATAATCACTTTTGATTCTCCAAAAAATGGATTTACAGGGCTTAGAATCAAAGATTGCGTTTATGGCATGAATTTAAAATAAAGGTCAATCTGCATAAAGATCTGATCTTTCAGTTGAGTCTTTTTAAGCTAAAGCTTATATCTCTGCAGTGATGTGGTGGAGCAGGACAGATGCCGTGGGCCAGTTATTCTGGAAGCCATTGAGCAGACTGACTTAAAGTGTAGGTAAAGCAGCTTGTTTCAGATGGTGACATAGCTGCACTGGTGCTTATTACAAATCAAATTAGGATTATTTTGTACTGTGAACCATACTAAGCTACTCTGGCAGACGCCCAAGATTTAAAAATATGAAGCTGAAAAGGGCAGAATCACGATCCTCCGGCTGCACACACACCTCCAGGTCCACTAGGTAGGTTAGAGGAGCAGGTGGGCTTTTTGACTCACTGCTCTTTCAGAACCCACGGGTCTTTTGCACTTTGCCCTGGTGCACTTCCTCAACCAAAATAGAAGCTGCTAATCACACCCACAATACCAGAGCCCAGGACCTACCACAGATCACTGTGCTTGTGCAGCAAGAGAAGGGACTTTCTGACTTTTGGTTGCCGCGATGCGTTATATCATACTGGTGTTGTTAACGATGCACACTTTCGGTCTCTCCTTGAAGGCATCCTTTTGTGTCACACTCTGCTGTAGACAGAAAGAATGTCAGAGAGAAGTGTGAAGTCTAGGTTAAATGTCTGATTGTCTCTTTCAGAGAGTGAAAACAAGTTTAAAGGTGAGGAGAGATAAAACTGATCTCTCATTTTCATGTGCAGCGTTAAGCATGTTTCTGCCTGCCGATCACAGCGGCGACCTGCACTGCAGCTGTGTTTTTTGTGACTGCACACTTGTCTGCAGAGAATCGACTTCACAAACTATACACACACCCAGCCCGTGGACTTCGAAGATGTATAGCTGCTCTTAAGATCTGTTAATCTGTTTAATTCTGTTAATCTGAACGTTTTCAGTTGGAGAAATGTTTCATCACTCATCTGTGTGACCTTCTCAGTCTCAGCTGAGCGCGACCTTATAGATGGCACGGCTGCAGAACGACCGAAACTAGCACCACCGACTAACCATGTGCGATGAGGCAGTTTCACGATCGGTAATATGGAAACTGTCAAGACTATTGATCAGTGGCTGTGAGTGCTATTCACAGAGGTTTGGGCAATGGCGGTTGAATGGTTACTACCATAACTGCCTACTCAAACCAGCGTTTCTGTCCAGGATGTGCACACAGTGACTGTAAAGAGCCTGTGGGTGTAAATAGAGTCCTGGCCTGATGCTTAGCCAGAGGTTGTTATAATTCACAGTAGTCCTACTTATACTCAACAGCGTACACTGTATTGCTCTGTTTGCACCGAGGGACCCGATCCCAGGGGTGGTAGCTTGTGTTGGGGTTTGAAAGACACAGAGACACAGTATCTCAGCTGTTCTCATACTCCTGACACATAAAGGATCGTCACTGGTTTTCGCCTGGGCAGCAGTCATCCTTCTTCTCTCCTGATTCGCCTCGGACGCTCGTTAAAAGTGTCCTCCTAGCAGGTTAGGTCTGCAGCATAAGATAACACAGTGAAAAATTAACCACCTTCATTATACTGAAGGTCGAACTTGAAGTTAGCTTACTAATCCTCTAATCCTACTGATTTCAGCTTCTTCCTCCACTTTACGGGAAAGATTTAACTCTGTTTAATGTACCTCAGTGCTCGGCGGTGCCTCAGCGGGGTCTGTTAACATGTTGACATCAGCTGTTTGCTGAGAGCTTGTTTCTTTGCCTTCACGGTAACTGTCACATCGATCAGTGCTCCCGCAGCACCAGGCCGATAACAACACGATGCTGGTTTTGACTGCACATCATCTCAGATCAGTGTAGAGGATTTTAATGCTGACTGCGAACCTGCCCCGACTCCGTGGGCGTCCGTGTAGTCGGAGCTTTAAGGGGCATCGGTGCCTGACGAGTCGAGTCGATCGGGGTAATTTGTTTTGGCTGTTGAACTGCAGACCACTCCAGACCGAATATAAATAAATAAAACGGTGATTTTTGAAACGTGCTCAGTGCTGCGTGTGCAGACGGAGCCGTGACACTGTGTGGAGATGAAATATGATGCTGAAAACGGAAGATTCAGTTA
The DNA here is from genome assembly GCF_056152115.1 of Neolamprologus brichardi. Classification (NCBI taxonomy): domain Eukaryota; kingdom Metazoa; phylum Chordata; class Actinopteri; order Cichliformes; family Cichlidae; genus Neolamprologus; species Neolamprologus brichardi. The sequence goes on along the minus strand of NC_142113.1, from coordinate 28,344,082 downwards.
AATGTTACCTTCATGCGACCAGGAGTCATTTATATCTTTGACCATTAATTCATCAAACCACCTCTCCTACAGCTTACCATAGTTTATTTTACAGGATTTGGCCCATTGATAACTGGATAATGGGAAGTTCTATGAAATATGTGGATGTTTTTGTTTTTTAAAAAAACGTTTTTAGGCTTTTATTTCATTGATACTTTCACTTTTTCTTTTTTTTGTTTCTGCACAACATTTTTGAAATATCATATTTGTTTAGGTTTAGTAATTTTGAAATGGACCATTTGCCACAAGCAGCAGACATGGCTCTGTTACACTGTCTTGTTCAGCTTTCAAACTAAATCCAAATCACATCAATTAAAATTGCCCGTTAACATTTTTTCCAGATTCAAAACTTACTATAAAAATGCTTTTTTTTTCTCCCCTTGTCTGGCTGGCAGTTTAAAATTCCAACCGTCTAACTTGCTTAACGGAAAAAGAACAAATTATTAACAAATTAGAACTGGAATCAGATATTTAGGCATTTTAATTAATGACTGATTGCGTCCTCAGTTAGCGATTAACCCTCAAGCAACAGTCCTTATTTTAAAGGCTCTTGTTTGTATTTATCTTGCCCACACATATTCAGAAATTATTTGATGTAATAATCGTAGTTTTCAATCATTTTTATGCATAATGGCGTTAACGAGACAAATTCCAACATCAGTTTTGCTGTTTTTGTTCACTTGGGCCATGAAGTGTCTGCCTCAAGGCCTCTGCAGCCGTAAAGCTGCCGACTTTAGCTCTGTTAGCCTCTGTTCACTGCAGAATATTGCAATGGACATGGAGACTTGGAAAATTAAAGGCTAATGTTATAAATGACCCCACACAACTTCTGTTATCCTTGCCATGCCAGTTCCTGTTAGAGACGAAGTCGTGATAAATTTTGAACATCTTTGAAAAAGGCCCCGAAAGGTCAAAGCTTACTTTTCTTTTTCCTTTTTTTTTTTTTTGTAAAGGTGATCTTTTTGGGGTCCAAAATAAAAATCTTAATCACAACTCAGCATTGGCGAAAATGAATTTTCTTCAACTTTAATCACCAAGTAGTTTTATCCTTAGTGAAAAGTGTGCTTATTCCTTTTTGTCTATAAGTAGACTGTCTGAGATTTCAGTCGCCTCCCCGATACAGTGGAAGTGAAGGAAGTTTAATCCTGACACCACAGAAAATGACTCCAAGGAAAAAATAAAAAAATTTAAATTCTATCTCCTTAATAAATGAAACCAAAATTGCCTTGAATGTGTATTTTTTCCTTTGAAAAAGAGGGGAAGTGTAATCTTTGTGAACTGACCCTTTAACAGCAAAACGCCAAAGCGAGGTCATGCCAGTCCGTCCATCTGTCCATCTGTGAGCCCAGCCCTCTGTTCACTCGCCTGTTCCCAGAGTAGGATGTAAAATGTTTTGGTGACCTGCTGAACTGTGTTTACGGTTCAACTAGAGACTCTGCTAAGTAAGAAATGTTTAGTGTAAAGGTTTATCTCACTTTCTGCTGTGTTTAGTCTAATTAGGAAGCAAAACTTGATTTACATAACATTAAATTCCAGATGGAGCACAGTGTGCTGCACAAAGTGTGAACTACCACCGAGCATGCAGGAAAAAAATAAAAGTGAACCTTTTTTAAAGCCTGAACGTTAAAACAATGGCGAGAAATTATAATTTTTAAAAAAAATTAGTGCTTATTACACCTTCAGACATATTAAAAAATGAAATGAAATTCAATTTGCAAATATTGGCTGAAGTATAAAAGGTAAAGGCAGCTTCACATTTCCAGAGACGGTGACAGTTTCAGTAGAGCACAGTCGCAGTGTTGAGGTAAAGAAATCAAAACACAAAGTGATAAAAACGAGGGTTGGGTTTTTAAATTGATCAAAGGCACCGCGAATAACTTCGAGGAGATCATTTAAAGTCTTTCGAGTCTTTTACTTCCTGCTTTTGTCTGCTCCCTCCTTTGATTGTCTGCCTCGCCCTCATAACTCACCTGCATTTGAGTATTTCCACCTCCGCTTCCTTCCTGTGGATCAGCCCGTCGCGCTTCAGGCTTCTTGTGCCAAAACAAACAAGACGGCTTGTTTCAGACAGGATGAACTGAAGTCCAGGAATAAGACAGACGAGGATTATTTTGAACTCTGAAACATGATCTAGTAGAATCCAAGAATTCAAATATGGAGCTGGAAATGAGAGAAGTAGAAGTAGACAGAGGATTAAGAGTTACTATAGCAGAGCAGTCACAGCAAATACACACTGATGTATTCACATGGTTACATACAGCATCTGTCCTGAGGTGAACCCATGCCAGGCGATGCAAATGGATACAAATTCGCAATCTCCATTTGCTTCACGCCGGGTCTTAAAAGCCCATCAGCTTGGATTTTCCCATAGATTGTCCTGACAGCACGGTTAAGGACAGTCTTGCTGTTTATGGGCAGCTGGGTGCGAATGTTTAAACTCCACTTTTTTATAGAAACAGTAAAAAAGAGTTAGGGCCTGGAGAAACGGAGAGCGACATCGTGGGAGTTCTTGGTAACTTCTCAAAAAATGTTACGGTAACCTGAATTCAGCCTTCAGTTGTACTCCTCTAAATGCTCATCACGTGGTGTTATGAGTGAAGAGTAGAAGCTAAAACGACATCATTTTTGAGTTAAACATACTGCTCCTTTCTTTTTAGCTTTGGGAAGAAGATTTTCACCTCTGCGCTTCCCTCTATTAACCAGCCTGACCTCTAGGGCTCTTACATGTTAAATTGCTTTCAGGTTTGTGAGTGGGAGTAGGAGTAAAATGATTTTCACTTTCAGCCTGAACTCCTAAACGTCCCTTTCAGCAGTTTGATTTATCTCAGATGAAGCAGCATCCGCAGATGACACTGAAATTCCTGCAAAGTGGCGTTTCATAATTGAGCTGTGCACTGACAGAGGTATGATTCGTATCTCTGCCTTATCGCCATTTTAGCTGGGAGAAATTTGGAGACATCTACTAACAGATGGCATGATGTCGATTTCGGAGGGACTTAATTTTACTGAAAATTGTTTGCGGCATCACACAAGATGAATAGTAGATAGACGGATTCTGTTTGCTTTTAGTGTGAAGCGTCCACAGGAGGACAAAAAAAGGGAGGCTTGGGAAACAGAGTCACAGTGCGACTGCTTCGGCGCCTCATTGTCTCACATCAGCTCCCAGGCACGACGTGCGACTCCATCGCCAATACCATTCACTCGTTAGTACAGCTGACAGCAGCCTCCAGGTCCACTCCCGCCCCCCTCATCAGCTCCTGAATGTAGGCCACATACAGCTGCTCTAAGAGCATTTGTTTGCTTGGCTGTCACCTCTCATTGCACCCCCAGCGTGGGGTCATCAGCAGGGCAATGCCTGCTTTTCACTACACCTGGGCGGATGTTTGCGAGCACTAGAACGTAGCGTAGCGTGATAGATTATTAATGTGGAGTTGACGGTGGTATCCGTCCGTTAAGCAATGGAGTAAAGACCCCGTTTTCAGGTCCAAGTGTCTCCGGTGATGTTCAAACAGTTTAAGACTCAAGCATGCTTCATGAGTAGGACATCTTCAGCCTAAAAAGAAAATAGTCGCTCTCGGGCCGACTAGGTTTAGAATCTGGACCTTTTCACTGTGAATGATCCAAAAACATGCCGAAAAACAGTTGCTGACTAACCTCATTGTCGATGGGCTCAGACGTCCTCTTGGCCTGAAGTTTCCGGCGTCGTCTTCCTGCCATATGATGGCATCTCTCTGTGCCCATTTGGACCATTTCTAACCACCAGAAGAGCCTCGCCATGTGTTTGCTTTTGGGAACTCAGGGAGTGTTTAGACCTGGAATCAGCTAATAGTGCCAGCTTAGCTCTGATGAAGCTTTTCATTTCAGAATCCCAGTAACGATGATTATCGCATTTAAAGATTGCGTGACTGTGCTGACATTCAGTAAGAGCAAGCGAGGGGGAAGCGATGGCCTTGAACGCATTGTCTACTCTCTCACCCCCACCCCTCCCCACCCCCCCCCAATACAACTAGATGGGCGGTAGGATTTTCCCGAGGGGCTCAGAGTTATTACTGTGACCTTTATTTGCCCCTTGGTTTCGACTGAACCCGGCCTGACTTGTGTGTAGGGGGGATTAGCGTGGCTGTCATATCGTCTCTCGGAGGGACAGGACGCTTTGCAGTCAGCTGGGTCAGTTTGTGTTCGCAGTGACGACCGACCGTGATCCCCAGGAGGTGAACACATGCTGCAAGAGAGCGGCACTGCATGCATATTTATGTTTGCATGCTTCACCCGTTTGTGATGATGGCCGGCAGTTGGGTGTACCATTAGGGATACTTTCTCTTTTTTTAATTACATAATCAAATTATATTAAATCAAAACTCAAATGGAAACCTCTAATTTGAGAGTTTTTAGACATTTTTGTGTTTATTACTAAAGGCATCTTCAAATAAAACGAGGAGTTTGTCTGTGGGATGCGATCTGAACCTCATTTTGTTTTCATTTGGGCAAATTGGCACCGTTAGAAGTGCGGCAGATTAGCTGTTTGCAGTCCTTGTTTACACTAGGCTCATAGACATGCAGACGGCTTTGATGCCAAAGAGAAATGATTATTCTGAGGCAAGTGTTACAGTTATGAGCCTCTCATTTTTTTTCTTTGATTTCCAGGAGATTTAAGGAGTTTTATTCACAATCGGCTTCAAAGATAATGACATCCTCTGGCAAGTGAGAGTCGCGCCAAATCTAAAAATAAGTGTATCAGTTCTGTGTGTTGAGTTTTGACTGCGAGGAGTGTCGTTTTATGCAGATTTTGGCAGCTACATTCCCAAATTCCTGAATTACCTCCGTCTGTGTCACAACCCCTGCTGTTCAGAGGCAGGGGGAAATCATTTGGCACAAACTACAATCAGTAACCAGTAGCTGGTTTTAAAGCGTCTGCATGCACATTTCCTTTTAACCTCTGAGTAACTTTAGCTCATAAGTGTCCATCACAGAAGGAAAATGTGAGCTTTGCCAGCCAAAAGTTGGAAACTGGAGGAAATAAGAAGATTTTATGGACAACACTGTGCAGAATATGTTGTAGTTTTTGGAAGCGCAAGGCAAACAAACCACACAACTGTGTAGCCCTTCAATAATACAAGAGACATTAAAAGAGAGAGACAGGGCACCGAGAGATTTATGAGTAGGTTTTTTGTTAACCAAGAAAAAAGACTTGAATGTTTTACAAGAGTGTCCTGGTCAACAAGGACAGTAGTACAGTCATAAATATTATAAATTAGTAGGATGTATGTCCACATTCAAATCTATACACCACTTAAGTACAGGCAATAAAAATGAAATACAGCAACTATCAAATTTATGACCTTCAGTGTTGCCTAGTAAGTTATTCATTTTTAATCATGGTTTTTATTCCAGAAACAAAGGTGATAATATTCATGCAAAACATTAAAAGCCTGGAGTAACTACATCCAAGTCACTTAAAATCACCTCAAATTCATTGAGATCAGTTCCTTCAGTTTTATTTCATTCTGCAGCTGTTTTTCCAGATTTAGTGTCAACCTTTAGGACAGAGAGAAGAAATGAGTGTAGGAGTCTTTGGGGGAGTATGAACTCCAAACTGAGAAACGTTTAAGGTGATTGTGTTGATGTACTGATTCTCTGGTTTCCTGTTTGTAATGTGGATATTGTTACGGATTCAAATATTGGGAATGGATACAAGAGGAAAACCCAAAATAACCACACTGGTCCGGCCGGGTCAAGTCAAACGATGATTTAATGAACACACGCGTGGGAGATGGACACCATACAACAGACAGCATCAGATCTCAAAATGGTGGAGCCTTGATCAAACTCTTATAGCCTCTAGTGGCCCCCTCCTAATCATCAGAGCCTAAACATTCTTTCTCACACAGCGCCTAAGCTACGACCTTGGCTCCCTGTTTATCTGCTCCTGATGAAATGGGGCAGTATGCTCTGTTCTCTTCTAATCAGACAAATGAGACGATGACTTTCTGTGAACAGTATTTCTTATAACTCAGCAGTATAATGCATCATAAAACAATATCATTCATTCACAATAAATCAACAGTCTAATGTAATGCAAATCAGTTTACCAAATGTAATAATTATCACCTTCTTCTAGTTCAGGAGCATAATGCAAACTGAAACTACACAATAATTCACAATCTTTAATTAGGGGTCTAACATGGCATAAAATAATATCATAATCCCACAATTCCCCCTGATGAGCTCTTTAGACATAAAGAGCTCACTTACACCCTGCAATCCAGTGTTGCCGGGTTCATTTCTCCTTACTCCTGAGGCCTTTTGTCCCCCTGTTGGGTGAACCATATGTGAGATGACCTCTGTGTTTACGCAGTTCAGATGCAAGAAAAACTTTTATTACAACAACAATAGTAGGTACAGATGATACTCCCATCACTCCCCAGTTCTCCCACAGCTTTATTTCGGTGCTACCTTATACCCTCCAAACGTACTCGGACTAGAACCTCTGTCCGAGGAGCTTTTAACCTTTATTTTATTGCTGTAGGCACCAGTGTCTTCCAGTCGGGTGATCCTCTGCTCTTGTTTCCTTCAACCTCAGGGGTTAGACAACCCTTCAGTCGTTGCACAGATCAGGGGATTATTCTGCCCCGATTTCAAACAATGATCTGTGTATTCTGGGATCACAGCTGTGTTCCCCAGGAAAAGGAACAGAAAGGTGTTCTCCTTATGACCAACAGCCTCTCGAACGTCGTTGGTGTGGTGTTCCTGGATTTCCGTCAACCCCTTCGTGGTTATTGCTGTGTTTATTTGATCCATCCTTTTTAGGTGACTAACTGGAGCCCAAAATGCCATGACACTTGAACCCAGTTGATGATTCAGCAGTCACCGTGTCTGTCTCTGCTGCCAAGGATCCTCGTATATCTGTGACCTCGTCTGGTGTCTGTTCCTTTCTCTGTAAGAGACAGAAAACCAAAACACCTCTCTTCCTAGCTCTAACAATCTAATGTTGCTGTCTACTGATCTTTTGGTGATTCAGAATTTGTTTAAAATATTCAGAATGTCTCAAGGACTTATCGTAATTTAGTGTATGTGTGTGTAAGCGTGTTTGCATGTAACCCGCTGCACTCAAGGCATTTCTTACACTTTATCAGTCCGGACTATCGCCGAACGAAGCTTATGACCTTCAAAAGACCGAGTGCCAACTCATTATAAGCACATTTGCAAGATATATATAAAAATGATTAAAACCACTCATTCTAATAAAAGACATAAAAAACAAATTAGCCATTTCTAATTCTAACATGTGTCCATTCAATTAAGCTAGAAAATTAAAAGAAAAGGTTAGCGACCTCATATCTTAGAAAGTATCAGACTTTCTCCTGTCCAGTGTCGTTGCTCCAGTCTTGTTATTCTGTGTTAGGGAATGAAATCAATTTAATTGTCATGTTAGATCTGTTCAACTCCTGGCTCCGCCCAGAGCCTGCGTCTTCACAATCGTCTACAAACAAAACCTGTATTATTATGAACTTCACTTCAACATGAACTTGTTGACTACTTTTGACACCTGTAGATAGAAGATTAACATGGGGTTATAACAATCACTGTAATACAAATGTTAATATGTCAATAGCTTCAATAAATGTTCAATGCAATGCTTGTTATATGATTCTGATGTAACAATAATGCTGATGCTAAAATAACAGTAAAACACACCCCTTTTTATCCCTCACTGACCACAGCAGGGGCATCTATGTTTTGATTCAGCCATGAAGCTCACCTGGTTCATCACTGAGCCCCACCGGCACTGGCATTTGACAGGGTGGCGCTGCCTATTCTTCCTTTAATGTCACTATTTTCAATCTGTTAATTAGAGTGCTTAAACATGAAGTAGACTACGTCCACAACAAGTCAATACAGCTATAAATGTGGGCAATTATCAATCTATTACCAATCAATAACAAACGACAGCTTTTATTTTATGCATGCTTTTAGTCAACCACTCACCCACAGGATCTCCAATCCCAGAAAATTCCTTCTCCTCATTTAATGAGTCTGTCCTCCTTCCATGCCCTGGTAACTGGTCCATCCAGAGCTGTATCATTATGAAATATACATACAACAAGCCAAACCACACCTTGGTCACACCAACCCTTTTCCGCCCTGAAGATGTCCAACGCCATCTTAGTCTGGACTGTCAAAGGTGATTTTAACGCTGATTGTTCCGACAATCCATTTTATAACATTTCCTGGTCAGATTAGCCAATCTCTGCACACTGGAATAAACATATTCAACATGATCAACATTTTTCCTGCGTGTTATTTCCCCATCTTATTAATTCCAACGCTCCATCCTTATGTGGTTTGCTACATTATGTTTATCTAGAACTCCACTCTGTCTCTAAATGTTTGAAGAATTTTTCATGTTTGGGGTCAAGTTTTAAGAATTTGACCATACGTGAAATTAATGGTGTTATTGTAACATGGTAGACTAGTGTGCCTGTGTTAATTCAGCTCCATATTATTGTGTGAAGTTGCACTGGGTTGGGAGTGGTTTTTTGGTGTGTGTGTCACATTTTTGGTGAGCCAATGGCTGGAATGGGGTTGGACTAATTAGAGGCAGGTGTACTTGATTGCACTGATACACTGGTCTACTTATAGCCCACACTACAAACACTGCTGTGTCATTTTGTCTCTCTGTGCATGTATGTAATGTGATAATCTGATATGTTTGGGATGGATGGGTTTTGCACTATGAATTTTATACTGAAGGTGTCATTTTGTCTCTCTGTGCAGGCCAGGGCCTATTATATGCCACAGCCTAAAGGCAGCATAGTTGCACAGGTTGGAGTGATCACTGGCTATATGCTTGCAGGGTAGTGGGTCTCCAAGGACAACTTCTACCCCTGTTAAAGGCAACATGTGGAGTGCAACTGGCCATGTGGCATAGCTGGCTCTGGCCTTGGGACTGTGTGTTTTTATTTGATTCATGAATGGGACACTGGACTGTTTTATCTTTTATCTTTTGATATTTTTTGTCACTAAATTATCTTTTAGAATTTTATTGACTGTCATCGTTTTGCCCACGACTGAGACGGTTGGTCAGACCTAAAATCTTTCTTTGGGTGTGTTACATTATCACCCCCATCGGGGCTTACCTTTCCCACTTCTGATGATATTCCTCCCTATTCTTTGCAAGTACCCGCTTTTGGTGGCGAGAAACTGTTGGTGTGGTCAAGTGGGTGCTGTAAAAACAAAAGCTCAGGACAGAACAGTTATCAGTCATGTACTTCATACAAAATTAGCATATATTGAATTTCATATTGATCCTCTGAGTGTAATGGTACATTTTAATTTTAATTTATCAAAGCTAAACACAATAATTTTTCTTTATTTTGCTCTTGTGCAGCACCACATGCCCCTGTCGGTTCTATCTTACTTTTCTAAATTATTGACTATTTCAATGGAGAACCTAAATGACGTGGACCAAGGTTTGTCATTACATATCTCTATTTTGAATGTGACAAGTCTATCATTCCCCTGTTATTCATACACAGCAAATTCAAAAGTGTTAAATGTTTTGGTGTTAGTAGTCTTAGAGTTAATTTTACTCTGAGTAGAGTCACATTCTTTTAATGTAACTCTGAGGTGTAAAATGATAGTAGTTAAAATCGAGTGTTAAAAATGAGTGTTTCTATGTCAAATCTGGAGGTGTTACAATGGAAACATTAACTCTTGACCTCTTAACTCTGATCTCCTACAGGGGCTATGACACCAATAGAGTAAATTCACAGACTCCGCCCCCAGCACGGCTCCAATCGAAGCTGAAGTGAAGCCGTTTCAAAACATTTTGCTCTACATATTTGAGTTGTTTGCCATGCTTGGTAAGTCATGTTTTCAAAGATTGTTTCAATTATTGTTATTAGCTTTTACTTCTGTGGCTCTTTGGAGTTGAGACAAAGCTGTGTGAAAGGCATTAGCCATGTTGCTCGCTGATAGCATAATATTCTGTTTTAGCTAGCTGAAAGGTATTGTTTGCGGGCAAATACCACAGCCTTGAAAAAAGCTTGCATGTGAATTTTCAGTCAAATTTCTTGGTCAAATACACTTAAAACAATGTCTAGAATGTGAAATGTTGATATAATGGTGCTACTTGAAGCCTGAAAACGATCTCCCATAAAAACGAGCAAACAGCAGTAGCAGATGTCCCAAGTCCCGACTGAGTTCTACGTTAGCACTTAGATCCCTCCAGAGTTTTGTGCACACGGTTTTAGGTGAAAATGAAAAAGGTTGAGGTTTTACATTTAGTTCAGTATTACCTGTTGTCTGTGTCCTTGTCTTTTGGGAAAATACTTTACACAAGTAATGGCTCAAAAAGGATTCCTTTTTCTTTTCTTTTTTTTTTTTACTGTGCTGCAATTGATTTGTGCCATTAATTAGTGTCAACTAATTTTTATTCAATCTCCACATAGGATATGCTTGTGAAGATGGAATATGGGGGAGAGCAGAAGTGCGTTGAAGTTCCACAAAGTGATGAATGAAGGACATGCATATTGTATTTTGTATTTATTGAAATAAGTGATGAGAATGCTGTTATTTGCATTTACCAGCTCACCTATGTCAGACCTTTTGATAAACGAAATTCTAATGAAAGTGAGAACATGTACACTGTTACATCTTTCAGAAAATGTTTTGAAATTGTGGTGCACAGTTCAGAATAAATGTTTTTCAAAAACCATTGCGTCTTTTTAGTAAATGTTTATTTCCAAAAGAAATTTCTAGAAGTTCAGAACAGTAAAATTCCCGCTTTTTAGAATTAATTAGAAGATAACTCTTACGTAGTTAAACTAAAATACTCTTTGAGAGTTAATATATAAACTCTTAACACCAAGTGCCAAATTATCAACTCCAGAGAGATTTGGTGTTTAACACTAAATCAGAGTTAACGTACCAACCCTCCAAAAAGAGTCAAATTAACACTCTCTGGTGTGGACCCATATAGACACTTTAAAATTGTTGAAATCAAATCTGACAGTGCTAATTTGGACATGCTGGATTTGCTGTGTAGGTATCAATAGAGTTTTTTCTTGCTTTTTCTATCAAAATTGATTGACTTTTTACAGTGGCCCGCTATGGTTAATAATAACATGTTCAGTCATGAGTGAAATCAAAGCTTCTCTTCACTTTAGCATTTAACATTCCCAACAATATAATGTGCTGCATTAATCGAAACACAGCTAATAAAACACAATTTTCTTGATGGAAACATCAGTAGCTCAAAATTAGCAACCAAAGGGTTAAGTCTGCAGTTCACACTCATGTGAAGCTACAGCCTCCCCCCCTAGTCTCTGTCCTCCTACTCCTGCAAAAACAAAACAAAGCGAGACAAAACATCCACCCTTCTTTTACAAGCTGGGTGAATTGTTTGTAGACATGTACTAATCCTAAAGTCGGTATCGTTTTTGTCTCAGTGTCAAGTCAGTTTAAACTTTTAGTCGTCAGTCCATCACAGTCCAGTCACATGCATACATTCACACACATTCATACCAGATATTGCTGATAATGGAGTCTCACACGCAACCTATTCGAGGCTCCATCACCAGCAAGATGACGTCATCATTTTAAAGGAAAAACAGTTCCTTGTTTTTTGGACTGGATTGACTCGCTGCAATCCTTTTAGGCTCAGGACTTCTCATGTGATCAATGTCCCATATAAGTGAATTTCTCCAGAGCCCATTATAATTATGGAGAAAAATACTTTGCAACTGTTTCTAGTAATCATGTTTTATAGCGCTTTAAAGTTCCATCTCTCAGGCCTGGATTAAAGAGCTGATTTGTTAAATCAGGAACTCACAAAATACCAAAATATCACCACCGGTGGATCACTCCTCTCAGATGTTCTTATTTCAGTGCACTGTAACAAAAGCAAAGACAAACGTAACCAATAAAATACTCATATAATAACAAATACTGGGGCCCGTTGGAAACATGTCCAAGCATAAAACCATCTTTCTCTCTCTTAGAGAAAGAAAACAATCCAAACCTCACTGATAAAATCAACCTAGTGTTAAGCAAAACCCAAAATCAACCAAAACTTCACCAGAAAGTTTTTCTCCGTCCCGGGACAATATTGTGTAAGCATACAGGTACCGTAACTTCTTTTTGCACTGACAAAAACATGTTGGACTTATTTCAGTCAATAGTGGACACTAGTTGCACACAAATGTTTTGCTTTGGTAGAAACTGAGTTAAATCAACACAACCTTTTCATATTCAGTAAACCTGTGCATTTTGAGTTCATATTACATGATTAAGACATGTTCAGATGGAGTAAGTTAAGCTCCTGGAATATTTTAATCCTTCACAATTCTGTCATTTTATTTCAACACTATTCAATAACTTTTATCCAAATTCTACTCGGTCCCTTAAATACTACATGTTGTCTTCATATTGCCTACGGTTCAACAAAGTCTAAATTCTGGTTACCATAAAAATTGAATGGGTCTACAACAACTACCATCCTCCTATCTTTATCCTAATTGCACGAGGGCTGGGAAATAACTCTAAAGTGATAGGTTACGAGGCAGGGTGCACCCCAAACCGGTCACCAGTCTATCACCTAAAAACAAACAACCATTTACACTTACATTCACGGATAATTTAGAATCATCAATTAACCTAGGTCTAACAGCTGCATGACTTTTCACTGTGGCAGGAAACCAGAATACCCAGAGAGAAACCACTGCAAACTAGCCAGACTGTGGACTTGCACCCAGGACCTTCTTACTGTGGAGCAACAGCACTCACCAGCATGTCAACAATGTAGGAAATACAGGGAAGCTATGATTTCCTGTTGAATTTTGTACCAATCTTTAAAGCCCGAGGCAATTGTGTTAAATACATGTGGGATGCTTACATAAATCCAAGGGCTGGCCCCCTTTTCTTCTTTTATTTTTTTATTATTATTTTTTTAGTGTGTTCCTCCTTCAATTAAATCTCAATCACAAAAATGTGGTGCTCCGAAATAAGGCTCACACTGTTAATTCATCATTTTCACTCTGTACCACTGCTCCTTATCAGGCTGTGTGAAGCACAGTAAACAATTCAGTTGAGGCCTTGAGCCATAAACAGACATCACTCACAGACATTGTTTTCATAACCAAACTGCTCTAGACCCTGTCCCCTAAATCTACACAAATGCCCTCTGGGTGACATGAAATGCATTTAACCAATTAACTATCAATTACTTCTTGTTGTTGTAACAAATTCTGTATTTGGACGTTTGTGTGCAGCATTTTGCGTATCAGCATAGCATTTGTTAGTAAAGCATTCTTCATTGCAGCAGCGTGTGTGTATCACTCTTCATTGCACAAACATGTGTATGTGTATGTGTGTATGTGAGTGTGTGTGTGGATCACTTCTCAGTGAATTGAATCAGCATTTTGATTTGTGTGCATGTGTGTGTGTCATTTCTCAGTCAATCAACAAGTGCATATGTGTTCATATGTGTGTTTCTCTTGATTCTGAGTCAGTGTATGTAGAGGTGTGTGTTTGTGTGTGTGTTTGTGTTCATCACTTTCCTGTTCTGGTGTTCTGGGTAAACCATGGCCTGAAGCGTGCTCTGGGGTCCTGCTCTCCTCCTTTTCAGTCCGTTTGGGTCCATTGGTGCTGCTGCCCAAAGTTCTCTCCATACTGGTTCTGACCCCAATTGAGGCAGTCCTTTTCTCCAGTGTCCTGCATCTTCTCCTTGTCCAGCTCCTCCTTAACTTGACCCTTTTTGCTTCTGTAGGTCCTTCAGGGTTTGCTCCTGGTGTTGGAGCTTCTCGTCAGGTTTGACAACCTCCTGCTCCAGCAAGCTCCGGGCTGATTTCAAGTCCTGTATCTGGGACTCTAAGCCTGACTGATGGGTTCGATTAGCAGCCAGCTCCTCCTGAGGCATGCTCAGTTTCTGCTCTGATGTCTTGAGCTCTCACTGAGGGCAGAAACCTCAGAGTCTTTTCCGTACACGTCAGATTGAAGTTTATTGATGTTTTCCTTGCTTTGCTCCACGGCCTTCTGCAGCTCTGCTGTTCGGCTCTTCTCAGAGGTCAGCTCCTGGCTAAGCCCCGACACCTGTGCCTTCAGCTTATGTTCTTCTGCTGCTTTTGTCCAATCTGAGGTGCCTTCTGACCTCAGTTACTCCTCGTGTCTCTGGCACGCCCTTTTTGCTGCCCGATCATCCGTGTTGGTCCGTCACTGTCCTGCACAGTTTTAATGCAGAGTTGTTAAGGTCAGCATTTTTTGCTCGGCCTCACTTTTCATCCGGGCTTAATAGGCGTCTCGTCACAGCTCTGTCAGCTGAAGCTGTCTGGAAATCTCCCCCGTGTAGTGAAACGGGCCTTGGATTTAACGTTCTCCGTCTCCGCTGCATGAGATCTCTTTCCTGCAGCACTGTTGACATTCTCATGCTGTTGTTGTGAGTCCAGCTGCTGTAGCATTTGGTCAGGGTCACATCAAAGATGGTAGAGGGGAGAGCAAAGATGGTAGAGGGGAGAGCAGGAGTCCAGGTCAGCCTCGGCTTTCCGGGCCGACAAAGCAGCCTGTAATTAAGCATAAAGAGAAAAAACAAAAACAAAACAAAAACAGACGAACAGGAAAATGATGTTGTTTGAAAATAATGTTGTTTTGGCTGTGTTATTCAGAGAGGGGCCAGGCCCTGTGTCAGCCTTCTCCCCCCCTTTTTTTTGTTTTTTCTCACTATATAATCAACTCATAACCCACCAAGTTGACAGGACAACACAGGTACACGTTAAAATTCTTAAGATCATGTTTAATAATTCAAAAAAGAAATTTTATTTCATTCAGTAATCTCTTGTATTATTCAATCAGAAAAAAAAAACATGTCACAATTCGACTCTTTTAACCACTAAATTTATTATTTCATCACTGGTTTGTGATTTACCAGTGTCTGTCATTTTGAAGTCAAGTTGTTGTCCTGCAACCCAGAGAGTTTAATTGTTAGTAGTGGATAGACTTTATCATTTAACAACAGGTGTATGTTAAGTTTTGCTGCTTTAACCTTGCTGGAAAATCTTCACGTGTTCATGAGTGTAAGCTGTTTCTTCATTGCGTGTATGTGCGTTTGTGGGTGGGATATTTTAACTTTTTTTCTCAAACAAGGCATTTCTCTAATTGTGTATGTTTTTAATTTTGTTTCCCAAATTTTGATTTCCCACCTTAAATAACAGCATTCCATGTCTTCAGCCAGGAATTAGAGCTTGCTTGTGAGATTCAGGGACACATGGTGCCAAAAACAATTCAGTGAAAAACTTGCCTGAAAATTTCCAGTGATGGTAACCGATAACTGGAGGAGAAGATGTCCTTTAAGCTTCTTTTTCGGGTGGGGACAAAGTGATAGGTCAACCTGTAAAATTTTGAGCCAGAGTTTGGCATGTGTGTCGTCCCAATTTTATTAATCTATCCTTTTGCTGCTGTACTCAGGTCTCCTGGTTGAGAGAAATCCACCTGTATTAAAAGACTAAAACATTCATTTACTATTTTTCTTACAACATCCATTTAATTCATCCACCTAGATTTTACTCTCTCTCTTGGTGCATAGTTCACACAGTCAGGCAGTTGCCTTTTATGGGCATGCAAGTTTCCGGTCACTTACCCCCAACAGCTGCGAAGCCGTCTCTCATATATCAAAACTCAGCCAAACATTAAACATTCACCGTAGTGATTTAAAACTTTATTTGTAATATTGTAATCAGCAAAATCAGCGTTTTAATTACAGGCATGTATTATTATTTGCAAATTATACTTATAAAACTCAATAACACGCTAAACAGGAAGTCCTCTATGGGCTTCACAGCAGCCACCTCATTTGCATGTTCACACACTATCTAAAAATAGCTTGCAGCGCTGCAGCGCACTGTCGTCACACACAGCCTCGTTTCACACTCAACTCTCTATGTTATTTTACAAAGACGTCTTATATTTACAATCACTCTCAGGCCTGAAAGTTTTAGCGCCTACACAATTTTGACAAATTTAAGATAACGGGTCCAACCGAAGAAAGTCCAACTTTTTTGTAATCAATTAACCAGTATCAGCCTCTAACTGTATCTGGCCTCATCTCTAAAGTCCCTAAGTCAATTTACAGTGCCCAAAAAAGCGCAGATAAGGAGCCTCTAACTCCTAGTTATTCTGGAGTGCCCCAAGCTCCACAGTGACCAACTGAACTAACCCTGTTCGCCGACAGGTCAAGGTCGCGCGTCCGCGGCCAGGAGGGAGCGTAACCTCCGGGCTATGCGCCTCTTAGTGGACTCCAACCACCGTTCTAACAAAATTTATAATACTTTTAAACAACAGACAACACCCAAAAACAAGAGTATGACTGAGGCAGATGCAACGTTATGGACAATGGAGACTCTAACTCGCAACATGACCAACACAGATGCAATCTTTAGACCAATGGAGACTCTAACTCCCAAACTGACCAATTCCCTATCCATCTACCTGAGACTCTAACTCAGTATTATTACCTTTACCTGAGACTCTAACTCAGTATTTTTACCTTTACCTGAGACTCTAACTCAGTATTTTTACCTTTACCTGAGACTCTAACTCAGTATTTTTACCTTTAAGCTTATTTCAAGTTTCAAAACTCATGAGATTTTTCATCAAAATCAAAACAGACACTCACCGGCAACTTTTACTGAATAGACATTTAATTTCATCGTCCAATTCAGCACACTTCGGATCAAATCAACAGGCCTGTGCCTACCTCTTTTTTAAAGGCGCCTGTCCACTCAGTTCGATTGCCGGATAATGTCTGCCTGTCTGACCACCTCGGACCGTCCAAGCCTCCAAAACTTCCATCCCAATACCACAGGACGAGCCCCCAAAACTGTTACGGATTCAAATATTGGGAATGGATACAAGAGGAAAACCCAAAATAACCACACTGGTCCGGCCGGGTCAAGTCAAACGATGATTTAATGAACACACGCGTGGGAGATGGACACCATACAACAGACAGCATCAGATCTCAAAATGGTGGAGCCTTGATCAAACTCTTATAGCCTCTAGTGGCCCCCTCCTAATCATCAGAGCCTAAACATTCTTTCTCACACAGCGCCTAAGCTACGACCTTGGCTCCCTGTTTATCTGCTCCTGATGAAATGGGGCAGTATGCTCTGTTCTCTTCTAATCAGACAAATGAGACGATGACTTTCTGTGAACAGTATTTCTTATAACTCAGCAGTATAATGCATCATAAAACAATATCATTCATTCACAATAAATCAACAGTCTAATGTAATGCAAATCAGTTTACCAAATGTAATAATTATCACCTTCTTCTAGTTCAGGAGCATAATGCAAACTGAAACTACACAATAATTCACAATCTTTAATTAGGGGTCTAACATGGCATAAAATAATATCATAATCCCACAATATGCATGGCATTTGTTCAAGTCATAAACAGCGCTGTAAAGCTGCAATTTTATTTTATTTTTTATTTTATTTTTCAATGGCCGCCAAGGAACCAGTCATCTGGATGGAAAAAGACTGCTGTCAGTGGGAAAAGCTTTCTTCACGAGTTTCTTAGTCTTTAATCAGAAAGGAGAAATCCTGGGGGCGTGCTGGTTGGCAAGTAGCTTGTTGGTCACAAGATGTTTGCCCATTAGTTGGGTAGCCGCCTCTGAGAGCCTCTCAGAGCCGCCTCTGACTTGATGTGAGGTGAAAGCACCAATGGAAATGCAGAAAAAGCGCTGCAGGACTTCACTGAGTGACTGACATTCATCTTTTATTCTGTCAGTGGTTCAGGATGGATATCAGCTTAACAAGCAGAACAGAATAAGAACAGAATCATCATTTATCCTCGTTAAACTTTATAACTTTGTTATTTGTGTTTTATGTGCACAAAAAAACCTGGTAATGCCAACCAAATGTAACAGTTGTACATTTGGTCCTGTATATATGCAGACTACTGGCTCCAGTATAACCACCATGCTGGTCTTTGGAAGTCAACGGCGATGTCACCACAGCTGTGTACCATTTATACCAGCACTTAGGGCATGGATTATGAATTATGGAGTTTTCAAACTGTAGCAACATTTCCCGCTGTATAATCTTTAAATCTAAATATCAGAGCTTCTGTGCTGATAGATTAAATTAATATGGCAGCAAAAACTGAACCAACTGTACCTTTTGTATATTCAGCGGCAGCAGCACAATGTGTCACGGCGAGTGAGATGAGCCGCATGGAAGAAATAAAGGAGGATCCAAACGCAGGCATTTGTAAAGGTGTGAGGGTGGTTTATTAAACAAAGTAAAAATGGGCAAACGGCAAATGGAACAGAAGGCTATCTAAACTGAAAACAACTAAACTAGTGAACACAAACAAGGACATGAAGGAGGATGAGCAGCGGAGAATGACGACGGACAGCAGGGAGAACACACAGAAGGAGCAGCGACTATAATGACAGAAGACACGACTTAAATACACTCAGAGAAACACAGGTAGATTACACACAGGTGGGAGTAATTAACAAGACGAGACAAAGGAGGTAAACTGAACACACTCACATGAGATGCAGACCTTCACAATAAAACAGGAAACAAGAAATCACTACACAAAGACGCAGACTCGACACTGAGAGACAGACAGAATATAACACATGGAACGTGGACTAAACTAAACGTGAGACACAACCGAAGAACAAATCCTTAAACGTGAATAAACCGAAACATAGAATTCAAATAATAACCAACAAATCACAAAGGTAACAAAACGATCATTCAAGAATAAACCAAAATATAATAAACACTGAATGCTGGGTCAAACCGACCCAGAACCGTGACAGTATGTGCCAGGTTACAAAAATCCAAGAGGTCGACAAACCCCCAGAACAATACCAAACTGATGGCTAGTGCCAGCGGAGGTGACCCTAACCCGTACAGAAGAACAGCGAGCATAATGAATCTTTCCCTTGAGGAGCAATTTGTCTCTCTTTGCTCTCTGTCCGAAAAAAGGAAGCAGACGTCATCCTTCCACCCACCAGTCTGGTGTTGATGATAGTTTCACTCGCATGACTGTTGCGCAGTGCTGCTGTGTCATCAAAGCACTGTCCTCTTTCATTTTTAAGGTTGTAAACATGGTCATCTTTTCCCATCTCTGCCTTTCGAACGGGTGCACGACGTGAGCGTGGCACCACTGTGGTTCATTAGACACTCGGCTTCACCTTGAAGTCCATATTAGTGATTTAAGCCTACAACCTGTCCGATCATCTGACGTTGTCATTGTCGAGATTTTTCCAGATGTCAAACCATTAAATTAGAGCGTTATTATTAGATTTTTAACATTAAAGGGGTGTCGAGCATTCATCAGCGTCTGACAGTTTGCTGACACGTTAAAATGTCGAAACATAATCTTGTCAGCCATCACGCCGCCGCTTACTCGCTTAGATGCGATGCTGATGTGAGCCGGTTTAAATCGTTTGATGGCATTTGCATTTATTTGTGATGCAGTTCTTACGATTCTGTCTTTTTATTTAAGAGTTTCCTGCATTTGTTTTTATCATATTGACAGAGACTTAAATCATTTATGTACTTGTCAATATGATAAAAATGCAGGTATTTTTGCCCATCTGCGAGCACAAGTGTGCTCTCATTGTGATGTTAACTAAGAAAATGCAAATGAGAGAATGAGAGAAGGGCAAGAATGAGCCCCCGGATCAGCCTGACCTCGTGGTCAAACCAAACTGTAACCGGTTTCCCAAAATAGCTCAAAGTAGAATATTTACAGCCGCTGTTTCCCCTTTTTACTAGCCAGAAAACGCCCACCCCATCACCAGCGTCTCCTCGTCAGCACATACCCTAAAGGCTCTTTGTGATTTGGAAAAATAATTTTCTCTACTGCGGTTTCTTGGTTTCTGGATCTTTTTTTTTTCTTCTTTTCCAGCTCCCTTTAAAGTAATCTTCATGCATCTGTGTTGTTTCTCTTTGTCGTTGCAGAGGCTCATGTGCAGAAGCACAGCCTGCAGACGGCGCAGAACCTCCTGCAGGAAGAGGTGGCACGTGCAGAGGAGCATTCAGAGGTAAAAACACACAGACGCGCTAAAGCTGTGAAAACTGAGCTGGTTTCTCTTGTTCTTGCAGAGAATCAAACAGTCTTTCATCACGTTGGCAGCACTCTTGCGGCTGCTTATCAAAAGCCTTTAGTCTAGCTGACAGCCCACCCTCTTCTGTACAGTCTGATCTCGAAAGCCACGAGGCATGCTGTACATACAGTGAGCTCTACCCACTTCACCAAAGCAGCCTCAGCAGCGATGCCCCCACGTACACGTGTTTAGTCAGCACTGCATTCAAACTGCTGCCTCTCTGTTAATTGCCATTTTTCTGCAATAACTACCAAGTGTCCTTGCACCATTGAATTCTGAAGACAGGGCTCAAATCCATTTAGCTGCAGGCAGAAAGAAAGGAAGAAGCACCATATCCTAGATGAGAAAAGACAGAATTTAGCTCAACATAGATTAGTGTGAAGATTAATGTGAGGCTTCAGAAAGCGATTAAGAAAAGACAGAAAATGTTTTCATCTTTCCAGACTTTTCTCCCGACCCTCTTGTTTATCCTAACCTGACTGTCATTGAAAACACTGACTAGAATATGCAGTCCATGCCACTGCAAAACAGGCGTTGTCTTGATCCCTTTCTGGAGATTTGCAGAGATTTTTTAGTTAAGGATTAAGAAAACAGAGCAGACATGTCTGCAGGAGACGTACAGGTCTATCTCACCTCAGTCCATCACAAATATACACCTAAACCTATCATGTATGGTCACTGGCCACTTTATTGGGTACACCTTTAGCATCTTTTCCAATCACCTCAATGTCCACCCTTGTTGTATTGTTTGTGTCGCATAAAAATTACATCACAGGACTTTTGGGCCACCCACATCGAGGTGGCACTAAATTCTAATGGAAAACATCCAAAACTCAAACACCGCTAGTGGAAAAGAAGCATGTGATAGTAACGTGTTGTCTTCAGAATTGCCTTAATTTAGATTCAACAAGGTGCTGGTAACATTTCTCAGATTTTGGTCTACATGGACACCATAGCATCGTACAGATTTGTCAGCTGCACATCCATGATGTGAATCTCCTGTTCCCCTACATCCCAGAGGTGCTCTATTGCAGCAGTCCCCAACCTTTTTTGCGCCACGGACCGGTTTATGCCCGATAATATTTTCACGGACCGGCCTTTAAGGTGTCGCGGATAAATACAACAAAATAAAACTAGTACCGGTACCGAAAAAAAGAAGATTTATTCATAACACACGTGAAAAGACCCAGGAAAACCGAGTTAACAATAAAAACGATAACAAAATGACACTAAAAACCGATGAAAACCCTGAAAACCATACATTTCACACTTGAGCCTCAACTCTCGCGGCCTGGTACCAAACAACTCACGTAACGGGTCCGAGGCCCGGGGGTTGGGGACCGCTGCTCTATTGGATTGAGCTCTAGTGACTGGAGTCCATTTGACTACAGAGAATTAATTATGGTGTTAAGAAACCAATGTGAGATGATCTGAGCTTTATCACATGGCATGCTATCGAGATGATCTGAGCTTTATCACATGGCATGCTATCCTGCTGGAAGCAGCCATCGGAAGATGAGTACACTGTGGTTATAAAAGGTTGGACATGTGCAGCAGCAGTACTCGAGTAGGCTGTGGTTTTTAAACAATGCTCAACTGATACTGAAGGGCAGAACGTGTGCCAATAAAATATCCCCAGTGTTCTGTCTCCTCCAGTTCTAGTGAGCCTGTGTGAACTGTAGCATCAGCTTTCTGTTCTTCACTGACAGCAGTGGCACTCGTGTGGTCTTTTGCTGCTGTAACCCATCTGCAAGTTTTGACATGCTGTGCATTCAGAGATGCAGTTACTCAAGTGTTTATGAGTTCATGTTGCCTTTCTCTACACAGAAAGTCCCAGTAAATCAGCCAATCACCAATAACCTTTCTGATGTTCAGTTTAAACTTCAGCAAATCGCCATGTTATTGGCTGATTAGATATTTGCATGAGCAATGAAGAGATGTACCTAAAGGAAGTGACCAGTGAGTGTACGTCTGTTCCAAACATAAGGGATCAATCTCCTTAATTGCCAAAAAGTTGATGCTCGTTCCTACTTAATTCCTGACTCTGCGTGGCCAAATCCTATGACTCACTAAAATGTAAATAGTTTCCAAATAACTCTAAATTCCCTCTGTGTTGGTGGGGTGATCCCAAACAGCTGCCTGTCGACTTTAAAAGGAGAAATGGGCTGTCTTGTAAATTAAACTTGATAAAAATGTGTAAGTTAAAACTTTAGTTTAAAAGATTCGCCACATCCAAACAAACCACACACGCCTGCATGAGCAGCAGAAATGAGACTGACAACAATGTTTTTGGACAGCAGCCCAGGACACTCCACAGCCACAACTGTCTGTAATTGATTGTTCACTAGAATATAATTTAGCCAGTGCCTTTGATTTGTTCTGCAGGAGTAAGCCAGGCTGTGAATGGATGATCAGGATGAGCTCATCACTGTAGTAAATAATACCTGCGTGTAGGCCTGTACTGTGTAATTCCCATCATCCACTGGCATGACAAATATCCACAGCCCAGTGAGCACGTTCAGCTCATCCCATCTTCATGACTGTCCAATTTAAGATGATTACTAAACAGTGGACAGTGCCGTGCATGTGCTGGGTAGATTTTTGGAGTCGTACTTCTCTCGCCTGCCTGGCCGGCTCATCGTGGATTAGTGGAGGATTTTTCACAGGCAGTGTTTATCAACAGCACATCGGTCATTTTTTAAAGCCCAACTGGAATTAAACTGACAGGCTTTTTCTGCTTTATGCACACAATTCAAATGGGGAAGAAATAGCAGACAGTTCACGTAGAGGCAGAGGAAAAGAGCTAAAGCGGCTCATTTTAGATGGAGGATATAGCTTGAATACGTAGGTAAAGAGTGAGAAGCTGCATCAAAGTACAGTATGAGGTAAATAAAGATTAGTTTGAGCTATGAGTTACCAGCTGCACTGGTATACCAGTGATAATCTCATGCATTATAGAAATTTATTCTAATACAGTAATACACCATAAAACCAGCCATGCGTGCATTTTCTGATTCATATCTGGGTCTGGGCTGTGTGGGCAGCAGTCCCAGCAGAAATGCCCAGACCTCTTCCTCCAGCACTTCGGAGGTATTCCCAAACCAGCCAAGAGACATAATCTCTCCAGTTTATCCCGGGTTTACCCCGGGTTTCCTCTTGGTACGACATGCCCAAAACACGTCAGCTGGCTCCTGTCAGTGTGGAAGGCTTTTCAACAACTTCATATGCACTGCTCAAAGAGACTTAAAGGAACACTTTTTAATCATGTTTCATTTCCATCAAACAATATGGCATCCTTTCCTTCCTAATGCATTATCGAGTACGTATCAGTGTAGATATCAGCGTGATTTTTTTTTTTAATTGTGATGTGATGTTTTCAAAGTGTTCCTTAATTTTTTTGAGCAGTGTATTTAGATTCTCATCTTATTTCACCAAACAGTCAAACTGATTAAAAAAAAAAAAAAAAAAAAGGTTTTCTAGCTCTTCTGGTTGCTGTTTAGTTGGAGGCTTGTTTCTCCTTTTCCCTTCACTTAGTGTGAAATTAATGACCAAATCTTTGATTATATGACTGGTATTGGTCTTTTCTTTTAGAGATCTTACTTTACTTGTAGCGCCTAAACATTTGCACAATCCTGCATAAACTATGAGTGCTTGGAGTATCCAGAGTGTGCTCTGTGTAAACATAAAACACTTATAAGTAGACTGGAGGAAGGCCTTTGCTGGAATAAAGCATCAGCAGCGATGTTTTGACATTTATCTTTGTCATGGCGGTGTGCAGCACATACACAACGTGCCACGATAACACGGTCCTGTTTAAATCCTGCACGCTCCTCTGGCCTCAATCAGGACTCTGAGGGAGTCTCATCCCCACCTTCAAACCCACACTTCTGCACCCGGCTCAGATTGATCCGCCCAGCACGCCTCCCTCCCCCATCTCGTGTGGCTGCAATCAATACTAGCACGACTCGGTCATTGGATCGGCTGCTCGCTGATTGATTAAGCAACACCCAGCACAAACCAAGCAGCCTCACGGAATGAGAAAGCACACCTGAGAGCAGACACATTGGTAAACATCCCAGTCTGCTGCTTTACAAACAGCCTCAGAACAGCTGACGGGATTTTAAAATATTTGGCGACACATGAAAGAATTTGCAAAAATATTCAAGTCGGACTTTGAATAAAAGCTGTACAGTTTACTGGGCTCGAATCCATACAGATGAAGCTGTTTTATGTCTCCACGGCTATCTGTGTGGATCTCATTTCAGATTAAGCCCTCACAGAGCGGTCGGTTCAGTGGGAAGGCATCTTGATTTTCATGGTCGTTCATCAGGAGAGCTGACATCAGATACAGCTGTTTTCCAACATCATCTCTCAGATTAATTCACACTAGTCTCTCTGTGGCCTTAAAACTTCTCAAAGCTTTTTTTTTTCTTGGCCACCATGACAAACGGATCCCAGCCCTCGAAGACTCTGCACAGCATCATCTTCTTATTTTGTCGCCTTAAGTCAAACATTCTTCCATATAGGGAAGATTCCTTGTCAGGTACCGACATGAAGATGGATATCTGATGAAGGAAACAAAACCCAAACATGTGTTTGGCTTCCACGCTCGCATAGATTAAATCACCTGTCAGCCTCCGACCTAACCTTGTTTTACTTGCTGAGCTGAGGGAACACAGCACACACTGGTTTGGGATTTTTCTTTCAAGTTGACAACGCTAGTTCACAGCTCCATTTTCCCAAAGGCCTGCTGGTAAAGTGTAAAAGCTGTCAGACAAAAGCCCAGAGGGAAACATTGGTTCTTGTCATGTTTAGTCTTTGTCATACAGACCAAGGTTATTATTTTTTACTAAAACAAATGAGAAATAAAACTTACCTAAGCAGTATTGTGCTGTTATAAAGACTAATACATGATAACAACCAAAAACTGTGCATTATATAAGGAGCTGTGGCACCAAGGTTATTACATTAAACTAAAACTCAGTGTGGCAAACATTTTAGACAGGAAAAAAGAGATGGCTTGGAGAAAAGTGAGCAAATCTGTAGGGTTTGAATTCCAGCTAACCCTTATCATTGGCCCAGTGACTACTAGTGGCAAATGTTTGTAGGTTTCCATGTCTTACCACACCATCTGTACTTAAAAAAACAAACCATAATTCATGTAACAGGTACAGATGTTGGATTGAATGTGTGCCACAAACAAGAGGCACCTTCGTGAAGGTGCAAACTACTGGGCTGAGACCATTAAGAATATGTGATTGTCACTTTCATATAAAACAAACGGCAGCAAGTTAGTCGCACCTGAGAAAAGTAAGAGCAAGAAAGGGAGAAGCGCTGGCTCAGCTATGTTGGGGGTCCGACAGGTGCTCTAAAGAAGACTAAACAGAATTCACATAAAAATGTATACAAGCCTTGTCTGCCTTTGCACGTCTATGATGTCGACCATGCAACTATGATGGCTTCAACTCTTCTGGAAAGGCTTTGTGCAAAGTTTAGGAGTGTGTTTGAGAATATTTGTAAGATCAGACACTGATGTTGGACTAGAAGGCCTGGCTCACAGTCCTCCCTCTAATTCGTCCTAGAGGTGTTCTGTTGGGTTGAGGTCAGGACTCTGTGCAGGCCAGTCAAGGTGTTCCACGCCAAACTTCCTCAACCATGTCTTTGTGGACCTTGGTTTGTGCATTGCTGCACAGTCAGGTGGGAACAGTAAGCGGCCATCCTCAAATTGTTCCCACTAAGTTGGACGCATGAGTTCTTTTCATTGGATCCAAGGTTCCAGGCCCAACTCCTGAAACCCAACCGTCAAACCCAGACTCGTGCATCAGACTGCCAGACAGAGAAGTACGATTTGTCTTTCCAGAGAACGCGTCTCCGCTGCTCTAGAGTCCAGTTGCGATGTGCATTACACCACTGCTTCTGATGCTTTGGATTGCTCTTGCCGATGTAAGGCTTGGAAGCAGCTGCTCGTCCATGGAAACACATTCCATGAATCTCTCTACGTTCTGTTTTTGAGCTAATCTGAAGGCCTCGTGAAGTTTGGAGGTCTGTAGATAATGGCTCTGCACAAAGTCAGCAACCTCTGTGCGCTATGTGCCTGAGCATCCACTGATCCTCCGACTTTTTCATGGCCTACCACCTCATGGCTGAGTTGCTGTCATTTCCAATTGCTTTGACTTTGTTATAAAACCACTAACATGTGACTGTGGAATATTCACTAGCGAATAAATTTTATGACTGGACTTGTCGCACAGGTAACATCATAGCACGATAGCACGCTTGAATTCACTGAGCTCCTGAGAGCGAACCATTCTTTCACAAATCTTTGTCGAAGCAATCTGTAAGGCTAGGTGCTTGATTTTATATAACTGTGGCCATGGAAGCTGTTCATGTGGTTAGAAATCACCTGCTGTTAGTGTTCAACGGTTAAGAAGCTGGGAACACCAGGAAAGATGCCAGGCGTTATTATAGATAAGTATGCAGCTCATACATGATGTTTGACTTGCGTGTTAGTCAAAGTCGTGGCTCTTCTTCCTGTCCTGACTTTGGTTTCTGGACGTGTGCTGCTCAGTATGAACATTAAACTAAAATGTCACATATAGTTAGCTCACTCCAGATGAAATTAAAAGCACTCTGCCTGTAGCAGCTGTTGTTTATTGTCAGAAAGGCCAATGTATTCCCGGGTCCGTGGCTCTGTTTGTTTCACGGTGTCCACGCCAGATGGAGAACCTCTCACAAGTCGCAGTGGGGGGAACACACAGCGGGAGGAAACGTAATAAACCCAAAAATCCACCAGTCACATGACAGTGACTGTTAATGGAGGGCACTCTGCAGGAGTAAACATCCGCTTCAACAGCTGTTTTTGTGATTTAACCCCTCCCCGTCACAAATTCATGCGCCTGTGTATCAAACTCTTCTGACCCACTGAGAAAATTACTGTGAAAATAATAAATTAAAAACAGTGCTTATGACCCATTTTTAACCCTCACGTGACCAGGCTGCTCTGGCAACTCAAATCACCAACTGGGGGTCAATTATGACCCAGTTATATTTCATACAGGAATATTTCTTTAAACGTTGCCTCCATGCTTCAGTTTCTTTCTGCTTTTACATCTTCTATTTCAAATATTTTGTGCAGAGACACTAAAAGTGAAGACTTCTGCAGCAGTAAATGCTGCATCTTTAGCAGCAAAACATTTTAATACAGTGATTGTAAGTGGCAAGTTAGAATAAAATCAAAACCTATGCTATTTTATGATTATAATGATTAAAAAATCCCTTACTGTCTTCACTTTTATCCAGTCAAATAGCAATAATAAAAATAAACTTTATTTACACAGTACATTTCTTAACAAAGTACTTCACAGAAGTGTAGGGGTTTATTTTAAGTCCTCAAAAAACTTAAAAGAACAAAGAAATAAAATGAACAAAGCATAGAAAACCCTGATGCACATCATTCAAAAATACTATTTTATTACTAAAATGATATTAATGTATTATAATACACAATTTGCTCCAAAGTACCTTTAGTTTTATTTATTATTATTATTAATCCGATTTCGTTTTGTTTCTTTTTGGGGGGATTTTAAAGACGAGACAAGGATTTTGTGAATAAATCTGCTTTATTCTGCTACTTTAAGCTTGTCAGCCATGGCGTACTACAAAGCATGACAATATAGTGATCAAAAAATAAAATTGAAATAAAATTAAATGTACTGTTGAAGAATATGATATTTCCACAGTGGGTCAGTTCATGTTAATCTTAAAAAAAGAATATGAAGAGCTGTTGGAAGTAGATTCGTGACAAATTCATGGTGGGAAGCAATTTTAAAATTAAAAATGTATAAAATGATTCAGTTTGGTCACTTTAAAATTGAACATTTAAATCTTGAAAAGTTTAAAGTTAGAGTTAATTAGAATAACATCAGCCTCATCTGTCCATCAGTTCACTGGTGACTCCACTTCTTCCCACTCTTAACCTCCTAAGACCCGAACTCTTTCATGGCGTGCGTTTTTAATGCTATTTTGGCTGATTAGGAGCTGATGAATGTAAAAACAAAGAATTACCTTTTTTCTTTTTTCTTTTTTTTAACCTGATTTTTGTTTCTCAGAAAAATTTGATCCACATATGAGGACATTTGTTTTAAATTTTGATAGAACAGTGGCTGTATAATGACCTCGTAGGTGGATATCAGGCCCTTGTAGAGCAAAACTTTGTGTTTTGGTCTAGACAACCCAAAATGTGATGTCCGCATATGTGGACGCCAGGTCCTAGGAGGTTAATGCGAACCATTTAGGAAAAACCAGAATATCAATAAAGGAGGGAGAGAAACAAAAGCAGGACGTAAAGACAATATGAGACAAGAAAAAGAGCCTTCAAAATAAAATTAACCGATAGACAAATATCTAACATTAAAGTATGACAAAACCAACAAATAAAACAGGAACTAGACAACAAATATATCACAGTATTAAGGATAAAATAAAATAATTATACGAACAACAATTAAATTGGCAATTAAAGGCTATAAACACCAGGACCACCACAGCAGTACATAATTGTACTACTTTATTTTCTTAATCTGGCCAATTTTTAATTTTTTTAATGCACAACATACCAGGAAATAAAGAAGAACATGCAAATACCTGATAATAAAGATTGCAGGTTTTGAATCAAAAATCTGGTTTTATTGAAGGTTTTATTGCTGGTTGATGTCCAGTTCAGTCACCCTGTGCTCTCTGCATCACTCTGTGCTTTGACACATGTGGCAGAAACCAGGTCAGTGGTAGAAATCAGGTTATAGGGGACATCAGAGGACACATTTAGACCTGAAAATATCCATCAGCCACCTGACAGAGAAATCTGGCAACAAATTTATTAACAAATTTAGTTTTCAAGCAAAAAAAAGCGAAACATTTACCAGATTCAGATCTTCAGATGTGACAATTTCTATTATTATTTAATTCCAGTTTTTTGTTTTGTTGTTGTTGTTGTTGTTGTTGTTGTTGTTGTTTGTTTGTTAATTAGTTCAGTTTTAAAGCCAATTAAAAGAAAACAGGGGATTTATGAGGAGCTGTGTAAGATACACAAGGATTATTTTGATCTTTGGATCATACCGAGCCGCTCTAGTAGAGTCAAAGAATAAAGACATGTAGCCAAAAATTAGTAATCAGTCCCTGAAAACAGAATCTGTTTCTTTAATATGCCAAGATTTTAAAAAAGTTCGCTGTTCAGTCCTCACTAAGCTGTGAGTTAGATTAACTCTAGTTTCACACTGATCTTCACTATCATCTGATCACACTCCTCACTGCTCATTTGTAGCTTTTGCCATGCACATGTTTAATTAAAATCCCATTTAGAACCTGATTATTTGTATACATGACCATGAAAATGACCCCCACCTTTATACCGCTTCTTTAAAATGCATGTGTGACAGAGAAGTCTAACAAATGTACAGTATCCGTATTTACATCAACTTTAAACGCTCAAAGCTGCACGGAGCAGGACAGCGTACCAGAGGTATCTGAACGTCTTTAAGCACCTGAAAAACGTATTATGTCCTAGATTACACTCACGAAAGACGAATATTTTCTCTAGCTTTTCTTAGACAGTGGCATCTGCTTTGTGTGATTTCTTTTCTTTTCTTTTTTTGTGCTCTCAGGAGACAATAAACACCTACAAACAACCGAGCGTGGTTTGACAGTGGATCGTGTGCGCACGCTTTCAGTTTGCACATCAAACACTGTCAGCTGCACAGCCGAATGAGCTCAACAACTTGAAAGGAGAAAGTGTCAATTTTAGCAAAGATTTGAGTCAGTTAATTGTGTGTGTGTGTGTGTGTGTGTGTGTGTGTGTGTGGAAACCAAATGCGAGTAACTCCAGGCTTGTAAAGAAAGTGGGTAAGCTTGCTTTTAATCATTAAGTTTTAAACTTAATTTGGTGAACTCTAAAGAAGCTACGTAAGTATTGTGGAATAAATCTGAGTTTTGGTTTCCGGTATGTGTAAAAAAACAAAACAAAACTTACTGTGATTAATTCAGTGATTACTCCATAAATAAAACTTCTATTGTCAGTGCTCGGTTCAGCCAGACGATGCTTGTATGGTGCTGAGAACACACACACACACAGTCTTTGAAGATTTGCCAGAAGGACATGTGTAGTAGTATTAAATTTAGTTGCAGTGAAATATTGAGTCAGACAAAGTTCACCGGTAAACATCCCTGATCAGATTGAGCTTGTTTGAACGAGTCCCGCTCTGCTTAGTGTGACGTCCTGTCTGCTGATGCCGCTTTATTTGTCTACCCTGCTTCACAGGAGCTCCTGGAGAAGTTCATGGGGGGAAACGTAAGCCTGGACGAGTTCTTGGACTCCTTCCAAAGCTCCAGGAAGACGTATCACGTCCGCAGGGCTCAGGCAGAGAAAATGCAAGAGCTCGCTCAGGCCAGGAAGCAGCAGGGGAAAACCAAGAGAGCGGAGGAGTGCAAAGCCCCGGAGGTAAAGGACTCGGAAAAGCTGCAGGAGCCTCAGCGGCCGAACGGCTTTTTAGCGCAGGGACCTCTTAGAGTGTTCCAAGTGCGCTATGGCCTCACGCCTGCCATTCTACTCCCTCATTACCCTGTTTCCCCGCCCGCCTCGGCACCATGCCTTCAAAGTAGCGCCCCCACCGCTGAGCCCCAGCTGGGACAGACCCACATCCTCAGCCCCAGCGCCCCACTTCCAGGACACGGCCACGCGGTGGGCCTCAGGGTTATCGGACAGCTATCGGGAGGCTGGCCGGCTAACGGGCGGCCTGTGCGAGTGCAGCAGCTTTACAGGCCGAACCCTCAACAGCCCGAACCGCCGTACCGATAAGCTGGAGGAGGAGGAGCAAGGGGAGGATGAAAAGCCGAGAGGTCTTCCGAGACGTTGGAAGCAAACGGTGGCTGTCACAATCATGTAAGCAAAGACTGATCGAGAGACGGGCAGCGCTGCAGACGTCCGTTTCTGTTCTCCATCCATGACACTCAAACGTAACACATCGAGGGAAGGCGAGCAGAGGGAGCGAGGCAGGGGGGGCTGGGATGGGCTGTGATAGCTGGTAAACAAATCTCTCATTAAGCCTTCTTTATTAAAGAACAACAAAAGCAGAAAGAGGAGCCGGCTGCAGATTCAGCTGGAGGAAAACTTGATTTGATGGAGGCTGAAATGAAAACTTCAGCGTTTGTTCAAAGTTTTAGCTTCACACTCAAACATTTTCAGGTTCTTATCCAAAACTTCTCGTACTTTGATTTTTTTTGTGCCAAACTTTCTAACCCTGTGAGATATAAGTAGCCTAACTCTGTTTTAAAGAAAAAACTAATAATTTGTTTTCTGGGGGTTTTTTTTAAGCGTGTTAGGTGGTATATTTGTTTTTCTCCCACCTGCTGGGATAACAATTTTCACAGGCCCTGACGACTTGGAGATCTACCCAAGTCACTTGAGCAACTGCAAAAGTTTGCAAGAAATCGCTAGATTGAAATCGGAGAGCCTGAAACAATTATAAAAATTAACACTGTGCCATCAACACAGCTGTGTTAGAAAGGTGGATGATAGGTGCTTCTCCCCTTCACAGCCGCAGGAACGAGTCTTAAACCTGGAAATGAGTTTGCACTTCCGGTTCTTCGTAGCTCAAAGTAAAGCCCGTGTTTTACGTGAGCTTTACACTTTTTCCTCGTTTTGTTCCACAACATAAAAGATGCCAGTAAATAGTCCACTCGTGGATTCTGTGGAAGGGCACCAAACACCCAGCGAGCTTTAGCGGTGATAGTGTTAAATCTTTTATAGCCCAAGATTATGGTGCTCAATAAAACATGAGCTTTTCTCTGTTTCAAATCTTATTTTTCTGGCTTTTTTGGTTGTTGAGCCACATGCGGCGACGTGAACGTCCTGCTCGGCCTGCAAATTATGTCGTCTTTTCAACTTTCTGTAAAAGAAATGTCTGAAAAACAGCCAGCAGCAGAGCAGAGGGCGATCGTGGATAGAGACCTGCAGGAAGAACACGGGCACCAGTTAAAGTGTGATATTCGATATTTTAAACTCTGCTTCGGGCTGAAACTTGCAAAAAACACCAGTAAAACTACACAGACATACAGTCCAGTACAGTTTCATGAAAGCTGTGTTAGCGTCATGTTGTTATAGTCTCGTATTTACCTGCCAGACTTGTTCAAGTTCAGCTCAGATGGGTGTTTTTATCCCCAGTGATCCGGGCCACTCGTGAATTTCGCTTATAAACAAACATATTTATACGACAGGCCGTTCTCTCACCTCTGCAACGTGCCAGCGTGGAGTCGGTGCTGTTATTTGCCTCGTTAAATCACCCCGAGCGTTTTAGAGTCGCTGGTGAAGTACAGTAGCCCGCAGCTTTTAATTAAATGTGTCACATACATTTAATTAATATTTCATACTTTATGCTGCTCGGCTCATGTTTATTTAATCAAGCTGCCACTGAAAACAGCAGCTTTTCGTTACTGGAGATCTGACACTTGAAACGCTATCGAACCCCGTCCCTAGTGAGAGTTTTAACTGTTATTTTAATATATTTCAAAGAGATCAAGGTGAAGCACAGAGTTGCGAAGCACATCTACAAGCCGGGGGAGACGGACGAGTATGTCGTCGTTAATTTGTACAGCCGAGGACAGCCGGAGACGCTCTGTCACCGACGTGAACGATGACATCAATAAAGTGGCGTTTAATATAAACTCTCGTCATCTGTCGCCTCATCGAATAAAGCGACTTTCATTCTTCGCGACCGCCGAGCAAAGTTTGAGCAAAGGCGCAGCGCAGACCGGAGCAGGTGGTATTTATTAATAATTCCCAGACTTGAACCTCGCAGTGTTATTTGCAGTGTCATGTGTGTTAGAATCACAGACGATTACCCAAAGCCTTCTGCCTCACATCAGTGAGCGATTTATTTATTCATGTAAATCCTATTTTAAATGGCTGACTTCAAAGCTTCTTGTTTACCGTGCTAAATGAAGAGCTGCTTCTCCTTTTCAAAGCAGCCCGCTGTTTTCATTTTTGTTGTTGTTGTTGTTTTGTTTTTTTTCCCTCTCTCTCTGTCAAACTGAGCTGCAGAGTGAGGCAGACTTGATCTCTATGAGAATGCGAGCCCTCAGTAAAATGAGAGGTTACCTTCTTCATTTTCTCATCTCGCCATTTTGCATCATTTAAAGGAGGGAAAAGCTTTGCATTGTAGTTGTAATGACTCTGCTCTTCAACATACATTTTGCTGATGAATAACTCATAAGTACACGCTTACTAAAGCCTGATGAAGTACATGAAAATGCCTTTTTACAGCCCGGCGCCCAGTTACATGAAGCGTGTCACTGTATGGGAAGAGTCGTTATATACACTTTGCACTAGAAGTGTGAATGGATTCCAAGGCTCTGAGTTCTTTAACCTTCAAGTGACCGAGTGCTGTGTTTTTATACATGTGTGGGAAAACGAGTTCGTCCATCTACTTCTGCAACTTTTCATTGTTCTTTATTGGAACTGGTGCTGCAAAGAGTTCTGTTTTTTAATGTTATTTGTTAGAATTTTTCACTTTTAATCTCCACATTGTGGCTACTACTAGTGACTTGCATTTTTTTAAGTGGATATAAGTGATTTAAAACCATAATTATTATTAATTATTAGAAAATTTCATCACAGGTCAAGAAAACCCCACAAACTTGGACAGAGCCGTACAAAATGTGTTCCCATGTAGTTAAGAGCTTGGTTGCTTGAGGGTTAAAGGTTGTGTGTTTTGTTTTTTGTTTTTTTTTTACATCTTTTACATTATTTTTTGTTTTTTTGCACATCATTTCTGTCCGCTAGCATTCAGTTCAAAAAAGTCGACTCCTGAGATCTGAAAAC
The DNA here is from genome assembly GCF_056152115.1 of Neolamprologus brichardi. NCBI lineage: Eukaryota > Metazoa > Chordata > Actinopteri > Cichliformes > Cichlidae > Neolamprologus > Neolamprologus brichardi. The sequence continues at coordinate 28,310,044 of NC_142113.1, read as the reverse complement.
GGTTTTATCTCACTACAGAGAAGCAGGAAGGTTGTGGTGTGTTTGGGGTAAGCGCAAAGCAAAGTTTGCACCCTGTAGCGCTCAGAGAGGCGAAAATACGTTCTTGTATGTTTGTAACGGGCATGCGAGCGATTAATCAATTAGATGTGTAAGCGTTGCCACCCTTGCTGTACAACAGGATTTGCCCGCTGGTTCTCGAGGGGCGTCCACCCAGGAAGCGACTAGCAGCAACGTCACTGCGACCAGAAATCATAGAAAGCCACTTAAACATAGAGATACCAGATTAAAACTTTTCTAGGCTTTGCAGTCAAGGCAAATTGAAGCACATACCAATAAGAGTAAGGGATACTGTTGGTTGACATGAGGAGGTGGTACATGCAACCGGAGCCTGGACCGCACCCTTGCAAGCAGCCCTTCCTGTTTGAAGGCCCCTTAAAACTTAGCAGATCTTTATGATGGCGAAAGTGTAAACAAGTGAGCCAGCGTCAGTTCTGCGGTACTTTCACCCTCAAAGATGAGGACCGTAATCTTAAACGCTGTCCATTAAAGCAAATTTTAACCCTATTTCTTCGACCCCTCCCCTCCCATGTGTTCTCCTGATGCCACAAGTGATCAGAAAAGGAGGAAAATCTAATCGTTTGTAAGCAGCTGGAGATTCTCTTTTATATATAGACAGAAAAAAGGGAGGGATCTGTATCTGCTGCAGTCTGGATAAAAGTAGTTGTCTTGCTTGCTGCTAGTGGCCACATTGTCCACATAGAAAAATAATAAAACGTGCTAAAGTGACTTCATTCATGAGGCAAAACCTCGCTTTGCACTTACTCTGAACACACCATTAGACTCAAAATGTCTGGGTAAAAAATACCGGTCATTGCTTCAAGAGTGCAAACACCTTTTGTAGCCTGAGATCTTAGTATTTTTTTTAAATGGTTTAAAAGGTTTGCTTTTGTATTCCTGCTATTAAAAGGCAACTTGCAGATGGCGCATTACATCTGATCTAAATGAACCCGCCTTTTCATTTTAATGTTTGCCTTTTATGAACTAATGTGTGTCTGTTTGTTGTTTCCACGTGTCTGTGTTTCTGTTTGTTTTTTATGCTGTTTGTGTTTTTATTTATTGTTGGGAAAACAATAAAGTAAATACAACAGACGAGAAGTCGGAGAAAAACACGAGCAGTCACTCTGTTTTAACCTCATGTTGTTGTTGTTGATCGATAAAAATCGTGGGAATGACTCAGATTTTTATTTTAAAGTCTGTGTTCAGGTGTTCAAACATCCAGAACGATCTGAAAACAGAAAAACATAAATATTTAAAAGATGGACCAACCAGGATTCTGTTTTGATTGTTGATTGGATGAATCTCACCTCGTCTTTCCATTAATTTAATTTTTTTTTCCACATGTGACTTCATGCCTTGGGCCACACCAACTAAACGATAAAGTATCCTGTTAATGTGCAAAAATAAAACTAATAAATCACAAATTCCTTAATAATTAGAAACTTTTAATATGCTGAAATGCTTTCGTTTCGAGTTGAGATATTAATCAAATGTCTCTATGATCAGTGTAAAGGAGATGGTTTAATCCCTCTCTGCTGTTTTTCCTGCAGAACTAAGAATATGGAAAAAGCCTGAATTGTTGAAATGTTCCTTTAGCTGCAACGTTTACAGAAAATTAACATTTGAAAAACATCTGAGCATAAACTGCTGATGTAACTGGGCGCTGGCTTCAACAAACATGCAGTTGTGTGTCCACTCAGGGTCTTTTTTGGGGGGCGGGGCAAAGTGGTGCTGCTTGTTGAGCTGTAGCACAGATGGACCCAAGGTGACGCTGAGCTTGAAGCCATGGACCTCATGTTGCCCCTTTCTACGGCAGTGGTTCTCAAGCTGTGGGGCGTGGATGTCCAGAGGGGACGTATGGGATGAAACTAAATCAGGATGATTTTTGTAGAGAAAATAGAAGTATAGTAGTATAGAGTTTGTTCTGATGTTCAGATTTCTACTTGAGTTTCTGGACACACATAATTTTTAAATATTGTATCTGTTTGGTTGGGGGGTGGGTTCTTATTTTTATGTTTCTAATTGCAGTTTTTCATGTTTTGTTGTTTCAGAATACAAACTTTCACATTTTTGGTTTTGGTTTTTTACATTTCTGTAGGCTTTCACCTTTAATTTTTCCCCCCAGTGTGATTCTACCGACAAATTACATAATAGAAAACACCAACAATTAATATTTTTGACTTTTAAAGGGTGAAAAACTCAACATTTGAAGTTGCCCGCTGTAGCTTGTGACATGGGGCCGTGGGCGTTTTGAAGATGGGCATGCCATAAAAAGTTTGAGAACCACTGCTTTACCAGATTCCCCCCCCCCCATCCATAACCAGAGCAACGATACCAAATCACCTCCAAGCACATCCCATAGTTGCAGTAAGATTCTGGGGCTTCAGAGGCTTAGAGACCCCCTTCCCCCCCCTCTCTGTCTGAATCCCCTCAACCCTCCAAATTCACTGGGATTTTATTCATGCTGATGATTTGTGTAAGACTGGCTGCTTAATGTGTTTGGAGAATCCTCAAAAACGATGTAAAGTGCTTGTTTCTTGTTTCTGAGCCCGTGCTTTTTGTTTGTTTGGTTATTGTGTGTCTCTTTTCTAACTCGGACTCATCCCAGCAGCCTTTCCCCAAAAAAACACCAACAAAAAAGAAGAGTAATAAAACAGATAAATGAATGTCTCTTTATAATTTAAATTATGTGCCAAACGGCCTCAAAACATTTTAGATGATTTGCATCGCAGCATCCGCGGTGGAGGAGCTGTGGCTGCAGGCGCCCGCACCAGATGATTATGAGTGACGTCAAAGCTAATCAGCGCCACAGTGAGTGAAGAAGAGCTAATAATATCCAAGTTGAGTCATTTACATGCCTGCATCAGCTTATAGTACAGTACAGTATGTGTGACTGGATCCACGTGGCTGTCAGAAGCACTCAAAGAGCTGAAAGCTGTAAATGTCACCTTACTGAGGAGAAACAATAAGAGTGGGCTTTAAAAAACTTCTTCCTTTGAGTGATTTCTGAGGGTCTTTTACTTTTCAAAATAAAATGACAGCAGAAGCCTCATATTTAAACTGTGGGAATACACAACAAAGCATGTCAACTCCCACAGCAGGGAAACAGATGATGATTCAGATAGTGAATCATTACATTCATGTGAAAGGGCAACATGCCACTAAAAGTCCCGAGTCTGGGAGAAAAGCTGTGCCATTTCTGTAAATACGTTTTGTCATTTGAGTCCGGGCTTGCTTCGTAAAATCTCCAGAGCAGGTTTTGTGCAGCACACCACATGGGTTTAATTTACTGTGACGGCTACTTTCCAACCCAAAATAATTGAGCTGAACGATCTAAAGACACAATTTTCTATTTTCCAGCCTCTCTGGAAGCTTTCAAGTCGCAGCAGCTTGTCAAAGATGGAAACGTTTCAGTCCCCGGCGTGATGGATGGAGCTGTGACGTTTCAACGTTATGTTAAACAGAAGTTTCTTGCATGGATGCGGAAACTTGAAATCCAGACTCTTTCTTACAGTTGGAAGTGAGTACTTTGAGTTGTTCACAGAAAGTTAAGTAGGTTACAAGCACACAGGAGAAGTCAAGTATACCTCAGAGCTGCACAGAGGAAACAGGAAAAACATTAAAAAGAAATGACTAAAAATAAACGAAACAAAAACCCAACTGGGAAGTAGTAGAGCGACAGTGGTTCCCAACATGTAGGTCAGAACCCCACACGTGGCCACAGTTGAAGGGTCCTGAGGTAATAAAAGCCAAACTGTTTTTAAGTGAAAGGAACAATTCTCCAAATAAACAGTTAGTTTGAAATGCCATATAAACATCAGGTTTCACTTTCTCTCTCTTAAGGGTTTGGTACCAAAACATCCTGTTTTAGAACAGTAGGTAATAGTTCAGGTTAAAAAGCACCTGGTTTGTAAGATACCGGGATGGTGGGTTCCACACGTGTTCACCTTAGATGTATTTATTGACATAGCCACTTAACATCACCATAATGGACAGTATAAAAAAATGAACATAGCTACGGTGGTATTAATCTCAGTTTTTAGCCATCCGATGAGGAATTTTGCTGTCGCCATATTGGAGTTTTCAAACCAAGGCATGTCTAAAATTTTATAAAATGTGCTTAATGTTTTAATTATTTTGACCTAAAATGAGCGACCCAACTCTGTTTATAGAGTTCAGAGCTGAGGGCTGTTTTCCCAATAGATATATACAGGACCAGTCTTTGTGCAAACAGAGGAGTCGCCCCTTTGTGGCCATTAAAAAGAAGGCAGATTTAAGGCACCCACTTTGGTTGATGATAATACATCTACACCTTAACTTGTAGTACAATGGATGGTCTCAGAAGAAATGCTTGTATCCCGGGATTAAACTAGGCTCAGAGCTGATTCTGCTAACCAAAGCTGCGCTGTGTTGGTCACACAGCAGAATAACTATTAATACCTGTGCGACTCATTAAAATCTCTTTTTCTAAACAACAGATTTCATAACCCAGAAAACTTTTCAAAGTTAACCCAGAAAAGTTTTCTGTAGAGCGTCTGATCTTTCCATCAGTTGCAACGACCTTCCACTTGGTGCTCTTTCGACACCAGGTTACAAAAATTTGCAAGGTCTGCAAAAACATTCAAACTGTCCGTAAAGTTTACAGTTCCACCAAATGCACCACATCATGTTTCAGAAGCAGCTTTACCTTCAGCCCTCGTTTTAGCGACTCAGTCTGTTATTTTTTTACGGAAATCACGTCGTGCTGAGCAGAGCAGCTGAGGCAGGAAGGAAGTTGGATGCAAAAACAACATACAGGGTCCTGTTAGACTAAACATTTTGCTTTTGAAACTGCTCCAGTGTGATAAGCCAAAACCACATATGAACCCATTGTGTTCCTGGGTGAAGTCCTCCAGAGGGAGCACATGGATGTATTATAGGACCTGGATAATTGACTCAGAAAGGCTTTAACCGTCTGCATTTGCAGAAGCTGTTGTTAAGCGTCTTCAAATCAAACAGCTACTAAATTTTTAAGTTTTGTTTTTAAACTAAATTCACCTCACTGAGCAGTTTCAATCTCGCCCTGATGACCATGAAGATCTAAGCCTAATTCCTTTGCAGGGAAGGCAATCTATAAAATGAGAGACTCTGCTCCCCATTAGTTCAAAAGAATAAAGGCACCTATCTTAGTGCCAGCAGGTGTGTGACTGAAAGGTCACTGGTTTATATCACTGGTCCAGCTGGGAGAGGAAATACGGGCATTCATAAATCTTTCTGTTAACTGCCGGGCAAAAAAACTAATAGACTAATGCCTCAAACCAAACAATGATGCATTATTGTTCTCTTATAAATCATTCTTTAGGGCAAAGCTGAGGAAAGTCATAAATTATTTATAACAAATACATTAGGCCATACACAGCCTCTCTGTGCAGTTGAGGAGCTGCTGAAACATGTATGTGATGAATATTTTTGCTGGCAGCACAGCTGGTCGACTGAGAGAGGCTGTCTGCACATCTGATTTGCTGAAACACAGTGAGCAACATCCCTGTTGAATTTGTTTGGTAAAGGCATAATTTTAGGAATGATAGCATAAAAGCTCTGTGCATCATTTTCCTCCCCCTGACACTGAGATATCACAATCTCTTCACTGCAGTTGTCACATCTGGATTTAGCACACCAGCCCTCAAGGACAGCTTCTAAAGCAGAAGCAGCTGCTCCACTCATGACTCCTGCATCTTTTTTTGGAGAGTGTGTCACTTAGGTCATATTTAAACTTTGTTTAATCAGTATTTTTAGCACATTAGCCACTCTCACTCTGGGGATCGGTATGTTTGCTGACTGATCCAGCATTTTTGGTCCAGACTGAAATAATTAGGTTGATAACTTGCAGGGGGGAGCGCTAATAGTTTATAATAATTTTAATAATTTTAGTGGTCCCTGACTGATTCACGAGGTTCACTATGAAGTTTTCTCCTGGTTTAGAGATTCAATTCCCCTTTTGATCTCCTAACTTTCATGTAGCACCACCATCAAGTTTAAATGCAGACAAAAAGTGGATGTTTCCCATGGCTTTAGCTTTGTGTTTGCATACTGAAACAGTGGACTAACATGGTGAGCATGGTAACCATGGTTACCTTGGAAAGTGTCTGCCTTTTAGCAGTGTTACCATGAACAAGTAATTGATAAATGTAGATAACCTACGCTGCCATTCATTCCAGCAGCGTGCCAACCACGGGCTGAAAAATGAATCCACCGCAAAGTATTAAACACTGCAGTTCCTTTTATGGCCACTTGAGGCTGCGTCCAAATAAAGAATTTGCAGAATAAAAGGTTTTGGTCTATATGCACACAAAACACACACGCTCCATTCCCACTGTCTGGGCTTCCAGGGACAATAGCTACAAGATGACAGTAATACAAACGACGATGCAAATAGCAGCTTTATGGAAGGGCAAGCAGGGCCTGTTTTGCTCAACAGTTTTTAGATTTTACTGGGCAAGCAGGGCCTGTTTTGCTCAACAGTTTTTAGATTTTACGGGGCAAGCAGGGCCTGTTTTGCTCAACAGTTTTTAGATTTTACTGGGCAAGCAGGGCCTGTTTTGCTCAACAGTTTTTAGATTTTACGGGGCAAGCAGGGCCTGTTTGGCTCAACAGTTTTTAGATTTTACGGGGCAAGCAGGGCCTGTTTTGCTTGCCCTGATGAAATGTCACTCCCTTTGATTGGCAAGATTGTGGAAAAACCTGATGTGGGGTTTAGATAACAGGTTAAGTAGGTAAAGACTGTTTGTCTGTGATGTGTTACTAAAGCTGCTGGGGTCCCCCTTTTGCAGCTGCTTTTATTTGTTTTAAAAGAGACTAAAGGTGCTGTAAGCCATGCTGACAATGCCAATAATCCAGATGCCACAAGGATGTCCAATTTGTCCGTCCTTGTGGCATATTTCAGTACCAAATTTATTGTATAGTAATTTCTAAAAATGACAATGTTTTTCAGGAAAGCCAACAGATAGTTTCAAATTATGAACATGCAGCTCTGCTCTCAGTTTTGTTGGAAACTGAAGGTGGCGAAATTAAATCACAGCTGTAATTAAAATGCAGAAATAGGTCCTAAATGAAAGGCAGCTCCATCAGCTTCACTAATTAATTAGTTCTTAAATAGTTAATTAAAAGGAAGCACACTTGCTCAGTGGTTGGCACTGATCACATAGCGAGTAGACTGACTAAGGAATCTGAGTGCAAGTTGCTCATTCTGTTTCCTCCCACAGTTCAAAAGCATCAGATGATGGGGCTTCCTGGTCTCTTTACTGTTTATGAGCTGTATTTACTGACCATATGAGAGTCTCTCAATTTCATTAATTCTTTTTTTAAAAAGCTTACAAACATGGTTGGAAATCAGATTTCTGAGTTTAACAAGAATACTGAGCCTTTTTATCAAATCAGTATCGTGACTGTCCAAATGTGAATCATCTTGACTTAAACAGTTTAATTATGAGGCTTCTGTTGTTTTAAACATAATTAAATAACTAAATGTTCTTTTGTAAAGGCTCAGCCATCCATATTTTTTCTCCGACCCAGTTTTTTTCATTTCATCCAGTGAAATAAAGGCTGCTGGGAAAGTTCTTGTGCATGCTGAGCTTTACATAAGAAATCTACTAATACGATCGTGCTGACATACTATTGAAGAATTTCAGTGGGATGACATCTCTTGTTGCTACAGTGTGTTTCCTGCCAACACTCCAACATCCAAGTGACCTTAAACAACATGTTTACATGTGAAATGAATTCCATTTGCTTCCCACATGAATCCAGAGGAGTTGACAATAAAATACATTTAACATTCGGAGTGAATCTGTCCTTCACTTTATTACTTTTTAATTACAGTTTCTTGAATTTCTTTTGTTGTGCTTCATTGACTACAGTCAGAACATTGAATTCTTTTGTGCTAACAGAATCCAGATTGATCGTGGAATATTGGATCTTTTGTTTTGCATCACAGCAAATTATAGCATAATTAGAAAAAAAATGCAAATTTTAAAAGAAATAAATCAGGACAAAAGATGAATAAAGCGAGCATTACTTATGGTTGTAGAAAAATGGGTCACATCTGCACATTGTAGCTAGTCTTGAATGTAAATTTGTGATAATTCATATAAATAACATCACTACTGTGCTCTCAAAATATTAGGTGCATGTGTTAACCACTAAAATAACAACCCACACACTAAATAAAACCATAATTTATCAAATGAATAGAAAACAAAAAGTTATTTTAAAAGGTTTTCCCATAAAATTCCATAGAGCTCAACATTGACCTCCCACTTTTTCAAAGGCTACATTCTGGTATTAAATTTTCATGTCATTTTCTTGAGAAAATCCCTATATCAAGTTTTTATAACCTCACTGCTTTCTCAATGCATTTTTTTCTTACTAGTCTGATGTCAGTTAAGCCCCGCCTCTTACTGTATAAATATGACCTATCAAAAATAATTAGGCATCAAAGTACTCTTGGGAACAGCTGCATGTTCTTAATTCTTATACATCATTTAAAAAAACCAAAGATTAATGAGAAAATATATAATTAAATTACTTAACCTCCTAATTACATTTTTAAATCCACCCTCCAACTTGCATTAGAACTCCAGCAACAGTTAGCCAAATGTATGCTAATCTGATGCTAACAAGCTAACAGCCCACTGATAACATTAGCATTTTGTGTTACATAACTTTGTGATTTTACAGGTTATATTTGAATGTCTTTGCATGACTTCCTAAGTTTGTAGGAACTGAGACTGTTGTGGAGGACGGCACCAATAAGATGAGACTGGTAAGAATAAATGTTACAATTAGGCAATGATGAAAATGTGAAACAGCTATTGTTAAAAATGCCAAAATTTTATCACTATTTAATCAACAATTGCAAACAAAATTGTCCACGTTTTGCAAATTTTAATAGACTTTTAACTTTATACAAGTGCTGTTACTATTTTGTCTGTAGTTTAATTGCTTCTGCAGGTCTTCAATTCTTTTTTTCTTGTTCGGTTAGAGAAATGTAGCCTATTTGGCCTTGAACAAGTGCATTAAAGTCAGATTCAGTGTCTGTTCAGTGTCAGGGACAACCAAAGGGCAGGATGTAGCCGTACAATACGCAGGTCTGGTCTTAAAGCCTTATGTAGGTTTCAGAAGTTCTAGAACTTCAAAGTTCTGTGACCAGAACTTTAAAACAACATTCTCTAAATAAAAACTAGACAAACATAGCAACAGTAACCAAGGAAAGCAGTGCTTTTGTGTAATTATTCCATCTCCATGGCACTGGGGGATAAAGTGTGTCGTTATAAACGAATCAGGCCTCTACCAGATTAACAAAAGCTTCTGCACCTTCCACTCAGCTCTCTCATCTCTGTCTACTTAATTTTTTCTATTCAGCTGCTTCAGACTCACTGTGCCGATCTCTTTCAGCAGTTCTGCTCATTGTTATGCAGATGAAGCCCAGTAAACTTGCCTCTGTAAATCCAAATGGGATGAAAGCCATTTCAAAAGTCTCTCACTTCCTCACTGACAAAAATGTCGAATGCCGGTCTTAAATGAACAGCCTGCCTTGCTGTTGGAACACCTGCAGAGACGCGGTGCTGCCATAACAAGGTCCATCAATCCACCCCGAAACGGTGGATGAATGTTATCAGATGTTGTTTTGTCGGTTCTGTCTTCTGCCATGAGTACACTGTGGGGCATTGGGGAAAAGTGTGAACATCAAAAGTTTGTTGGATTAACCTTTTCAAGCATCCCTGAGAATATGAAAGAGAGACTGCTGGCAGAACTGGGACAGTTGGGAGAGAAAAAAACAACATAAAACGTCTTTATTGCTGAATGAATTCTTTGTAATGTAAGATGGCACTGATCCTAGCCGTGGTCTGATCTTCTTTGGTGGTTCGGCCAGCTGTCTCAGCTTTTTTGGCATCTTTATGTATTGTTGAAAACAGACATCAATTTAGGAGAACATGACTATGTGATGAACATCTTATACAGAGTCATCAGGATGAGTCCTCATTGCCTCTAATGTTTTACATTTCATTTATGTTTCATAAATCAAGGTAAATCAAATCAAAGGTAAAAATGCACTAATGCAGATTACTATCAAAAGCTGTTGCAATACAAAAAAGCTTTAATTTTTGTCAGCAAATGATAGACATCCTACATCCATCCAGTTTCTGGCACTTACATGGGTCTGGGTTGTGGAGGGTATAAGGCCTCGTTCAACTGTGGATTGGGGTGGCACTCAAGGGCAAAGGTCCTGGGAGTCCGATCACCAGCTCCCAAACTACTAAGAGTTGTCCTATCTCTGCATGCACAGTACTGCACAATGCATCTACTACATGATACACCCATTTCGCATAAATCAGTCAATTTGAAGTTCTATTATCTACATCCTTGTGGTATATTTCAGTTCTGTTTATAGCACACTCTGATGAAATATTCAATGTGTAAAGTAAAAATTGTGCAATAAAATCAAATGTAAGTCAGTGAATTGTGAAAAAGCTTTTATTCCAACTAAGGATGTTGCTTTCCCTGAGAAGTTAGCGTACAGCGTTACACAGGATGATCTACAAAATGTAGACTGGTCACAGTTAAAATTCCAGTTTCCTAATTATTCAGGCATACAGGATCTGTCAAAATGACAAAAAACACCGCAAAGTTAGTGTTGTAATAGAAATAATATGCAAACTCAAAAGGCACTACCTTTTATTTCCTCCTGCAGCCTTTAAGGCACACACTTTTCATTATAACAGGCTCAGGTCCTAATCTTCTCAAGAAGTACCCACTGTGCATCTGCTCTTTTACCCCCTTTCATTTTCTGTGCGTCAGAGCTACAATCCATCTTTCTGACGTTACCTATTCAAAGTCCCAACAGAGGTTTGATTGCAATGAGCAACTCCCACTCTGTCTGATTTTTTTTTTCAAACAGTTTAACAGCTGTGGATGTTCGTTCTGTTTAAGGAAAAAGAGCTGACAACAATTCAGATGCTGAATGGTTCACCGTGACCAAATATTTCTTCGCCGGTGCAGTCTGACTTAGAGTGAAACTGGTTCAAAGGAAGTGATAGGCGCCAATTTTTACCACTTTACTTCCCACATTCTGATTCACAGTTTCAATGAAAGCGTAGGCTCCTTTTCTACCAGCTCACATTGTAGTGACATCCACAGAGTCATGTATGTCAATCACCTGAAAGCCCGGGTTATCAATCCCCCTCTTTAGCTGGTTATTGTGATTTTCTTGGCTGTGGTTGTTGTGGTTTCTCTGGTCTACGTCGGCCTCAAAGCAGTGGACGCAGTGTGGAGTGGTGACTCGGACGCTCTTGGAAAAGTTAGAAAAATCCACATGGTACTTTCCTGTCTTGGTGCGGGAGATAATCGGCAGAAAGCTGTATCCCCACTGGATCTCCTGTGGGATGTAGGAAGTTCGGACCTGACAGGAGGAGCTGGTGGACTCGGCTGTCCCATCCAAAAAGACCACCAATTCAAAGTCCTGCTGAGGAAGGGTGTCAGCCGACAGATCAAAGAAAGGACTCGATCTGTTAATCACATGGTACAGGGTCAAGGGGCAAACAAAAAACAAGTTATCCTTGCCAGCATCAACCATGAAGTCAATATCCACCTGGTCCAGGATGATGGTCTCGCCATCCGGTGTGGTCGTTGTCCTCAGCAACTTCCCATAGATCTGGCTTCCGATTAGTAAGGTCTTTCGAAGGTTGGCCACTCTGATCAGGAGACACAGACTTCCTTTCTTCAAGCAGATGACAGCTGTGTGGCTGAAGGTCACAGTCTTTGCCCTTTTCTTTGGTAAGGAGATTTTAGCTAGGATGATACCACACATGAAACAGTTGATGAAGACCCCAACTAGAGACTGGATGACAATTAGAGCCACCGTGCCAGCACAGTGGCCAGTCAGTGCCCTGCCTCCATACCCAATGGTGGTCTGGGTCTCTAACGAGTACAGGAATGCCGTTGTGAGCCCGTTAACGTTGTCTATACACTGGATGTGTCCTTCAGTGCGGTTCTGTCCAGCCAGATCCCCATTGCTCTTTGCAATCCAGTACCACAGCAGGCTGAAAATGAACCAGCTGCCTGTGAACACAGCCACAAACAAAAGGAGAACAAACCGCCAGCGAATCTCCACAAAGGTGGTCCAGAAGTCTACCAGGTACGCAAACTGGTTACTGTACTCGATGTTCCCGAACTCAATGTTGCAGTGCCCGTCTTTGGTGACCAGGCGGGTTCTGTGGTTTCGTTGTCCAGCTGGCTGGTTGTGACCCTGGAGCAGCTGGAACATCCTGGAGCTGGAGGAACAAATACAGTTAAGTATTAGAAAGTACAAACTCACCTCTAGGGAAGTTAATCCTTGCAAAATCACACATGCAACACCTACACATTCAGAAAAAAACCCCTCTCAGTTTACATATTTCTACCTTTATTACCCGCTTTACCTTTAATACCTTTAGTCTTCTTTCAGATAATTCCACCTTTAGTACCTTTATTCTACTGTTTGATAATTCTACTTTTATTACCTTTGTTTTACGTTTAGACAGTAGATAATGTCATTCTACCTTTGTCAGGGGTTGTTTTTAGTATTGTCTTTTGTACATTAAAAGGTCAGACTTGTATTTTAATGAACTAGTTTAAAAATTTGCAAAATTAGGTACATGCTGCCCCTTATTTTATAATGTGCTTTTTTCATCTTACTGATGGCTCAAAGCTCCCACAACTACAAAGCAGATACAGAATGAAACTTGTCAGAGTGTACAATCTTAAAATCTAAGCATTAAATGTTTTGTATTTGACCAAACAAAGACTCTTTCCTGATATTGCACCTAAAATCTAGAAGAAATGGTACTGTACTAAAACGTACACACAGTTACTTTAAGGTAAAATAATTAGCCCAAGAGAGTAGATTCACGTTCACTGTTCCGCTGGGACAGAAACTGAGTGTACTATCGTTTAACGTTATCGTTAGAATGAGGAGAAAGTTAGCTGAGACCTTACACAGATAATATAAAAAAAAAAACATTTGACATATTTAATGTCCACATAGACAAACAGGGCAAAAGTCAGTGTGTTACACTAGTGATCTGTGTTTCCATGCATGTCTAACTACCAAGAAAATCACATTTAAAGACTAAAACAAAGAATGATTCGATTTTGATTAACAAGTATTTTCTGCGCTGGCCTGTTGCTCATTCCCGTGTGACACGGAGCTCCATTATCATTATAAATCTATTAGAAACATCAATTAACCACTCAGTTTATTACCACAAACACACACACTACATTTAATTTAGATTTAATCACACATACACTTGCCCTGCTGCTGTAAATACTAATTACAGGAATTTGTAACTGAGAATAGCCTGTCCACAAATCCACATTTACACCTTTAACTGTTTAAAAAAAAACTATGATGCACAGCAAACTACTGAACCTTTTTTTAAAAATAAAAGCGTAATGCATCTTATGGATTTTAGCCATTGGGCGCCCCCGGGCTTCACTGAGCAAATGGGTTAAATGCAGAGAGGAATTTCCCCACAGGGATCAATAAAGTACACTTTCTTTATGAAGATTTACAAATAGAGCAATCCAAAAAAAACAGGTTTTGAGCAGAAAGATATGAGCAATATGATCATACAGCTTTAGCCAGTTTTGTTAATTAAGGTTTTATGTACTCAAATATGAGATATTATAGTATATTTAAAAAAAAAAATTATATATATATATATATATATATATATATATATATATATATAATGTATAGATTCCTGTCAAGTAAGGTGACCCAGACTCATTTCTTGCACTGTAAATTACATTTTGTCTCCCCAATGTTTTCTTCAGTAGAAAAAAAGACCACTCACAGATGCATTGTTCTGGTCTTCTTATAAAACATGTAAAACCTGCACCAGGCTCGTTCAACCTTGACCATACAGCCTTAACCAGTAAACAAATGTCAGAACAAGACAGAAAAGGGGGACTAAAATTTAGAGATTGAGGGTATAGCAGGTAGAGAATTTCCTTTTTTATCATTAGAATAGAAGCATAACAAGATAATACACAACTTATGTATGCACAAATACATTGTACGTATTAACTGATCTGAATGGTCGTTAAATAGCAGAGTATGTACCGTGCAGCGTGTACCGCATGGTCCACTCTGAGTGTTGCATAAGACATACTGAATAGATGGCAAAAAGGACCCAAAACTTTAAAAGTTACATATTTTTGGACTAAAGTTTACCCCAGATTGAAAATAACCACAGGTTGTATCTTAAGAGCTATTTGTTCAACATTTAACCGTTTTAACAACTGTTTTGTTTGTTTTTTTGACTGAAAACGGAGGTAATTTTCTTCCAAGCAGCTACAGTCGCCCTAAAAACACTATGGATTATATATATATATATATATGTGAAATAAGTAAAGCTTTAGATCTTCAGTTTTGTAGAGAAATACAAAAGTTTTGTTGGGACATACCTGCTCCGTGAGACCATGGGCCCAAAGTGCTCACTGGATCTCTGCAGGACCTTCAGACTCCTTTCTTTCAGCAAGTGGCCATGGAGGCGTTGGAAAGATTTTAATCCACAGTGAAATTTCCTAATCCCAGCCACATGCCACCATGTACACTGGCTCCATACACTCAGAAGAGCCAGCCAGGGAGCTCCCAGTGGCCGTCAGTCCTCTGAGACCGACAGAAGGACTCTCTTCTTCAACCCATCAAAAAAGTTTAATAACACAACCTCGGGCTTCATCGGGAGTTGGCTCGCCTCGGCTGCAGCAGCTTTTGACAGTGTAGATTTGGGGACCAGCACGAGGAGGGGGGAATGTTCGGGAAGTTTGGTGTAAAAGGCCTCGACGCCTTTGTGTGGCTGAAGGTGCGTCTATTGAAGAGGCCTCAGTGACCGGTGCAAGCACTCATGCTGTTTTGTTTTCAGCCCTGAGAACATTTGAGATTTACGTCAGGCCTCACAAAGAATTCCCTCAGTTGCATTTCCCCTGGTTCCCCTCCCCCTCTTTGAACCTGCAAGGCTGCCTCCCATTTACATCAGAATGAAGAGCTGCAGGGCAAGAGTGGCTTTGCAATATTCTGCTGGCTGCAGGAGGACCATTTTCATATCAGTGGAGCAGATTACCATGATCTGTGATGCTGATCCAACCCCAGCAGTGATGAATATAAATGCCACAGCTGCATGTACGTAAAGGGAGAAGGAAGTGGATGCAGAGGGTCTGCAATCTTACAGGCTCCTGTAGCAGCTTAAGAAAGTCATCTCACACCCAAGTCTGTTTAGCTCCAGGCGCTGTGCATTTCTAAACGTGCTGCAAGAACACATCTGCACATCACACTCTGCAGGTTCATTGAAGGGAAAGTTCAGCATTTGGGGAAATAAGCTCATTAAGTTTCTTGCCAAGAGTTAGAAAAAGCATGTCTGTATGCTCGATATGAGGAAAATACGACCCTCGACTGAGTTAGCTGTGCAAAAAGAATGGAAACGGCAAGAGGAGCACACCCTGGTTTAGTCCTCCACATCTCACTAATGAACGTTGATTCATACAAAAGGAGAACTGTGTGAATGTGAATGTGAAACACTATGAAGCAAGCGGAGGTTAAAAGGTGATATATAAGTGCAGACCATTAACAATCATCACATTCTCCCAGCAGGACTCCAAGAAACTGCTGTGACCAACAAAGTCAGAGCACGTCAACTACAACTGTTCAGAGAAAATACTTTATTTTTATTGTTTTATTTTTTAATTTTTACACCATTTTTCACTCTAAATGTGATACAAAGTGGATCTTTGAAGAGGGGGGAAGAGGAAGCAGAAAGAGTTCAGTCCAAATCGCTTATCCAGGTCGAGGTCAAAGACACAAAAGTTTGTTCCCAGTATGCCCACCTGTGCAAATCATGTAAATCCAATGATGACGAGTTCAAAGGTAAGGAGGCAGCAAAAAGACACAAAATTCAAAGAAAAGACGTGACACTTATTTTTTCAATGCAAAGGTTTCAGCCTTGTGGCCTTCAACTGCCACAGGCTAAGGAGGAAAACAACACTTTACAATTCCTCCATGGAGATCCTGAGATATATATAATCTCTCCAGCAGGTTTAGGCCCTACCCTGGGGTGTCCTCCTACTCGGATTTTCCTGGAAAACCTGGACACATCCAAGTGCGGGACAACATTGCTTGGAAGTGGGAAACCGCGGTCTCCTCTTGGAGCCAGAACTAGGAGGAGACCATTTAAGGCAGTGTCTAATGGCCAGGCCTGGATGGAGCTGTGGACCCTGTTCACCACCCTCCAGGACAGGCACTGGGGTTGGGTGCACAGCGAGCTAGATGGCAAGCGAAGGTTGGAGCCTGGGAGTGTTGATGGTCACATTGTAGATAGCCGCCCCTCCTTGAGCGTGGATCAGCTGGAGGTTTCTTCCTGTTAAAAGGGAGCTTTTCCTTCCCACTGTGACCAAAGTGTTTACTCATAGGGGGTCATCTGATTGTTGAGGTTTTTTCTCTCTTTTCTCTGTATTATTGTTGGGTCTTTAGCTTAAAATATAAAGTGCCTTGGGGTGACTGGTATTGTGATTTGGCACGAAATAAATAACATAAAATTGAATTTAATTCAGTTGAAAGGAACCAAAACAAGACAGACCAGACCAATCAGAATGGAAAGGAGCACAGACAATCCAAATAAACCATTTAATTTATTTATACTGGGTTCTGTGTCTGCTTTGGCTTTCCACATAAATCATGACAGATTTAATGAGCAGCTTTCACAACATCCTTTAACTGTAAAATAAACCCCAATGGTTTTAATCGTGTGTACCCTGAGCTGATTTGATGACGGAGGGGGTTAAGTTCAGCCCGACAGCTCACTCATTACCATCTCTGTGATGAAAACACGATCCACTTTCAAGGCAGTTTATGAACTGCTTTCCTGTAACTTTGGCAGAGGGGCTTTTGTCGCAGCTCTGCTTTCATACTTACCTCAGAGGCAGTGAAGGAACCTGTTGGTGGGGTTTTGCCGGTGACTGACTCTGCCGTGCAAAATGATTCAGTCTTTGCTGGTTTGCTGCATTGAGCGGCAGGAAGCTGAGATGTGGAGGATGCGGAGGTGTCTGGTCTGTGGGGAGCAGGATGGTTCATAAACTCCTCTGAAGTTGCAAGTTGAAACCACAAATAATGCAAAATTGTTTTTCAGCGATGGAAGGCAACACTTGCAGGTGCAATTAGTCCCAAACTTGTCGCTGTGTGCTGCTCGTACTTCTTCTGCAGCACCTGGCAGTCCTCTTCACTGTTTTTAAAGAGGGAGCAGCTGTGCCATCCCGAACGATCTGGTGCCTGTCTTAGTTGTGATAAATTGACCTAAGCTTGTAGAGTTTTCTGTAATTTAAAAACTATAGATGGACTATGTGGGAACAGTGGGTACTTGCACGGAGCCCTGAAGTCAATCGGGGCCCTTCACCAGCACATTTTTTAATATTTAGTGTCACTTTTGATCAAATTCACAACATGGTCCAATGGGGAAAGATATCGTATCATTTTTATGACACACCAAAAAATACATTGTAGCCACAGCCGCCCCGGGGCAGCTGTGGCTACAATGTAGCTTGCGGCTACAATGTAGCCACAGCTGTCCCGGAGAAGCTGTGGCTACAATGTAGCTTGCCATCACCAGTGTGTGAATGTGTGTGTGAATAGGTGGATGACTGAATGTGTAAAGCGCTTTGAGGTCCTTAGGGACTAGTAAAGTGCTATACAAATACAGGCCATTTACCATTTTTGTATTTACGTAAGTGATTTCTCTATCACTAATTGAAAACAACAAATGGTTCACTTCATCCAAGAGTCCAAGGTAGTGGGGGTTGTCCCTTAGACCTACTAGGGCCAGTTTTCGCCTTTTTCCCTTCTTATGCACCTCATCACTGTGGTGTACATCCTTCTTCCTAAAAATTATTATTGTAGCCAGTTAATTCTTTCCCCTGACCTTATAGTAGTATTCTTTTTTTTTATTTTATCATCCACACCAGTGTGACATTTTCCAGTTTGAAAGGTTAATTTCTGAATATATTTAGAATAAACAGATTCAGTCTTGTTATGAAAAATGAAAAGTCTGTTTTGAAACGTTCAGACTCCGATCTGGCATCCAGACCGCAGCTCCTGCTGCCTACATGTGTGCCCCGAAGAAATATTAACTCGCATGATAATCACAGGCAAAATATACAAGTGGCAGCTGTGGTACTGACTTGAATTAATCACCTAGCTCTGGGTTCTAAATCTATACAGTTTACATGAAACATGTCAGAAGTGATGATGCTCCGAGCTTAAAATTACCCACTGAAATGGCTCCATCTGCTGCATGTTTTGTGTAAAACACCAGGAACTCCTGCATAAAAGACTATTGTTTCGTTTGCAGTCCTCGATAAGAAAGCAAGGCGGATGTTTTTAAGAAATGAAATGCTTTGAGAGTGTCTACATATGATAAGGTCTTATTTTGAAAAGGTTCAGTATCTGTATATTTATGATCGTACTGACCACCTGCTGTGCCGCCTTTTGTGCGCTGTTTAATCACACAAATTCAATAGAGAGTAAACATTCTGACAGTAAATCATACCGAGAGAAAGCAGATAACACCACCTTATATATATTTACACATTTAAGTGTATGACAGATATAGTTTTTCACTTTCAGTAAGCAGATGATCATCAAAGACATTTTTTAATGATGTTTTTTAAGACATGGAAACTGCAAAGTTCAGCATACACAGGATAATCTGATGATCCTGTCACTAATTATTAGTAGTTATTTGGAAAATTAGCTTTTCTTCTTTCTAAACTTAAATGAGTCACTGCACCTTTTTTAAGCCTATTTCTTCTGGAGATTTAAAAGAGGAGCAGCGGCAACAAATGAAAGAAACAGGAAGTCAGGCAACAACTCCACGTTTTTCTTGAAAAAATGTCTTACTAATAAAAATGTAATTACACTGATCAATACAACACACAGTATATTGATCAAATTAGAAAAATATACAAAAAGTATACAAAGCTATTAAAAGTACCACAGTTAAACCGTTGCATGGGACAGCACATATGCATCTGATGATGTTTCTAAATTTGCACCTTCCGACTGCGTAACGGTGCCAAACAGCCGAGTTCACTGGAAATCTGGAAAGCAGAAGTTATTCCTGTTATTCTGTATCAGGAGTGAGTCAGCTGCTGGCTCACCTCCATGCATATTTTTCGTCTTCTAATGAAGAAGCATCTCTTAGTTCCACTTTATTCTCAGTGGTTCCTCCTGCTGATTTCTTTAGAAAGCAACATGAAATCTCTGAAATCAGACTAATAAAAGATACTGGTGCTGCCAGTAAGGTTCATTATTAAATGAAATCAAATGATCATTTAAAAGAATTCAACTCTTGATTTAAAACATGTTGTATATGCACAGAAAAAGTCCAAATTAAAGGATAATTCAGTTCACCACACCTTTGGTCTCATCACAGCAATAAGTGGGGCGGCTGACGGTGCCCACTCAATTCAACGCTTGATAGTTTACCAAATTGAAATGTACAGAGGAGCCAGTCAGTTTCAAAATAAAAGACCCCGAGCAGAGTAGGTGCTCTGATTCTGAAACAAAATCTTGTAGGAAGTCATTTCCAGGGTTGTTATATTAAATATGACACTTTTACTATTATGGTTTATAACATAGTCTGTAACCGTTTTACTGTTTGCCTTTTTTGTGTTTAATGTGTTTAAGATCTTAAATAGTGTTTTCTGAAAATTTGTGTGCTTGAGAATTGGAAAAAATTCAAAATCTTTACAAATAATAAATAAATGTATCAATTTCCAGGCTGAAAAAGTAAAATTTAGGGCATACTGACTCATTATTTTTTGGTAATATCCATTAATACCTTAATTTATTTGTTTTTTGTTGTTGTAATTTTTAAAATTGAAAAAGTGGGATCACTAATACATACATTTTTTCCCTTATTATCAGATTATAAACTACAACAGAAAGTCGTAAAATTGATTAACAATATCAGCTATCATCACCATTAGGCTGTGATAATTGTGTAGTGAAGATTTGAGGCTGTGACAGCCAAATAATTAAATTTTAATAACTAAATCACACGTCAGTTACACATCAGAAAAAACAACATATAAATAACTTTAAGATATGGAACTCATTTATGTCTTTCAGTGACACAAAAATCTAATTTAAAGAACCAAATAAATGTTAGATTTTTCATAGTGTGATCTCTCTGATGTGTCAATGAAAGACATAAATAATGCTGCTGTTGTGAGAACTGTGTTAAAATCTTTAAAGACGAATCTTTTAAAGGCCCTTTCATTATTTTGTTACTACCTGGCAGGATGTCTAATAATATCCTGAGACATCTGTCCACTCTGACTTCTTTGCAGTCCCAAATGGTCAGGAGACATAATTCCCGCAGCTCCTGAAGGCTGGAAATGTGCCGTATTTGGGCCTTTTCTTAAATCACTGAGGTTTTGATTTTGCTTATCTGGATTGTAGAAATTATACTACCCAGATCTCAAAAATCAATTTGTGTCATTAAAGTTATGTTTCCAGCTACAAAAATAAGACTTAGGTTATAATAATTTGGCTTCGGCAGGATGTGAAAGATATGATATCAGGGTTCGGCTCAGCTACACGATGTTCGTCTCCAGCTTTGGTTCCTGCGTCAGAATCCGGTTGAAACTGAAGCCGCTCAGGTCCAGCGTTTTATAGTTTCCGTCCAGAATCAGCTCCGCCACAGCGCGACCCACTGCAGGCGAGTGCTGCAGGCCATGGCCGCTGAAGCCCGTGGCGAAGTACATGTTGTTGATCAGGGGGTGCGTACCGATGATGGCGTTCTGGTCAAAGGTGTTGTAGTCATAGAAACCTGCCCAGGCACTGGTCACCTGAGGGGAAGAATGTGAGGACAAATGATGTTATTCTAAGTGATAAAGAGAGATCATAATCATTGTTTTTGTTTTGGAAAAGCCCATTTCTGTACCAAGTTTTTAAATTTAACTCACTTAAAATATGGATCCAATAAAATTAATCTGCAAGCTTCAAAATAAAACCAGTTCTGGCTGATAATAATGCTGTAATGCTGGCAGTAACCACATGACGTGGGTGACCACACTTTCCCAACTGTACCTTAAGTTTCTCGAAAGCAGGAACTCGAAAGGCCAAATGAGGCCAGACATTCTCCTGAAAGAAACTGTGGTCCACCTCTAGATTACTGACGTCTGGCTCTGCCGCCTGAGGACACACAACCAGTGCAAACAACGACATGATTTGCTCAGCTGTGTGTTAACATAAGGAAACAGCTCAGACGTCTTGATGCATTCTCAATCATCCAGGAAAGTAAATCTCCAAAAGTTGATTCTGTTCATCTGGACGTAGCGTTTGAGTTCCTCCAGGGAGGAACGCTGGGGTGAGCGCGAAGTAAAGGAGGGAAAGACCATCTCCGAATCGAGGAGGGGCCTAAGGGTACATCTGTCGCCGTCTTACAATGCTGTGATTGCAGCCATTCCCCAACTCTCTGTGAATGGTACTCATGGCCATTGATCAGTGGTCTTTGATCAGTGGTTGTTGATCAATGGTCATGAAGCCCATTGTTCCTTCAGTGGGCTGGATTCAGTCATTATGCAAATGTACTGTTTATAAGATTGGGGAAACCTGCAGTCAGCTGAGACTGAAGAAGTCACTTGGATGAGTGACGAAACGTTTCTCCCACAAAACGCTACGTCCAGATGAACAGAATCAACTTTTGGAGAAACAGCTCAGAGATAAAAACCAACCTCCTCTGGCGAGGCTCCGGTGATGTAGTTCCCACCTAACCCCTCTCTCCTGACGTAAACTCCTGAGTAATCGATTAAGAAAGGAGTGTCTAGACCGGGACCATCAGGACAGTGGACCACATACACATACCTGAAAAACAGTAACGAAGTAAACAGCTCAGAGTCGTACATCCAGATATTTCATTTCATGCCAAGATGCAAGTGAGGTTTTTCTGCGTGGAAAAGTGTCTACAAAGAATTATCCAGAGAGCTCAAAACTCTGTCTTATAAAATGTTTATGTGATGGTTTGACAGCCGTTCAAGGCGGCACGAGGAAAGATTTAGTGGAGGTTTAAATAAGGCAGAAAAATGGGTAGCTTTTCAAAACACAGCCCACAGCTTAAGGTGAGAGTTTAATTTAACATGTGGCTTTTCTGAATTCATGCGAGGTAACCTTCAATACCTAAAAATACCATGCCCCAATGATTACTTAAAATGTGGGTGCAGGAAAGCAAGGAAGCAACATTTGGGAGTTTTAGAAGAAATAGAAGAAAAAAGTATCAAAAAAATCATCGAATTTTTAAGGGTGTGGGCTATATTATAGACTATACTAACCTTTCCTTCTTAAGTTGTAATTACACAATATTATTAAGGATACACGTTATATTATAGACTAGCCTAACCTCCTTTTTTTAGATTGCAATGTATAAATGGGGTAGGTAGGCTTTTTTATAATACAGTCTGCACTGTGTTGTATATTTACAATTTTAGAGAATCCTAACATCTCCTTACATTATAATTGTACAGCAGTATTAGGCTGTATTATAAAGTATCCGAACTTTCCCTCTTTACATTTTTCTTCTTTCGACTGCTCCCTTTAAGATTCAGCACAGCAAATCATCTCCCTACATCTCACCCTATCCCGAGCATCCTTTGTTCTCAGCTAACAGTAGCGCAGTTTCCATCAGCACTCTGTTAGCCAAAGCCAATGGAGGTGGTCTTTGTTAAGCCGAGCTCAGACTGATTTGGTATGGAAATCTCATTTTTTGATTTAATGGTGAATGTCCTTTCGTATTAAACACACCCATTTATCCAAGTTTGGGACTGGCAGTAGGGGTGCAATGGCTCTACCTAAATCTAAAGACACCATTTACACAGAATGCTTGAGTCTGAGGAATAATAAAACTTGTCTGATGGCATACATACTCAAACATACTCAAACAGTCCAGGTCATGCCGACTAAAGTTATGTGACTAACTCGCTTGTATCCTACTTAGATTCATTTTTATCTGTAGTCTAAATGATGAGCAAGAGTAAAATGAAAAGACTGCAGATGGTGAAATTGGTTTTTCAATTTTCGGGGTGCAGAGTCTGAAAAAAGCTGTTTGGTATTGATGCGGTTCGCCGTATGAGGCGCTGCCTTTCAAAGAAAACTCTAGCAGCCCCTCGAGTCAATAGCCTACCTTTTCCGTGGCTCAACAGGCAGTGGGATTCCAGCGATGGACTGCTTGGGGCCAAAGCCAATTCCCAGCATCTCGGTCAGTTTACCAGAAAAGGCTCCTGCTGCATTCACCACAATAGCGCACTCCACTGGCTGGTACTCCAGGCTGTTTGGCATCTGCACCTGCTCGACACAAGCAGACATCCCATCATCAGAGGTGGGAAAAAAAGAGAAGTACAAACTTTTTACTTTTACTCCCTACATTTTCAAAACAGGCCCATTAATTTTGGTTTGACGTACTTGAGAGGAGTTTTTTTTTCACGGCACTGTGAGCCTTCAAACATCAAACCGATTTGAGTCTGAGCAAGAACACATGAAAGGCAGTCCTGCTCGTGTATTAATCACCAGGAGATGTGGCATAAAAAGAGATGAAAGAGGGGGAAAACTGTGAGGCATAGTTAAAGACGTTAAAATGGGCCGGTGTTTTTATTTATTTATTTTTTTGGCACAACACCGGCATGACTGCAGGTGGCCATAAGTTGCGGTCGCTGTACTCCAGCATCTCGCTAGCCACACACAAGACAAGCGCGCATAAAGATCTAACATGTTGCGTCAAGTTGCTAGCTAAAGGTCCAGCTGCCGTATTTCACAGGGAGAGACAAGTACAGAATTATGCACTTTTACCTCCTCTACCCATCATGCACGTTTGTGCTTTTTCTGATTTTTTTTTTGTGCACAGTTTTAACAGAAGTATTTTGTGCCAATCAGTCAGCTGGATTTTGAAGTCCATATTTTCATTCTTGGACTCTAAAATGAGTAAGTTGCCCTAACTTGGTCACTTGATCCAATTTTCTTGAGTTCTGGGAACAAATGAGCTTGTACAGAGTACTCAAAATAAATAAGTTGTCCTAATTTAGTCATTTTTAGCTAAGCTTTACTCAATTTCTTTGAGGCAACGAGTTTCCTCAATTTTTTTGAGTTCTGGGAACTAATTAGATTTTACAGTGTAGCTCAGCATATTTCACAGATCAAAATAATTCTAATGTAAAGGTTGGCCGGTTAAAGAAATCCTTTTTTAGCACACAATATTTGTCAAATTGAGATCAAAATTCCATAAACAACATACAACCGTACTAATTATTTAAAATAATATGAATCCATTTCAAAGGACAAACAAGCTTCATTAACAAGGAGTAAAATTAAAGTCCTTCTTTAAGCTAAAAGTGGACTGTAATTTATGAATCCCAAAAACTTAAATATAGTTAAATCCCTGTTGTCTGTTGTCTCTTCCTATTTATAGAGGGAGGTGGTCTAATCCAGCGATCCCCAACCTTTTTTGCGCCACAGACCGGTTTATGTCCAACAATATTTTCAGAGACAGGCCTGTAAGGTGTTGCGGATAAATACAACAAAATAAAACCAGTACCAAAAAAAAAAGAGGATTTATTCATAACACACGGGAAAAGACCCAGAGAAACTGAGTTAACGATAAAAACAATTAAAAAATAACGATACAAACAGATTAAAACCCTGAAAACCATAAATTTCACACCCAAGCCTCGACTCTCACGACCCGGTACCAAACGACTCACGGACCAGTACCAAACCCGGGGTTTGGGGGCCACTGGTCTAATCCACAATGTTGTACTATGGAAGTCTTATTATTGTAGAGGTCCAGGCAAGTGGCAAGCCATACTATAAGGCCTAATGTGTGTGAGTTTGTGTGTTTTGGCTCATGTTTTTGTCTGACTGGTGAACATACTTCAGCAACAACCTCTCTCTTTTATTCACCTCACCAGGTGACTGGTCGAAAGTTATTTGTAATGAATCAGGTAGACACTGCGTGACTTTAGAGAAGCTGCATTACTGGACCAACATGCACTTAGACAACACAGCGAGAGGGTGAGAGCAGAGCCCGTCCCCTGGATTCTATGAGCTCAGTCTGTTTCTGCTCAATATATTATGAAATATGTTCAGGTTGATTTGTGACAGCAGGTGAAAATCACTCCCAGAACACCAGGAAATGTCCCGATCCTCCTGTTAGGTGCACTCCACCACTGCTCTGATTCCTGAAGACCCTTCAAACTTTAAACTACCAACTTCCTGGTCCCAGACAGGACAGCACTGTTTCAGCTGCTCAAGAGGACACCAATAGCAATAGCTGTGAAGAGTTTTTAAAATGGCTGATTGTTGCAAAGTAGTATTGTTTAAGGGAAGAGCACGACCTTCACCTGAGGTAACAGAAAACTGCAGAGAGCGATTTGATGACCTCTGGAAAATATGTTTCCAGGTTTAGTGAACATGCAGGAAACGTTGGTTAATGACTGATTAGTCTACAGATTATAATAATCCTTTGGTAATATATTGTGCAGTGAAGGATCTCTATGCTGATGGTAATATTGCCTCATCTGGACAGATGTCAGACAGTTTAGTCGTCCTAAGACACATTTCTAACGACATAATGCAGCTCACAAGTTTTATGGCTTCCCTTTCTGACTCCTTCCTGCCTGCACTCCACAATCCCTCCTGGATTTAGTGCTCTAAAAAAATGTATTAAAAGCACCACAAGACAAATTTATGAGGTACTTAGTGCCAGTAATCAGGCGGTGTGGGACACATTAAACAGGACGAGGTCACCTGGGAAGAAATTGCAGTTGATATATGGTCTGAAGGGATTTGAAGAACATGCCATCCATCTGTTGTTATTCAGACTTCACACATTCATTGAGAATCAGCAGAGCTTTTGTACGCAATAATTTTAGTATATTTAATGATACAATAAAGTTTTACTTGAGCAGTTGAAGACACTGCACTGCACAAGTGTCACAGCAACTGAGAATTCCCCTCTAAAGCTTAGTAAACACTAACATAAGTGAACCAAACTGAGGGAGGTACAAGTCAGACACTTCTCTGGCATGTTAGCGATCACACAGAATAAGAAATAAACAGATTTATACGCTTCACTGATCTCACAGACATTCAGCACTTGCAGTCCCACTTACTTTGACTGACTTTATTCTTCTCAGATCCAGCTTTTCTCCATCAGTCGTCATCATCACGCTTGTCGTATATTTAAATTCTGTGTGAGAAACACATTAAAACCAATTTTCAACACAGAGAAAAAGAAGAAGAAGAAGAAGTTGCTTTCAGCTGCTCCCTTATTCACAACGAGTCACCACAGCAGATATTTGATTTGGCAGATTTTCACACCCTTCCTGAGACAAAACACAGGGGACTTTTGTCTCCTATTGGGATCCAACCAGGGACCTTTCGCTATTTAGGCAAATGTAGAAACTAAAATACTCATGTACGGGAGCCCGGAGTTGCCAAACAACTAGTTGTTGTTTTCTGAAATATTCAAAGGAGCTTGCAAAGAAAAGCGTCTGGACTTCTTTAAGTTACTTGTAGACGTTTCACCTCTCATCCGAGAAGCTTCTTCAGTTCTAGGGTCAAATGGTGGAGAGTCCCAGATATAAACCTGGTGGGAGTGTCCCCCCACAGAGGGACAAAAGGACCCCCTGATGATCCTCTAATCGCCTGAGCCAAGGTGTGAAACTGGGTGTGGGTCCCAATCAGCCAGAGTTTCAGGTGAGTTCATTGTGAAACCTGGCCCCACCTTATCATGCGAATTCCTGAGGTCAGATGGCCCAGGAAAGAGGAGTGAAAGAAGCCATCTATGTCCACTGAGAGCGACCATCTTCGAACAGAGGCGGTAGTTTACGACACCAACTGTCTGCCATCTATAATCCAGTTTTGAATTCCCTCCCCAGACGCCTTAACGCCCACTCACATCCTGGGCCATCCGACCTCAGGAATTCGCATGATAAGGTGGGGCCAGGTTTCACAATGAACTCACCCGAAACTCTGGCTGATTGGGACCCACACCCAGTTTCACACCTTGGCTCAGGCGATTAGAGGATCATCAGGCGGTCCTTTTGTCCCTCTGTGGGGACACTAGCTTTAAATCTGGGACTCCCCACCATTTGACCTTAGAACTGAAGAAGCTTCTCGGATGAGAGGTGAAACATCTTCAAGTAACTTAAAGAAGTCCAGACGCTTTTCTTTGCAAGCTCCTTTGACTACGATGACTTGGATGACTGAGAACCTTCACAGACATATTTTCTGAAATATGTTTTTCCTTTTTAAAAATAAAAAATCAGCTAAATTATTTCAGGGCTGCCAGAAAATACCAGATTTTCACAATAAAAATCTTTTTTTTCAATCAATCGATCAATTAAAAGAAGGGTGGCATGTGGGGCCAATGGGAAAAGTATCCAAGTATCCAAGTCTTAGTAGCTGCAGTGTTGACAATTTTGTTCATGTGTTTTTTGTTCATGTGCATCACTGCTCAAGAGCCTGGAAATAATTTGAGTTTAATTCAACTGTTTTCGTGGCAATAAAAGTAAGTTAAAGTCAAACAAAACCAACGTTTTTGCATTAAAATTAGTGCTGTCAGCGTTAATCTCGTGAAAATGACGTTAACGCCATAACCGCATTAATGCAGCAAAACTCCGTTAGCGAGTTAGCACGGATCGCCCCATGGTGGGGCTGCATGGCGTCAACTCGTTAGCGCGGTAGGTTGTTAATGCGTTAGCGCCGTGCAGCCCCACGCATGGGGCGATCTGCACCAACTCCATAACGGAGATTTGCCGTATTAATGCGGTTATGGCGTTAACGTCATTTTAACGAGATTAACGCTGACAGCGCCAAGTTAAATTATATAGAATAAAAGAGAATACATTATTGGATCATTCATTAATGTGTATATGACTTTAACGATGCACATAGAGATGATTTTAATTGCTTATTTACCGCCTCATAGCTTATCTATCATAAACATATTACTTTATGTTTTAAAACTACAAAACTACAGTTTTAAAGCAAAGTTTAAATTTCTACATCCTAATCTTATCCCTCCACTTGTTCTATCAGTGCTCTCATCCAACGAATGATGTAAGATTAATATTTCTCTAAAGCCATGAAGAAAACAGCCTGAGGAAATCAGGTCAGCAGAGTCAGAGACTTCCTCAGAATCTCTTCTTAAGACAGACAAAACCTTCTTTGATTTTATTGGTCTGCTCTGTTTGAATATGTGATACGAGTGAATTCTTTTTATACAGATGCCTGTGTAACATAACACAGTTTTGTAAAACGCAACCTCAATCTCTGTGTAACACACAAGGTGTCCTTTGGTGCCTTGAGGCTCCAGCTGTGGCAACATCAGTCACCAAGGGATAAACGTCCTGGTTTAGAGACCTACAAAGCCTGTGCTAAGCAGCTGGAGGGTTTTTTTTGTTTTGTTTTTCTTATTTATTTTTTTTTGAGGGGGGGCATACGCTCCAGATTTAAAAGCAAGGAGACAGCGTTTCACTTCCCAGTGGGATCACTTTGTTCCCCCTTTGTCACCCCCCTGGTTCTGTTTAGATACTAAAAACTACCCACTGAGCTTTAGGAAAAGATTGTGGGGTTTTTTTTAATCCACCACTTCATAATGGTGAATAGTGAGTTTTTAGACTCGTCTCACTTATGCTAGAACAAGGTGAGTCGAGGACAGCGAATCACTATTAATGGAAAGAGAACGGACCGGTTGCTGTTGATTTTGTGGTCTGCTTGTTTTCTTAAGAGTGCTAGCAGACAGTGTTGGGGAGTAACGGAATACATGTACCGCCGTTACGTATTTAAAATACAAAATATGAGTAACTGTATTCCGTTACAGTTGCCGTTTAAAAAGGTGGTATTTAGAATACAGTTACTTTGTTGAAATAAATGGATTACACGGCGGTACTTTCCTGTTTCATATTGTGGCGGGTCAGGACTGTTTGGGTTTTGTTTGACAGCTACGTTCTGTTGTTCCAGGTGGCAGCGTTACGGTTGCCATGGTTACAGGGTGACGCTCTCTCTCTGCGTGTTTCCTGGGTGAGAGAGCGCCTTTTTTGTTGTTGCTGTGCTAAGCTAATAGGCAGAATGCTACAGGTATAGCTCTAAAGAATGTAGCATCATAGGCAGTGTAGTCCGTGCTGCAGGGAGAATGGACTGCCATACACGTTATGTGTCTGTGAGCGAGCGAGGGAGAAAAAGGAAAAGTACGAGCTGTCATCGAGCAAAAACGGGAGCTGGAAGCATGTAAATATAATAATAACCACTGCAGCCAAGAAGAGTGCCTGACGAGCCCAGTTGTAAGTAAGCTATTAAGACTCGGCTGTACACTGTGTTCGTGTTTTCCTCCAAAAACAATAAGTTCCGTTGGAGCAGCCTTTCAACGCCTCTCTCTGTCTCTCGCAAGCAAACTTGACCCAGACAACAAAGTAAAGATAGTTTTCAGCTACGAGCCCGACACAGAACCCACCGTATTAGCCAGAGGTCCCTTTCCTACGGTTCGGAGCCGCGGACCTTCAGTAACAGTAATAAATCACAGCAATAGTACATTCATGAAGTTGTAAACAGCATGATAATATATTAAGTAATCCAAAGTATTCAGAATACGTTACTCTCATTGAGTAACGTAACGGAATACGTTACAGAATACATTTTGGGGCATGTATTCTGTAATCTGTAGTGGAATACATTTTAAAAGTAACCTTCCCAACACTGGTAGTATAAATGATAATGACTGGGTTGTGTCCCAGCTACATGCCTATGGCAACAATATTATTAATACTGATTAATTTTATTTTTTTTTTTAAATTAGAAACACCTAAAATACACTCTTACAGCTGCTCCACGGGCAGTGCTTCCACCCTGTTTAATTTAAGCTCTGTATAAGTGAATATTCTTATTAATTTTATAGCTTTTCTTATATTTTCTAAATTTATAAGACTGATGTCGCACAAATGAAAACTTCTGATTTGTGCAAAATAATTAAAAAAAACAAACATTCGGTTTATACAAAAACTATAAATCTTAAGCACTAAATAGGATTATAACAACTTCTTAGCAGACGTATTTCCCCTGTGTGTGTGTGTTTGTTTAGTTGTCAGGACGCTGTAACGAACCTGTGACTTCCCCACAGCACTGAATGGCTCCCATGGAGATGGCCTTCCTCTTAAAGGCGTTCAGCAGAGACCATGGGTCAAACCAGCCCTCATTCTCCAGCCCTGCATGACAGAAGATCAGACAGACAGTCACAATGGTGCGCACGATTACTGAATATTACAAGGAAATCATGAACAATTGGATATAAGTACTAAAACTGGCACATTTTCTCTTTTAAACGATTCATTTGATAAAGACCATTAGCCACTTGAAATATAACATTTCTGGTTTTCTGATTATCAATAAGTGATGCCAGACTTCAGGGAATAATACTTATCGTCAGTACTTTAATGTGCCATAACTAATAGTAATAATTGAGAGAACTGCTGGAGCTCCTGAGATGTGAATAGTTTCCGTTTCTTACTGACTGTGACAAAAGGAGACAAATCAGGATCTAAAACTGGGCTTTCGGAGAATAATTAGGCGACTCCACACCACTATCATCTAATATTAGCAGATGGAAAGAAGTTGATAAGTTAAATTACTGTTGGCTGCAGCTTTGCATTACTCAGATTAGTTTTTCTAAGGTCTTAAAACGAGAGTGTGTCATAGGCTCATATATCACAGTTAATCTTCTGCTTAAGTGTTGCAGATTTCTTAAAAATCGTGACCCAAATGATGGTGTTGGGGATTTTTGGCTGGATGGGAATCCAGTGATGTAATTGGGTGTGCAAACACAGATTAACGAATGTTTTTGCGCCTATTTTTCACTTATATATTTGGTGTGTATTTGTTACACTGGTTGCCCCAGGACAGAGCTGCAGACTGTTTTCAACATTAGTGGAAATTCTCTCCGAGAAGAGGAAGTCAAAACTTTAGGCGTTAATAAGAACTCTAATGGGATTTACAGGTGCCACGAGCTAAAGCACTTTAGCTTTAGTCTGCAGAACACGAAACAGCAGCAGAGAAAGTCACACTGTAGATATCCAGCTCAGTTAAATACAAACAGATAAGAACAAAATTCAGAGCCAAATATACAGTTGTGGCCAGATGTTTACACATGTTCTTCATAGGGATGAATGTCATGGTAATTTGGGGCTTTTAATGATTTCTTTGAACAGTTATTTTTCCAGTGTGTGATGAATGTACAGCACACTCCTTTAAGAAATTTAAAAAACAAGAATTGGGTGCACAAATTTTTATTTATTTTGGATTTCACCAGGTCAAAACCTCTGCATTCATGCTCAAATATATACATGCACCTCCACTAATATCTGTTTAAATATCCATTAGCAAGTTGTACTTTAACCATCACAAGCTTCTGGCTGGAGTGTTTCTGGTGTGTTTCCTCGTAAAGATGTGCCTTTTAAGCACAGTCCACAAATGTTCAATAAGGTTGAGGTTGATCTTTGGAAAGGCATTTCCAGATGCTTAACGTTCACCTGCTTTATCCATCCCAAAACCAGATGTGAAGTATGTTTGGAATCATTTTCCTGTTTGAACATCCAACAGTGTCCAAGTTTCAACCATCAAACTGTTGATTTGAGTTCAAGTTGAAGAATTTGGAGGTAGTTCTTCATTATTCCAACCGGTTGGTGTAATAAAACAGCACCACTGGCAGCAAAACAGCCCCAAGTGATGCTGCCACCACCGTGCTTCACAGTTGGTACATTGTTCTTTGGTTTGAATACGTCGCCTTTACTCCTTCATAGATGTGGCCAGATAGCCTAACCTTTGTTTTATCTGACCATAAAACTTTTATCTAGAAGGTTAATTTCAAATTTCAGTTGAGCTTGAAGGTGTCCGGTTTCGAGCAGGAGCTTCTTTCTTGGTCAGCACCCTTTCAGTCCACGGTGGCGTAAAACTTCCTCTACTATGGACAGTGGCGTTTGTGTTCCAACAGTTTCTGGTTCGTGGCACGTTCGAGACTGTTTGGTTTTTCCAGATCTTGACACATCTGAATAACTTAGACTTACTTATGAAATGATCTTAGACTTGTTGTTTAAAAATAGGCTTTCCAATTGTTCTGAGTAACGTCAGTGCTACCAAACTAATTATTTTTATGCCAGAAAAAATAAAATAACAGCTGCAGTCAATCATGATCAGTGATGAGAAGCTAACAGGTCTCAACCTTGTCTGGTGTGGCTGCTGATAATCATTACAGACCTTCAGTTCACATTTTATTTGCACTCACCGTATGAAGCAAGAACCACACCCTCTGTGTTTACCCACGGAAACTTCTCCTTCAGTTGTGTCGGAGACAGAAGAGACACTTTGGCTCCAGCGTACCTGAAATGTGAGTTCAATTTTAGCTTTCTGATATCCCAAAAACTCACAAACTTAGCAACTAATATGTAACTAATCACAGAATAAGATGAAAAATGTCCTTAGTGTTTTTATTGATTCATTCTAGCACCTTACAGAAATCCTCTAGGACTGATAATGGAAAAATGTATAATTTATAAACCCTATGGCTGTTTTATGAGTTCAGTTTCTTTCCAAAATGTAAATATATCAGGACATTTTTAAAATTAACTGCAACTTTGAAAATTAATAATGGCAAATGACCGTTCCCGGCCCTTCACGTTACACACTGTGGGTTTTTTCTGTGGTGTGAGCACTGGTTTCTTGAGCCTGATACCTTTGGGTGCTGTAGTTCTCCTCCATGATGTGAGCCACCGCCTCACTGGCCAGGAAGAGGTATCCAGATTGGTTAAACTGCAGGTCTATGGGGTCTTCGTTCAACACGCCGAGATGCTCCTGACGGGATTCAGAGGTGTGACAGTTTGCACTCTTTAAATAAAACATTTAACTGCATTTTGTATTTAATATCAAAATTTGTTTGATGATCTGAGACGTACAAGTCCTAAAATCAGGAAGGGGGGGGGGGGGGGGGGATTTTTTCATAGCACTGTATGACAGAAAAAAGTATAATAGGTCATCTTTGATCTCATCTGACATGGCTATAAAGTGTTGTATAGGAATTTCTTTTACTTATGTATTAATCACATTATTTTATTGTATAATGCCTTGGTGCCACTGGATTTCACATTTTCACACTCATACAGTAAGACAAATGGTGGGGGTCTAGTAAGGAAGTTGGGGGAAGCAGACAACTCCACAGGAAGGATCTTTTGTCTCTTCGAGGACTCAGCAAGGGAGTGTAAACCTTAAGGTGTGAAACAGCTGTATACTGCCTTTTGTTCCTGAAGAAGGTATTTAACTGAGAGCCATGCTAGGCTGGGAGACTCTGCTGACCGTCTTCCCCGCGGTCATGTAGGCTCTCCACCAAGCTTGGTTGTCTGTTCTTTGTGTGTTTTGATTAAAGAATGTTAGCTACCGCTCACCGCTCGTCTGCAGGCTTTATTTAAATGGAAAACTTCCACAACAAGTGTTCACATATTAACAAAGCACATGTTCTGTCACATTTAATGACAAGCCTCATTGTTCATTTCCAGTGACCTACATTGATGTTCCTCAGGAAGTCGGCAGAGGCCAGGGAGAGGTGGATGTTCTCCGGCAGGGAGAACTGCTGTCGGATCCCCCCACCAGATAGCACTGTGGAGGCCTGGGAGTACTGCGAACAGTCAGGGGGAGCAGTTTATGAATATGAGGAGGAAAAGGCCGAGGATTAGTTTGAACAGCATGAGGACATGACTCATGAGCACAGTATGATCCTTTCTCCTGACACTGAATAGATTTAAATCATGCAAATTTTTTGAAAGGAATAAAGTGACACTGCTAGTCTACACTCATTATCTCTCAGTCCCTCACCGTTGGGTCCTTCTCCACAACCAGGACCCGCACCCCTCCGCGCACCATCTCCTTCTGTTTCAGCCAGTAGGCGATGGACCAGCCCACCACCCCGCCTCCGACGATCACGATATCCGCCCTCTCTGGAGGAAGGTTGGGGTTGATCTCCAGAGGAGTCCAGCTGCTCCCTGGAAGCGCGTCCATCGCCTTCTTCCGCATAGCTTCCATATGGGTCTCCAGATCTGAGCCACAAAACCTCAAACTTTACACTCTCTCAAGAACTTGCAAATGTTTACCTTCATCTACAAAATTAAAATGCTTCCTGGTACTTTAGCTATCACTCTCAAATACGGCATATAAAACAGTTTATACATTACAAACACTTTAACGCAAATTAACATGCATGGTTGTTCCTTTTGAATTTTCGGCCAAATCGTTTAGTAGTTTAGTGCAAAGAACTATAAAAGTTGTTATTTGAAACACTGTATGCAACCGAATTGCAGACAGCCTTCTAGTAGCGTATTAAAACTGTTTAGCAGGATCCTAAAAGTTTCACATATTTATAGAAACACAAACCATTTGATAATTTTAGTATTTTTAAATGTAAACTGGCTTGCTGAGTTGCACAACAGTCGTTTCCTGGTTACTCCCACCTTTGAAGAAGTCATTTCGTAGAGATGTGCCGGTGCTAAAGCTTTGACACAGAGACAGATGTCCGTTCAGCCACGTGGATCGACGTGTCACCTGTGTGGAGGTGATTAATCCACGAGCCGGCCCCACCTTCACCTGCAGCCGCCGCCACATGGCAGACATGGCTGGGCTTCAGTAAGCTAATCGGCTAGCTAAAGTAAAACACGATGCAAACCAAAACAAGAGCAGCGTGAGCAAACTTTCATTCTTCCTCCATCATAACAGCACTAACGGTCTAACCCAATTGGTCTAACCTTGCAGCGCTGCCAACAAAGACAAAAACACGCAGCACGACCGGTTTCACTTAAGCGTCCTTCAAAATAAAAGAACCAATCTGGACCATTTAGCGGATTAGTGTGTGAAGCAGTGATGCATTCACCTTTTCTGGCACTTCAGAAGCCAGAAATCCGCACCTAAGCAACCATTAACAATAAAAAACGCTCGAAGTTGAATTGTACTTAAAGTAATGGCAGTGCAATAGCTTTAAAAACTTTTATTTTGCCCCCTTAAAAAAATCACACGGATTAATTTCATATCTTCCAAACTGTTCCACAATTGGAGAATCTGATTTGTACTTTTTATTTGTGTATGTGTGTAGATATATATGTCCAGATTTCACCCCACATACAAAAGAAACAAGATGTATTTTGCAAAGGATGCAAAAAATAACAGTAGCAGACCCTTTTTTTTCTTGTTGGCTTCATTGTTTAGCTCCACAACACAGGCACAAAGTATGATATATTTTGGAGGTCCAAAGGAATATAATTTAACTGAATAAATTCAAGATGAATATGAACCGATGCCTATTTAAAGAGGGCGTTTCCACAGCAAACTGATGCTGATATCCACACACTGGAGCAGAAAAAGTCACTGAATCCAGGAAATGTGCATGATGCTGACATTTTCCTGTGTCCAGTGTTTAAATGAACCCATGCACACATGAATATACAAACTTTATATAGCTTTTATATAACATTTATGGTTGTCAGCTAATTATTCCCTGCTGATAGTTAATAAGTACTTATGAAATATTTTTTATGTAATTTTTTGATTCAGTCAGTGATCCAAAACACAGAAATGTACAATGGCATAATCGTGTATTGATTAATCGTTAATTAACTGACCGCTTAAATGCAATTCTCAGAAATACATGCTGGGGTCATCACTGTTAAGATACATTTAATCAGTAAACTTTCAAATCTTATGTTTTCAGCTTTTTTGTGTAGAAAAATGTAAAATCAGAAAGCAAATATTTACTAAATAACTGAATAGATTTATAAAATGTATTTAGGTATACACCTGTTTCAATGAAAGAAACATAAAACACATCTCATTTTGTCTTTAAATAAATTGTAATGTGAAGCATTCCATGCCTGTACAGTATTTAATTTTTTTAAATACATTTTAATTATGTTAAAGTCTACATTGATGGTAATAATCCAGCCTGATGCGCAGTATGTTGGTAAAAGAAAAAAGATGTCTCACACTCAGGAGCTGGAGGGCTTTTGAAACATTTATTTCTTACACATTTTATTTCTATACCAAGTTTTGCTGTGTTTTTGTGGATTTTTTAAAAACATTATTACTTTTAAAAATTACTCCACATTTGTTTTTATATATTTATATATTCGTTCTTATTATAAAATTCATAGATTACTGAAGCTGCTCCTACAAAGCGTTGTGCAAAAAAAACCATGATTTTATTTTGAAAACTTCACAGGAAATCGCACTTATGATCCTGCAGGCGCGATCTTCGTCATCAAAGAGGCAGTGGCTTGCCACGTGAGTGAAGAGGACCAATCAGAAAGGAGGGAGTGGATCCATTTCTTCTCCTTGGAGCGCATTCTTATATTTTTTTTATTGGCTGCAAGACAAATTTTGGGATATGCGAATGTCTTTGCAGCATATTAAAGCTTATCAAAAGTTTTACTTGAAAAAATTAGACTAACAATGGAAACATTATCTTTCTCATGAATTCTTTTAGAATATTTTGTAATTAGACACCCCCCTTAAGCCAACACTGTTTTCCTTCTCTGCTTTAATCTGCTTTTTGACTGCTTGTTAAATTAAACCGTATTCTTAGTATCAGAGATACGAAACCTAATTTACAGGCCGTTATGGAAAATGTCTGGCTTTTTAACCCTTAGTTCAGCTCCTTACCGGAAAAGTTCAGTTAAAGTGAAATTTAATTCCTTGCTACTACAAAGAAATGTCAGTGTTTACAAAGACAGTTATCTAGAGCCTTCAAACCAGCTGTTGCTACTAGAGATGGACCGATCTGATATCGATCTGATACTGACCTAAATTACTGGATCGGATATCTGAGAGGAATAAAAAATGTAATCGATCTGAAGTATCACAAAATCACCTCACAAAACACGCTACTTGGCATAACCCAGCTCGGTGCATCAGAGCAGTATTTGTCACGTGATCGAGCCGTTGTCTGCCAGACCTGTCTGCTGGCTGTTGGAGCATTTGGAGCCTCGCCACATGCTTCCTAACATTTCATCTGGCATTTCATCTCAGTGAAAACTATCCCACAGAAGTAAAGCAAGTGTGTAAGTTCATCCCTGAATGTTTGCATATGTAACCGGTGTGATCCTGCGTTGTGTGTCTGATAACTGATCAAAAAAAGGTAAAAGAAAGAAAGGCCTCCAAGTAAATAATTTGCCCACTCCAGCTCCTCTCCCACAGGGGAATTGTAGAAAAGGGGCTGGTGACATTTATTTTTACATTGAACATAAAGTATGGATTTACACATAACATATTTGACATAAGATAAAACAAAAACAACAACATGAAATCCGACATACCTGATCAAAAAAAGGTAAAAGAAAGAAAGGCCTCCAAGTAAATAATTTGCCCACTCCAGCTCCTACAACCAAATACAAACAGTGGGGAAGAGGGTTAGCTCAACCCACCACAACTTCCAAGCTAGCATTTATGGCGCCTAAAACACATTTATAATACACACATACTACACACTTATAACATCTAACAAAAACAGGCTTAATAATGACAATAATTGAACTAAAATCACAATCAGGAACATCCAGGTGGCTAAATATGCATTATATGAGCGTTTTACAGTGTTGGGAAAGAAATGACACCCACCTCTCCCACAGGGGAATTGTAGAAAAGGGGAGAGGCAAAAGGGGTACACTGTATTTATAGGGTTGCACCAAAGAAGAAGAAGAAAAGAATGAGGAGGGGCTCTAACTGATAATGAACATAACTACAGGCTTGGAGGTCCTAAAAGTCAGGTATAAAAGGAACAGTTTGGGGGTTTAGGACACATTTTGTGTAATTATAACAATGTGATTTATGACCCTGTTACACATAGTATTTCCACGTTAAGCTTAACAACTGAGATATTGAGCCACAGCTGGACTGGCCATCAGAGTTCCATATTGAGGTGAAAAGGAAGCTGATCGGCTTTTCTGCAGCAAGTCCCGTCTTTTTTGTTTGTTTATCGCCCACTTTGCGCTAGAAAGAGGAGACCAGTGGATAAACAACAGCAGCACATTTAAGCGTGATAAGCTGTTGTTAGAATGTATTTAATATTACTTTCTAGTAACAGCTGAGGTTTGCTGGAGCCACTGCTGTAAAAACTGCTGGTGATGATATCCGTTTGGATATGTGGTGAGAGGGAAACATGAAGATGGAAGATCCTTACTAAATCATCAGAGCTGAGCAGGTGATGGAGAAACAGGTTTACCTTTTAGGTGACATGAATGAGTTAAAGGGAAGTTATGAACTGTTTCTGAGAGACAAATAACACCAGGATCCTTTTCTAAGTAGCTGACAGCTGGTAACTGTGCAGGGGCGGGTCTAGCAAAGCTTTGTCGGGGGCCAGGTAGGCCATTAACAGGGAGAGGGGAGCACAAAGAAATAATTTTCTTTGTTATGTCAGTCAAAAACTTTAAATAAATAATTATCTGAATATTACAACAAAAGTGGTCATCTGATTAAATGTATAGAAATCCATTATTGTATGTAGTAACTAATAAGTCTAATATACACCCTAGTAAACTATAGTACTTTTTCCTTTGGGAAGGTACCATCTGTGCAGTCTGCAATTCTGTTGAAGAAAGATGTTGAATCTATTTAAATATTGTAGAAAAATAATTGATTTCTGTGAATTTGTTTTACACTTGCATTAAATTAAAGTTGATTACATCGATTAAGGGCGGGGGTGGTTCCCTAATATTTTTGCTGGGAGTTGGCAACCCTATTAGTTAGGTTGCTTAATATTTCCACTAAGTACTCTTTAAAATACCAGAATATGTAGGATGGCTTAGGTTTAAATTTATAAGATTGATCAGTGTTGCTGAACTATAAAATGTTTTGGGTGGAGTGTATTTTTTGCATAACAGAATAGC
The DNA here is from genome assembly GCF_056152115.1 of Neolamprologus brichardi. Taxonomy (NCBI): domain Eukaryota; kingdom Metazoa; phylum Chordata; class Actinopteri; order Cichliformes; family Cichlidae; genus Neolamprologus; species Neolamprologus brichardi. The sequence continues at coordinate 28,270,963 of NC_142113.1, read as the reverse complement.
TTCAGTCTCTTGTTTTCCAAAACTTGAGTATGAACTTATACAAAATGCAGCAAGATATTTATAAAAAAAAAAAGAAGGTTTTATTGATTACAAAATAAGCTATATCGGATTCATATCGGTATCGGCAGATATCCATATTTATCATATCGGAATCGGTATCGGACATTAAAAAGTGGTATTGTGCCATCTCTAGTTGCTACACAAATATATAATTATATGCTTGTAATCTTATTATTAAGTATAATAATAGTTAAAGTACAAACTGTAGTATTATTTTTAAGAATTATTTATTGCAGATTTTTTTTTTATAGCACACGCAGGAATAGCTAGATAGATAAATGGATAGATACCCCCAAAATCTATCTATCTATCTATCTATCTATCTATCTATCTATCTATCTATCTATCTACAGTGTTGGGAAGGTTACTTTTAAAATGTATTCCATTACAGAATACAGAATACATGCCCCAAAATGTATTCTGTAACGTATTCCGTTACTCAATGAGAGTAACGTATTCTGAATACTTTGGATTACTTAATATATTATCATGCTGTTTACAACTACATGAATGTACTATTGCTGTGATTTATTACTGTTACTGAAGGTATGCGGCTCCGAACCGTAGTCCTCTGGCTAATATGGTGGGTTCCGTGTCAGGCTCGTAGCCGAAAAATAGCTTTATTTTGTTGTCTGGGTCAACTTTGCTAGCGAGAGACAGAGAGAAGCATTGAAAGGCTGCTCCAACGGAACTTATTGTTTTTGGAGGAAAACAGGAACACAGCGTACAGTCTAGTCTTAATAGCTTACTTACAACTGGGCTTGTCAGACTCTCTTCTTGGCTGCAGTGGTTATTATTATATTTACATGCTTCCAGCTCCCGTTTTTGCTCGATGACAGCTCGTCCTTTTCCTTTTTCTCCCTCCCTCGCTCACAGACACATAAAGGGTATGGCAGTCCATTCTCCCTGCAGCACGGACTACACTGCCTATGATGCTACATTCTTTAGAGCTATACCTGTAGCATTCTGCCTATTAGCTTAGCACAACAACAACAGGCGCTCTCTCACCCAGGAAACACGCAGAGAGAGAGAGCGTCACCCTGTAACCATGGCAACCATAACGCTGCCACCTGGAACAACAGCACGTAGCTGTCAAACAAAACCCAAACAGTCCTGACCCGCCACAATATGAAACAGGGAAGTACCGCCGTGTAATCCATTTATTTCAACAAAGTAACTATATTCTAAATACCACCTTTTTAAATGGCAACTGTAACGGAATACAGTTACTCATATTTTGTATTTTAAATACGTAACGGCGGTACATGTATTCTGTTACTCCCCAACACTATCTATCTATCTATCTATCTATCTATCTATCTATCTATCTATCTACAAAAATCTCATGATCCCATGTATAACGCGTCTTATGTGTTAGGCATGTGTTAATTCGTTACAAAATAACTTACATAAAACCTTAAAATATCTGTTCAAAACCACACTTTGACCGAGCGTGCTTTTATTTTCAAGATTCTGCACGGAAGTAGCCTCTATGTTTCCCAGAACCGGGCTCTTATTTCGAAGGTTTGTCGGGAAGTGTGCCTTAATTGCGCAGGGTTTGATTCGCTGCAGTGTTTTCTGCGCCCTGGGGCCACAGTGTTTTCAACGGGACTCAACTTACTACTTGCTGGACTCGCCATGGCCGCTTGAGCCTGCTGAAATATTCTTCTTCCGTTATCATTTGGTCGTAGCGTTTGGACAGACTTTTTTTCAGACATACTTTCGCCTTCTTTTGCGTAGTTTTTATGTCAAGGAACAAGGATGCAGCCTCCGCCGAGAAAGGTGAGTTTTTGCCGTTGTAGCCCCCTGAGCTAACGTTACTTCGACGGACTGGTGCATATTTAATGGTTGGAAATTTATGCTTTGTTGCTCTTCGCCCGGTTTAAATGAAGAAACTCCCCTTTTATTCTCCAAATATGTCCTTGTTTGTTTGCTTATATGTCGATTTTGCTTTCATTACCTCTATAAATACCACCACAAGAGGAAAACTTATTTTAAAAGACTCCCATGTGCCACTTTTTTAAGGGAGAATAGCCCCGTTAACGTGCCCCGTTCCCTCTCGAACGGAGAAAGGGTCCTACTAAAGTGACAGCTAAAATTAATAAATGCATCCGCAAAAGTGCGCACATCTTAGAAAAAGTTTATTTTGTTTAAATAAATAATATAAACGGAGATTTTCTTTTACATCGGCGCAAAACTGATCCAGCTAAGCAACGCTTAAGTTCAAGTAAATGCCACTTTGGCTCCCTCCTGTCCCGCTGCCACCCGCTAGTTAAGAGGAGCAGAGTTGGGGGGTGAAAAGCTGGAAGAAGGTCCTCATTTTATCCAACGCAGATACAAGTTGTATTTTTATGTGTGCCGATTTTAAGAGGAGGACTAACCTTATTGTAAAACTTACAAGTCAAGTTAAGAACTATGATGCAAATATTCCTATAGCTCCGGGAGAGTCAGTTGACAGATACTAGTACGGAGTTTTGTGGAATTTTTTTTCTCTCTAACAAAAAGTCTGTGTGCGGAAGAAAAGCACTCGTTGGCTTAAAAGGGTGTATTTAAAGCTTAAAACAGCTCAGTAGGTGTTAAAGTATAGATTAGTTCTAAGTGTTTTATTACAGAAATAAGCATGAAAGCAAACAAATCTCAGCAAAGTCTGCCTCTATGCGAAAAAATGTTCATGTGGGATCATATTTCAATAACAAGACTCAACAGCAGGGCAGTTTTTTTAACCACAGGACATTTTGTAAATATAAAGCTGTTAGGTTTTGGTTAATTTTTGTTTTGTATTTGGAGCTTTATGGAGCGTTTAAAGATTTTTTTAATGTGTTTGGACATTTTGCATGACCCCCATGAAGGGTGATGTAATTGTAAAAATCTGTGTTTTTCCTGTTGATGCCCTAGGGAAAAACTTTTTAACTGTTACACAAGCAGTCCGTTTAACATACTGATAGCTTGAAAATATAATTTACAATGGCAGCAGTGTTGATTATTGTGGATTTTTTCTATGTTTTTGCAAATTGTTTATTAAGGTAAAGCATCTTTGATGACTTTTTATCTAGTTTATGTTATTTTAGCTGAGGTTCTTGGCCTCTGCACTCGCTCGTGAAGGAATAAAGGCACTGCCTGCACTCCCTTTTATTGTACTTAATAGTTTCACGCCCAAGGATGAACCTAAAGATACTGAATCATATCTGTAAGGAGATATTAATTAATAATAATGATTTATTCTCACACAGCCACAAAATGTATAATAAAACAAATTTAATTCTGCTTGTAATTGTGTTATTAGCAGATTATTTTGACATTTTTGGACAAACAAGACACTAATGAGGCTTTGCTTTCTATCTTGTGTTCCTTGGACTCTTAGTTAGCTAAAAGTTTATCTCAAGAATTATCTTAGACTAAAGACACAACATTGATTTCTTTATTGATCAGTACGCTACCTTTGTGTGGTACTTTGGTCCATAAAGCATTAAAAAAATCAAAAAAATCCATCCGAAGTGCCTCAAAGCATACATTGTATCATTAGATTGCTTATTTTATTCTCTCTTTGCTCGCAGACTAAACAAAAATAGATCATCAGAATAGCTGATTGCTTTTCGGCCTGATGACTGGAATAGTTAACTAATTTCTCCACCTTTTACTAGCTCTCAGTAAGTCATTTCTTTATAATTAAATTGCAAGATGTGTTAAGCATCGTGTTATTAAACTTACTTATGATATTTTCAGTTATTTGTTTTTGTTATAAAATGAAAACAGGGTGATGGATCGTGTGAATTATGTGGGATGGGAATGAAACACACTATATTTTGAGTTAAGAACATATATATTTTTACTAAGATGTCAGCTAAATATCCAGAAGTGCACTGATGGTTAGAGGATGAAGTCTTTATTTTAAAATTTTGGTGTTTGCCTGTGTTTTAGAAGCTTGGAAAACACATCAGATTCAACATGGCCAGGCTTTATTATGCATTATCTGGTTCAACAAAATTGACACCCCTGGCCGAAAGTAATTGGCGTCACAATGGTGGTTTAACTTTCTCCACCTACATCAGTCAAACATTATCAGAGGAGCTGGTGATAGGGATCTAAGACAATACGCCACAAAAAAATAAAGCTGTAATGAATCAGAAAAGAAATGTTGCACAAATGTGTCCAGCTGTGTAAAATAGACCTGCAGCAGATTAGAACCAAGCATGAAAACATTCATTTTCTGCATAACCAACTGGATGCATGCAGATTCCAGTGACTGTGCGATACATTTTTATGCTGCAACTTTACAGAACTGCATTCCTCCATGTGTTGTTAGTAAGATACAGCTCAACAGGTTGCATGCAGTCCTGCAACAGAGAATCTATAACACACTGAGAACATGCTGTAAGCTAAACCCCCCCCCCCCCCCCCCCCCCCCCCCAAAAAAAAAGTTTTACACCAAAACTCTGAACATAACCTCTTATGGAGTAGGTTATGCTTTCAGTTGTCATGGTGACCTGGCCAGGTAAGAAGAGCTCTCTGAAAACGCTGACTTTAAGCAAACGTGTGTTGCTAACCGAGGTTTCTCGTTGTTGCTTTCTTGTATTTCGGCTGGGCATATTGTTTTGAACATCATACAATGATAAAATAAAATGATCATATTTGATTTTTGATTTGTTTTTTTTAACAGATTTTCACTTTTGAGTTGTAATAAAAAAGTGGAAAATTGACCAAAATAATGAGACAAAACCTCCAAATCAGTTGATATTAATAAGTTCATTTCATATGTATTTATACGACAAGTTCAAAACACTCCTGGTGGTCAGTAATGAGACTCTTGGTCTTTTGATTCACATCCAATTAGAAACCCAGAGAGACCAATTCTCACCTGGTCGCAGGTACTGCTTGATAACGATGGTTATCACTTCCAGTAATGCCAATTATGAGCTAAGCTGAATCAGCTCATAATTAAGCTGAATCTACCCTCTAGAGGTGCTCCTGTTGTGATTGTGCAGGATGAAATCTCCTTGGTCTACCTGTATGAGGTTAAGAAGAAGAAGAAGACAGCTTTAAGGTGTTTCTAATGAGCCTTGTTCTGTTCCCCTGTTCAGGTCCGGGTCACCCAGGAGTTGAAACACATTCATGCTGAGCAGATGAGCAGATTACAGATCAAACACCAGACAGAGTGTGACCTGCTCGAAGACCTGAGGTAAGCAAACACAGGTGCATCACAGGGTACCTATTAAATGCCAAGATGATTTTGCTGAAGAGGTAAAACAGTTTCAGACTGGTCCTCATATGCAAAGCTGTTCGTCTTCTAAAAGCAATTAGAACATTTCCATGAACATGGCCATGAATCTTTTAATCTAGTAGCTGGAGATCAAGCATTAACCAAACACCTCATGCTCTTTTCCATCAACCTTAGAAACAGCACAAAAAATTCAGTAAACATGATCACAGCAAGTGACAGCACTCAGTTAAAAAAGAGGTATTTTATTAGGATTTGCTAATTGGAAGCTATTGCATTATTCACGAGAGAGCTGCTACTGGGAACAAAGCGTCTAACATCCTTGCCTGAGTTTTAGGGTGTGTTTAAATTCCAGTATTTAAGGGTCAAAATCTTTGGCTTTGGTTGTAGCTTCTCCTCTGCTCTCTGCTCCATATTTCTCTATGAAAATGACAACAAAGGAGGGAAACTAAAAGACTCACTGCACTGAAATAAAATGAGTTTGTATGAAATAGTGAAATAGTGTGTGCACACAGACTTTATTTGACCAGGCTGCTCAAGTATGTCTGGGGATATATAGTATCATATACCCAAAAAACACATCATTTTCTCACTGAAGAGTCTTGATATTTGAAACAAGGACACATGTTTTCTTGCTATGTGTATCACAATTCATGGAGTTTATCTTAATTGTCCACCATGTGGATGATTCTACAATTCATTTGTTTAACGTTTACTTAACAAAAAATTGTAGGGAGTTTAGTCACGGCTAAACAGCTTGCTGTGACCTTTCTCGTCTCTTTTTTCCTTAACATCTGACTCATTTGCTGTTATGGCACTCCTCAGGTCCTCAGCTTCTTAGCTGCTTCTCCAGCAGGTCTCCCATCCTTGCTCTACAGCTGGTATTGGTAGTCCCTCTTATGCCCTGAGATTCCTTCTACCGCCACAAGTTCAAGCACTAAATTAAAAACACAAATGTGCATTGTATTTTCAAATTTTTCCTTATAGTTTTTCCTGGCACGCAGGATTGGTTAGTCAAAGCTGGTGTCTATAAACATTAAAATTAGCCTGTTTGTTGTTATGTTTGGACAAAGTGAAGCTTTGTGCTTAGCTAAGTTAGCAAACTTCTGGCTTCATGTACGGGCTACAGCAAAAACACATAACTGTAAGCCATTATTCAGTGCTGATTCAGGCATCTGCTGTTGTAAATATGTGAATGAATAAGTGTCCATAAAAAGTCAGTCAAAGCTCCTCAGAATCAGCATTTATTCTGAACAATGACCTTTTCTTGGGATGCAAGTTTTCTTTTTATACTATAAACATTTTAGAAATTACAGTCTCTTGAAGCACAGAGGGGTGGGCCAAAATGTGTTGCTTTTCTTATTTGCCTTTTTTTCATCTTTTTTGAGCCCTCAGAACACATTTAAGCACATTTAGCTCTGCCAAAAGCTGCAACTAATTTAAATCAATTTATAGCCAAAGACTAGTTTTTGTTAATCTTTTCTTTCTTTTTTATTTAATCTCTTGATAATGGCACCATTATCTACCTACAAAATGACAACATGATGTGATTTTATTCTGTATTGTCATTCTCATGTTTTCGTTTTACACACCTTAAAGTAGAAATTAAACCAATTATTTCTTCTTACGTTTTTCTGAGGCTATTTGAAGGTTGTTTTTCACTTTTTAAAGAAACCAAATCCAAAAGTCAAAGTGGATTAGTCTATAAAACTGAGGATCGGGCCAAGTAAACAAATAGTGACACAGAGAGCTCTGTGTTCAGATGCGTAGGCATTTTAAAAGTTAAAAGCCAAAGGTTGTGGTTGTATCATGAGCCTTAGATTTGACAGCCTACTGGCTCCCCGCTTCCTGTCTGTGGTTGGTGGTGGAGCTGTGGACCTCCAAACAGCTGGAAGTCAAGGTCACAGAGAGCTGCCAGATGTTCTGACTACCCTGAACCATTCGCTGTGGGAGGGTGAGCAACTTTACTCAGGCAGGAACAATGTGAAACTCTGGTGGTACAGATTTTTTTAAGGGTCGCTCCTCAATCACTGACAAGAAATGATTCAGCAAACTTGAAATTACGTCTGGCTGTCAGCAAAAGCTCTGGTTGGGAAAATGGCAGGAAGTAAGTGTGGGGGTCAGTAGATAAAGGGAGCCTTGGAAATGCAGTGAAGAGGAAGAGAGGGAAGCTCCCAGGAAGTACAGCAGATTGTTTGGAGGCAGGGTGGAGCATGGAAGTCAAGTCTCAACATGTTTAACGACTTAATGATGATTTTGCTTCACTCGAATTTTTCCCAGGGCACTGACCTCTCTTCTTTTCTTAGACTTTGCATAAACTTAAGTTGAATTGTGATTGACTTCCTGTTATTGTGAGTAAAAAGTGCTGGTTTTCCACGAGCATCTCACAGAAAACCATAATTGAAATGGCAATAAAAAAAAGAGCGGCGCCTCTGATATGTAGGATACAAATGTAGGGCTTTTTCTAGATGGTGTCATTAGAAACATCCATGTTAATTATCACAGAAAGAGGGTGGCAGCTAAGGAGATGGCGTGGAGGGGGGGGAGTAATAAAAGCTTAAGAATAATCAGGAAGCGTGGTCATTTGGTTTGAGAGTGTTTTTTTTTTTTATCACAGTATGTTTTCAGATTCTGATGGTTTCTGATGTTATTGCCACTGTTATCTTTATATAGGTTTAATGACTTCTCAGGAGGCAATTATGTTACCATTTCTTGTGTAGTATCACAAAAGAATGTTGCTTTCATACATGGATAACAAAGTTCACTATATCCACAATCATTTTTCAGTACTGAGGTCAAAAATGATCAGTGCTTTAGTCTGTAATACCTGCCTAATACCAGGTTCCTGTACCCAACTTTAGTAATGCGGGTATAAAATACCTGAAAAATGCTAGATGGGATAGGTTTGTATGGGATACGTGGGATATGTTTACATCAGCAGATTCTTAATGATTTCTTGGACCTTTATTGTCAAGTGTTGTCACTTTGTCTTGAACAGGAGACTGGTCGATTAAACTGAAGAAAAAAATCAGTCAACTCATTCAATTGTAGATGTGTACAAATATTGCATGTCTGATTATGAGCTACTGCTAATGTTAGTGTGGCTAAAATTAGCAGGTCTAGCTGTGAACTTTTTTTTTTTTTTTGGGTTTCGAGTGAACTTGTCTGATATATCTAGTAGAAACATGTCTTACAACAGTAGAAGTTATGTGTTTACATTATTGTTTCTAGATTTTAAGGTGCAATATTAAGAGAGTCTGTGTTCTGCAAAAGTAGGACGCTCTCATGATTCATCGCGTGACGCCACTGACTAGCCATTCGGTGGCATGCGTTCTGTTGTCGCCCGATCTGACAAAAAGGCTTAGAACGAGCAGCAAATACACCATCGCTTTGCCGTCCTCTATTGTTGTGACTTTTGGCTGCGTTGCTATGACGACCCCATCCACCTTGAGGTGGTACTCAGTACTAATGGAAAATGACTGAAACCGAGTCAGGCCAAACCGAGTGCTTACTAGTGGAAAGGATACCAATATAATACCAATATATAGGCGTATAGCTAATATCAGCCAACATATTGGCCATGCTGATATATCAGTCTATTGTATATTCAAAATCCAATAATACTTTGTGGTAATTCCACTGTAGTAGGTCTCTCCAGAACCACATTTTGCCACAAGGACAGGTACATACACTCAACAAGAAGAAGGCAAACTGGCACATACCTCAAAGTGTCATTCTGACCACGCTATGAAAGCAATGTATGTCTGTGTGTTATTAGATGACAGTGAAAGATAATTTTGACTGGAAATCTGTATATACTGGCAAAAAAATCTGAAGTTCAAGTAAACACAACTCATGCTGCCTCTGCAATCCTGTTTTTATTTATGGATGCAAACAGTAGATTTGTTGTATGTTGTCTTATCCATAATTGTGCTGCACTGTTTTACAAATGTTCTCCCTTTTCTTCTCTTTAGGACTTTCAGCCAAAAGAGGGCAGCTATAGAGCGGGACTACGCCCAGGTAAGTAAATCTCTTTGTCGTCATTTTCACGCCACTACTGATGCTCGTTAGCATCGCTGCTGTGCTGCCTTGTCATTTCTGTTGCTAAAAATACATTTATTTGTTACGATGCAGCCCACCAAACACACCATATGACAGTGAGGTTGAGGATGTGGCCCTAAGAAAGCTTTTAGTTCTCATGTGGCCAGATAGCTCATGAATGGAACCCAGCCGCAGAAAAAAACACCACAACAGAGAGAAGAACGGCATCCACCAGCCATCCGCTGGCTCGTTTCCTCCTCGCTCTGTTGTTTTTGCCCGCAGCTTCCTAGAGACGCCAGTCGAATGTTTGAAAATCCCCTCTCTGTTCAGGTCTTGCAGCCCTGTGAGGAATGTCCACCAGCTCTGTGAAAAGAGGGGACTCATCTGTAGTTATCTAACCAGCAACCTTACATGTGTGTTTGCCCATGTGTATCTGGTGCTCAAGAGGTTTATTGTGAAAAGTCAAACAAACGGAAACAGGATTAATCTGTTTTATAAGCCCAGCTGGTAGCTGAAGGGAAAGAACATCAGCAGAAGAAGAGAAAATTAATGCTTTTCTGCAGTGTGTATATCTGTTCCTGATTGTTCTGTCATGCTCAAGAGCTTATCGTCCTTACAGAGCTTTGGTTAACATTCCACTAGACAGTGCAGTGTCAGTATTTTATGTCAACTTTACTAGCCTTTTGTTTAAGAAGCTAATTTCTTTTACTTCATACACTGTTGGGTAAAATAAGCTGATCCAGCTTTGAAATGAATGGAGTATACTCCGTGCCCCTTTTTTTGACTTGCAGAGAGGATGGACACTGTTAGCCTGGAAAAATTACAAGGGAAATGCCAATGAAAGTGATCGTGGCAATCTAACCAAAGACTGTTTTTCTTTTCCCTTAAACTCCATTGAAAAGTTGGTTTTATTAAGAACCCCCACTGGCTTTTTATTAACAGAGGTTTTGGTTGTGATCACAGCTGTTGTCGACTCTAGAAAAGTGTTTTCTGTCACTCCACCTGGGTTTGTTGTCGTAGTTGTGCTGTTGCATCTTTGCTGCTCGCTGTATGTCAGAGATGAGAAGCTGCAGTCGAACTCTGTAGAAGGAAAAAAACGCTCTTGCAGCCAAGGCTGTTCAGTTAATTGAAATATGTGAACCCCGCTCATTGCCTTTGCAGAACTCCTGGAGGGGTCATAGGAGTTTGACTGTACAGTTTGCATGCGTTTTATAGATCTGTGAGGTTCCCCAGGCAATCTTTTTGGGAGTACTGCGGGGCTACAGGGTACTGGGGTCAGTGTTACACAACATCAGTCTTTGTATAACTTAAGTGTGAGCTGTGTTGGTGTCCTTGGCACAGAGTCAAGCCCATTCTCACTGGCTGTTGGCCAGTTTCACCCCCTTGTCTCCTGCATCCTATTTGTGATCCTCAAGGAGACAATCAGAAGGTGTGAGTACTGACATCACGATGTTTAATACTCGATTGTTGTGTTGACCCCAAAAAGAAAAGAAAAGAAAGTTACATTTAATCTTTATTATTTGGATTTCAATTTTTCCCATAATCAGTCAACCCTACCTGTAGCTCTCCCCTTAATTAATGTGCGTACAAATGAGTGAATCTTGACCTTTGGCTTTTATACACATTCACTCGCAAGTGGAAGACCTATTTTTGTCTAGTAATGCTGAAAATGTGTAAATTACCCAGCCTTTAAGATTTTAACTGGAATACAGGTATTACAAGTATAACTTACTGGGATCCTCTGCAGATTCTTTAATCCGGTCAGATTGGTTGAGGCACATAAACGCTTGATTTTATTTAATTATTTATTTATTACCAGATTAATCAATGATTGGTTGGACTTTAAAGTTTGAAGTTTTGATTTGTGTGGGGTTTTTTGTTGTTGTTGTTGTTAATGCAGGTCTATGGACCAATTTCCTCCATTGATGCTGTCAAAACTTCCAATGTGGGTACATAATAGTTGCTCGATTGGCTTCACACAATTTTTTAACAATGCAGAAGTAAAAAGGGACTTTTGTGGAGGAACTTGATTGTAAGAGGCATGACAACAGGACCGGGTTAGTGTGAAGGTGAATATTTTTGTGGTGAACTAAGAGAAATATTTATTTAAACTTCTTTGTGAGAGATGAGTATTTGAAATAAGCTGTTAAATAAACCTGACTTAATAAACCAGGTTTAAATGTACTAGGTGTGTACGGGCCACTCTGAATTAGACAGCTTCAATACCCGTCATGTGGACAAAACACACACACATTCAAATATAGTGTTCTTTACAGATTGTAAAAGAGGAAACGTCACCTCACACAAAATACATTTTCCTATACCAAGAAAATAGCAAACTTCAAAACCACTGAATAACAATAGATTAATGTGTCTCCAATTATAAATTCATCTATAACATCACAAAATGAATTTGGGCTTATAGCCTCACAGGCTGTTAAAATTATGTGCATGTGATATTAATATTTAATGGTACTTATCAGCTGATCTGTAGGTAGGCTAAGAGGAAGTGAAGCTTTTAAATAAAAATCCCTGTTGACACAAATGCAGAGAGGACATTCAAATAGAAACGTGTGAGTATCCAGCTGAGAGTTGAGCTCAGGCTGCAGATGAGCTTCAGTAACCCGGTGCATGTGTGTTTTATTGGATATGCATGCCACAACGTTTTAAACATTTTATCCTCGCATGTTTAATAAACACGAGACCTTGACAGATCTCTGTCAGATGAGAGCACATCAGGTGGTCTTTTATAACATAACTGTGAAGTATTTTGATTAATAATGAATCACCTGGGTTTTTAAAAACTTAGTTGTTCCAGATTCTCAGGTGTGCAAAGTTCAGGGTTTCTTTTGTCTGATATTTGTAAATATTATGGCAGTAAGCTAAATGTCTTGGGCTTTAAGTGTTTGATCAGACAGAAAAAAGAGGTTGGATTAATGTCTGCGTGGGAATCGGGCATTTATTTTTTGCTGTATTCAAAGATTTAAAGGATCAGACGCTTAATGAAATGTTACTTTGAGCCATAAACAGGAGAACAGTAATCAAACCCAGTCTGTTTGTAGGGGAGTAAATTATGGCGTCCGTGTCTCCAAAATTATAATCCGTTGTTCTTCACTAACTGTATGCATAATCTGATTTTTCTCAGTGTCTTTATGTTATTTATCAGCCAAACTTGGCAAATAAGACAACTGACGGCATCATATTTTCCTTTATTTGAGTATTTGATAAGTAGAAATCGTTTCCTTGAGCTCTGAGATGATCTGATAAGCTGTTTTTCAAATTTTCAGATGTTTTACAGGCTAAAGGATTAACCAATTAATGGAGAAAATGATCCCTAGATTAACTGATGCCAGAAAATACCACAGCACAAAACATCCATAATCAAAAGTCCAACGTTTTGTGACCTGTCTAAACATCATATGAAGTTTCTATGTTGGCTCTTTTGCTTCTTTACATGTCAAAAATGAGCCTTAAACAGAAGAAAAATAAGTTGACTAAACACACTTAATAATATTGTATCGTACATGTATTGTAAATTTGGCAGACTCATTAATCTTTCGTTGCAGGCCTGAAATGAAGTAAATGTCTTCATTGAGTGCTGCATTAGGTTCAAAGGTGTTCTGTGTGCCTGGGTTGCGCTGCCTCTCAGTTATGTGATCAGTTAGAGACCCGCTGCCAATGGTTGAATCAAAGTGGGTCAGAGTGTCTCTGGATCTCTTGTTCCTTTTGGTAACACCCCCCTCTTTCCAGTTTTTTCTACCAAATCTCTTTTCTTTACGCGCCTTTTTCTTGGTCCCTTACACCTGCAAGCTGCTATAGCCATTAGCCGATTGCTATTCAGACCACACGGTGTGATTTAAATGTCCCCCTCTGTGTGGCTCTTCCTCTGCCATCCTCACATCCCTCCTCCTCCTCCCCTGTCCCTTTTCCCATCACACCATTCAGGCGTGTCTGCGATGCTAGCTCAGTAGGCAAATCTCTCTATCTGCAGCTCACAATGGCCTGGTCTGTAGTGCCTTTGAAGCTTTGGCACCAAGATCACCAAGACCAGTGGGTTCAGAGTCCCGGCCTAGCCTGCCTCAGGAGCGCATGACAGGGCCTGTCTTTTCACAGTGGACAGAGAGAGGATAGACGGGCTCACATTCTTGATAGGCACGAGTCACAAAAGTTAAATAAAAAGAAAATGTTGACATGAAGTGGAAAGTCGGTTTGTCTGCACCCAGATCTATCCACTATAAACTCTGTTCTGGTGGCATTGTTCCCCAGTTTAAGCCCGGTAATCCTCACAAAATAAGATGTTTAAATCAAGTGAAGCCAACCTGTTATTACTATTATAACTGATTTATAAATGAAATTTTGCTGCTTTTTTCCCTCCTGGTGTTCTCACATGCGTCACTATATTGAATATAATGAGTTTGATTCTGGCATGAAATTAATACAAATAAATTTTAGGGTATTTCTTTTACTTTTGTGGGATTCATACATTGCTGTATGAGACAAATGTCTGCACATACCATTTGAAAACAGTAGCAAATGCTTCAAGTACACCACTAACAGGCTACCTGAGGCTGTTATCTGGAGACAACAGACAAGATTTGGGTTTTCATTTGTGTCCAGGGTGAGATTAGATTTGTTTCCCAGGTTGTAATTTAGGAAATGTGTTCCCTTTTCTGCTCTCCACACAAGTGTTTACCTACATGGGACAAAACCGAAGCCTTGGAGTACAAGGCAAGAATTGGGGCTTAGTGAAGGTAGCTTCAGGTGTAACCCTCAGTTTTCAGAAAGCAGCTCACTTTTTTCCATGTTAGATCGCCATGGTAAGCTCTGTTGCAGACCTAACCTGCTGTGGAACAGGTTGTGTTCAGGATTAGAGGTCAGCAGGTACAAAACCACCTACTACTGACCAATAAAATCTCTGGGAAATATCTATCCAATCCAGGAAGATCTCTCAGACCACTGTGTGCAGATAGTGAGAGGTTCTTTCCCTGATGAGCATCAGCATGAAACATGAATTCTTCCTCGTCTTTTATTCCTCTCATACTCCTCTTGGCTGCAGTTTTAAAACAGTTTTATTCTATAAGCCTCATAGCTCTTAAATTAAATTTGGAAGCAGTCTAAGCCTGTGTTTTAATGTTGTTTTCTATTCTTTACTCTGTGTCAGACTGTTAAATGCTACCGAGCTGGAAGATTGAAAGGATCTTACAGTCGTGTAAACATTAATTTAACAAAATAAAAATTGTAATTATACATCAGATTATCCATTGCCTTTAATGGCAGAGCTGTGATAAGACTGCTAACTTACACAGTCGAGCACTTTTCCAGTCGTACTGATTAAGGCTTACACACATTTAGACAACATTTTTAATAATACGCTTTCCCTCTAAGTCATACTGCTGCTTTGTCTGCAGCAGCTGTGCTGCTTTCAGCCTGTATTATGTGTTATACTGCCAAATATTTTTCTAAAATTACAGTTTTATCTTTGTTTGTTTAAAAGAATACAATAAAATAAATATAAGCCCAGTAGACATATCCATGTTTCTGCTGCCAACAGCGCCTTTTCCATCTTAACTCGCTTGTAGCCAAATTGGGAAACATTGCATTGAGTTATTCAGTTGATAGCCAACTACATGTGACCACTTAGCCTGATTCATGATGTTAGGTTAAGGGAAGCCAGATAAGGTGACCTGGATATGCTGAATTTCCTTCATATTTCACTTAAATGCCAGTTTTCAGTGTAGCTCAGGCTGCTACTCGCCTACAGATTCTCATCACAGAGATATGTTTGTAGGATAAAAAACTAGTACTAATACTCCAGCCTTATTATTTAAAGCGTTGATTATTTTTAATACGAATACTGTCGCTCCAACATTATATGTCTGCTGCTAAAGATATTTATGTTTGCTTTTCGTCAGTTTATTCAGGTTAGCGCACCTCTCTGACATACCAAACATACTCAGTCTTCTCCTGCTCTCACCCTGTCCTACTATTTTGGCCCTTCAAAGGTTAACCTCACCATTGGCTGAGGTGGAGGAACCTAATATATCTCCAGGGCTGAATGTGATCTAAATAAATTACATTTTTCTGCTAAAAAAAAAAGGAGCCCACGTCAGCATAAAAACCAGCAAGTGAGCCAGCATCCAAACAAGGCTCTGGCTGACAGGTGAACGAGTCCATGCACTGTGAAGTCATTTCATAGAGAACATACTTTATAGTGAATGTGGACAGTTTCATATGGCTGACTTTTATCACAGCTGTTTTTACTGAGTTTACTCTATCTGTGCCTGAAGGGTAGAGCAGAGTTTGTCTCTTCGTGCTCTGCCCACCCGCTGGTTTATAGGACAAGGTCAGGGAGGGTCACAGTCCTCTGAGTGCATCTTCTGTGAAGAAGAGACGTGTGAAATGTGGAGTGGTGTCAAAGGTGAAAGGTCACCGCTGCTTTTGTTTTTCACTTCCTCTTTTGCAGGCCCTGCAGAAGCTGGCAAATCAGTATTTAAAGAGAGAATGGCCAGAGACAGAAGAACCGTCAGACCACAGGTGAATTCCTTCTCCAAAACACACAGATGCTGCTTTGGACTGTTTATTGTTTATTGATTTTGTTTATTGTTTTTTTTTGTGTGTGGGGTTGGGGGGGTTAAGCTGTGGTGAGGGGTCCTTGTTAAAATTTGTGCACTCTCAATCACATCAAGAAAAGATAAAACATGGCACGCTCATCTCATACTATGACAATAATTTCTCTTAAATTTAATATTTTCTGGTCTCATTATTATTATAGACATGCACAAGTACAACTTTTTCCTTTTCTGCAACGATACCAGCGCCTTGGCTTTGGCTATTTGATCTAAAACTAGTGCTAAGTTTTGAATCATTCCTTTACATGTAATGCAACATGAAATGGCTTTCCTAACTTTGTAAAATAAGATATGACTGAACAATACATCCAACTATATAAAATTAATAAACTGAGAGAGAGAGTCATCAGTCTGCTGCACACTGCTGTCATTTACGGTCACACGGTTTCTCCCTTTCCTGAACTTTCTCACATTCATGCGCTGGGTGTGAAGCTGACAGACACAGCTGAAAGGAAATAGCATTGACTGAGGTGACAACATGTTGTCATACAGTAAGCGCAATAAAAGCATTACAACAAGTGTTACAACACGCCAACGCCTTCCTGGATTCTACCTCTGACATTAACCCTTTGATCTCAAGTCATCAGTGGAAACACTAACTCTGTGCAATCAGAATAACACATTTATTTCCCCCTTTTATGACGTTGTCGAGAATATAGTCTAGAGATAACGTCTACCTGGCCGAACACAATGACAGTGAAAGTAAACTAGGGAGAGAAGGCGAACCAAAGCATTGTTGTCACCAGATCTTTTACGTCGTGTCAGCTCACTTCGACCACAGTTTGCAGTTAAAGTTTAAAAAAGAGAAATAAAATCTGTTGGAGCAGGTAGGAAATACCTGCAGGTTGCCATGCTGTGCTTCCTCCATCCTTTACTCAGCTGCCCTGCAGCGTAAGCACATAAAACAAAGAACAGCATAGAGTTGAATTAAATAGATCTGACCATTGTCACTGATACCTGATCCAGCTTTAAGAGCCAGCCTCAGACTCCTATTTCCATCCCTCTGGTTTAGATCGCTAAACTGTCTTTACTCTACTTCATAACTCTGAGAGAAGATACAGAAAAACACTAAATGTGTTTCATTTTTGCAGTAGTTTATTCTGCTCTGAGCTCAGGGTATCAGATATATCACCAGCTCTCCACCTGCTTCAGGTTGTAGTTAGGGTTGTTCCTCCTTTATTTGACGGAGGACCACCACAGCAGTGACCTAACCAGCATTCCAACAGCTTGATAGCAGTGGCTGAACTTTCAAAGTAAAAGCAAGGGTATTGTTCAACAATAAGTCAATGACGATGTTATCTTGGGTGATTGAAAAAAAAAAAGAAACATAAAATGTATTTGGGTGGTGGTTAAAACAGCTGGGCGTCTGAAACACTGAAATCCAGCTTGTCAAATGTCACATAACAGTGAGCTGATTGTATCAGGCATGGACTCGGCATCTCGAGACGTCATTTTGGCCTGTGGGAATTTATAACACACATTTCTCATTAATCACAAACAGACTAAACATCTAGTCTTAAATAATTATGTTAGTAAATAATGAAGCCTTGACTTTCCATCCTTCCTGTATGCAGGTTGTTGCCTGTATTTACTCACACATTTATCATTGTTGGTTCAAATCAGGGAGAATTTTGGATTGTTTGCTTGTTTGCAGGGTCGTCATACATTTGAGTTCACATAATAGCCCGATGGGACGTCAGACCATATCCTATTTGGTTTAATAGTGTATCTCTAGCTGTTTAGTTGCTCACTTAGCATTCGTTATGGCGAAAAATGTCTCACTGCATCAATCTGCGTTTGTTTGTTTTTAGGAACATGTATTGTGTTTGGAGGGCCTATTTGGAGGGTATGGTCCAGGCAACGCAGTCCAGAACAAGCACCTGCGACAACTACAAAGTCCAGGTGGCCGACGCAGCCAAGACGGCACGACTGCAGAAGGAGCAGCAGCTTAGGAAGGTATTGCAGGTCTCACTTCTGTCCTTACATTGACGTGCACTGCTGTACTGATGCAATGCAGGGTGTTTATCTTGTTTCCCCAAAGTGAAAAAGGGAAGTTGATGGTTTTAGAAGCATGATGCTCACATTGGTTACTGTTTAGACCTTCAGACACTAAATGATGCCGTTTAACCAGATGTTAATGGCTCTCGCGAACTAAATCCGAAGACGCCTTCTGTCCTCAAACAACCACCTGAAAATTGTGACAGTGGAAGCTGAAGTCAAGTGATCGGCTGGCTTTCTATTTCATGCACACCAACAGGAACAAAGTGGCTTTTATTATTTTTAACACACAACACACAAATGGTGTGACATGCCCACACACTATTGATAAAGTTCTGCTTTTCATACTTGCCTGTTTCTGTAAAACAATGATGAAGTCACAGACTGCTCGACTGCAATTTTCCCTGATGTCATTTTTATCTGCCCTTTTTTCCATTTCGTTTAGTGCTGTCATCCCAGATAGTGTGCATCAGTTATGATTGCAGCACAAAATGGGAAAAAATGTTGTGATAAAGTTGTTAAATTGCTATATAGTTCTAATTATCCTGAAAAATAGTTTAAAAATGTGATGTTAACCCCAGTTTGTTTATGTACCTGCTGTATGGTGGGGATTATTTAATTGTGACACATGAAAGGCCCTGTTTCACATAAGTAAGGTTGATAAGTTGGAATATTAATCCCTTTCTTTTATGGGCAAATCAAAGGACAACATAACACCTAAAGCTTCCTAACGTTTGGCTTCAACAGCCCTCAGCCCAAGTGTCTGGAGAAGTTGGCTGACACCAACATTAGGTTGTGGTGCCACAAGCTAAATGCCACTTCTGAGATAACCATGGCCAACTTCAACAGAATCTGTCAGACTGTTTGCATTATGTGAAAGTGTCTGATAAGGAACAGGCATCGGTAATCATCAGTTACCAGTGGCTGAACCTGTGGCTACACACAGGACCACACAGATGTGGTTTAAGACACACATGGGTTTGCCCATATGGTGACCATGTCAGTCCAGCCCAAACTGAAAGAAAACATAATATAAAATAATCATATTGAACTGTGTCGTTGTGTAAACACTAAGTCAACATGCTTATGAAGTGTGTAGAAAAACTAAGTACACTGCGTGATTCGGTAGCTGCTAAAGGTGGATCTATAACTTGAAGTAATTGTTTTCTGAATTACCCTGTCTCTCACATCATAGGGGAATTGTAACCCTCTCTTCTTGAAAAGTTGGGATTTGCAGGCATTCGTTTATGCGCAGCTCTATTAAGCTCCCACCACAGTTTTTCAGTCAAGTTGAGGTCTGGACTTTGATGGGCCATTCTAACATTATGATTCTTTTCTTATTTAGTCAATCGATTGTAGATTTACTGCTGTGCTCATAATCATTGTCCTGCTGCATGATTTAAATTCAGCCAAGCTTCAGCTATTGAACAGCTCTAAATCTAGAGTACTTTGTTATACAGAGGAGTTCTGGAAAGTGCCCAGTTTCTGTGGCTGCAAAACAAGCCCAGATCATGACCCTTCAACTGCTGTGCTGACAGTTGGTTTGAGGTGTTTGTGCTGATAGTCTGACCTTGTGGTGATTTTGCTGGAACACTGACTCCTGGTAAGTTTGGGGCTCTGTGTTATCACACACCTGAAAGCTTCAGACCTGCAAACTTGCAAAAACTTCTGCTTTAATTGAGGTGATCACAGTCGATTAAGTAGCACCTGGCTACTACTTACCCTCTTAATTCGCTCAGAGGAGGTAAGGGTGTGTATAGATCTTTTTAAATAAATGACAGTGGAATATGTCATGTGTTATTATTCATCTGAGGTTGTAATTACCTAATTTATTAGGACTTGGTAAGGACCAGATGATTTTCTTAATTTTTGTTGTGCTCTGATACACAAAACTTTGTATTTTCACATAACTTTATGTATTCCTAGTTAAAGTTTATTTTGAAAGTCAGGCAGTTTTTGAGACGAGAGGGTGTATGTACTGAAAGGAGGACTGTTCAAGACACACAAAATGAAGGTTAATGGGAAAAGAGTGCTCACAGGAGGGAGCAAACATCTGAGCAGGCGAGTCACTAAAAAAGAAACTTCATAACTTCAGACAGGCTTGCTGTTATGGTGCTCCTGGAACGCAGCGTCACTTTCTGGTAAAAATCCATCACAATGATGACGTTGCAGAGTAGACATAGTCACATCTTCCTCGTCTTCAGGTTAGTGTTACTACCCAGTGGAAACTCTGTGCGCAGGTTCTTGTAAACGGTGCAATAAACAGTCAGCCTTTGAAGGGCAGAGTTCACAATATGTCTCCTATTATCATTTAGAGCTGCTATCAGCTCTGCAGTTAACTCTGCACGTCTGGAGTTTTTTTCCTCATCGTAATGTCTGACGCCTCTGTGCCACGTTCTGGTTTCTAATGGCCACGTTCCAATGCCTGCAGCCTACAGTGCTGCTCTTGTTTGGCCTCACCTTTTTGGGAGTTTCCATCAAAGCTCCTGTATGTAGCGTGTGCCATGATGTCATTACTCACTCCATGTGTTGCATATTTCTCAGTGGTTGCAGGAATTTGATGTAAAAGCCCTTATTTGTTTTGTTTTTTGTTCTCGATGTCTCCAATTTGATGTCATCAGTGTATTGAGCAGCTGACTGTGGTCCAAGCTGAGCTGCAGGAGTCGGTGAAGGAGCTGACCAAGAGCAGGAAGAAGTACCAGGAGGCCGAGACGATGGCGCAGGCAGTCCGAGAGAAGGCAGAGCTGGACGCAAAGTATGATCCAAATTACTCTACTTTCTTTGTTAGACTATGCTAAAGTAAAAACCCTGCATTTTAATGATAAGTATTTGTTTGTGGAAATGTCCTCAGTAGATCAGGGTAGTAATGGTAAAAACGGTATCTTTCTTCTTTTCTGTACCAAAAATCAGACAGATTCATGACTTTCTGTCATTTATTTTGAAAAACTTTCAACACTCTCTCATTGGCAGCGCTTCTAACTGTAACGTTTGATCCACACATAGACTCATAGACTCAGTGTCTAATTTTAGATCACACTGAATGAAACATAAAGTGCATTTGGTAAATTACAGTGATCCTAAGAGTCAGAAAGAGGTATCGTAATGGGCTATCTGCTTTTTTCCACAACCTGTGAGCCAATATGTGTGGAGGTTCTCAGTTTCTCAGTCAGATCAGAAATAAAAACCTCTTGTGTATTTTTACAATTATTTTTCCTTGACTAAATTGAAAAGTGTCTTGAAGTCACTCAAAGGGAGTCAGAAAAAGCAGACCGCCATGCTGCACTGGAAATAAACTGATTAATAATATGACGGTGATGTTGTTGACGCCTGTTTGCAGATCAGTTAATTAAAACTAACTCCAGATGTGCTGAAAAGCACAGCAAACAATTATCTGGATTTGCCTTCCTTCTGTCAATGAAAACTCCTTCGTATTAAAAACTTGCAAAACTTCGACATAATCTCTCCTATTTCACTGAAAACAAGAGAAATTTCCAAGGTTTAAGTTAACAGAAATAGTTTCCAAATCAGCTCTTAATTTCAGATCTGAGCACATTATTTTCCTCTGAGTGGATCAAAAGTTCCAACGAAAATCAAAGCACATTTTAGTCGAGAGAAGAAAATTCTAAAAAACAAAATTTTTCAGTTTTATCAAACAAGCACCTCTCAGACTCTTTGCATGACTCGATGGAGGCACTTTGGCCTGGCACGACATGAACAGCTGGCACTTTGACTCACCACATAGCAGACATTTTTCTGCTCATCAGGAAAGTTTATTACCAGGCTGTCGGAGAGGATTGATAGCTGGGCCACCACTTACAAATAATACTATAAATGCTGTGTTTTTCTGGTCTGTTGTGTCCACACACGCACACATTCTCAGATGACTCCTCTGAGGTTTGCCTTTTGAAATTCTGCAGAATGAAACACTCCAGTAAGAAGAGAAGACTAAAGTTTAATAATTTCACACAAACTGCTCTGCTCACAATTGTTTACACTCATGCAGCTGTTGTTGCACATCATCAGGGTTTAAATTGGAAGCAGCAGGTCTGTAATCAGTTCCAGCCTTTGCTCAGATTTGCATTATGATAGCAGCTCGGTTTAAACATTCAGCAGTGGAAACGATTATTTACTCTTCTTCCTGCCGTCGTTTCATCCACCCTACGCATGCATAAAAATCAGATGAGAGACCTGGTTATTTGTATATATATCGTGTTATTCTCGAGGAGTTAAACAGGTGATGATGATGTGTTTCTTGTTTACAATATGTCGAAAGTTGGGTTCAAACTATAAATCAGAGGAAAAAAAGAAGCAATGTGAAATGACTATAGTGATATCTTTGTTCGTGGTCACACTGTGGAAGGAAATCTCTTGTAGTTTTCGACATTACTGCAGGTGTGCCATGAGGTTAAAATTCCAATAATTATTTGGAAATAAATATTGAGGCTCAAACTGCATTAGATAAAAGTCATCTGACTGAGTTACCTGATTAAACAAGAGCATGGAATTTAATTTTTGATTTACTATAGGTGGACAAAGGTAATTACCATCAAACATTAAACAAGCATTAAAATTAAAAGGGAATATCATGTTCAAAATGCACATATGTTAATTTAGTAAACAATCCGGTTCCAGCAGAGTAACGTGGGCATTAAATGTGTCACTGTAATAGTGTTAATGATCATTACACTGATTCCAGTGTTTTAATTTGTCATAATGAGACAAATAAGATACAACGCTATAGTTCATGAGCTGCTCCTGTGTCTCTCAAGCAGACATGAAGCAGATTTGATAAAATTATAAAACGAAAGGCCTCTCATCCATGACCACAGAGTATAATCTCCTTCTAGAGTCAGGCTCGCTCGTAGTTTATCAACACTCTTCTGTTTCATTAATTACTTTACTGCAACCTCAGCTTATCTACACACTTGATGGCTAACTAATGTAAAGTGCCATTCACAGCTTTTGCCTCTGTGGGTATTTTTCCTTTTCCTAACAGCATAGAGAATGAGTTTTATTTTGTTTTAATTATTTATTTGTTTTGTAAGTACCTGGCTATTGGATTTAGGGGCGTGGCCGGTTTGATTGATAGATGTTTCTACATGGGCAGTTGTTGGGCTCACCTTAAATAACTGTCCCTGAACTTGACCTCTCCTCCATGTGAGGTATTGACACCTTTTGGTACATTTTTGTACTTATTGTAATTGCACATCCAACTGAGGCTCCTTTTCTATGTTGTCAGCCTAAATTTGATTACTTGGTTAAACTAGAAAAGGCAAAACATTGATGCTCATGTTAAAAACCAAAGAGAAATGATTTTGTATCTTCTCCGCAGGTCAAAGCTGAGTCTCTTCCAGTCCAGATCCAGTCTTCAGAGGGCCAGCGTAAAGGTATAAGATCTTGAGTCCACGAGCCCAACGTTTAGTGGCGTTTTTGTTGTATGAGCTGTTTAAACTTTTCTTCCTCTTCTAGCTGAAAGCAAAGCGGAGCGAGTGCAACTCCAAAGCCACGCACGCCAGAAACGACTACCTTCTCATGCTTGCAGCCGCGAATGCGCACCAGCAGCGCTACTACAACACAGACCTCATTGACTGCATCAAGGTGAGCATATATACATCTGAATTGGTGGGTGAAAGGAGACATGGTGTAAATCTAAACACACCTTTCTATCACTGTATACAGATTTTAGATGGGAGGATCTACGAGCAGGTAAAGGATTACCTGGTGTCACTGTGTCAGACAGAGCTAGAAGCCTACCAGGCTGTCCACAATATCTTCAACCAGATCCTCAACAGCTCAAATGGGGTGAGTCTTAAAGCCTGCAGGACATCCACCACATCACACCCATGTCTGTACCAAATAGGCAGGTACACAGACCCATTTGTAGTTACTTAACCTGCTTAACCTGCTAGCTGAATGTGGAGTAAGAGAGCATGGTGGTGCTGTGATTAACCGTAACACTGTGGTTGTAGGTGTGAATGTGAGAGTGTTTGATTGTCAGATGTAACAGCTAAGCATACGTTTTTTAGGTTTGCAAAAACTCGACTGGACTGCACTGGACTGTCAGGCTGTCCAGGGTGTAACCCGGCCTCTCACCCTGTGATAGACTCCAGCCTTCCCACAACCCAGTGTTAGTTAAGATAAACCGCTGTGTCAAAAAAAGGGTGACTGTGGCTTGTAGTGGGTCAGTAAGACCAGAAAATCACACTGTAAATAAATACATTTTTAATTTTATCCTGAAATAAAAGCTTGTACCAAAGATATCAACGTATCTTCAAGTGTGCAGCTGCATGTTTGTTTTGTTTTTCTGTAACTTCAGCTGTTGTTTGAAAGGCCTGGCCGCTCTGGTTGTATGTCATTAGAGTAAGGTTTAAAGTTACCGATAAGGACTACAGACTGATATTAAATGAAAGATGAGTCAGACTATATTATAAACTGTGTCCACCACATTTTCCAGGAATAAAACTGGAACCTGTGCAGTACTTTTTTGTGTATAATAGACTGGGCTTTGTTAAACCACTTGGCTTTCTGTGTAAAAATATTTTTTTCAAAAAAACTGCATCTGGTCCTAAAATTCAAAATTTACTTGGACACAAGTTACTTTGGACACAAACGTAATTTTGGCAAAACCAAAACAGTTTTTCCAAAAATATGCATAGTTATGCTTGAACAAGCTGTGTTTGATACAGCTTTGCAATGATGACACTTATGATGTAGGAGTAAAATAAACACTGGCACTGGTTATGCCTACTTTTGACACACTGGGAAGCTCACCAGTCATGTCACAAGGTTGTTGGAGTCAGTCTCAAAGTAAATGAGTCAGTTTCCATAAACTTATAAGCATGTTTACAGCCTAGTATATAAAGTAGTTTGGTCTTTATGGATATTTTCTCATTTTCTAAGAACTCTGGGAGGGGTGACTTTATTTCATAAGCCATCCATGTAGAGACTGGAGTTGACTGTGTTGTGACTGGTTTGATTGATGTTTAACCCTAACACAGACCATCCAAGAAGTCTATACTTCTTATACTTCTATACTATATACTATAGTTTTTAATCTGCCACTTAGCAGTACATATATACATATATATGCATGATAGCAATCCACTCTCTCATCCGAATTTGGTAACTTCTGGCTACAGAAATGTAAAGTGGCAGAGGGCAAAAGCTCACTTTGAGTCCATCCCTCAGATACCATCTATGTTTTTGACCTTTCTCTGATGACCCAGTTTTTTATGTTCATGCAGTCCTATTGTTGATCCCAGTGCAGTGCTGTAGTCATTAGGTCTGTTATTGTAAATGTGGATCAGTCCTTCTTTTGATCACTTTTGGAGGGCTCTAAAAATTCAGTAACTTGCTTTGCGAACCTTAGAAGAGCTGAAGTCGAGCGCCTCACTAACTGCTAATTAATTTAAATGGGTTGAGTTACGTTGCCGCTCCTTGGTTACACGCTGCTGAGCTCCCGTTGGCCTCTCAGGTCACCTTCAGAGGGGCATCTTGTTGCTGCTCAGGCCTGAATCTGAACAAATCAGAGGGAAGAGTGAGGGAAGCGGTGGGTGCAGCGGTTTTTGGCAGGGCTTACATTACAGCCCATGTGCTTCCTGTGTCAACACAGAAACAGATCTTATGTGTGCGCTGCGTAAAGTGATGTTCTGATTTGACTAGACGAAACTCTCATGAATGTTTTATTGTTTGTTTTGAGTTCTGTGGTCTAAATATACCATAGCATTCAATTTTTATTTATAAAGCACTTTAAAACAACAGGGCCGCACAATAAAACCAAACATGAAAGACAAACACAGGCCAGAGAGTAAAAGATACATAAGAGATGTAGAAGTTAACAATAAAGGAGTGCCTAAAGAGAAAGGTAAGGTCACAGTCAACATCTCATTTTTAATAGTTTTTCCCCATTTTAATGGGGCATAACTATTAAAAATAATGCAAGTGTATTTTTAAATGAACCTTAAGCTAGTAAAGGGAATCCAAAGTTGGCGTGATGTGCTCTTCTTTACTTGTACCTGTTACAAATCAAGCGTCTGTAGGTCAGCAAAGGAGGCCTGGCTTATTCCAATAAGAAGCATATTGCAGCAGTGGGAGGAAATTATTATAAGAGCAAGCGTTTGATTTGAAGATTGCATTTAAAGAGAAGGGTCTTAATTTTGATAGTATTTTACCACTGGGTATCATCACCCAAATATGTAATGATGGTCCATCTCAATGTCAATAAGGAGGTCAAGGTGAGGCTGAACAGGGAACACAGCAATGTGCTTTACTGGGAAATAAACTTGACTTCCTTGTAACAAGGAAAAGAAATGCTGTGTTTCTGAAAAATAATAAGAGGCAGCAGGTACAGAGAGAAAAGTAGAGGTCCAAGAATTCAGCCTTGTGGCTCCCCACCCCAGGATGGCAGTAAAGGTGGAGGTAAAATCATCAGTGCTGACACAGAAACCTCTATCAGAGAGGTAGGATGTAAACCACCAGAGAGCTTAGCCAGTGATGCCCACCCACCACACCAACCTATAGATAAAGATCTCATGGTGCATGGTGTCAAAGGCAGCTGTTAAGTCCAATAACACAAGCAGCACACAGTCACCCGAGTCAGCTGCTAAAAAATGTAATTAAAAAGTCTTAACAGAGCAGACTCAGTGCTGCAGTGAGTTTTAGTGCCAGATTGGAACACTTCCAAAATTGCTTGTTCATCCAGGAAGGACTTCATTTGGGTCTAAAAGGGTTTTTTTTAAGTTTAGACTGAAAAGTTAGTTTGGAGTTTGGTTTAACATTTCACAGAAGGATCTAAGCTGAGTTTTTTAAAGCAGGGGTTGCACAACAGCATGTTTAAAGTGAGTTTAAATTGTATTCTACGGGTCTGATGGGAGGAAAGTAATGCCTCTCAGATAAATACAATTGTTGAACTTAGATTACTATTATCACAGTTTACTCCCAACAGTGCATTAATGTTTCATTTTTTATACTCCAGTTCTTTCTCCTCTTTAGTTTCAGTTCAGTAGTAAACTGAGAATGTTGTGTATACACCGCCTGCTCTGTCCAGATTTGACCCAAGCTGTGACAAACGACTGTCCAAATGTTCCTTTTTCCTGTTTATCTGGAGTTTGGGGGCCAAAAAAAGCTGTTGTTGTAATCTCATACTGATATGAGAAAATATAATGTAATGTTACTGTGTGGAGATAAAGATAAAAGTGGATGAAGACCTTAATAAGAAATATTTGTCATGATTTTGATTTAAAGAATATAAAACTGATATTACTAAACCTGATTTCCTTCCATCTATTTTCTGCTGCTTATCTGAGTCCGGTCATGGGGCAGCAATCTAAGCAGATGCCCAGACGTCCCCCTCCCCAGCCACCTACTCCTGCTCTTCCTGGAGAACAGTGAGCCGCCACTCTGGTGCCTTTCAGTGTAAACGAGTAGCTCTTCATCCTGTTTCTAAGGCAGAGCTCAGACATCCTTCAGAAGATGCTCATTTGTGTCAGATTTTAGCCATAGGTAAAGGTATGACTGTAGACTGACGGGTAAATCAACAGGGATCAATACCCTGCTCCTCTTTTTTCCAATACAAGTTCCTCTATCAAATCATTTTTTGACACTTGAGTCAGCAGTCCAAGCAGAGATGTCCAGAAGTTCCTTTTCCCACTTAAGCGGTATTGATGGTCACACAAATGCGTCTGACAACAGACAGGCAGCGAATACTGGGATACCACGGCGAGCCGGCCGAGATACATAATGTGTCCCAATGTGTCCAGTGTGTGTTTGGTCTGCCCTTACCAGCTCGTCTCGGAGACATTCTGGAGGCCTCCTATTTCAGATGCCAGTCAAACCACCTACACTGGCTCCTTTCCTTTCTGTGAATGATCACAGTTGAGGAGGAGAAGCTATGCTGTCCCCTGGTATGGTCTCCCCAAGGCAACTGGTTCTTGATGAGGTGCCAAACTTAAGTACAATTCAAAAGACCAAAGTTACTAGCCTGGGACCAGTACTGGGGAGGTTTCTTTTTTTTCCAGAACAGCTGATAGCTGTACCCCATGAGTTCAGCTTAAAATATCCACACAGGTACTTCGTCCTCCCTCGGGTGGGCAGAGAGCTTTGTGGTCCAGGTGGTGGTCCAGTCCCCGGCTGCTTTAGCTGGCTTTAGAAAAAACCTGAAATTAGAATTAAAACTGTTTGTACCTTCACCTGTGTTACTTACAGTGATATGTTATATAATTTGTTAACTGTCTCTTTAAGCTTTCAGCAGCTGGAGAGTTAAAAATAGTCTGTGTGAAAATAGGCAGGCGGTGAATTCGAGCCTGTGATATGTTTCTAATGTCAGGCTGTGACCACAAACACCAGAGTGGTCATCAGCATTCAGATCAGCTGATAGTAACCAGAAACGGCTTTATGGTCATTCTCTTAATTGTTATTGGCGTTTTCTTTTATTTGACTTGTGTAAAATAATAAAAAGCTGATTTGGGTTCATTTTATAAGCAAATCAAATAACTTAATAAGACAGAAATAAAATGACAGAGTAATGGAAAATAGAAAATTATAAATGTGGCCCTAAGCTACACAGATCACTGACCACAATTCATTCAGCTGGAGGTCTTTTTTTCTAAAGTTAATTTTAAATAGAAAAAAATGTGGGCAAGAAATTAAAACTAAATAGGGAGCAAGCCTGAACCCTAAAGGCTTTACTAAGTGTTAATTATGCAGGTTTAGACATGGGCTGATTTGTAATCTTGTGATAAACCTTAAATAAGTATATGTATATTTTTGTTTGTTCCCTTGAAACGCATGCAGGTTCTGCAGGAGTTTCACCAGCAGCTGTTTGTGCAGAAGAACATGGCGTTCCAGCAAGCACCAGACTTCATGTTCCAGCCTGTCGACTCAGACACGGTAAATCCTGATGTTTTTCTCTTTTTATTCATTATTAAATGCATAAAATATCACATGCGATTGCTTTTAGTGATTATTGGGGAAGATAAACTCGTATTTATTATGCATGGAATGAAATCCCCAACCTTAAAAATCTAGAACTTAACATGATTTCTCTAAAATGTTCAAGTAAAACTTGAAGAATAATTTTTGAAACGATTAAAATCCAAATCTCAAAGTGTTTGGGTTGCTTTTAATACAAATTTTGTAGCATAAAATAAGGTTCGTGTTTGACTAATTTAGTTGCAGGAGGTGTTGATCAGTTTACCGGAAAATCAATTTCTACAGAAAAGTGAAGTGAAATGTGGATCCTTCAGGTTTGGACTGCACAGGTTGGAAACCACAGATAAAATGCTGTAATGAAAACAGATCAGAGGAGATTGTTGAGAAGTGGAACAAAGCTCAACAGATGACAGATTAATTTGTTTAGACAACAATCAATACAAAATCAGACGAGTGGAACAAGCAGCTCACGGGCATCCTGAAAGCTGAGCTGGCCGAGCCACGTGGCCACAAAAGCCCGGACTGGACTCGGCTCAGGACCTTGATGCTCAAAGCAGCTTTAGGCAGAGCAGATCCACCATTTTGGTCCAGATGCAGAAAAGATTTTTTGTTTTTAGACATTCATGATCACTGGATTATGAAGCTTGAGAAGCTGGGCGATGACTTTTCCTCTAAATTGATAGACAAGCAGGAAAAAATGTTCACATTTTTCTAATTTTCTAAAAATTTGCAAGTAACAGACAAAGTAGCTCCATTGTTTGAGTGTCAATAATCTGTCTGCACTGAAATAAATGACTAATTTAAATAGATTTTAATCACAAAAGTGCTGCACACACATTATGGAACAGTCTGGGTAAGAAGTCAAAACAGGAAACATAATAAGTCCTGCGTGATTGCTCTTTATCTTTGTTAGTCTGAACTATGAGCCTGAAGGCAGAACAGTAAACTCTTGACTTTGTACTGTACTCCTCGCCCTGCACAGGAACTTAGATTATTTCCCATTTTTAGTTTTTATTTACAGATGTGTCGTCTCATTTCCTCACCGTGGGACTATTTCCAGCTCGTGTTTGTTCCGACTTTATCAGACTGTTTATCTTCCTAAATAAATGCACAACCTCTACTTTTAATTTGCACTTCAGTACATATATATATTAGGGGTGCAACGATACACAAAATTCACGGTTTCGATACAAAAAAATGTTAATGTTGTAAAACAATATGGAGAAGTTTCATTTGCACTCACTTGGTAGCACACATGTTAAGAGCTTTGAGAGTTTTACTCAAAATGCTGTATTCGCCGGTGAATTAATAGAAAACACACAAAACATCCGGCAGCACCGATGTTTGCTTCTGTTTCTCTACATCATTGAGATTAAATTGGTGCAGGATTGCTGTTTGAAACTACTTGAAATAACTCAAAGTTGATTAAAGGAAACAAGATTTTGGCGTTAGATTGTGGCATGTGGGTTAAAGTTGATTGTTTGCAGTTTTTTTGTTTGTTTGTTTGTTTTTTACCAGAGCTTTAATGTGTTTTTCCAGCCCTGTTAATTTCACATAGATATCTCCTGTACTTATAAAATTATGAATCTTCAAAAGTTGAAAAAGTTTTACATTTCAACCCACCACTATGCACTTTCTGGGCCGATAATTCATAAAAAAATAAGTAGAATGAAGGTAATATTTATGC
Source organism: Neolamprologus brichardi (assembly GCF_056152115.1). NCBI lineage: Eukaryota > Metazoa > Chordata > Actinopteri > Cichliformes > Cichlidae > Neolamprologus > Neolamprologus brichardi. Next base: position 28,240,404 of record NC_142113.1, on the reverse strand, counting down.
ATGACTTCATTAAATGTACTAAAGTTATTACACATATACATTCAGCTGATTGTAACGGGGTCATGTGGGGTCATGTGTGTGTGGAATGACCCAGGATTTTTATTTTATAAAACACCCGCAGGTCTGAACCTCCCTTTCTACATGATAGCCCTGTGCAACAGGTCACGTAACATGCAACAGGTCATATAACAGGTCATGTAACAGGCCTTTAAAGTTAGGTAAGAAGTTTACAGAAAATCAAATGCTGCTGTTCACCTCATGATTGCCACAATATGGCTGGTGAAATGATGCTTCTGAGATGACTTTCCAGAGTTGCTAAATTCTTCCTTCCTTCCTTCTTTGCTTCCCTCCGACTGTTTTGCATCTGTTACGCTCTCAGCTTTATGGATTTCTCAGTTCAACTTGACTGCGTGGATTGTTTTTCAGTGCCAGTTCAGGTCTGAAACTCCTGCTGTGGTCAAAATCTGCCCTGGGAGCTGCACTTTATGTGATGAAAGTATATATCCGTATATAAAATACACATCCTAAACTCCTTTATGAGTCCCATTGCAGACATGCTAATTCAGGTGCACCTGCTCATGAAGCCCGCAGTGTCTCCTTGTGGCCTTAAGTCTATTTTAAATAATTTTACAGCCACATTAGGCTTTTATTGGATTCTTTGCCCACTATAAAAATTAATGTAAATGTCAGCTTTGGTCCAAAAATATTTTCCTATCAGGCTGTAAGGTGACACCGCAGGTCTGCCAAGCGATGTGTGACGACTGCCGTTCGTGGATGTAAAAAAGTCAGAGTCTGCCGCCCAGCTCCGCCACTCCTTTTCTCCTCTGCCCCGCCGGACAACACTAGACAATTTGTTCAAACTGCAAACGCTGGTGTTGTTTTCATTGGAAGTCAAACAAGCAGCAGCCTGTTCCTAAAGAAAACATTAGTGGTGGAGAGCCTCCCCTGCCTCCCCCTGCACCCACCCTTCATACCACTTGCACCAGACGGAGGGATCCGGTAAGGAATAGAGCTGAGTTTGGGAGGGAGGGAGGGGCAGGAGGTAGGCCGGGCCCTGTGAACAGCCCATCTGTGAAAAGGAGGCATTGTGAGCGGGCCTCACCAGAGTGCACTGACCCCCACACTCCCTCCACCCAGCCTCTCCCCTCCATATTCAGACACACAGCTGATGTCATGTGGAAATGGCTTAACTCATTTTGTCGGGGTTTAGAAGAAAATAAAAACTGAAGACCGTCACACCTTAAAGTCAACAAATATAAACCTGACTCGTCAGAAGTCTTGAAACTCACCAGCCATCCTGGAGCAAATCAGGGCGGTTAGTTTAAAGCCTGTATCCGTATCACTGGGGAAAAAGCTATAACTTACATTTCAGTGATGACTGGGATTTTAAAAATATTTAAAATTCACTGAAGAATAAAACACTTCAAAAACTGTCTGAATGATAATATTTACTTATTAGTAAAAACATTCTTTGTTATACGCTGGTGTGTTTGTCTTCGCTGTAGGTGGTGCAACTGCAGAAAGAGAGCGGGACGGCGGAGGAGCACACTCTGGATAAGGAGGCGAGGAAATGGGCGAGCCGCGTGGCCCGAGAATACAAGAGCATCATCCACACTCAGAAGGTGAGAACCTCATCAAACACAGACAGTTTCTGCAGGCATCAGGACAAAGATGGTGTAACCATGTCAGTCTGTGTGTTTACTGAAGTACTTTATTTTCATTGTGCACATATCCAGTGCACAACTTCTCCCTGTAATACAATTAGTTCCTTATATTACAATAAAACAATAAGTACATAGGGTGTCAATTTTCTGTTCTGTATGCATGTGGTGCAAATGGGTCATAAAATGCAGCAGGTCATGCAGTGTTACAGTTGTAGTGCATGTTCGCTGTGAGGTAGTAATTGTTATTGAGTTCTTTTTGTGTTATTTTTCTGTGGTCTGTTAATGTTGAGAGGAGTTCAAGGTGTTTTAATGAACACTTTTAAACTCGTGGCTGTTAACTCTGTTGCTGTTGACTCTACAGGCAAAGTGTCAGGACATAAATCATGTTATCATGTTAAACACATCATATCCTTTCTAGTTTGAACCGGAACATCAGAATGACATCAAATGCGACTTATGCAAATATCAGCCTGAGACACTTCGAACACCAAGCAAACAGTTAGATGTTGACAATAAAAAAAATAATTAATTAAGAATTAAAAATATAAACTCGTTCCAGAGTGAAAGATGTGCCACGGTGGGACGTAAAATAGCCACATACAGAAACTTCTCCTTGCTTCATGTCCTTATTGTGCTTTCTAGCGGGGGGGCTGAAATTCTTTAATTATATTTTTATTGATTAGAAGAAAATAGAAACAAATATAACCATGTTGTTCATAAGACGACTAAGAAAGGGTTTATAATGCTGACGTGGTGTAACAGTCCAGACACCGTGCAGTGAATTAAGTTACACATGGTGTATGTAAATGATTAAAGCACGGCGTTGATATTTGAAAACACAGCAGGTAACACTAGTCCTTGTGCTCCGAGTAAAGCGTGTAATCGTTATTCACAGCGATCCAGTAACCAAATTAGTTCAAATCGAATCAATCAGTCAGTCAAATAAGATGTTATATTTAAAACAGCAGACACACATAGCAGATAGGTTTTCTTTATTGTAATGACATAAGCATGTTCTTTTCTTGTTGTGTAAGAGACGATCTGACTGGATGGCTGTTCGACACAGAAACGTCCTGAAAGTCCATCTGTTGCAATCCGGTCAGTGCCAGCGTAGCACCATCTGCTGTTTCACAACAGAAACAACTTTTCTGTGTTTTGTTAGATTCATAAAGCGAACCAAAAAAATTGGCAAATTCCGGTTTTAAACATAAAACACCTTTAAAAAAAAAGTCCCACAAAGTTGATGTTTAAATTCTCTTTTAGGGTGTAAAAATCTGCTAGTTTTAGAGCTACAGATTACTTGTTGAGCCCTCTATTGTTAAAAATAGATTTTTGGAGAATCTGTGGATTTAAAAATATGTTAAAATTAGTCCATGTTTTCATATTGAGGAAAAAATGTAATGCTAGACCTGCCCCCATCCTGCAACAGCAGCAGTTGAGGCAATATATTTACCCATCAGTCAGTCAGTTTATATATTCTGTATTCAGTTATGAAGGCTCTAATTGTTGTTTGCGAGCTGCCGTTGAGATGCTTGTATGTGTCCGGGGCTGTTGATGGGTCTGTATGCAATGATGGGCGTAGCTGCGGGAAGTTTATTGTTTTTTGTTGATGAGTGAGTATAGGGGTGGGATTTAATAAGTTTTCTTCGTCCCACTCCTTTTTCAGGCAATTTTTGTTTTTTGTTTTGTGCATTTTATGTTCAATATAGGTATTTGTTGTGCCTGAAAATGAACAAATGAATGAATGAATGAATGTCTAGGTAGCTCTGGCTCACGTTACTGTAGCCTTCTAATCAAAATGCATTTGCAATTTACATTTTGCATGTAATGAAATGTGCTCTATAAATAAAATTGGCATTGACATAAATTTCGATGCCTATCAAAATGATATCCTCAGCAGTTAAAGGTATGAGTGGTGGTAATTTTTGTTGCTTTTGCTTTCACTATATAATGAATAAACCCATATAAGGAAAAGTCATGAAATATGATGATCATGGGATTTTAATTTAACAGTTTTTACAATTTCAGAGGAGTCAAAATGACCCTTTGGACATGATGAGTGTGACGTTCTGCAAAGAGAAGGAAATCCTCTGGGAAGTTTAAGTCTCTGAATCTAAACGTGCGTGTTGTGTCTGTGTTTGGGTTTGGAGTTATTCTGATGTGGTTTGTCACCCCTTACTCACACAATCCCTAGAAAATCTTTGCAGGAAGTGTACAAAATGCACTGATGTGTCACTTTTTTCCATTAAACTGGAATTTGGCCTTTAATGCAGCGTAGCCGGTCAGCTGGATGATAATAATAAACCTCGGCATCATAAACTCCTCCATATCTTACCGCAGCATAAAAGGATAAAAGTGATAAGAGCTCCGTCTCACTGGTTTATTGCGAAAGCCGGTTTAAGATAAGTGAGCACAGCTCGTGCAGCGACCTGTTTCCAGATGTCCCTGTTTATGTTGATCGCTTTATTGTTGGACCGTTTCCATCTATTCCATGTGTTCCTTTGTATACGTCACCACAATGGTTGTAATTGTTTTGTTTTCAGGCCCTGGAGGAGTACGGGACCCAGGAAGCTTCGGAGCCAAACAACAGCGAGCTGGAGACCAAGATGGAGGTGGCCAGGCAGAGTCTCCGGAGGGCAGAGGTAACCTTTGAACTTCTAGATCAGCGATTTCTCCATCTTCTGAATCAGTTTCTCCTTATTTAAAGTTGCCCCAGTGCGCCACCTGCTGGTTTGAAAGGTGAAGTGACAGATTTAAAGGATTAATGTTCTGTTAGAAGAGAGCAGAGGTGTTTAAAACACATTAAGTATTTATTTTATTTTCATACTAATCTCATTGTGTTTTCTTTATTCTTTGGGGGGAGGCGGGTTGTCAGTGGGTTGTAAAAGTCTGGTGGTCTTTAACTCATCTTTTTTTTTAAAAATTTTTTGCTGCTAGACGGTGAAAGCGAAAGCCGAGGCCCGGCTGGACCTGCTAAGGGAGGCGGGAGTCCCGGTTGAAACGTGGCTGAAGAGTGCGATGAACCAGGTGATGGAGGAGCTGGAGAACGAGCGCTGGAACAACCTCAGTACCCACGATCCTTCACTCTCCGTAAGACGAAAACTCCGATGCCACAGTGCTGTAGTTTTGAAGTATATGCGCTGTAGATTTGTGCCCTTCACGCAGATGTCGGTCTAACATCCGTAGGTAACAGCAGATTTGGAGCGAGAGGACGAAGAGGAGATGGAGGACAGCGGTGAAGTGTTGGACGACAGCAGCTCCAGCCCCTCCAGCACCTTGAAAAACTATCCACTCACCTGCAAAGTGCTCTACTCCTACAAGGTAACGACACACGCTTAAGCAGGGTCGTAGCCGATGAGTCGGTCAGTGCCCAGAGAAATGGTGACATCTACAAAGCCTCATGTGTTTGCAGCGAGTCGAGTCTGAGTTTAGTCTTCTAAACCACCAGTGTCACTGCTCTGGAAAATACACTGTTTGATTGCTGTTGCAGCATCTCTGTGCTTTCTGTATTGACTACTCGTTAAAATACGTGTAGAGGCCGGCCTTGCCTCGAGCTCGAGGCACGGGGAGTGTTTGTTGGGAGTTACAGAAGCAGTCATTATTAGAAAATGCAGGAAGCTGGCGTAGCTGGGTATTGTTGGATGAAGATTCAGGAGCCACAAAAAATGTGTTTTTGGAAGAACAGTGACTTGCAGAGTTACACTTTCTGTCCTCCGTAAACTTAATTTTCATGCAGAATACATAAAACGGCTGGAAGTGAAAGGAAATGTATTTTTAAGATTCTGTAGGTTTAACCTTATTTTCTGGTAATTATATGATTAATATTTAAATCTTTTTAAGTGTCTTGTCACGTTCTCCTGTGCCTCTGTGGTTCTCTCCAGGTTCCTCCTTCAGTAAAAGAGAAACTTGTTAGATTAAAGCTTCTGTTACTGACGCAGACAGCTGGAGACTCGATGGCTGAGTGTTCATTCCTGTTATATTTTCTGAAAGTGTGGTTGAAGTCTGCCGTCTGTGTGGTGCATTATAATGTGGATGCTCTCTGTGTTAGCCTACAAAGCTGGCTGGGATTTCCTCCATCTCTGCTGGATGGATGTCGTCATATAATCTATTAACATGTAAATACGGTTAACCTCTCCACACATGATTTAAATATTTGGATTGGACGTGAATCTTTAACATGTCACCGATTATAATCCTGACTTTGAAGTAAAGCCACTTTTTGTTTTGGCTGTTTTTAATCAGTTCCAGTCGTGTTTAACCCCATTTGGATTTACTTTCCCAAACTTTGTGGCATTAATGATTCTGTGTCTAGGTTTAAAACACCTGCTCTCTGAATTTGTACAGAAATTCTAGTGTAAGTCTGAGTTTTGTGCTGCTTTATATGCTTTATATTACCTGAGTCCTGAGTAAAGTGTGGTATTAATGCAGGCATGGTCTCAGTGTTTTCTTCAGTGTTCTGGCTGATGTTATTGAAGCCACAGTGAGCATTTTTGTCCGTTCACCAGTGTGGCGGTATTTGAAAAATATACATCACGGGTGAAATAAAGATGGTTAAACTGTTACATCATAGCTTTAATTGAATTAACGTGTTTGTCTGTCTGCAGGCTTCTCAGCCAGATGAGCTGACCATCGAGGAGCAGGAAATCTTGGAGGTCATCGATGATGGCGACATGGAGGACTGGGTCAAGGTACAAAAATAACACAAACACAGTTGTGTAGCAGAAGCACTCTCATGTTTGAGGGTTGGTTGTTTTGTGTATTAGTTCACTCTCTGGCTCTTAGACTGTTTGACAAACATTTAGTTTCAGTTTTTATAAGAACTCGCACCGGTACAGACTATCTGCTGGTTTTAGTGTTTCTCTGGGATCAGTTGGACTGATGTGGCTTCAGGAATTAGAATAATTCAACTAAAATGCGTGCGGTGCATTGAGGCAGGTCAGGTTGGCCTGGGTGGTAGAAGCTCTGCTGAACAAATCAAAAATGTACAAATACACAGTTCTCTGCTTCGTTTTTTGGCCCCACGGCATTAAAGGGCTGATGGGAGATTCTCGTCACCCAGCTGGGCAGGCAGGTGGGCGGGCATGGCACCCAAGTTTATGAATGCAATAATTCATGAATGAGGCAGTTTTTAAATTCATACCTTAAGTGCAGCTACTGAAAATCTGGGCCAAATCCTCAGCAGCGCTCCGGTTTGATCACAGTTTGTCAGATTCTACTTTTTAACAGCGGTTCGTGGACTCTTGATCAGTTTGAGATCTGCGGAGTGACCTGGTCGTGGATATAAAATGTTAATTTGATGATCTCCCAGCTACCTAGTTATCATTTTCACTTTGTTTGTCACAGACTGTTACAAAGTTGCTCCTGGACCTTTGGGAGAAATTTTGAGAAGTCTTTGAGGACATTTTTCAGGTGGTCAGTGGTGTACACTTAAATGTAGAAATGTCATCTGTGGATGCTCCCATCATTGTGTGAAGTCATTCTTTTATAAAAGCCTCTGCAGAGCTGCTGGTGTGTAGTCATTGTGTACTTTGTGTGTGGTTGTTTTCAGATCATTTCCCTGAAGGAACATTGTGCATTGTTGCTGTTTTACTTTGGTTTATTGTGTAAGTCTGGCTTTCCTGTGAGCCATTGTGCAAATGTTCCACGTGTTGAGCCAATATTTTATGTATATTTACTTAGGTGATTATCTTTTCATATACAGATATAGTGTTTTTATTGGGGTATTTATTTTAATTATATACAGATCTGTTTTAGTGCTGTGATTCCCCACAGCATGCCCCAACAGAGATCCCAATACCTCTGAGTGTTTTGCAATCTGAATGAAAATAAGTAAGCAGCGGGAGGGGAGGTTCATAAAATCAAGCTTCATGAATTCAGCAGAGGCTTGTTTAGGATTTTAGATGTCTCGTTAATTCAGGAAGAGAGAACAAAAGCTCTCCTATTATTCTCTTTGTGGCTGTTATTAAATTCTGGCGACGATGCAGTGATATTGTTACAGCCCTACTCTTTACATCTGACTTTATTTTTTCTCATTAGGAGTTTTCCTGTTGAAACATTTTTGGCTGTCGTCATCGTCTGTGTGCATTGTCTGTGTTTCCAGGCCAGAAACCGTAGCGGACAGGTGGGCTACGTCCCGGAGAAATACCTGCAGCTGCCCTCCTCCAACAGCCTGCTGAGCATGCTGCAGTCGCTGGCCGCGCTGGACGCCCGATCCCATTCCTCCAGCAATTCCACCGAACCTGAAACCGAACTCCCAACCGGCTCCGTCAACGGAGACTCCAGTGGTGAGATCCGCCTCCACCAGATAATATCGGAGTTTTGATTTCCTGCTTTGTTTAATACCCTCGTTGCCACTGTCTGTGTTGCAGTTTCATTCGCAAAGGCTTTGTACGACTACGCGGGACAAACGGAAGATGAGCTGTCGTTCCCAGAAGGCGCCATCATCCGCATCCTGAGCAGAGAGACCCACGAGGACGATGGCTTCTGGGAGGGCGAGTTTAACGGCGTCGTTGGTGTGTTCCCCGCGGTTCTTGTGGAGGATCTCACCGTGACCAGCGAGAATGGAGATGGGCAAAGAGACGGCAGTGCACAGGTAGGCTCACGCTGACTTAGCCGCTAAATTTCATGTTTACACAATTAACGTTCTTCTGGTTGAACGCACACACACTGTGTCCCCCCCCTGGATCAGCTGCCTCCACATCAGCGCAGTACAAATCTACTGTAGCAACTTATTTGTGACACTAAATAAATTATTTCTTTTTATTTTATATAAAATATTAAAGTTTGCACACCTGTCCACTGTTTGTGTTGAAGGCTTCCCCGTCCACACTCTCTCAGTGCGAGCGCTCCCCTCGTGGTCCCTTCCAGCCGGGACCTCTCCACAGCAGCCCCCTTCAGACCCCCACCATGTCCTCTCCAGTGTCGAGTCCCTGCAGCGCCACAGCCTCTCCCATTGGCCGACCACCCTCCTATCACAACGGACACCACAGACCGCCGCCAGCTCCACACAAAAGCCCCTTTCACAGTGAGAATCTCTGGTTTGTCTGTGAGTGGTTATCTGTAAGAAAAAAGGCCGGTGTGAATAATAATCTGCCTCCTCTGCCCTCTTCAGGCCCAGCACAAAGCTCCCCCCAACCCCCCAAATACCCGGAGAGCGGCGGTGGCACCATCCGACCCGTGAGTAAAACCTTCTGCGGTGACGTAAATGACAGCAAACCTTTTTTATCTTCATTTTAACTGAGCCGGTGGATTTTTACAGGTACGCGCCGCACCTCCGCCCCCGAAGCAGCATCCTCGCGGGCAGGTGAAGCGGCGAGAGGAGGTTGAGATCACACTGGTGTGAAGGCGGCACCCCCTCGAGCAGGGACTCGTAAAAACACTCCCAAAGGAAACCCAAGGAAACTTAAAAACTCCTGAAGACGCCTGGAGACGGAAGAAGCCCCCCCACTCGGAGAAGGAACACCGCTGCGCCTTTTTCTTTTAACTTCCTGTTCAGTGTTCTCGTTTCTCAACACTACTTTACCCAGAGTTTGTACAAGGCTTCATTTTCACCCCCGAACAGTTAATAAGGTGATAACGAGCAAAAGAAGTCGATAGAAAAGTTAATATCATTTTTATCCGTTTGTAAAAATCAGTGTGTTTGGACTCGCTGGCTGATATTTTAGGGAGTCGAGCTCATTCGTTCCCTTGCAGAGAGCTCAGTGTGGTATCATTCATCACTTCGAGCAGCCAGTTTGGTTCTAAAGAACGTGCAGCTGACTGAATGAGGCGTTTCATGATATTTAACGCACCAACAGCATAAAACAGAGTCGTTAGCTGATGAGCAGACCCTGGATTTTCTGTTGTTTGAGACTTGGTCATAGCAGCGTTTCATGTTAAAGTAAAACATGTCAGACTGGACTGACCTTGACCTTTGAGAGGTCAAACTGAAGGAAGTGTTTGTGTTTTACCTTCATTTTTCTGTTTATGAACAAAGACACGAGTCTGCAGAACATATCGTCGATCAGGCCTCTGTTCCCTAGATTTAGACACATTTCACAGCCCTTCAGTGAGTCTTGATAATTTCAGCTGTGTTCTGAAATGAGAACTGAATCCGTGAACACATCAGGGAACTGTTCACAGAGGTCCCACAGACCTCTATAGGACCAGAAGTCTTTTACAGACGCAGGGGTCGCCCCCTGGTGGCCTGTAAATAAAATACAGTTTTTTTCATTGTTCACTTTTCCAACCTGGGAGCTGTGTCAATGTTCTGATGTCTGTGGTCCTTTTTGGCAGTGACGTCATTCCCGAGTTTCTGCATTCCAGCAAGAAAGTCAGAAAAGCAAAATAAGATGGGATTTATTTTAGCTGCAGCACGTTCATTGATAGAATGTGGTAAGTGCTTAGCGTGTGGCTTATATCACGAGTCACAAATGCAGGTGAGTGACAGAGCAGATTATGTTTATGTTCTCTGTCACCATCTTGGATTGTTGAGGCTGCTCTGACTTTCCAAGAAGGAAATACTAGTTGAGGGGGAGTTCCAGACGAAAATTACTACTGGGAGCTCAGGAATTCCGACTTCCGACTCAATCTGGAATGCAGCGTAAGCCAAGGGCCAACAAGACAACAGCAGATATTTTGACGTCGCCCCCTGGTGACAGGACAAGGTTACAGCACCATTGTACAACCACGCCGCTGCCTTCAGTGACCTTGCTTTTTAGGTGTAACCACTTTTCTGTATCTCTGTTGTCACTAAATTGCAAAAAAATGTTGTTTGAGGTCAATATACAAAGAAATTGTGCGCAGTAATCAGCAAAAAATAGTCTGATAATCGCTAATTACATCATCAGCAAACCATAAATCAATTTTCTGTTTCCACCTGAGCGATCTTTAGGCTGCCCGTGCTCCACACAGGTATTGCACATGTTTTCACTTGTTTTTTTGGCTTCATTAGTCGATTATGTTTAAGATAAACTGCCTCCTGGCTCCGGTTTCGCATTAAAGTCTCTGCAAGAAAACAGATAAGTTCTTCCTTCAGCTCGTCGGAAAACATCACTTCTAACTGATCGTGTTATGGATGCCTTAGCTGCAGAATTTCTCCTCGTTTATGGATTGAAGAAAGAATTTTTTATGTTATAGTTATGATTTCGCCCCCGTTGTGTCTCACATCGTAGCTCTTTGTTACCACCATCAGATTCACGTCTATGCAACAGAGCTGCACTTGTGAGCAAACCAAAAGTCTCGAAAAGAGGCTGGTCCTCTCCGCCGACACACGTGACCGCTCGCGGTTACACAAACAAGGGGAAAGTGGCAATTTTTACCTGTGATTGTTTTGGATCCCTTATCTTTTTTTCCCCTTCTAATGTTTAGGAAAAGTTTAAAGTGGGAAACATAGCACGTAAACACACAAACACACAGTCTAACTCTTTTGTTTTTATGTTGCATAATACAGAAGAAAACTGTTTTTACGACACTAATGATGCCAGTAACAGTCACTGTTGGGGAGGACAGTTTACACTGAGCATGTGCAGTTTAAAGATGCCTTTTATTTTTAAGGAGGAAACCATTTTGAGCTGCTAGCTGTCCAGTTTAAAATCTATAGTGAAGCACTTTCTGATGTCTTCTTATTCCTTTTCAGTATTGTGGATGTTTTGTTCAATATTTCCTGTTTGATGTTTGTTTACCAGCCGTATTGGTATCAATACTTCCTGTTATTTAGCCGTAAATAGCCATTGTAGTGTCTTTGATTGAGATATGACTTGTCGATCGTATTGATAGTTTACAGAGAGCTTAGAGATGGATATCTGTGCAAGTAATGGCACAGCTTTTTTCCCCTTTTTTGTTTTTAGAATTAGGATTTTAAGAAAACAAAAGCAATTAAACTGTAGCTGAATCTGATCAGAGGAAAAGAGGTATCCGTCAGCCGTGACGCTGCGTTCTCGTTGATCTCCTTGAGATCTGAATGACATCAAACTTATTTTTGAAGTTTGCATTTACCCTGTTGTATTAAAAGAATAACTAAAGTTTCTTTTCCATTAGAGATTTTTTTGTTAACCTGTTTACTGGTCTTGATTATGCATCAAGTCAGAATCTGACATTCTTTTTTTTTTTTTTAAAAGGACGTAAAAACTCCCACGTTTTACAGCGTCGGCTATGCGGAGGCTGCCAGGCGTCATATTTACACACCCATGGATGTTTAACTGTATTTATTGTGTACAAATAAATGTGAAATAAAGATAGCTTAAATGGAACAAGACTCTGTTTTAACTCTTAATTCCTGCATCCACCTGTTTAAAATATATTATTTTAAAATAATGTGTTACATGACTACACAGAAGGATGTTTCAGCTCCATTTTAAGTCTACGACTGAGTCGCTGTATATAAAACAAGTCACATTTTTTTAAAAAGCACCTGCTTTTTTTTCTTTCTTTCTTTTTTTGACTTCATAATTACAGGCATTGAAGTTGAAAAAATGTTTGTTGGTCAAAATCTCAAAATTTAGATTTTTTTTTCTCAGTGTTTTGAGTTAGTAAGTCTCAGATTAGCCCTAACGCTAATTTAATTCAACATTTTGTCCTACAGATGACAAAAAAATTCAAAATAATTCGGTGGCTGTAACATACGGAAGCGTAGAGCTGCCACCCAGGCAAAAGAAAAATACAAGTGTATCACGTTATAACGTGAAAAGTTTATTGTTCTAACAAGATACTTTTCCTGTTTGTACAATATACTTTTCACGTTTGAACAACATAACATCACGTTATTACAATATACATAATTATCACGTTCGTACAATATAAATATTATATTGCACGAACGTGATAATTATGTATATTGTAATAACGTGATATTATGTTGTTCAAACATGATAGTATATTGTACAAACAGGAAAAGTATCTTGTTAGAACAATAAACTTTTCACGTTATAACGTGATACACTTGTATTTTTCTTTTGCCTGGGTGGCAGCTCTACGCTTCCGTAGTAACAAGCTTCCGTATATAGCAAATATAAAAAATATAAATATTTCTTAATTCTAAAATAAACATTAATCTGAGTATTTAAAAAAAAAATTATTGGACAAAAACTACATGGAAAAAAGAACTCGGTGAAATACAAAAAATAAAGGCCTATGTTAGCAGAGACGGGTCTTCCAGCAGACTCTGCATGAATATTGAAGATACTTATTATTTAGTCGGAGGAATAATCACACGTGGGGCATCGGCTTTCACCGGAACATCACACCAAAAGGTGACATTTTTT